>NW_020874362.1:17675252-18353427 GCF_003935025.1 Abrus precatorius | reverse complement strand
GCCCAGGCGGCCGGCCGGCGGGGGGTCCGGCCGAGGGGCGCAAGAATACGTGCGAAACTCGTCTCAGACCACTGAAACTCCCTGAATATCATGCCAAGGACTCAAAGGAATGCTTTCTCACCACCTACTCCCCTTCTGGCACTTTCTCGCGCTTTTGGACCCAAGTTCCAGTTTTGGTCTCTTTTGGTCCCCTTTTGCTTACCGGCAAAGGAATACGTGCGAAACTCGTCTCAGACCACTGAAACTCCCTGAATATCATGCCAAGGACTCAAAGGAATGCTTTCCCACCACCTACTCCCCTTCTGGCACTTTCTCGCGCTTTTGGACTTAAGTTATAGTTTTGGTCTCTTTTGGTCCCCTTTTGCCTTCCGGCAAAGGAATATGTGCGAAAATCGTCTCAGGGCACTGAAACTCCTTGAATATCACTCCAAGGACTTAAAGGAAGGCTTTCTCACCACCTTCTCCCCTTCTAGCACTTTCTGGCGCCTTTGGACCCAAGTACCACTTTTGGTCTCTTCTTGTCCCGTTTTGCTTACCAGCAAAGGAAGACGTGCGAAACTCGTGTCAGGCCACTGAAACTCCTTGAATATCACTCCAAGGACTCAAAGGAAGGCTTTTCCACCACCTTATCCCCTTCTGGCACTTTCCAGCGCCTTTGGTTCCAAGTTCCAATTTTGGTCTCTTTTGGTTCCCTTTTGCTTACCGGCAAAGGAAGACGCGCAAAACTCGTCTCAGGCCACTGAAACTTCTTGAATATCACTCCTTGGACTCAAAGGAAGGCTTTCTCACCACCTTCTCCCCTTCTGGAACTTTTTGGCGCCTTTGGACCTAAGTTCCAGTTTTGGTCTGTTGGTCCCCTTTTGTTTACCGGCAAAGGAAGAGGTGATAAACTTGTCTCAGCCCAGTGAAACTCCTTGAATATCTTTCCTAGGACTCAAAGGAAGGCTTTCTTACCACCTTCTCACCTTCTGGCACTTTCCGGCGCCTTTGAACCCAAGTTCCAATTTTGGTCTCTTTTAGTCCCCTTTTGCTTACCGGCAAAGGAAGACGTGCGGAACTCGTCTCAGGCTACTGAAACTCCTTGAATATTAGTCCTAGGACCCAAAGGAATTCTTTCTCACCACCTTCTCGCCGTCTGGCACTTTCCGGGGCCTTTGGACCTAAGTTCCAGTTTTAGTCCTTTTTTGGTCCCTTTTTTCTTACTGGCAAAAGAAGACGTGATAAACTTGTCTCAGATCTCTGAAACTCCTTGAATATCTTTCCTAGGATTCAAAGGAATGCTTTCTCAGCACCTTCTCCCCTTCTGGCACTTTCTCGTACCTTTGGACCCAAGTTCCAGTTTTGGTCTCTTTTGGTCCCCTTTTGCTTACCGGCAAAGGAATACGTGCGAAACTCGTCTCAGACCACTGAAACTCCCTGAATATCATGCCAAGGACTCAAAGGAATGCTTTCTCACCACCTACTCCCCTTCTGGCACTTTCTCGCGCTTTTGGACCCAAGTTCCAGTTTTGGTCTCTTTTGGTCCCCTTTTGCTTACCGGCAAAGGAATACGTGCGAAACTCGTCTCAGACCACTGAAACTCCCTGAATATCATGCCAAGGACTCAAAGGAATGCTTTCTCACCACCTACTCCACTTCTGGCACTTTCTCGCGCTTTTGGACTTAAATTATAGTTTTGGTCTCTTTTGGTCCCCTTTTGCCTTCCGGCAAGGGAATATGTGCGAAAATCGTCTCAGGCCACTAAAACTCCTTGAATAGCACTCCATGGACTCAAAGGAATGCTCTCTCATTACCTTCTCCCCTTCTGACACTTTCTTGTGCCTTTGGACCCAACTTCCAGTTTTGGTCTCTTTTGGCTCCCTTTTGCTTACCATTAAAAGAAGACATGCGAAACTCATCTTAGGCCACTAAAACTCCTTGAATATCACTCCAAGGACTCAAAGGAAGGCTTTCTCAGCACCTTCTCCCTTTCTGGCACTTTCTGGCGCCTTTAGACCCAAGTTCCAGTTTTGGTCTCTTTTGGTCCCCTTTTGCTTATCGGCAAAAGAAGACGTGCGAAACTCGTATCAGGCCACTGAAACTCCTTGAATATCACTCCAAGGACTCAAAGGAAGGCTTTTCCACCACCTTCTCCCCTTCTAGCACTTTCTGGCGCCTTTGGACCCAAGTACCACTTTTGGTCTCTTCTAGTCTCGTTTTGCTTACCAGCAAAGGAAGACGTGCGAAACTCGTGTCAGGCCACTGAAACTCCTTGAATATCACTCCAAGGACTCAAAGAAAGTCTTTCTCACCACCTTCTCCCCTTCTGGTATTTTCTTGCGCCTTTAGACCCAAGTTCCAGTTTTGGTCTCTTTTGTTCCCCTTTTGCTTTCCAGCAAAGCAATACGTCCGAAACTCGTCTTATGCCACTGAAACTCCTTGAATATCACTCCAAGGACTTAAAGGAAGGCTTTCTCACCACCTTCTCCCCTTCTGATATTTTCTTACGCTTTTAGACCCAAGTTCCAGTTTTAGTTTCTTTTGGTCCCCTTTTGCTTACCGGCAAAGGAAGACGTACGAAACTCGTCTCAAGCCACTGAAACTCTTGAATATCACTCCAAGGACTCAAAGGAATGCTTTCTCACCACCTTCTCCTCTTCAAGCACTTTCTCCCGCCTTTGGATCCTAGTTCCAGTTTTGGTCTCTTTTGGTCCTCTTTTGCTTTCCGTTAAAGGAAGACGTGCGAAACTTGTCTCATGCCACTGAAACTCCTTGAGCATCACTCCAAGGACTCAAACAAAGGCTTGCTCAACACCTTCGACCCCTTCTGGCACTTTCTGACGCCTTTGGACGCAAGTTCCAGTTTTGGTCTCTTTTGGTTCCCTATTCCTTATCGGCAAAGGATGACGTGCGAAACTCGTCTCAGGCCACTGAAACTCCTTGAATATCAATCCAAGGACTCAAAGGAATGCTTTCTCACCACCTTCTCTCCTTCTGGCACTTTCTGGCGCCTTTGGACGCAAGTTCCAGTTTTGGTCTCTTTTGGTCCCCTATTCCTTACTGGCAAAGGATGACGTGCGAAACTTGTCTCAGGCCACTGAAACTCCTTGAATATCAAGCCAAGGACTCAAAGGAATGCTTTCTCACCACCTTCTCCCCTTCTGGCACTTTCTCGCGCCATTGGATACAAGTTCTAGTTTTGGTCGCTTTTGGTCCCTTTTTGCTTACCCGCAAAGAAATACGTGCCAAATTCGTCTCAAGCCAGTGAAACTCCTTGAATATCACTCCAAGGACTCAAAGGAAGGCTTTCTCATCACACTCTCCCCCTCTGGCACTTTCTGGCGCCTTTGGACGCAAGTTCCAGTTTTGGTCTCTTTTGGTTCCCTTTTGCTTACCGGCAAAGGATGACGTGCGATACTCGCCTCAGGCCACTGAAACTCCTTGAATATCACTCCAAGGGCTCAAAGGAATGCTTTCTCACCAGCTTCTCCCCTTCTGCCACTTTCTCGCGCCTTTGGACCCAAGTTCCAGTTTTGGTCTCTTTTGCTCTCTTTTTGCTTACCGGCAAAGGAATACGTGCGAAACTCGTCTCAGGCCACTGAAACTCCTTGAATATCACTCCAAGGACTCAACGGAAGGCTTTCTCACCACTCTCTCTCATTCTGGCACTTTCTCGCGTTTATGGACCGAAGTTCCAGTTTTTGTCTGTTTTGTTCCCCTTTTGCTTACTATTAAAGAAAGACGTGCAAAACTCGTCTTAGGCCACTGAAACTCCTTGAATATCACTCCAAGGACTCAAAGGAAGGCTTTCTCATCACACTCTCCCCTTCTGGCACTTTCTGGCGCCTTTGGACGCAAGTTCCAGTTTTGTCTCTTTTTGTTCCCTTTTGCTTACCGGCAAAGGATGACGTGCGATACTCGCCTCAGGCCACTGAAACTCCATGAATATCACTCCAAGGACTCAAAGGAATGCTTTCTCACCACCTTCTCCCCTTCTGCCACTTTCTCGCGCCTTTGGACGCAAGTTCCAGTTTTGGTCTCTTTTGGTCCCTTTTTGCTTACCGGCAAAGGAATACGTGCGAAACTCGTCTCAGGCCACTGAAACTCCTTGAATATCACTCCAAGGAGTCAAAGGAATGCTTTCTCATCACACTCTCTCCTTCTGGCACTTTCTGGCGCCTTTGGCCGCAAGTTCTACTTTTGGTCTCTTTTGGTCCCCTATTTCTTACCGGCAAAGGATGACGTGCGAAACTCGTCTCAGGCCACTGAAACTCCTTGAATATCACTCCAAGGACTCAAAGGAATGGTTTCTCACAACCTTCTCCCCTTCTGGCACTTTCTCGCGCCTTTGGATACAAGTTCCAGTTTTGGTCGCTTTTGGTCCCTTTTTGCTTACCGGCAAAGGAATACGTGAAAAACGCCTCCCAGGCCACCGAAACTCCTTGAATATCACTCCAAGGACCCAAAGAAATGCTTTCTCACCACCTTCTCCCATTCTGAAACTTTCTCGCGCCTTTGGACCAAAGTTCTAGTTTTAGTCTCTTTTGTTCCCCTTTTGCTTACTGTTAAAGGAAGACGTACGAAACTCGTCTTAGGCCACTAAAACTCCTTGAATATCACTCCAAGGACTCAAAGGAATGCTTTCTCACTATCTTCTCCCCTTCTGGCACTTTCTCGCATATTTGGACTGAACTTCTGATTTTGGTCACTTTTGGTCCCCTTTTGCTTTCCGGCAAAGGAATACGTGCGAAACTCCTCTCCGGCCACTGAAACTCCTTGAATATCAATCCAAGGACTCAAAGGAATGCTTCCTTACCACCTTCTTCCCTTCTGGCACTTTCTCGCGCCTTTGGATACAAGTTCCAGTTTTGGTCGCTTTTGGTCCCTTTTTGCTTCCGGCAAAGGAATACGTGCGAAACTCGTCTCAGGCCACTGAAACTCCTTGAATATCACTCCAAGGACTCAAAGGAAGGCTTTCTCACCACTTTCTCTCATTCTGGCACTTTCTCGCGCCTATGGACCGAAGTTCCAGTTCTAGTCTGTTTTGTTCCCCTTTTGCTTACTATTAAAGAAAGACGTGAAAAACTCGTCTTAGACCACTGAAACTCCTTGAATATCACTCCAAGGACTCAAAGGAAGGCTTTCTCATCACACTCTCCCCTTCTGGCACTTTCTAGCGCCTTTGGACCCAAGTTCCAGTTTTGGTCTCTTTTGGTCCCCTTTTGCTTTCTGGCAAAGGAATACGTGCGAAACTCGTCTCAGGCCACTGAAACTCCTTGAATATCAGTCCTAGGACTCAAAGGAAGGCTTTCTCACCACCTTCTCCCCTTCTGACACTTTCTCCCGCCTCTGGACCCAAGTTCCAGTTTTGGTCTCTTTTGGTCCCGTTTTGCTTATCGGCAAAGGAAGACGTGCGAAACCCGTCTCAGGCCACTGAAACTCCTTGAATATCACTCCTAGGACTCAAAGGAAGGCTTTCTCACCACCTTCTCCCCTTTTGGCACTTTGTTGCACCTTTGGACCTAAGTTCCAGTCTTGGCCTTTTTTTGTCCCGTTTTGCATACCGGCAAAGGAAAACGTGCATAACTCGTCTCAGGCCACTGAAACTCCTTGAATATCAATCTTAGCACTCAAAGGAAGGCTTTCCTCGCCACATTCACCCCTTCTAGCACTTGCTGGCGCCTTTGGACACAAGTTCCAGTTTTGGTCTCTTTTAGTCCCGTTCTGCTTACCTGCAAAGGAAGACGTGCAAAACTCGTCATAGGCGGAAACTCCTTGAATATCACTCCTAGGACTCAAAGGAAGGCTTTCTCACCACCTTCTCCCCTTCTGGCCCTTTCTCGCGCCTTTGAACCCAAGTTCCAATTTTGGTCCCTTTTGGTCCACTTTTGCTTACCAGCAAAGGAAGACGTGCGAAACTAGTCTCAGGCCATTGAAACTCCATGAATATCACTCCAAGGACTCAAAGGAAGGCTTTCTCACCACCTTCTCCCCTTCTGGCACTTTCTTGCTCCTTTGGACCCAAGTTCCAGTTTTGGCCTTTTTTGGTCCCCTTTTGTTTACCAGCAAAGGAAGACGTGCAAAACTCGTCTCAGGCCGTTGAAACTCCATGAATATCACTCCAAGGACTCAAAGGAAGACTTTCCTCACCACCTTCTACCCTTCTTGCACTTCCTCGCTCCTTTGGACCTAAGTTCCAGTTTTGGTCTGTTTTGGTCCCCTTTTGCTTACCTACCGGCAAAGGAAGACGTGCGAAACTCATCTCAGGCTACTGAAACTCCTTGAATATCACTCCTAGGACTCAAAGGAAGGCTTTCGTCACCACCTACACCCCTTCTAGCACTTTCTGGCGCCTTTGGACCCAAGCTCCAGTTTTGGTCTCTGTTGGTCCCCTTTTGCTTACTGGCAAAGGAAGACGTGCGAAATTCGTCTTAGGCCACTGAAACTCCTTGAATATCTCTCCTAGGACTCAAAGGAAGGCTTTCTTACCATCTTCTAAATTCAGAAGCAAGAGTCAAACCAATACATCAATTCGAGTTCCATAAACCCCTAACTACAAGAAAACTACTCAAACATGGGAGAAGAGGAAGAGAATGAAGAAGAAGAAGAAAAACTCCAAGAAGCCATAGCCGGAAGCTCCAATCCGATTCCTCTTTGTGGAAGCTTCAAGACTTGACCTCAATCTTCTCTCTCAATCTCTCTCAACGAGATCTAACAGAAAAAAGGAAAAATAAAACTGAACTCCGAAAAATCTGCACGTTTCTGTTATTTATAGAATTTTCCAGATTTGTACGTTATCACTTTTATGAGAAATAGTAGCTACGCAGCAGGTTTATGGTTGCGTGTTAACACTTTTATGAGAAAAAGTGTCCACGCGCAACTTTCCTGATATTGAAGGCTCTCTGGAACTATCACTTTTGCTGATAAAAGTGACTGCGCAGAGCTCAAGTGGTTGCGCGTGATCACTCTTATGAATAAAAGTGATTACGCGCAACTCGCCAGGTTGAAGGCTCTCTGGAACATTCACTTTCGCTGATAATAGTGGTTACACTGAGCTTTTCTTGATATTTGCCTCTCTGGAGCGCTCACTTTTAGTGATAAAAGTGATAACGCCCAGGCTTTCTTCTTCTTTGAACTCTGGAGTGATCACTTTTACTGACAATAGTGATCACGCCCAGTCTGCACTTTCTTGGTCTTGTGTTTTTGGAGTCCAGACTTGCTTCTTTCTTCTTCCTTGTTATCAAGCCTCTATTTTCATGAACCTTGCCCCAATTATTCATTCAAAAACAAGATTAAAAACTTAATTCCTAAGCAAAAATTCCACAATTGTTAAGATAACTACAATTTTAAAGAAAACTTAAATTCATTCTCTTTTTCTGAGTTTTTCTGCTTTCTTCATATATTTTTCTTATCAAATGTGTTAGAATTATGCTAAAATATCAGTAAAAATATGGATTCATCAATTTCTGCATAAGTTCTGCTGTCTTTTGCAATAAGTTTTTGCATTCTTTTGCATTTTCTGCATAATCTCGTTTTTTATGTTTCTGCATAATTTCTATGTTTTCTGCATTCATGAATTTCTGATTCTGATAGAATTAACACTGTATTTTCTGCATAATTTTGTTTTTCATTCTTCTGCATAATTTTAATTTTTGTTCTGCATAAATTTCTGTGTTTTCTACATATTCTGTTTTGTAGCTTTTTTGTTTTCTTTTGCATTTTTCTGCATAATCTTGTTTTTTATTTTTCTGCATAAATTTCTATATTTGTTGCATGTTATGTTTTGTAATTTTCTGCATAATTTCATATTTCATTTTTCCTAGTTACAAATTTGATTAGACTTTTGTTTTCTTTCTTTTTGTATGCAAGGAAAAACCAGAAAAATAAGTTGCTCTATTGTTTGATGGCAACCATTATGTATCAGAATTTTTATCAAAGCCAAGTTGCAAGAACAGAAGCTTATGAACCAAATACTCTTAATGCTTTGATTAATAATTTTCAAGCTAGAGTTGCCCAAACTAACCCATTGGTGTGTGATTTTTACAGTGAAAATGATTTGAATGAAACATATGATGTGGCTGCACCAGAATTTCAAGAAGAAATCAATTTTGGAGGAAATTTTCAAAGATCTGAATATAACTTTCCTCATGAATATCAATATCAAACTAACATGAGTCAGCCATATTATGATTGGAATTAACAAATGTCAGTTGCAACAACACCTTTCTCAAGTCCTTATTCTTCACAGCCTTACTTTCAAGTGTCATATTCTCAACCTCAAGGAGGATTGTAGCCTTCACAGACTTTTCCAAAAAGAATGAATGAACTTGAAGAAACTTTGCTCCAATTCATGGAATTTACTCAGTCAAGTTTTAAGAATCAAGATACATCCATGAAGAAGATGGAGAAGCACATAGGACAAATTTTAGAGCAATTGTTAAATAGGAATGATGAAAAATTACCTAACAATACCATTGTAAATCCAATAGAGCAAAGCCAAGTTGTTTGTACAAGGAGTGAAGTGGAAGTTTCAAGTCCTAAAGCTGCTGAGAAAAAGGAGGCATTAGATAAATCTGAAGAAAAAAAGATTCAAGATAAGCAACAAGAGGATTGCAAGGAAGAGCAGTTAACGATTTTAAAGAAAGAAGAACCAAAGGACAGCAGCAAGACACAACCGAAAAAAAACAAAAACCGTTTGTTTGAAGATGAACCTAAGCCAATGGATGAAGCTAAACACAAAAAACTTAAATTTCTTCAAGAAGGGCAGAATGTCAAGCAGAAAAAAATAGAAGAATGATTTTGTTATAAGAGAAGTCCTTGCTATAATGACATATGAAGACAATGAAAAGGAGGGAAAGAAACATAATGATTACACCAAACTGCTGGAAGTCCCTTCACTTTTATTTCTCTCAAGTTCTGAATTAAATGAAGAACTACAAGTTGGTGAGAAAAAGGGGAAACGGTTAAAGATAGAGCAAGAGCCGTTATCATCAAAATCATCTCTTAGAACCAAAGATCAATAGGCGTCAAGCTAGTGACGTTAAAGAAGCGCTTTGTGAGAGACAACTCATATTTCTAGCTCATTTTAAGTTTTTTTGTATTGTTTTAGGAGTTTGTATTTCATATTCTGCAGTTTCTGAAATTTGTAATTCTGCATATTCATTTTTTTTAATTCCCTGCAAGTTCTGCTGCATCTAATTTTCTGAAGTGAATCTGATAGTTGATTAGAGATTTGATGTGGTGAATGTGTATTTGAAGGTTTAAAATTCTGCATAATCTGAAACTTCTGCAATTTGATTCTGCTGCATATCTCTGCTGAAGTGAATTTGGTACTTGATTTGAGATTCAATGTTTAGAATGTGTATCTGCAGAATTAGAAATTTGTATAATCATGTTTTGCAATTGTATCTAAGTTCTGCAAATATGTTGCTGTAGCTGTTTTTCTTAATTGAATCTGATAAATAATTAGAGATTTGGAATTGAGAGAAGTAAATTGAAGGATTAGAGTATGAGAAGTGAGTTAATTGAGAGTTTAGATGAATTTGATTAATGAAAGGAGTCACTACGTTGCAGGAAAGAAGCTACGCAGAGAATACATTTTGAGGATCTCTGTTGGAACAATCACTTTTACTGACAAAAGTGATCACGCAGAGGCATCAGGGTAATACGCTTCTTTGGAACAATCACTTTTACTGATAAAAGTGATTACGCAGAGACGGATGGAAAAACTAACTCTCTGGAACGCTTCCTTTTATTGGCAAAAGTGACTACGCACAGGTAAGTATAACCTGGACCTCTGTGCGTTATTACTTTTATTAACAAAAGTTACAACATAGTTGCGTGTTATCACTTTTCCCAGCAATAGTGATAACGCGCCCCTTACTCGGCATTTTAGGCTAACTAAGTATATCAAACATGGCCTCTATCATGTGTGTGAGAACTGTAACATGCATATTCAATTAAGAACAAGGGCAAGTTATAGAGAATGCAGTAAAATCTGATTAATCACACAAGGAAAGAAGTAGGTAGTTCAAGTCTCGCTAGGCATTTATAAGTGATCATGTGGATTAATGAAAACACAATGCACTTTTTAGAAATATATGCACCTAGTGGCAACTGCCTCATTTTTGAAAATACAAGTGTGATCTCATTTTGAGAATGGGAAAAACAACTTAAAGAAAAATTTTCACACAGAATTCACAGCCAGCAGTTTATTATCTATTCTAGTATTTTGGTGTTTTTCAACAACAATTCAGTGTAATGTGAGGCTACACATGAATAAGAGGTAGAGAATGAAACCCCCTTTCATGGCAGCTTGTGCAAGAGTCACCATCCAATGTGTGTGAGTGTTGTGTGTGATATTCTCTGCACAAAAACACCAGATTTCCATTAACTCGCAGCAAGATAAAGGTAATTAGTTAAGAAGCTAATATAATTGCAAAATAGGTAAGTGAAAATTAAACCAAAGTGTACCAATTAGTGATTACAACCCAAAAAGTTTAAACTACCAGAAATTTACAAAAAAATCTAATAACAGAATTTAAATTCCTAGACTAATCTTCTGCTGCATCTTCTTCCTCTGAGCTTTCCTCTTCAGAACCTTCTTCTTCTTCTTCTTCTTCTTCCACTACCTCTTCAAATGGTGGCTGAGGAAAGTGGGTTCTGTATATTGGCATATTCTTGAAAACAGAAGAACGAAGGCACTGGGCATTCTCTGCTAAGTCTGGAGTATGATACATTTCTTCTTTGGTCATTCCCAATTTCTGACCAATATTCAGCATAATACATTCCATTAGCATGACTCCAGCTTTGAGGCTATTATGCAGCTCAGTCTGCCTTTCAGCATGTTGGTTCTATCCTTCAGCTAGCTGCTTCAGAGTGTCCTTCATCATCATTGGTTTCTCTTTCTTGAATTGTGAAGGGATTGGGGCTGCAGAAGTGCAGGAAACAGTTGCATAAATCTCTTTGATCAGAGCTGCAGAAATGGATGGTGCAGCTCTGATTTTCTCTTGATAATCACCAAACTCTACTCCTGTGTCTTCACAAAGTAGTGTAATTACTGAAGGAAAGGCTAATGAATCCCTTTTTGTCTTCAGTATTCCCAAGATACAGTCACTTATTACCTCTCCTACATCTATGTCGATGTTGGAGACTATGGCAAAAAGTAGAGCAGCCCTCTTCACAGCTAGTGTGGAGCTATGTTTGACAGGCATGAACGAATTTAAAATAAACGTGCTCCATACTTTGGCAAAGGGCAGGAGATTCTTGGTGACAATATGCTTTGGCTTCTTAGATTGATTGAGCTCCCATGTGGTGAGAAAGTGCTAGAACGGGAGAAGGTGGTGAGAAAGCCTTCCTTTAAGTCCTTGGAGTGATATTCAAAGAGTTTCAGTGGCCTGAGATGAGTTTCGCACGTCTTCCTTTGCCTGTAAGCAAAAGGGGACCAAAAGAGACCAATACTGGAACTTGGGTCCAAAGGTGCAAGAAAGTGTTAGAAAGAGAGAAGGTGGTGAGAAAGTATTCCTTTGAGTCCTAGGAGTGATATTCAAGGAGTTTCAGTGGTCTGAGACTAGTTTCGCACGTATTCCTTTTCCGGAAAGCGAAAGGGGACCAAAAGAGACCAAAACTAGGACTTGGGTCCAAAGGCACAAGAAAGTGCCTGAAGGGGAGAAGGTGGTGAGAAAGCATTCCTTTGTGTCCTTGGAGTGATATTGAAGGAGTTTTAGTGGCCTGAGACTAGTTTCGCACGTATTCTTTTTCTGAAAAGCAAAAGGGGACCAAAAGAGACCAAAACTGGAACTTGGGTCCAAAGGCGCGAGAAAGTGCCAAAAGGGGAGAAGGTGGTGAGAAAGCCTTCCTTTGAGTCCTAAGAGTCATATTCAACGAGTTTCGGTGGCTTGAGAGGAGTTTTGCACGTATTCCTTTACTGGAAAGCAAAAGGGGACCAAAAGAGACCAAAACTAGAACTTGGGTCCAACGGCACGAGAAAGTGTCAGAAGGGGAGAAGGTGGTGAGAAAGCATTCCTTTGAGTCCTTGGAGTGATATTCAAGGAGTTTCAGTGGCCTGAGACGAGTTTCGCACGTCTTCCTTTGCCGGAAAGCAAAAGGGGACCAAAAGAGACCAAAACTGGAACTTGGGTCCAAAGGCGCGAGAAAGTGCCAGAAGGGGAGAAGGTGGTGAGAAAGTCTTCCTTTGAGTCCTAAGAGTCATATTCAAGGAGTTTCAGTGGCCTAAGACGAGTTTTGCACGTCTTTCTTTAACGGTAAGCAAAAGGGGACCAAAAGAGACCAAAACTAGAACTTGAGTCCAAAGGCGCGACAAAATGCTAGAAGGGGAGAAGGTGGTTGTTGTTAGCAATCTACACTAGCAAGTGCACTAAGATTGCAGCAAGTGATGAGTAAATTTAAGATTCAAATATCGTCTCCACAAGGAATTTGGATTCAAGTATCACTTCATAGAATTATAACAATTTAAGCTTTTTCGAAATTGTAAGGAGAGTGGTAACATCAAATAACAGCAAACTGGAGCAATTAAAAGTAAAATGAACTTGCAGAAAACAAAACAATGAACACACAGTTATGTGATAACAGAGGGAGAAACCATAGCTAGGGAATTGCTTCACCAAAACTCCAATGTTTAATCAATAAAGTTCTGAATTAACAAGCAATTGGAAAGAATGACAATCAGTTTCACTTTATACTATTCAGAGGTTAATTCCTTAACTCAGTGAACCTAACATTCAATTAAACCATTCTAATTCCTTAGATCTAATTCAATTTAATGTTGCTTTAAGTGTAAGAAACCAAAAGATTGCAAGATCAAAGTTCCTTATCCCTAAGAAAACTAAAATCTCGGTGATTGGTTCAGATCTGAAGAACAAATTCAATTTCCATTGACAAAGGTTCCTCTGAATTTAGTTAATCAAATTTCCATTCAATTCACACGTGAAGTTCAGAATCAATCACTCAATCTATTCCAAAGCTTGAAATCCAGATCCAAATCAATTCAACATGTTCATTTCAGATCTACAATCCCTAACTATGAACGAATTACACAGCCATGGCAGCAGAAGAAGAAAAATAAAGAGAAGAAGAGAAGAAGAAACTCAGAAACGCCATGGAAGCTTGCTCCACTCCAATTCCTCTTCGTGAAGCTCCAAGATCTGAATCCCCACTCCTCTCTCTCACTTCCTCTAACCAGAAACTAACTAAAAAAACTGAAAATGAACAGAATCCCTTTTTTCCGGATCGCTTCTGGTATTTATAAAATTTCCCAGATTTTCACGTTATCACTTTTATGAGAAATAGTAGTTACGCAGAGAGTTTTTGGTTGCGCGTTAACACTTTTTCCATAAAATAGTGGCCACGCGCATTTTCCTGATATTGAGAGCTCTCTGGAACTATCACTCTTGATGATAAAAGTGACAACGCAGAGCCAAGGTGGTTGCGCGTTATCACTTTTTCTGATAAAAGTGACTACGCGCAGCTCGCCAAGTTGAAGACTCTCTGGAACGATCACTTTTGATGACAATAGTGGTAACGCCCAGGCTTCACTTCTTCTTTGAGCTCTGAAGTGATCACTTTCACTGACAATAGTGATCACGCCCAATCTGCAATTTCTTATTCTTGAGTTTTTAGAGTCCAGACTTGCTTCTTTCCTCTTCCTTGTCATCAAACTTCCATGAATATGATCCTTGCTCAATTTATTCCTACAAAAACAAGATTAAAAACTTAATTCCTAAGCAAAAATTTCACAATTGCTAAAATAACTACATATGTAAACAAAATTCAATTCCTTCTCTTTTTCTAAGTTTTTCTGCTTTCTTTATACATTTTTCTTATCATTTGTGTTAGAATTATGCTAAAATAACAGTCAAAATATGGATTCATCACTACCCCAAACTTGAATTTTTGCTTGTCCTCAAGCAAATCAAATTAAACCAAGGGTAATTCTTCCACTTTTCAGAAACCATTTCACAACTGCTATATCAGAATTTTTCAATTTGCAATTCTGTGTTTTCTGCAAAATTTTCAATCAAGATATTCATCCAATTACTCATCATTGCAATCTCAATGCATTCATTAAATTTTAAGCAAGAATTGCTATCTAAGTGAATATATCAGCCAAGTTCATGTGAGAAACATTAAAATCATGATCACTTCTCACTGGACAGTGTTTCCCTTAATTCTCAACAGTGTTTGGGTGCTGTTTTCACTCTAAATCATCAATTTCACTGCACTCTACCATATGCTTGCCCAATTTCTCTATCTCCTCTGCTTAGTACAGCCAATCACACATCAAGAGGACTTTTTACAGTTTATAACAGGGCTTAGGTTAAGGTAGATACTGAACAAAATAAGAAACAAGTTGCAATTTCAAAAGATCAGAAGCATTTTGAGTGAATGACTTTAAAACTAGTCTGGTTTAGCATCAATTCACATTAAATTCCTCAGTTATGCAGCAGACTAATCATTTTTGTGCAGCAGAATTTTTATTTTCCTTTTTTTTTTATTTTTTATTTTTTTGCTACAGTTTACTGCTAATTTCTTCTTTTTGATCTCCATTTTGCTCTTTTCAACTCAGATTCTATTTTTCAACATTTTACTGCAACATGTTTAACTCTTCCATAGTTTTGCTGCATAATTTTTAATGTTTCTGCAGCACTTTTGTTCTTTCGGTCTGACTTTTTGAACTCAACTTAGATAGCTTGCTACTCCCCTACCCCAAACTTAAAATTTTGTTTGTCCTTAAGCAACTTAATTTTATGCTACCCCAAACTTAGTTTTAAAACTCATTCTTGATTAAACTCACAATGCCTTTGATCAATTTGAATGGTAAAATTGGTTTTTCAGCAAGGCGTGTAAGGAAGTTAACTCAAGAAAAGGGAATATTAAGCTCAAAAGGGGTAAACTAGGGCAATTAATAATAAGGGAAGGCATTTTAGGCTAACTAAGTATATCAAACATGGCCTCTATCATGTGTGTGAGAACTGTAACATGCATATTCAATTAAGAACAAGGGCAAGTTCTAGAGAATGCAGTAAAATCTGATTAATCACACAAGGAAAGAAGTAGGTAGCTCAAGTCTCACTAGGCATTTATAAGTGATCATGTGGATTAATGAAAACACAATGCACTTTTCAGAAATATATGCACCTAGTGGCAACTGCCTCATTTTTTAAAATACAAGTGTGATCTCATTTTGAGAATGGGAAAAACAACTTAAAGAAAAATTTTCACACAGAATTCACAGCCAGCAGTTTATTATCTATTCTAGTATTTTGGTGTTTTTCAACAACAATTCAGTGTAATGTGAGGCTACACATGAATAAGAGGTAGAGAATGAAACCCCCCTTTCATGGCAGCTTGTGCAAGAGTCACCATCCAATGTGTGTGAGTGTTGTGTGTGATATTCTCTGCACAAAAACACCAGAATTCCATTAACTCGCAGCAAGATAAAGGTATTTAGTTAAGAAGCTAATATAATTGCAAAATAGGTAAGTGAAAATTAAACCAAATTGTACCAATTAGTGATTACAACCCAAAAAGTTTAAACTACCAGAAATTTACAAAAATCTAATAACAGAATTTAAATTCCTAGACTAATCTTCTACTGCATCTTCTTCCTCTGAGCTTTCCTCTTCAGAACCTTCTTCTTCTTCTTCTTCTTCCACTACCTCTTGAAATGGTGGCTGAGGAAAGTGGGTTCTGTATATTGGCATATTCTTGAAAACAGAAGAACGAAGGCACTGGGCATTCTCTGCTAAGTCTGGAGTATGATACATTTCTTCTTTGGTCATTCCCAATTTCTGACCAATATTCAGCATAATACATTCCATTAGCATGACTCCAGCTTTGAGGCTATTATGTAGCTCAGTCTGCCTTTCAGCAAGTTGGTTCTGCCCTTCAGCTAGCTGCTTCAGAGTGTCCTTCATCATCATTGGTTTCTCTTTCTTGAATTGTGAAGGAATTGGGGCTGCAGAAGTGCAGGAAACAGTTGCATAAATCTCTTTGATCAGAGCTGCAGAAATGGATGGTGTAGCTCTGATTTTCTCTTGATAATCACCAAACTCTACTCCTGCGTCTTCACAAAGTAGTGTAATTACTGAAGGAAAGGCTAATGAATCCCTTTTTGTCTTCAGTATTCCCAAGACAAAAAGACTATGGCAAAAAGTAGAGCAGCCCTCTTCACAGCTAGTGTGGAGCTATGTTTGACAGGCATGAACGAATTTAAAATAAACATGCTCCATACTTTGGCAAAGGGCAGAAGATTCTTGGTGACAATATGCTTTGGCTTCTTAGATTGGTTGAGCTCCCATGTGGTGCCTGGTTTTCCAATCCTTTCCAGAATTTGCACAAAATCAATATCTGGACTTTCCTTAAACGTTTTGAAGTCCAGCTGTGCAGCATGTTGTGCAGAATTAATTTCCAGCACCCTGTTGATATTTGCTGGTGAGAAGTCAATTCTCATGCCCTTGACCATAGAGCTGAACTTAGGGGTTCCTTTCCCTTTAAACCTCATGGCATTGGCATAGAATTCCTGAGTTATTTCCCTCCAACCCAGGCCAGCTGTTGCACAGAAGAATTCCCAGCCTCTTTTCTTAATTTCCTCTTTGAATTCAGGGTAGTTGTTCCCAGCTATTTGGAATGCTCTGTCAGGAACAATTTTTCTTCTTAGAATATTGGCTCTGAAAAAGTTTTCATGAGCCAAACTTTTGAATCTCGGATCATGTGTGGCTGGTGGTGAGGATCCTGAAGGTACAACTGTTCTTGGTGGGGGTGATGGTGTAGGTGAGGGTGCAGGTGCAGGAGATCTTGTTGAAGGTGGTGGAGAAGGTGAAAGTTCAGATATAGGTGTAGATGATCTTGTCTGAGGTGAGGGGGAAGGTGAGGGTTCAGAGATCTGAATAGGTGAAGAGCTTGAGACACCATCAGTTCTGGCCCTCTTTGATGCAGCAGCTTGGAGATTTCGGCTGGATCTTCTTGTTGGGGTTGTGGAATATGCAGCTCGTTTCTTCTTAGGAGTGGTAGAAGATGCAGCTTGCCTCTTCTTAGAAGTGGTAGAAGATGCAGCTTGCTTCTTCTTAGGAGGACCTACAGGTGTGTTCAATGAAGTCCTAACCATTTTGGAATTTTCTGCATTGAAGGAGTAATTGTCAGTTTAAAATTTTAGAATCAAAGAATAATCCTATACTGCAGAAAATTCAATCAAGCAGTTTGCAGAAATTAAATTTTTCTAATACTTCTCATCATGCAGTCTGCTAATAGTACCAACACTCAATTGCACAACTTATTCTAAACATGCAAAATCTAATAGTAGAATTTCAGAGTGCACACTCTTATCAATTATCAGGGTGACGCAGAAAGATAATTACATGTCTTGACCAAAATTTCAAATTGATTTTGTGCTGATAGCCAAAATTCCCAAGTTGTATTCATTTTGCAATTAAGTATGCATTTCCGATAGTCCCAATTTAGTGTCTAACTCAATTTCAGCATAGCTATGTGTTCTAATTTTCAATTCTACAGTTTCAGAAAGTTCTGTTGCTATCAGTTCAGATTCTGCAGAAATGTGGTTCATATAATATGCAATGTAATTTCAATTATCCCAGCAGAAATGTTATAGTTGACAGGGAAAGATCGATCCAAAGTATTGTCCATTCTTGAAGCAAATACTATCAAAATAGTTTCCCAACACTCATCTCGACATTTCCAAAACAGTACATGCAGAACACAGTACAATAGATAATTTCAGACTTTCAAATTCAATATCTTTCAATCAGAACATTGTTATTAAAGTCTTTTAGGTCAAATCAATTTCTGCAGAAATTTGTTAATGTGAAAAGTGCAATGCAGAATTGAAATTTTTTTAATTTTTTTTTAGAGAACTCTCATTACAGCAAAACCTAATCTCAGTATTTTCTATCCCCAAATTGATTTGTTTGCCTCGAGCATTCTTAGTTATCCCTTTTTAGCAACTTCCCCAAAATAGTTATACAAATACAGAAACCCCAATCACAGATTTTAGAAGTGAGGGAAGTGTACCTTGGTTGAGATGCAGAAATGATATTCGAACAAGGAAGAAGAAGCTTCTGAATCGCAATGCAGAGGTTGATAAGTGGAGAGCTCTCAGAGAGGGAAGGGATTTTTTATTTAAAAACGTATGTGCGTATTCACCCTTAGCAATATTTATAGGCACGCCTAAGCACGTGACTACTTTGGAAAATAAAAGTGACTTTTATGTTATTAAAATTCCCAGCGTGATCACTATTATTCGTAAGAGTGAATGTTCCAGAGAGTGAATTTTTCAAGGTGAGGCGCGCGTTATCACTATTGCTGAGCAAAGTGATAACGCGCAGCAAAGTGATAACTTTTTTCAATAAAAGTACTAACGCAGAGATATTAGAAGTTTACTTACCTGTGCGTAGTCACTCTTGACAGAAAAAGGAAGCGTTCCAGAGAGTTCATTTTCCCATCTGTCTCTGCGTGATCACTTTTATCAGTAAAAGTGATTGTTCCAGCAGAAAATCTCAAATTGCATTCTCTGCGTAGCTTCTTTTCTGCAATAAAGTGACTCCTCTCATTAATCAATTACCTCTAAAACCTCAATTAATTAAATTTTCACTCTTGAATCCATCAAATACACATTCTTCACATTGAATGTCAGTTCAAGTATCTCAATTATGCCTCAGAAAATCAGATTCAGTGGACTATTCACATACATTATGCAGAAACTTCCAGAAATTGGTAAAATCAGATTATGCAGAATCTTAAACTCTTAACTACACATTCACCTCATCAATTCTCAGATTAAGCAACCAAATGCACCTCAGAAACTCAGATTCAGCAATATTTGTGTAGAATTTTTGCAGTATATCAGAAATTTACAGAACAATAATATGCAAAATTCTAAAAACACTATAGAAAGCTTAAACTGGGTTAGAAATGTGAGTTGCCTCTCACAAAGCGCTTCTTTAATGTCACTAGCTTGACATTAGTTGTTCCTCACTCAAGAGGAACCAATTTCAAGCATGATATGTTTCTTGCAAACCCTTCTCCATGATAGATCTTCAATCTTTGGCCATTGACCTTGAATTCCCTTCCTGTTTTCTGATCTTCTATAAGAATTGCTCCAAAGGGAGAGGTCTCCTTTATTAAAAATGGTCCAGACCATCTAGATTTCAATTTCCCTGGGAACAATTTTAATCTTGAGTTGAATAACAGCACTTGCTGGCCAGGTCTGAAATCTTTTTGCAGAATGAATTTGTCATGGATTCTCTTGGTTCTTTCTTTGTACAACTTTGCATTCTCATATGCTTGCTGTCTGAATTCCTCCAATTCATGCAGCTGCAGAACTCTCTTCCTTCCAGCACTTGACAGATCAAAATTAAGCCATTTTGTAGTCTAATATGCTCTATGTTCCAACTCTAGGGGTAGGTGACAGGCCTTTCCAAATACTAACTGATATGGAGACATACCAATTGGAGTTTTAAAAGCAGTTCTGTATGCCCACAGTGAATCATCCAGCCTCTTTGAGCAATCCTTCCTTGAGCTGTTCACTACTTTCTCTAGAATTTGCTTGATTTCTCTATTTGAGACCTCCACTTGTCCACTTGTTTGTGGATGGTATAGAGTAGCAACCTTATGCTTCACACCATATTTCATTAATACAGCTTCAAGATACTTGTTGCAGAAGTGAGTACCTCCATCACTTATTAGCACTCTAGGCACACCAAATCTTGAAAAAATGTTCTTTCTTATAAAAGAAATCACTACCTTTGCATCATTTGATCTGGTGGGAATTGCTTCTACCCATTTAGACACATAATCCACTGCCACTAGAATGTATTCGTGTGAAAATGATGGAGGAAATGGTCCCATGAAATCAATCCCCCATACATCAAATAGTTCCACTTCTAAGATGTTGGTTAATGGCAGCTCATGTCTTCTTGAGATATTTCCAGTTCTTTGACATTTGTCACAGTTTTCTACATACCTTTTGGCATCTTTGAAGAGTGTAGGCCAAAAGAAACCTGCTTGCAAAACTTTTGCAGCAGTTCTTGAACTTGCATGATGGCCTCCATATTCTGAATTATGACAATGCCATAATATCTGAGCTTGCTCACTTTGTGGAATGCATCTTCTAAGTAACCCATCTACTCCAATTTTGAACAAGTATGGGTCTTCCCACATATAGAATTTGCTGTCATGTAGGAACTTTTTCTTTTGCTGCCAAGTAAACCTCTTTGGTATGAATTGAGTGGCTTTAAAATTTGCAATGTCAGCAAACCAAGGCATGTTATCCACTGCAAACAGCTTTTCATCTGGAAATTCTTCATTTATTTCCAATGATTCAGTGGTTGAACTCTCCAAGGGTAATCTGGATAGGTGGTCAGCAACACTGTTTTCTTTCCCTTTCTTGTCTTTGATCTCTAGCTCAAATTCTTGGAGGAGTAGAATCCATCTTAATAATCTGGACTTTGCATCCTGTTTTGTCAAGAGATATTTAAGAGCAGCATGATCAGTATATACAATCACTTTTGAACCCATTAAATATGATCTGAACTTATCAAAAGCATATACAACAGCTAAAAGTTCTTTTTCTGTTGTGTAATTCACTTGTGCAGGATTTAACACTTTGCTTGAATAATAGATAGCATGTAATTTCCTATCTTTTCTCTGTCCTAAAACAGCACCCACTGCACTGTCACTTGCATCACACATGAGTTCAAAAGGTAGTTTCCAATCTGGTTTTGCAAGAATAGGTGCAGAAATTAGTTTCTCTTTTAAAACAGAAAATGCATGCAAACAATTATCATCAAATATGAAATCTGCATCCTTTATAAGTAAATTACTCAAGGGTTTAGCAATCTTGGAAAAGTCTTTTATGAATCTTCTATAAAAACCAGCATGTCCTAAAAAACTTCTAACTCCCTTAACATTGATAGGTGGAGGCAATTTACTAATGACTTCTATTTTAGCTTGGTCCACCTCCATTCCTTTCTCTGAAATTTTATGACCAAGGACAATGCCTTCTTGTACCATGAAATGGCACTTTTCCCAATTTAACACAAGATTAGTGTCTTGACATCTCTGCAAAACAGTGGATAGATTAGCTAAACAATCATCAAAAGAATCACCAAAAACAGAGAAATCATCCATGAACACTTTTATGATGTTTTCTACCAAATCAGAAAAAATAGAAAGCATGCATCTTTGGAAAGTGGCAAGGGCATTACACAAACCAAATGGCATTCTCCTATATGCAAAGACTCCAAATGGACATGTAAATGCAGTTTTCTCTTGATCTAAAGGATCTACAGCTATTTGATTATATCCTGAATACCCATCAAGAAAACAATAAAATGAATGTCCAGCAAGTCTTTCTAGCATTTGATCTGCAAATGGTAGTGGGAAATGATCTTTTCTGGTTGCATCATTTAATTTCCTATAGTCTATGCACATTCTCCATCCAGTCACAGTCCTAGTAGGAACAAGTTCATTCTTTTCATTAGGTACAACTGTCATACCACCTTTCTTTGGAACAACTTGGCTGGACTTACCCAATTGCTGTCAGAAATTGGGTATATTATTCCTGCATCTAACAGCTTTATGACCTCTTTTTTAACCACCTCTTTCATGGCTGGGTTTAACCTCCTTTGTGGCTGCACAATAGGTTTAAAATTCTCTTCAAATAAAATTCTGTGCTTACAAAATGAAGGATTTATACCTTTCAGATCTGCAATACTCCATCCAATTGCAGATTTGTGTTCTGTCAAAATTCTGAGCAATTTTTCCTCTTGTTCTTCCTTAAGTTCATTATTGATGATGACTGGATTTTCATGTTTCTCATCCAGAAATGCATACTGCAGGTGTGAAGGGAGTTGTTTCAGTTCTAGCCTTTGCTTTTCCTCTTCTTCATCATCCTTTTCTAGCTTCTCCTTCATTGAATTTTCTGCAGATTTTTGAATTGGCAGAGCTTCTACTTGCTGCTGCACTTCCATAATGTATTCTTCATGCAGAAGTTCAGATTTGTTGCTCCCTGTAGATATTATTTCTTCTAACACAGCAAGTTCATCAATTTCATTAATATGGCGTTGTGTAATGAAAGCATCCAGTATATCTACCTTCATACATGTGCTATCTTCAATTGGATATTTTAAAGCTTCAAACACATTAAACACTACCTTCTCATCTTGAACTCTAAGCATAAGTTCACCTTTCTGCACATCTATTAAAGCTCTCCCGGTTGCAAGAAATGGTCTCCCTAGGATCAAAGGAATGATAGAATCCACCTCCATGTCCAGAATTACAAAATCTGCAGGAAAAATGAACTTGTCAACTTTAACTAATAAATCTTCAACAACTCCATATGGATAAGTGTATGATCTATCAGCTAGCTGCAGTGTAATGTTGGTGGGCTACACTTCCTCTATTCCAAGTTTCTGCAGAACAGCCAATGGCATCAGATTTATGCTTGCTCCCAAGTCACACAATGCTCTTCCCACAGTGCAGTTTCCTATTTCATAAGGAATGCTAAATGATCCAGGATCTTTCAGCTTTTGAGGAAGCTTTCTCTTGAGAATGGCACTGCACTCCTCTATCAAAGGTACTATTTTATCATGCTCTAGCTTTCTTTTTCTGGAAAGTAGTTCTTTCATGAACTTTGCATATGAAGGCATCTGCTCCAAAGCTTCTGCAAAAGGAATGTTGATTTGTAATTTCTTAAAGACATTCATAAACCTTTCAAATTGTTCCTCTTGTTTAGGATTTTGGACTCTTTGAGGATAGGGCAGCCTCTTGTATTTTTCTGGGTCTATTGGCTTACAAGCTTCCTCAAAGAGTTGCTTTTTGGTTTTCCTTTCAGAATTCATAGGAACATCTACTTTTTCTTCTGAATGGTCTTTCTTCAATAGCTTAAAATTTCTTTGTTGCAGATCCTTTTCAATTTTTCTCTCTGCTGCATCATTCACTTTCTTTTCTGCTGGTTTAGGGCTTGCAACTACAGCTCCACTCCTTGTAGTTATGGCTGACATTGTTCTTTAGGATTGATTACTGTATTGCTTGGAAATCTTCCTTCATCCCTGCTGGATAGTTGTTCAGCTAATTGTCCGATCTGTGTCTTTAGTTTCTTCATGGAGGCTTCTTGGTTTTTGAAGCTTGTTTGAGTCACCTTCATGAATTGCAGCATAGTCTCTTCCATCTCAGTCAACCTCTCATTCATAAGTCTGGAAAATTTTTGATTTCCTTGAGGTTGAGTGGATGAATTCCTCTGAAAATAAGGTTGTTGTGTTGCTGGACCTGCATTAGAAAAAGACAAAGTTGAGTTAGAATTCTTTGCAGCAGAATATTGATTATTCCAATTAGAATACTGCTGAGTTCTATTATTCAAAAATTGAAATCCAGGGGGATATGATGGCTGTTGTCTCTGAAAATTATTCATATAATTCACTTGCTCTTGTGGTTCACTTGTGGATGCCTTACATGCACCATTTGCATGGTTTCCTCCACAAAAATCACAACTTAGCTGACTGGTAGGCATACTCCCTGTTTGCAGATTGTTGATTTGTTGTGTTAAGGCAGCTAATTGTTCTGAAAACATTTGATTTTGTAGCTGATTTTGTGCAAGAAAAGTTTCCAGAACCTTAGCTTCATGACCAGAGTTTCTTCCTTGATTCCTTGAGTTTGAATTCTGATACATTAAAGATGCCATCATGTCAATAATCCTTTGAGCTTCTTCCAAGGACTTTGTATTTAATGAACCTCCAGCAGCAGCATCAACCATTGTTCTTGTTAGTGCATTCATCCCATTATAAAAAGTCTCCAATTGCATCCAATCTGGAATACAATGATGTGGACACCTTCTAAGCAGTTCTTTGTATCTTTCCCATGCTTCACACAATGATTCTCCTTCTTGCTGCACAAAGGATGTAATTTCTCCTCTCAACTTAGCAACTTTGGATGGAGGGAAGTACTTAGTTAAAAACTTATTCACAAGTTCTGTCCAGGTTGTGATGCTTCCTTGTGGTTGAGCTTGTAAACAACATTTTGCTCTATCTCTCAAGGAAAAAGGAAATAGTCTTAATCTGATAGCTTCTTCACTAACTCCATTCATTCTTATAGTGTCACATAGCTGCAGAAAATTTGAAATATGCAGGTTAGGATCATCAAAATTTCCTCCAGCAAACTGATCCTGTTAGACTAAATGTAGTAGGGCAGGTTTAATCTCAAAATGGTTAGCTTGAATAGTTGGCCTAATTATAGAAGAGTTAAAACCTTGCATGTTAGGAATAGCATAGTCCCCTAATGTTCTAAATCTGTTCTGTTCTGCCATTTCTATTGCTGGATTTGGTTGTCTCAAGGGTGTAGATGTTCTTTTCACTCTAGAATTACTCTGAGATTCTGGAGAATGGACAGCTTCTAACTCACTATCACTCCCTATGGCTTTTTCTGCTCTAGACTCTTTTCTCAATCTTCTCAAAGTTATGTCTATGTCAGGATCAAAGACCAGAATTGATTTATTCTTGTTTTTACCACGCATATACAAATCAATTTGAAGCAAAATTAGACTACAATTGATACTCAGAAATGTACAACAGAATTCATGCAAAATCTATCAGTAAAAGCATATAGAAACTTAAATCTAGCAGTTGCAGAATTGTAAAATCATGTACAAATATGCATAATGGCAATTACAACTATGAAGAACAATGAAAATTGAAATTATGCAGATAACAAAGATGTAAAAATTCTATGCAGCAGACAGAAATATTATGCAGAATAATACACAAGGTGCAGTAAAATTATGCAGAAAACAATTTGAAAGCAAAGCAACAAAATATATGCTCAATCTAGTTACTTTTCTACTACTAATGATATTGAAATGCAAAATTCCCCGGCAACGGCGCCAAAAACTTGTTGTTCGCAATCTAACACTAGCAAGTGCACTAGAATTGCAGCAAGTGATGAGTAAATTTAAGATCCAAATATCGTCTCCACAGGGAATTTAGATTCAAGTATCACTTCATAGAATTATAACCATTTAAGATTTTTCGAATTTATAAGGAGAGTGGTAACATGTAGTAACAGAAAACTAGAACAATTAGAAGTAAAATGAACTTGCAGAAAACAAAATAATGAACACACAATTATGTGATAACAGAGGAAGAAACCATAGCTAGGGAATTGCTTCACCAAAACTCCAATGTTTAATCAATAAAGTTATGAATTAACAAGCAATTGGAAAGAATGACAATCAGTTTCACATTATACTATTCAGAGGTTAATTCCTTAACTCAGTGAACCTAACATTCAATTAAACCATTCTAATTCCTTAGATCTGATTCAATTCAATGTTGCTTTAAGTGTAAGAAACCAAAAGATTGCAAGATCAAAGTTCCTTATCCCTAAGAAAACTAAAATCTTGGTGATTGGTTCAGATCTGAAGAACAAATTCAATTTCCATTGACAAAGGTTCCTCTGAATTTAGTTAATCAAATTTCCATTCAATTTCCACGTGAAGTTCAGAATCAATCGCTCAATCTATTCCAAAGCTTGAAATTCAGATCCAAATCAATTCAACATGTTCATTTCAGATCTACAATCCCTAACTATAAACGAATTACACAGCCATGGTAGCAGAAGAAGAAAAAGAAAGAGAAGAAGAGAAGAAGAAACTCAGAAATGCCATGGAAGCTTGCTCCACTCCAATTCCTCTTCGTGAAGCTCCAAGATCTGAATCCCCACTCCTCTCTCTCACTTCTTCTAACCAGAAATTAACTAAAAAAACTGAAAATGAACAGAATCCCTTTTTTCCGGATCGTTTCTGGTATTCATAAAATTTCCCAGATTTTCACGTCATCACTTTTATGAGAAATAGTAGTTACGCAGAGAGTTTTTGGTTGCGCGTTAACACTTTTCCCAGAAATAGTGGCCACGCGCATTTTCCTGATATTGAGAGCTCTCTAGAACTATCACTCTTGATGATAAAAGTGACAACACAGAGCCAAGGTAGTTGCGCATTGTCACTTTTGCTGATAAAAGTGACTACGCGCAGCTCGCCAAGTTGAAGACTCTCTGGAATGATCACTTTTGATGACAATAGTGGTTACGCAGAGCTTTCCTGATATTTTGCCTCTCTGGAACTATCACTTTTAATGATAAAAGTGGTAACGCCCAGGCTCCACTTCTTCTTTGAGCTCTGAAGTGATCACTTTCACTGACAATAGTGATCACTCCCAGTCTGCAATTTCTTATTCTTGAGTTTTTGGAGTCCAGACTTGCTTCTTTCCTCTTCCTTGTCATCAAACTTCCATGAATATGATCCTTGCTCAATTTATTCCTACAAAAACAAGATTAAAAACTTAATTCCTAAGCAAAAATTTCACAATTGCTAAAATAACTACATATGTAAACAAAATTCAATTCCTTCTCTTTTTCTAAGTTTTTCTGCTTTCTTTATATATTTTTCTTATCATTTGTGTTAGAATTATGCTAAAATAACAGTCAAAATATGGATTCATCATTCTAGTTTTGGCCTTTTTTGGTCCCCTTTTGCTTACTGTCAAAGGAAGACATGCAAAGCTCGTCTCAGGCAACTGAAACTCCTTGAATATAAATCCAAGGACTCAAAGGAAGGCTTTCGTCACCACCTTCTCCCCTTCTGACACTTTCTTGCGGCTTTGGACCTAAGTTCCAGTTTTAGTCTCTTCTGGTCCCTTTTTGCTTACCAGCAAAGGAAGACGTGCAAAACTCTTCTCAAGCAACTGAAACTCCTATAATATAAATGCTGGGACTCAAAGGAAGGCTTTCTCACCACCTTCCCCCGTTCTGGCACTTACTGGCGCCTTTGGACCCAAGTTCTAGTTTTGGTCTCTTTTGGTCTCCTTTCGCTTACTGTCAAAGGAAGACGTACAAAACTCGTCCCAGGCAACTTAAACTCCTTGAATATAAATCCTAGGACTCAAAGGAAGGCTTTCTCACCATCTTCTCCCCTTCTGGCACTTTCTCGCACCTTTGGACCCAAGTTCCAGTTTTGGCCTCTTTTGGTCCCGTTTTGCTTACCGACAAAAGAAGACGTGCAAAACTCGTCTCAGGCCACTGAAACTCCTTGAATATCACTCATAGGGCTCAAACGAATGCTTTCTCACCACCTTCTCTCCTTCTAGCATTTTCTGGCGTCTTTGGACTCAAGTTCAAGTTTTGGTCTGTTTTGGTTTCCTGTTACTCACCGGCAAAGGAAGACGTGAGAAACACGTTTCAGACCACTGAAACTCCTTGAATATCACTCCTAGGACTCAAAGGAAGGCTTTCCTTACCACATTCTCCTCTTCTGGCACTTTCTGGCGCCTTTGGACCCAGGTTCCAGTTTTGGTCTCTTTTGGTCGCCTTTTGCTTACCGGCAAAGGAAAACATGCGAAACTTGTCTCAGGCCACTGAAACTACATGAATATCACTCCTAGGACCCAAAGGAAGGCTTTCTCACCACCTTCTCCCCTTCTGGCAATTTCTCGCACCTTTGGACCTAATTCCAATTTTTGTCTCTTTTGGTCCCTTTTGCTTACCGGCAAAGGAAGACGTGCAAAACTCGTCTCAGGCCACTATAACTCCTTGAATAACACTCCTAGGACTCAAAGGAAGGCTTTGTCACCATCTTCTCCTCTTCTGGCACTTTCTGACGCCTTTGGACCCAAGTTCCATTTTGGTCTCTTTTGGTCGCCTTTTGCTTACTGGCAAAGGAAAACATGCGAAACTCGTCGCAGGCCAATGAAACACCTTGAATATTCTCACCACCTACTCCCTTTCTGGCACTTTCTGGCGCCTTTGGATCCAAGTTCCAGTTTTGGTCTCTTTTGCTCCCGTTTTCCTCACCAGCAAAGGAAGACGTGCGAAACTCTTCTTAGGCAACTGAAACTCATTGAATATAAATGCTGGGACTCAAAGGAAGGCTTTCTCACTACCTTCTCCCGTTCTGGCACATTCTAACGCCTTTGGACCCAAGTTCCAGTTTTTGTCTCTTTTGATCGCCTTTTGCTTACCAGCAAAGGAAGACGTGCAAAACTCATCTCAGGCCAGTGAAAATCCTTGAATAACACTCCTAGGACTCAAAGGAAGGCTTTCTCATCACCTTCTCCCTTCCTGGAACTTTCTTGAACTTTGGACCCAAGTTCCAGTTTTGGCCTTTTTTGTCCCCTTTTGCTTACTAGCAAAGGAAGATGTGCGAAACTAGTCTCAAGCCACTGAAACTCCTTGAATATCAATCTTAGGACTCAAAGGAAGGCTTTCTCACCACTTTCTCCCCTTCATGCACTTTCTCGCGCCTCTGGACCCAAAGTCAGTTTTGGTCTCTTTTGGTCCCGTTTTGCTTACCGGCAAAGGAAGACGTGCGAAACTCAACTCAGGCCACTGAAAATCCTAGAATAACACTCCTAGGACTCAAAGGAAGGCTTTCTCACCACCTTCTCCCTTTCTGGCACTTTCTTGCGCCTTTGGACCCAAGTTTCAGTTTTGGCCTTTTTTGTCCCCTTTTGTTTACCAGCAAAGGAAGACGTGCGAAACTAGTCTCAGGCCACTGAAACTCCTTGAATATCAATCTTAGGACTCAAAGGAAGGCTTTCTAACCACTTTCTCCCCTTCATACACTTTCTCGTGCCTCTGGACCCAAGTTCCAGTTTTGGTCTCTTTTGGTCCCGTTTTGCTTACCGGCAAAGGAAGACGTGCGAAACTCGTCTCAGGCCACTGAAACTCCTTGAATATCACTCCTAGGACTCAAAGGAAGGCTCTCTCACCACCTTCTCCCTTTCTGGCACTTTCTGGCGCCTATGGATCCAAGTTCCAGTCTTGGTCTCTTTTGCTCCCGTTTTGCTCACCGGCAAAGGAAGATGTGCGAAACTCTTCTCAAGCAACTGAAACTCCTTGAATATAAATGCTGGGACTCAAAGGAAGGACTTCTCACCACCTTCTCTCGTTCTGGCACATTCTAACACCTTTGGACCCAAGTTGTAGTTTTGGTTTCTTTTGGTCCCCTTTTGCTTACCGTCAAAGGAAGACATGCGAAACTCGTCTCAAACAACTGAACCTCCTTGAATATAAATCCTAGGAATCAAAGGAAGGCTTTCTCACCACCTTCTTCCCTTCTGGCACTTTCTCGCACCTTTGGACCCAAGTTCCAATTTTTGTCTCTTTTGGTCCCCTTTTGCTTATCAGCAAAGGAAGACGTGTGAAACTCAACTTAGGCCACTGAAAATCCTAGAATAACACTCCTAGGACTCAAAGGAAGGCTTTCTCACCACCTTCTCCCTTTCTGGCACTTTCTTGCACCTTTGGACCCAAGTTTCAGTTTTGGCCTTTTTTGTCCCCTTTTGTTTACCAGCAAAGGAAGACGTGCGAAACTAGTCTCAGGCCACTGAAACTCCTGGAATATCAATCTTAGGACTCAAAGGAAGGCTTTCTAACCACTTTCTCCCCTTCATACACTTTCTCGCGCCTCTGGACCCAAGTTCCAGTTTTGGTCTCTTTTGGTCCCGTTTTGCTTACCGGCAAAGGAAGACGTGCGAAACTCGTCTCAGGCCACTGACACTCCTTGAATATCACTCCTAGGACTCAAAGGAAGACTTTCTCCTCACCTTCTCCCCTTCTGGCACTTTCTGGCACCTCTGGACCTAAGTTCCACCTTTGGTCTCTTCTGGTTCCGTTTTGCTTACCGGCAAAGGAAGACGTGCGAAACTCGTCTCAGGCCACTGAAACTCCTTGAATATCACTCGTAAGACTCAAAGGAAGGCTTTCTCACCACCTTCTCCCCTTCTGGCACTTTTTGGCGCCTTTGGACCCAAGTTCCACTTTTGGTCTCTTCTGGTCCCATTTTGCTTACCGGAAAAGGAAGATGTGCGAAACTCGTCTCAGGCCACTGAAACTCCTTAAATATCACTCCTAGGACTCAACGGAAGGCTTTCTCACCACATTTTCCCCTTCTGGCACTTTCTCGCTCCTCTAGACCCATGTTCCAGTTTTGGTCTCTTTTGCTCCCTTTTTGCTCACCAGCAAAGGAAGACGTGCGAAAATCATCTCAGGCCACTAAAACTCCATGAATTACACTCCTAGGACTCAAAGGAAGGCTTTCTCACCACCTTCTCCCCTTTTGGCATTTTCTGGCGCCTTTGGATCCAAGTACCACTTTTGGTCTCTTCTAGTCCCGTTTTGCTTACCAGCAAAGGAAGACGTGCGAAACTCGTCTCAGGCCACTGAAACTCCTTGATATACACTCTTAGAACTCAAAGGAAGGCTTTCTCACCACCTTCATCCTTTCTGGCAGTTTCTTGCGCCTTTGGAACCATGTTCCAATTTTGGCCTTTTTTGTCTCCTTTTGCTTACCAGCAAAGGAAGACATGCGAAACTCGTCTCAGGCCACTGAAACTCCTTGAATATCAGTCCTAGGACTCAAAGGAAGGCTTTCTCCCCACCTTCTCCCCTTCTGGCACTTTCTGGCGCCTCCGGACCCAAGTTCAACTTTTCGTCTCTTCTGGTCCCGTTTTGCTTACCAGCAAAGGAAGACGTGCGAAACTCATCTCAGGCCACTGAAACTCCTTGAATATCACTCCTAGGACTCAAAGGAAGGCTTTCTCACCATCTTCTCTTCTTCTGGCACTTTCTGGCACCTTTGGACCCAAGTTCCAATTTTGGTCTCTTTTGGTGGCCTTTTGCTTACCGACAAAGGAAAACATGCGAAACTCATCTCAGGCCACTGAAACTTCTTGTATATCCCTTCTAGGACTCAAAGGAAGGCTTTCTCACCACGTTCTCCCTTTCTGGCACTTTCTGGCGCCTTTGGATCCAAGTTCCAATTTTGGTCTCTTTTGGTCCCGTTTTGCTCACCGGCAAAGGAAGACGTGCGAAACTCTTCTCAGGCCACTGAAACTCCTTAGGACTAATAGGAAGAGTTCCCTGTCTCTTTCTGTCCTTCTGGCGCCTTTGGGCCCAAATTCCAATTTGGATCTCGCCTGGGTCCTCTTTTGCTTACTCGCTAAGGAAAGCGTGCAAAACTCATCTCGGGCCACTGAAACACCTTGGGAGTGACTGCTAGGTCTAATAGGAAGAGTTCCCTGCCTCTCTCTCGCCTCCTGGCGCCTTTGGGTCCCAATTCCAATTTAGGTCTCGCTTGTGTCCACTTTTGTTTATTGGCTAAGGAATGCATGCAAAACACATCTCGGGCCACTGAAACACCTTGGAAGTGACTGCTAGGACTAACAGGAAGAGTTCCCTGTCTCTCTCTCGCCTCCTGGCGCCTTTGGGCCCAAATTCCAATTTGGGTCTCGCTTGAGTCCTCTTTTTCTTAGTCGCTAAGGAACGCATGCAAAACTCATCTCGGGCCACTGAAAAACCTTGGAAGTGTCTGCTAGGACTAATAGGTAGAGTTCCCTGTCTCTCTCTTGCCTCCTGGCGCCTTTGGGCCCAAATTCCAATATGGGTCTCGCCTGGGTCCTCTTTTGCTTAGTCGCTGAGGAAAGCGTGCAAAACTCATCTCGAGCCACTGAAACACCTTGGAAGTGACTGTTAGGACTAACAGGAATAGTTCCTTGTCTCTCTCTTGGCTTCTAGCGCCTTAGGGCCCAAATTTCAATTTGGGTTTCGCTTGGGTCCTTTTTTGCTTATCTCGGGCCACTGGAACACCTTGGAAGTGACTGCTAGGACTAACAGGAAGAGTTCCCTGTCTCTCTCTCGCCTCCTGGCGCCTTTGGGCCAAAATTCCAATTTGGGTCTCGCCTGGGTCCTCTTTTGCTTTGTCGCTAAGGAACGCACGCAAAACTCATCTCGGGCCACCGAAACACCTTGGAAGTGACTACTAGGACTAATAGGAAGAGTTACCTGTCTCTCTCTTGCCTCTTGGCGCCTTTGGGCCTAAATTCCAATTTGGGTCTCGCCTGGATCCTCTTTTGCTTAGTTGCTAAGGAACGCATGCAAAACTCATCTCGGGCCACCAAAACACCTTGGAAGTGACTGCTAGGACTAATTGGAAGAGTTCCCTGTCTCTCTCTCTCACCTCCTAGTGTTGTTCGCAATCTAACACTAGCAAGTGGACTAGAATTGCAGCATGTAATGAGTAAAATTAAGATCCAAATATCGTCTCCATAGGGAATTTAGATTTCAAGTACCACTTCATAGAATTATAACCCTTTGAGCTTTTTGAAATTGGAAGGAGAGTAGTAACATGTAATAACAGCAAACCAGAACAATTAAAAGTAAAAGCAACTTGCAGAAATAGAACAATGAGCAAACAGTTATGTGATAACAGAAGGAGAGACCATAGCTAGGGAATTGCTTCACCAAAACTTCAATGTTTAATCAATAAAGTTCTAAATTAACAAGCAATTGGAAAGAATTACAATCTGTTTGACGTTATATTATCCAGAGGTTAATTCCTTAACTCAGTGAACCTAACATTCAATTAAACCATTCTAATTCCTTAGATCTGATTCAATTCAATATTGCTTTAAGTGTAAGAAACCAGAAGATTGCAAGATCAAAGCCTCTTATCCCTAAGAAAACTATAATCTCGGTGATTGGTTCAGATCTGAAGAACAAATTCAATTTCCATTGACAAGAGTTCCACTGAAATTAGTTAACCAAATTTCCATTCAATTACTACATAAAATGCAGAATCAATCACTCAATCTATTCCAAAGCTTGAAATTTAGATCCAAATCAATTCAACATGTTCGTTTCAGATCTACAATCCCTAACTATGAAGAAATTACACAGCCATGACAGCAAAGAAAGAAAAAGAAGAGAAGAAGAGAAGAAGAAACTCAGAATCGTCATAGAAGCTGCTCCACTCCAATTCCTCTTCGTGAAGCTCCAAGATTCGAATCCCCACTCCTCTCTCTCACTTCCTCTAATGAGAATGTAACTAACAAAACTGAAAATGAACAGAATCCCCTCAATTTCGGAACGTTTCTGGAATTTATAAAATTTTCTAGATTTGCGCGTCATCACTTTTATGAAAAATAGTAACTACACAGAAGGTTTATTGTTGCGCGTTAACACTTTTATAAGAAAAAGTGGCCACGCATAACTTTCCTGATATTGGCCGCTCTCTGGAACTATCACTCTTGCTGATAAAAGTGACAATGTAGAGCTCAAGTGGTTACGCGTGATCATTCTTATGAAAAAAAGTGATTAAGCGCAACTCTCTAAGATGAAGGCTCTCTGGAACGTTCACTTTCGATGATAATAGTGGTTACGCAGAGCTTTTCCTGATATTCGTCTCTCTAGAACGCTCACTTTTAATGATAAAAGTGATAACGCCCAGCATGTTGAGTCTGAGACTTCACAGGATCTCTCACTTTTTCTAGCAGAAGAGATAACGCCCAAGCTTTCTTCTTCTTTGAACTCTGGAGTGATCACTTTTACTGACAATAATGATCACGCCCAGTCTGTACTTTCTTGATCTTGTGATTTTGGAGTCCAGTATTAATTCAATTATGCCTCTGAACATTCAAGAACTTTGTTAATTGATAATCAGTTTCGCATAGCAATAGCCAAAGGTTAATTCCTTAACTCATTGACCCTAACAAGCAACTAAAACACCCTAATCCCTTAGGTGAAGTTCAATTTCAAGTTGCATTAAGACTTAGAACCTTAAGATTGCAGAATTAGGTCTCCTTATCCCTAAGAAATCCCCAACTTCTGATTGCTAACTCAGATCAGAGAAGAAAATCCAACTTTCATTGGTAATTGTTCCTCTAAGATGAATCAAACGAATTTCCATTCATAGATTGCAAGAAAAACAGAATTCACAATTCAATTAATCCAAGAACTCAAAATCCAGAAGCAAGAGTCAAATCAATACATCAATTCGAGTTCCATAAACCCCTAACTACAAGAAAACTACTCAGACATGGGAGAAGAGAAAGAGAAAGAAGAAGAAGAAGAAGAAAAACTCCAAGAAGTCATGGCCGGAAGCTCCAATCCGATTCCTCTTTGTGGAAGCTTCAAGACTTGACCCCAATCTTCTCTCTCAAGCTCTCTCAACGAGATCTAACAGAAAAACGGAAAAATAAAACTGAACTCTGAAAAATCTGCATGTTTCTATTATTTATAGAATTTCCCAGATTTGTGTGTTATCACTTTTATGAGAAATAGTAGCCATGCAGAAGGTTTATGGTTGCGCGTCAACTCTTTTATGAGAAAAAGTAACCACGCGCAACTTTCTTGATATTGAAGGCTCTCTGGAACTATCACTCTTGCTGATAAAAGTGACTATGCAGAGCTCAAGTGGTTGCACGTGATCATTCTTATGAATAAAAGTGATTACGCGCAACTCGCCAGGTTGAAAGCTCTCTGGAACGTTCACTTTCGCTGATAATAGTGGTAACGCCCAGGCTTTCTTCTTCTTTGAACTCTAGAGTGATCACTTTTACTGACAATAGTGATCACGCCCAGTCTGCACTTTCTTGGTCTTGTGTTTTTGGAGTCCAGACTTGCTTCTTTCTTCTTCCTTGTCATCAAGCATCCATTTCCATGATTCTTGCTCAATTTATTCCTTCAAAAACAAGATTAAAAACTTAATTTCTAAGCAAAATTTCTACAATTACTAAGATAACTACATATGTAAACAAACTTCAATTCCTTCTCTTTTTTTCTGAGTTTTTCTGCTTTCTTCATATATTTTTCTTATTAATTGTGTTAGAATTATGCTAAAATATCAGTAAAAATATGGATTCATCACTACTCCAAACTTGAATTTTTGCTTGTCCTCAAGCAAATCAAACTAAACCAAGGGTAATTTTTCCAATTTTCAAAAACCAATTCACAAACTGCTATATCAGAATTTTCCAATTTGTAATTCTGTGTTTTCTGCATAATTTTTATTTAAAATGTTCTTCCAATTACTCAGCATGGGAATCACAATGCATTCCTCAAGTTTTAAGCATGAATTGCTATCTAAGTGAATATATATCAGCCAAATTCATGTGAGAAACATTAAAAATCATGATCACTTCTCACTGGACAGTGTTTCCCTCATTACTCAACAGTGTTTAGGTATTGTTTTCTCTCTATAATCATCAATTCAGCTGCACTCTACCATATGCTTGCCCAATTTCTCCATCTCCTCTGCTTAATACAGTTAATCACACATCTAGAGGGCTTTTTACAGGTTATAGCATGACTTAGGTTAAGGCAGATACTGAACAAAATAAGAAGCAATTTGCAATTTCAAAAAAAAATCAGAGGCATTTTGAGTGAATGACTTAAAAACTAATCTGATTTTTCCTCATTTCTCCTTAACTTCCTCAATATTGTAGCAAACACTTTGTTTTTGTGCAGCAAAATTGTCATGTTGATTTTTCTTTCCTTGCTTTTCTGAGTTCAAAAATTTTTCTGCAGCATTTTACTGCAATTCTTTTTCTCTTGAACTTAATTTTTTTTTCACTTTTCAGAATTTCCTGCAGCCAGTTTTGCTGCATAATTTCTTTATTTTTCTGCAACACTGTATTTTTATTTTTTGACTTTAGATAGCTTGTTATTCCCCTACCCCAAACTTATAAATTTGCTTGTCCTCAAGCAACACAAGTGGATGCTACCCCAAACTTAGTTTTAAAACTCATTCTTGATTAAACTCACAATGCCTCTGATTAATTGAATGGTAAAATTAGTTTTTCAGCAAGGCTTGTAATGAAGTTAATTCAAGAAAAAATGAATATTAAGCTCAAAGGGGTAAACTAGGGCAATTAATCATAAGGGAAGGCATTTTAGGCTAACTAAGGATATCAATCATGGCCTCTATCATGTGGGTGAAAACTGTAACATGCATATTCAATTAAGAACAAGGGCAAGTTCTAGAGAATACAGCCAAATATGATTAATCACACAAGAAAAAGAATTAGACAACTTAAATCTCACTAGGTATTTATAAGTGATCATGTGGATTAATGAAAACATAATGCACTTTTCAGAAATATATGCACCTAGTGGTAACTGCCTTATTTTTGAAAATACAAGTGTGATCTCATTTTAAGAATGGGAAAAACAACTTAAAAAGAAATTCACACAGAATTCACAAAATTGTCAATCATTTTTATTTTATTCACAGCCAGCAGTTTATTATCTATTCTAGTATTTTGGTGTTTTTCAAAAACAATTCAGTGTAATGTGAAGCTAACACATGAACAAGAGGTAGAGAATGAAACCCCCTTTTCATGGCAGCTTGTGCAAGTGTCACCATCCAATGTGTATGAGTGTTATGTGTGTGACATTCTCTGCATAAAACACCAAAATTCCATCCATTAGCAAGTAAAAGGTAATTAATAAGAAAGTTAACATAAATGCAGAACAGATATGTGAAAAATAACCCAAATTGTACCAAATTGTAATTACAACCCAAAAAGTTTGAAACTTAACTACATCATTTTACAAAACTCCTAATGACAGAAAAATAAATTCCTAAACTAGTCTTCTGCTGCATCTTTCTCCTCTGAGGTGGTGGAGAAGGTGAAGGTGTAGGGAATCTTGTCTGAGGTGGGTCAGAAATTTCAATTGGTCAAGAGCTTGAGACACCATCAGTTCTGGCCCTCTTTGTTGCTGGATTTCTCCTAGCTGCTCCAGCTTGAAGATTTCTGCTGGATCTTCTTTTTGGAGTGGTGGAAGCTCCAACTTGCTTCTTCTTAGAAGGTCCAACTGGTGTATTTAGCGAAGTTCTTACCATTTTTTCAGTTTCTGCAAATGAAGGAGGAATTAGACAATCTAATATTGTAATATCAGCTGTGATAGTATAGATTTCTGTACTGAAGAAAATTTAATCAAACAGAATTCAATTCTTTTATATAACATGAAGTCTATTGTCAAGATAAATCAACATATAACTACCTACACATAACTGCACAAACTTAACATTCACAATCAATTCATGTTAAATCCTCATATATAAGTTCAGAGTAGGTACTCTCAAAACATATCAGGTTAACGCAGAGGAATCATCCAAGTATCATCCAATTTTTCAAAAATATTGCTGCAACTCACTTATTGTAATTTTCAGAATAATGTAGAAGTGATTCCATAACAGCAGATAATTTCAAATAGTCGTATTCAAAAATTTTCAATCAACCAATTCACACAATTCTATTTAAGTCAACTAAAATGCTGCAGAAATGTGGTACATATAGCGTGCAATGCAGTTTCAATTATCCCAACAGAAATGTCACAGTTGACAGGGAAAGACCAATTCAGAGTATTGTCCATTCCATTCTTGAAGCAAATAATATCAGAATAGTTTCCCAACACTAATCTCGACAATTTCCAAAGCAATACATGCAGAACATAACACAATAGATAATTTCAGACTTTCAAATTCAATATCTTTCAATCAAAACATTGTTATTAAAGTCTTTTAGGTCAAGTCAATTTCTGCAGAAGTTTGTTAATTTGAAAAGTGCAATGCAGAATTGAATCTTTTCAGAAAACTCAAATTACAGCAAAACCTAATCTCACTATTTTCTATTCCCCAGATTGATTTAAATGGCTCAAAACATTCCTGGTTATCCTTTTTCAACAATTTCCCCAAAATATTTAAACACATATAAAACTCCAATCACAGATTTCAGAAATAAAGGAAATGTACCTTGGTTGGAGATGCAGAAATGATGCTCGAATATGGAACGGGGAAGAAAAATCTTCTAAAGCACAATGCAGAGATTGAGGATTAGAGAGCTCTCAGAGAGGGAAGGAATTTTAGGTTTAAAAGCGTATGTGCGTATTCACCCTTAGCAGTATTAATAGGCACGCTTGAGCACGTGGCTCCTTTTGAGAGTAAAAGTGACCTTTATGTTATTAAAAGTCCCAGCGTTATCACTATTATTCATAAGAGTGAATGTTCCAGAGAGTGTATTTTTCAGAGTAAGGGGCGCGTTATCACTATTGCTGGGAAATTTGATAACACGCAGCTATGTTGCAACTTTTGTTAATAAAAGTAACAACGCACAGAGGTCCAGGTTATACTTTCCTGTGCGTAGTCACTTTTGCCAATAAAAGGAAGCGTTCCAGAGAGTTAGTTTTCCCATCTGTCTCTGCGTAATCACTTTTATCAGTAAAAGTGATTGTTCCAGAGAAGCATATTACCCTGATGCCTCTGCGTGATCACTTTTGTCAGTAAAAGCAATTGTTCCAACAGAGATCCTCAAAATGTATTCTCTGCGTAGCTTCTTTCCTGCAACATAGTGACTCCTTTCATTAATCAAATTCATCTAAACTCTCAATTAACTCACTTCTCATACTCTAATTCTTCAATTTACTTCTCTCAATTCCAAATCTCTAATTATTTATCAGATTCAATTAAGAAAAACAGCTGCAGCAACATATTTGCAGAACTTAGATAAAATTGCAAAACATGATTATACAGATTTCTAATTCTGCAAATACACATTCTAAACATTGAATCTCAAATCAAGTACCAAATTCACTTTAGCAGAGATATGCAGCATAATCAAATTGCAGAAGTTTCAGATTATGCAGAATTTTAAACCTTCAAATACACATTCACCACATCAAATCTCTAATCAACTATCAGATTCACTTCAGAAAATTAGATGCAGCAGAACTTGCAGGGAATTAAAAAAAAATGAATATGCAGAATTACAAATTTTAGAAACTACAGAATATGAAATACAAACTCCTAAAACAATACAAAAAAAGTTAAAATGAGTTAGAAATGTGAGTTGCCTCTCACAAAGCGCTTTTTTAACGTCACTAGCTTGACGCCTATTGATCTTTGGTTCTAAGAGATGATTTTGATGATAATGGCTCTTGCTCTATCTTGAACCATTTCCCTTTCTTTCTCACCAACTTGCAGCTCTTCATTTAATTTAGACCCTGGATGAAATAACAGTGGAGGAACTTCCAACAGCTTGATAAATTCATTAAGCTTCTTTCCCTCCTCTTTATCAGTTTGATATGCCACTGCAGCATGGACTTCTCTTATAACAGAATCATCCTTCTATTTTTCCTGCTTTAAATTTTGCACTCGTTGAAGAAATCGAAGCTTTTTGTGGTTAGCTTCATCTATTGGCTTAGTTGCATCTTCAAACAACCGTTTTTTGGTTCTTTTCTGTTGTGTCTTGCTGTTGTCCTTTGGTTCTTCTTTCTTTAAAATTGTTAACTGCTCTTCCTTGCAATCCTCTTGTTGCTTATCTTGAATCTTTTTTTCTTCAGATTTATCTAATGCCTCCTCTTTCTCAGCAGCTTTAGGACTTGAAACTTCCACTTCACTCCTTGTACAGACAACTTGGCTTTGCTTTAGTGGATTTACAATGGTATTGTTAGGTAATTTTTCATCATTCCTATTTAACAATTGCTCTGAAATTTGTCCTATGTGCTTCTCCATCTTCTTCATGGATGTATCTTGATTCTTAAAACTTGACTGAGTAAATTCCATGAATTAGAGCAAAGTTTCTTCAAGTTCATTCATTCTTTCTGGAAAAGTCTGTGAAGGCTGCAGTCCTCCTTGAGGTTGAGAATATGATATTTGAAAATAAGGTTGTGAAGAATGAGGACTTGAGAAAGGTATTGTTGCAGCTGACATTTGTTGATTCCAATCATAATATGGCTGACTCATGTTAGTTTGATATTGATATTCATGAGGAAAGGTATATTCAGATCTTTGAAAATTTCCTCCAAAATTGATTTCTTCTTGAAATTCTAGTGCAGCCACATCATATGTTTCATTCAAATCATTTTCACTGTAAAATCACATACCAAAGGGTTAGTTTGGGCAACTCTAGCTTGAAAATTATTAATCAAAGCATTAAGAGTATCTGGTTCATAAGCTTCTGTTCTTGTAACTTGGCTTTGATAAAAATTCTAGTACATGCTGGTTGCCATCAAACAATAGAGCAACTTTATTTTTTTTCTGTTTTTTCCTTGCATACAAAAAGAAAGAAAACAAAAGTCAAATCAAATTTGTAACTAGGAAAAATGAAATATGAAACTATGCGGAAAGTTACAAAACATAACATACAGCAAACATAGAAAATTATGCAGGATGAAGTTTACAATTATGCAGAAACATGAAAAACGAGATTATGCAGAAAATGCAAAAGAATGCAAAAACTTTATGCAAAAGACAGCAGAACTTATGCAGAAATCTACACAAGATGCAGAGAAATTATGCAAAAAAACTTGAAAGCAGAACAACAACAAAAATAAATGCTCAATCTAGCTACTTTTCTGCTACCCATTGAAATTCAAAATTCCCCGGCAACGGTGCCAAAAACTTGTTGTTCGCAATCTAACACTAGCAAGTGCACTTGGATTGCAGCAAGTAATGAGTAAATTTCAGATTCAAATATCGTCTCCACAGGGAATTTAGATTTCAAGTACCACTTCACATAATTATAACCATTTGAGCCATACGAATTTTAGAAAGAGAATTGTAACATATAATAGCAGTAAACCAGCACAATACAGAGAATTAACTTGCAAAAAAATAGAGTATAACAATGTGATGAATTAAGATGGGAATGAAGAATAGTTAGAAATTTACTTCACAAGAATATCAGTATTAATTCAATTATGCCTCTGAACATTCAAGAACTTGGTTAATTGACAATCAGTTTCGCATAGCAATAGCCAAAGGTTAATTCCTTAACTCATTGACCCTAACAAGCAACTAAACCACCCTAATCCCTTAGGTGAAGTTCAATTTCAAGTTGCATTAAGACTTAGAACCTTAAGATTGCAGAATTAGGTCTCCTTATCCCTAAGAAATCCCCAACTTCTGATTGCTAACTTAGATAAGAGAAGCAAATCCAACCTCCATTGGTAATTGTTCCTCTAAGATGAATCAAACGAATTTCCATTCATAGATTGCAAGAAAAACAGAATTCACAATTCAATTAATCCAAGAACTCAAAATCCAGAAGCAAGAGTCAAATCAATACATCAATTCGAGTTCCATAAACCCCTAACTACAAGAAAACTACTCAGACATGGGAGAAGAGAAAGAGAAAGAAGAAGAAGAAGAAGAAAAACTCCAAGAAGTCATGGCCGGAAGCTCCAATCCGATTCCTCTTTGTGGAAGCTTCAAGACTTGACCCCAATCTTCTCTCTCAAGCTCTCTCAACAAGATCTAACAGAAAAACGGAAAAATAAAACTGAACTCCAAAAAATCTGCACGTTTCTATTATTTATAGAATTTCCCAGATTTGCGCGTTATCACTTTTATGAGAAATAGTAGCCACGCAGAAGGTTTATGGTTGCGCGTTATCACTTTTATGAGAAATAGTAGCCACGCAGAAGGTTTATGGTTGCGCGTTAACACTTTTATGAGAAAAAGTAACCACGCGCAACTTTCTTGATATTGAAGGCTCTCTGGAACTATCACTCTTGCTGATAAAAGTGACTATGCAGAGCTCAAGTGGTTGCACGATCATTCTTATGAATAAAAGTGATTACGCGCAACTCGCCAGGTTGAAAGCTCTCTGGAACGTTCACTTTCGCTGATAATAGTGGTAACGCCCAGGCTTTCTTCTTCTTTGAACTCTAGAGTGATCACTTTTACTGACAATAGTGATCACGCCCAGTCTGCACTTTCTTGGTCTTGTGTTTTTGGAGTCCAGACTTGCTTCTTTCTTCTTCCTTGTCATCAAGCCTCCATTTCCATGATTCTTGCTCAATTTATTCCTTCAAAAACAAGATTAAAAACTTAATTTCTAAGCAAAATTTCTACAATTACTAAGATAACTACATATGTAAACAAACTTCAATTCCTTCTCTTTTTTTCTGAGTTTTTCTGCTTTCTTCATATATTTTTCTTATTAATTGTGTTAGAATTATGCTAAAATATCAGTAAAAATATGGATTCATCATTCATGTGAAAAACATTAAAAATCATGATCACTTCTCACTGGACAGTGTTTCCCTGATTGCTCAACAGTGTTTAGGTACTGTTTTCTCTCTATAATCATCAATTTAGCTACACTCTACCATATGCTTGCCCAATTTCTCCACCTCCTCTGCTTAATACAGTTAATCACACATCCAGAGGGCTTTTTACAGGTTATAGCATGGCTTAGGTTAAGGCAGATACTGAACAAAATAAGAAGCAATTTGCAATTTCAAAAAAAAAATCAGAGGCATTTTGAGTGAATGACTTAAAAACTAATCTGGTTTTGCCTCATTTCTCCTTAACTTCCTCAATATTGCAGCAAACAATTTGTTTTTGTGCAGCAGAATTGTCATGTTGATTTTTCTTTGCTTGCTTTTCTGAGTTCAAAAAAAAAAATTTCTGCAGCATTTTACTGCAATTCTTTTTCTCTTAGACTCAATTTTTTTTCACTTTTCAGAATTTCCTGCAGCCAGTTTTGCTGCATAATTTCTTTGTTTTTTTGCAACACTGTATTTTTATTTTTTGACTTTAGATAGCTTGTTATTCCCCTACCCCAAACTTATAAATTTGCTTGTCCTCAAGCAACACAAATGGATGTTGCCCCAAACTTAGTTTTAAAACTCATTCTTGATTAAACTTACAATGCCTCTGATTAATTGAATGGTAAAATTGGTTTTTCAGCAGGGCTTGTAATGAAGTTAATTCAAGAAAAAGGAATATTAAGCTCAAAGGGGTGAACTACGTTAAATAAGCATAAGGGAAAGCATTTTAGGCTAACTAAGGATATCAATCATAGCCTCTATCATGTGGGTGAAAACTGTAACATGCATATTCAATTAAGAACAAGGGCAAGTTTTAGATAATGCAGCCAAATATGATTAATCACACAAGAAAAAAATTAGATAGCTCAAATCTCACTAGGTATTTATAAGTGATCATGTGGATTAATGAAAACACAATGCACTTTTCAGAAATATATGCACCTAGTAGCAACTGCCTCCTTTTTGAAAATGCAAGTGTGATTTTTTTTTTAGAATGGGAAAAACAACTTAAAAAGAATTTCACACAGAATTCACAAAATTTTCAATCATCTTTATTTGATTCATAGCCAACAGTTTATTATCTATTCTAGTATTTTGGTGTTTTTCAAAAACAATTCAGTGTAATGTGAAGCTAACACATGAACAAGAGGTAGAGAATGAAACCCCCCTTTCATGGCAGCTTGTGCAAGTGTCACCATCCAATGTGTGTGAGTGTTGTGTGTGTGACATTCTCTGCACAAAAACACCAAAATTCCATCAATTCGCAGCAAGAGAAAGGTAATTAGTTAGAAAGCTAGAACAGGTATGTGAAAATTAAACCAAATTGTATCAAATAGTGATTACAACCCCAAAAAGTTTGAAACTATAGAAATTTACAAAACTCCTAATAATAGAAAATAAATTCCTAAACTAGTCTTCTGCTGCATCTTCTTCCTCTGAGCTTTCTTCTTCAGAACCTTCTTCTTCTTCTTCTTTTTCCAGTACCTCTTCAAATGTTGGCTGAGGAAAGTGGATTTTGTAGATTTGCATATTCTTGAATACAGAAGAACGAAGGCACTGAGCATTCTTTGCCAAGTCTGGAGTATGATACATTTCATCTTTGGTCATTCCCAATTTCTGACCAATATTCAGCATGATACATTCCATTAACATAACTCCAGCTTTGAGGCTATTGTGCAGCTCAGTCTGCCTTTCAGCCAATTGATTCTGCCCTTCAGCTAGTTGCTTCAGAGTGTCCTTCATCATCATCGACTTCTCTTTCTTGTATTGTGCAGAAATTGGAGCTACAGAAGTGCAGGAGACGGTAGCATAAATCTCTTTTATCAGAGCTGCAGAAATGGATGGTGCAGCTCTGATTTTCTCTTGATAATCGCCAAATTCTACTCCTGTCTTCACAAAGTAATGTGATTACTGAAGGAAACGCTAATGAATCCCTTTTTGTCTTCAGTATTCCCAACATGCATTCACTTATGACCTCTCCCACATCTATGTAGATGTCGGAGACTATGGCAAAAAGCAGGACAGCCCTCTTGACAGCCAGTGTGGAGCTATGTTTAACAGGAATGAAAGATTTTAAGATGAACATGCTCCATACTTTGGCAAAGGGCAGAAGATTCTTGGTGACAATGTGCTTTGGCTTCTTAGATTGGTTGAGCTTCCATGTGGTGCCTGGTTTCTCAATCCTTTCCAGAATATGCACAAAATTAATATCTGGACTTTCCTTAAATGTTTTGAAGTCCAGTTGTGCAGCATGTTGTGCATAATTAATTTTCAGCACCCTGTTGATGTTTGCTGGTGAAAAGTCAATCCTCATGCCTTTGACCATGGAGCTGAACTTAGCGATTTGATTTCCCTTAAATCTCATGGCATTGGCGTAGAATTCCTGAGTTATTTCCCTCTAGCCTAGGCCAACTGTTGCACAGAAGAATTCCTATCTTCTTCTCTGGATTTCCTCTTTGAATTCTGGATAATTGTTCCCAACTATTTGGAATGCTCTATTGGGAACAATTTTTCTTCTTAGAATGTTGGCTCTGAAAAAGTTTTCATGAGCCAAACTTCTGAATCTGGGATCATGTGTGGCAGGTGGTGAAGATCCTGAGGGTGCAGCTGTTCTTGGTGGAGGTGATGGTGAAGGTGAAGGTGCAGGGGATCTTGTCTGAGGTGGTGGAGAAGGTGAAGGTGCACGTGATCTTGGTTGAGGTGGGTCAGTTCTGGCCCACTTTGCAGCTGAAGTATTTCTAGCTTGAAGATTTCTGCTAGATCTTCTTGTTGGAGTTATGGAAGATGCATCTCGCTTCTTCTTAGGAGTGGTAGAAGATGCAGCTTGCTTCTTCTTAGGAGGACTGATGAATCCATATTTTAGTAGTATTTTACAATAGTTTTTAGTGCAATTAATAAAGAAAACATGCTAAAAATAGTAGAAAACCCTTAAAAAAATAATAAAATGTTGCATGTCACTTTTAAACATAGTTATTTTAAAATTCATTGATTTTCTATGTAAAAAGTGACATTTCAAGTATGCTTTTGTAGGGAATTCTGAGCTAAGTTAATGAGGATTGGATGATCAAGGAAAAATAGAAGAAAAGTAGCAAAAATTGGAGGAAAGAAGTTGATAATTGAAAAATAGCCTTTGAGTGATCACTTTCGCTAGTGAAAGTGATCACTCCAGAACCATAAAATGAAGAAGAACTTCTGCGTAATCACTTTTGCTGGCAAAAGTGATCATTCCAGAGAGGTTGCAATGAGAAGAGCTTCTGCGTGATCACTTTTTTTGGAAAAAGTGAGCGTTCCAGAGAGTCCTCCAAGAAGAGTAGCTGCGCGTGTTCACTATTATCAGCAAAAGTGAACACGCGCAAGAAAGCAGCTTCTGCGTGTTCACTATTTCCAGCAGAAGTGAACACGCGCATGAAATTAGCAAAGGAAGCTTCTGCATGGCTACTATTTTCAACAAAAGTGAACACTTTGAAGTGCGCGTGGCTGCTATCACCAGCAAAAGTGAACGCGCGCAAGTGGAAATAAAGAATTAGCCTCTGCGTGATTACTATTGCTGGAAAAAGTGATCACGCCAGCGGAGCGGGAATTCTATAAAAGGCAGTTAGCTCAGGAATTTTGTAATTTTTTGTTCATTTTTATTTTCCATTAATTTTTGTTGTTGAGAGAGTCAGAGAGGGAGATTGAGGACGAACACCAAACTTCATTTCTTGAGGGATCAGATTGGAGATTGGCTTGTAGATGTTTCTTCTTTGTTCATTCTCTTCTCCTCTTCTCTTCTCTTCTCTTCTCTTTTTGTAATGTTTGCTTAAACTCTTTGTGGTTAGGAATTGTGAATCTGAAATGGAAATGTTGAATTGATTTTGGATCTGAACTTTGAGTTTTGGATTGGATTGAGTGATTGATTCTGCTGTTAAAGTAGTGATTGAATGGAAATTTGATCAACTAATCATAGAGGAACTCTTAGCAATGGGAATTGAATTTGTTTCTCATATCTGAATTAATTACCAAGGTTATTGGTTTCTTAAGGATAAGATATCTTAATCCTGCAATCTTTTGGTTTCTTAAACTTAATGCAGCATTTGATTGGATTAGATCTAAGGGATTGGAGTGATTTGATTAGATGCTAGATTCATTGAGGCAAGGGATTGTCCTTTGATTAATACAACGTGAAACTGATTGTCATTCCATCTAAATGCTTGAAAGTTCAGAGCTTTATTGATTCAATGTTGAAGTTTTGGTGAAACAATTTCCTAACTACTCTTTCTACATCTGTTTACTATATATTTTTGTAGTAACTGTTCTGTTTTGCTTTCTAATTTCGTTTTTGATACATTCATACCAATTCCATCTGAAATTTTTAAAGCTCAACTAATTGTGATCTTGTGAAGTGGTAGTTGAGAACTTTATTCCTTGAGGACGATACTTGGAACTCAATTTGATTCTAAGATTTTTTATAACTTGCTACAACAACACTAGTACACTTGCTAGTCAGTTTACCTTCATTGCAACAATAGTTGTAAAAAAGTGTGACAAGGACCCACTAGTATATTGAATGAAGTCCTAACCATTTTGCATTTTTCTGCAAGGAAGAAGTAATTGTCAGTTTAAAATTTTAGAACAATAGAATAATTCTATACTGCAGAAAGTTCAATCAACCAGTTTACAGAAATTTTATTTTTCTAAAACTTCACATCATGCAATCTGCTCATAATATCATTCAACATTCAAATACCAACACCCAATTGCACAACTTAGTCAAAACATGTAAAATCTAACAATAGGATTTCAGAATGAACACTCTTATAAAATATCAGGGTAACGCAGAAAGATTATTACAGGCCTTGACCAAATTTTCAAAACAATTCTGTATTGTTAGCAGTTTATTATCAAATTTACAGGTTTGTATTCATTTTGCACTCAATTCTGCACTTTAGATTTTCCCAATTTAATGTCTAACTCAAATTTAGCACAGTCATGTATTCTAATTTCCAATCCCACAGTTTCAGAAAATTCTGTTGCAATCAATTCAGACTCTGCAGAAATTTGGTTTATATAGTGTAATGTGATTTTAAATATCCCACCAATTTAACATACATGACAGAGAACACCTATTTAGAGTATTATCCATTCTATTTTGAACCAACTAACCTCAGAACATGAATTCAAGTCTGCTATCAGAACATGTATTATACAGATGCAACAGTATAGATGCACAACATTAATCCATCACATTCAGAGGAATTTTGATACTCATAATTTGGAAGTTCAGGATGTGTTCACTGTCATAAAGAATTAGGGTAGCGCAGAGCAATATTTTCAAGTTTCAACCAATTTTCAAACATAATTTGCAACCCAATCATTTTCAGCAAAAAGTTATTTTATCAAAGTAATGCAGAATTGATTGTCCTTGTATTTTTCAAACATTCGATTATATAACATGCAGTGTATGGTTGCAGTTAATCTCATTCAACAGTTTTAGGTCAAACAATTTCACTGAAGTCTTTTTAGGTCATCCCAATTTCTGTAGAAATTTTATTCAAATATGTACAATGCAGATTCAAATGCTCAATAAATGACAGGGAAGACTTCTTCAGTGTATTGTTCCTTCAATGCCTCAGTACCCCATTCCACATTTTTCCAAAACTTCAAACACAGAAAACCCTAACTACAGTTACAGAGGGATGAGAGTAAGTGTACCTTGCAGGAAGATGTAGTATTGAATGAGAAATGCTTGTGGATTCTAGGTCGACGCACACAGAGAGTGAGATTTGCAGAGAAAACTTAGAAAGAGATGAAGTTTTAAGCGTGAAAAGTGTGTGCGCGTGCTCAGGTTAGGGATTATATATGATTACGCTGGGCACGTGACAATTTTTTAAACAAAAATGAACATTGTAAAATTAATTGGTCCCAGCGTAATCACTATTATTCATAAGAGTGAATGTTCCAGAGAGTAGATTTTTCAAAGTGAAGCGCGCGTTATCACTATTGCTAAGAAAAGTGATAACGCTCAGCAAAGTGATAACTTTTTTCAATAAAAGGAGTAATGCAGAAATATTGAAAATCTACTCACCTGTGCGTAACCACTTCTGACAGAAAAAAGAAGCGTTGCAGAGAGCTCATTTTCCCATCTGGCTCTGTGTGATCACTTTTATCAGTAAAAGTGATTGTTCTAGCAGAAATCCTCAAAATGCATTCTCTGCGTAGCTTCTTTTCTGCAACAAAGTGACTCCTTTCATTAACCAATTACTTTGAAACTCTCAATGAACTCACTTCTCGCATTCTAATCCATCAAATACACACTTTAATATTGAATCTCAATTCCAAATCTCTGACTATTTATCAGATTCAATTCAGAAAGATAGTTGTAGCAACATATATGCAGAACTTGGATAAAATTGTAAAACATGATTATACAGATTTCTAATTCTGCAGATACACATTAGACATTTTCGATTTCAATTCACATATCAATTTCATCTCAACAAAGATATGCAGCAAAATCACATAGCAGAAGAATAGAAAATTAGAAGATCTGATTATGCAAAATTTTAACCCTTTGATTCACATTCACCTCATCAATTCTCAATTTAAGCATCCAGATGCACCTCAGAAAATCAGAAGCAGCAGAACTTGCAGGAAGTTAAAAAAAAATGAATATGCAGAATTACAAATTGCAGAAACTACAAAATATGAAATGCAAACTCCTAAAACAATACAAAAGGTTTAAAATGAGTTAGAAATGTAAGTTGCCTCTCACAAAGCGCTTCTTTAATGTCACTAGCTTGACATTAGTTGTTCCTCACTCAAGAGGAACCAACTTCAAGCATGATATATTCCTTGCAAACTCCTCTGCATGATAGATCTTCAATCTTTGGCCATTGACCTTGAATTCTCTCCCTGTTTTCTGATCTTCTATAAGGATTGCTCCAAAGGGAGAAGTCTCCTTAATTAAAAATGGTCCAGACCATCTAGATTTCAGTTTCCCTAGAAACAATTTTAATCTTGAATTGAATAGCAGCACTTGCTGGCCAGGTCTGAAATCTTTTTGCAGAATGAACTTGTCATGGATTCTCTTGGTTCTTTCTTTGTACAACTTTGCATTCTCATAAGCTTGCTGTCTGAATTCCTTCAATTCATGCAGCTGCAGAACTCTCTTCCTTCCAGCACTTGACAGATCAAAGTTAAGCCATTTGGTAGTCCAATATGCTCTATGTTCCAACTCTAGAGGTAGGTGCCAAGCCTTTCCAAATACTAACTGATATAGAGACATACCAATTGGAGTTTTAAAAGCAGTTCTATATGCCCACAATGAATCATCAAGCCTCTTTGACCAATCCTTCCTTGAGCTGTTCATTACTTTCTCTAGAATTTGCTTGATTTCTCTATTTGAAACCTCCACTTGTCCACTTGTTTGTGGATGGTATGGAGTAGCAACTTTATACTTCACACCATATTTCATTAATACAACTTCAAGATACTTGTTGCAGAAGTGAGTACCTCCATCACTTATCAGCACTCTAGGCACACCAAATCTTGAAAAAATGTTCTTTCTTATAAAAAAAATTACTGCCTTTGCATCATTTGATCTGGTGGGAATTGCTTCTACCCATTTAGACACATAATCCACTGCAAATAGAATGTATTCGTGTGAGAATTATGAGGGAAATGGTCCCATGAAATCAATCCCCCATACATCAAATAGTTCCACTTCTAGGATGTTGGTTAATGGCAGCTTATGTCTTCTTGAGATATTTCCAGTTCTTTGACATTTATCACAGTTTTCCATATACTTCTTGGCATCTTTGAAGAGTGTAGGCCAAAAGAAACCTGCTTGCAAAACTTTTACAGCAATCCTTGAACTTGCATGGTGGCCTCCATATTCTGAATTGTGACAATGCCATAGTATCTCAGCTTGCTCACTTAGTGGAATGCACCTTCTAAGTAACCCATCTACTCCAATTTTGAACAGGTAGGGTCTTCCCACACATAGAATTTGCTATCATGTAAGAACTTCTTCTTTTGCTGCCAAGTAAACCTCTTTGGAATGAATTGAGTGGCTTTAAAATTTGCAATGTCAGCAAACCAAGGTATGTTTTCCACTGCAAACAGCTTTTCATCTGGAAATTCTTCATTTATTTCCAATGATTCAGTGGTTAAACTCTCCAATGGTAATCTGGATAGGTGGTCAGCAACACCATTTTCTTTCCCTTTCTTGTCTTTGATCTCTAGCTCAAATTCTTGGAGAAGCAGCCTTTGGGCCCAAGTTCAAGTTTTTGTCTCGCTTTGGTACTTTTTTGCTTAGTGGCATAGGTACGCATGCAGAATCGTCTCCTATCGTTGAAACTCCATGGAAGTGACTCATAGGACTCAAAGGAAGGGTTCCCCACCACTTTCTCCCCTCCTGGTGCCTTTGGGCCCAAGTTTCAATTTTGGTCTCGCTTTGATCCTCTTTTGCTTAGCGACTAAGTAACACCTGCAATACTCATCTCAGGACTCAAAGGAAAGGTTCCCCACTGCTTTCTCTCCTCCTAGCGCTTCCTGGCAACTTTCGTCCCAAGTTATAGTTTTGGTCTCGCTTTGGTCCCCTTTTGATTAATAGCTAAGAAATGCGTGCAAAACTCGTCTGCTGCTGCAGAAGCTCCTAGGAAGTGACTCCTAGGACTTAAAGGAATGTTTCCCATTGCTCGCTCCCTTCCTACTGCTTCCTGGCGCCCTTGGACCCTAGTTTCAGTTTTGGTCTCACTTTAGTCCCCTTTGTTTATCGACTAAGGAAAGCGTTACAAACTTGACTTGGGCCGCTAAAAATCCTTGGAAGTTACTCGTAGGACTTAAAGCAACGGTTCCCCTCAGCTCTCTCCCCTTCTGGCGCTTCCTAGCATCTGTGGGGCAAAGTTGCAGTTTTCGTCTCTCTTTGGTCCCTTTTTGCTTAGTGGCTAAGGAACGCGTGCAAAACTCGTCTCTAGTCGCTGAACGTCCTTTGAAGTGACTCCTAGGACTTAAAGGAATGGTTCCCCTCAGCTCTCTTCCCTCTTGGCCCTTCTTGGCGCCTTTGGGCCTAAGTTCCAATTTTAGTCTTGCCCTGGTCCCCTTTAGCTTATTGAAAGTGCAAAACTCGTCTCTGGCCATTGAAACTCATTGAAAGTGACTCATAGGACCCAAAGGAAGGGTTCCCCACAACTCTCTCCCCTCTGGCGCTTGTGGGTCCAAGTTTTGGTTTTGGTGTTGCTTTGGTTTGCTTTGCTTAGCGACTAAGGAACGCGTTCATAACTCAACTCGGGCCGCTGAAAATCCTTGGACGTGACTCCTAGGACTTAGAGGAACGGTTCTCGACTGCTCTCTCCCATTATGGCGCTTCGTAGCGCCTTTGATCCCAAGTTCTAGTTTTAAACTTGCTTTAGTCCCATTTTTCTTAGCGGCTAAGGAACGCATGCAAAACTTGCCTCGGGCCGCTGAAAGACCTTGGATGTGACTCCCTGGACAGAAAAGAAAGCTTCCCCACCTCTTTCTCCCCTTATGGTGTCACGACCCCTTTTTGTAAGGAACCGAGAACATTGTTTGTACATCACATACTTAAGATAAATAAATAATAGAGAATATAAGTATAAAATTCTCTTCTCAATTAAAATAAAACAAAGTTTCTTACAACAAATATCTAATAAAACAACATAATATTACATTTAATTCATAATATTCAAAATACCCAAATTTATACTACGTAGCTCCCTCTACATGAGGTCTCAAAATATAAGAAAAAAAAAGATTTAGATGCAATATTACTCGACTTCAGCTTCTAACATTTCTCCACTGGCCCCTCAGCCTGTGAAGTAGATGCAGCACCTGCTACATCTGCTCACGTACCACCGTACGATCATCGCAGTACACACGCACACAACGACATAGAAAGAAATGCAAGGGTGAGCTTACAAAAATAAATTAAAATCATATATGTAGAGCAAAATATTTCTCATAGCAATAGCCCCAAGCATTTCCAGCCTATCTAATGCACAGCATGAAAACAGTTTCCAACCAGTTTCACAGCCTAAGTAATCCAGAAGGAACCGAGCCGGTCCGGGAGTGACCCATTCTGGTATCTGGATCCAGACAGCACAGCACAGCACAACAGCTCAGCATGAACTTGTCGTTACACGTCTACCTACCTAAACATGTAACTAGACTCTATAATGATGCAAAACATATTTTTCAGCATGATGCACACCGCCAAAATTATTGTAACAGCTCAGCTAAGGCAAGTTTATAATAGATCAGCCAAAATCTCAGCATTTTAAATCAATTAACAACAGTTACAGCTTAGAAAATAGCTTTTCTTCAATAGATCTAACAAAATCATATCAAAACATCTTGAAATAGCATATTAAACCGTTCAAAACGTAGTTCATAGGTTAAAGTAAACTCCCCTTACCTCAGAACGATGATTCACACTAGATCTACCGAATATTACTTGTTTTATAGTAAGATTCACCAAAGATTTGGCTTTAGAACGGAGTTTCTCCTAAGAACACCATGAACTTCTATGAGAAAGAGAAGAAGAAGAGAAACAAACGGTAAATCTAGCATCAAACTTAAAGAAACTTACTTCAAATCCTTTAGAATAGATGTAGAATCTCAGATCTGGCGAGAAATCTAAGTTTAGGAGGATTTATTATAGAAGAAAATGGTAGTATACGGCCTTAGAACCTTTGAGAAGCTTAAAGAGGAATGAAGAAATGAAAATTTTGTGTGAAGCCCTCTTTCTATAGAAAATTTTTGAAATTTACTGTTCACCGCCTTACTGTTCACGACGGAAACACTGTTCATGGCACTATTCATGCCAGAAAATACTGTGCACGCGTATTGTACACGCACTGTACGCGTATGTGACGTCAGCTATGACGTCATGATGATGTCACTGATGACGTCAGCAGTCACTGTACATACACAGTTTTTACTGTTCATACACGATTTGTACTGTTCATACGCGATTTGTACGAGGTTTTACTGTTCATTCGGCACTGTTCATACGGTATTGTTCACTTCTTTTTCTTTTTTCTTTTTTTTAATAATTTCAAACTCCATCTAAATCTATTGCAGTACCAAATAATCCTTCAATTAACATTGAACAAGTATAAAATATTATAGATTACTCAATAATAAATCACTAGCCTGACACATGGCGCTTCCTGGCGCCTTTGGGCCCAAGTTTCGATTTTGGTCTCGCTTTGGTCCTTTTTTGCTTAGTGACTAAATAACGCATTCAATATTCCTTTCTAGCTACTGAAACTCATTGGAAGTAACTCCTAGGACTCATAGGAACGGTTCCCCACTGTGCTCTCTTCTCTTGGCGATTGCTAGCGCCTTTGGGCCTAAGTTCCAGTTTTCTCCTCGTTCAATAGGTATGCATGCAAAACTCATCTTCGGTCGTTGAAACTCCATGGAAGTGACTCCTAGGACTCAGATGAAGGGTTCCCCACCGCTCTCTCCCCTCTTGGTGCTTCCCGGGGCCTTTGAGGCCAAGTTTTGATTTTGGTCTCGCTTTGGTCCTCTTTTGCTTAGCGGCTAAGTAAAACGTGCAATACTTGTCTTCAGCTGCTGAAACTCCTAGGACTCAAATGAAGGGTTCCCACCGCTCAATCCCCTCCTGACGCTGCATGGTGCCTTTGGGCCCAAGTTCCAGTTTTGGTCTCGCCTTGATCCCTTTTTGCTTAGCAGCTTAGAAACACGTGCATAACTCGTATCTAGTCGCCAAAACTTCTATTGTATGAATGAAAAGAAAATAGTGAATAAAAGCAAGAAAAGAAAATTTGGAATTCTGCTGCATGAATGAATTTGTTTGTTGCATAATTGAGGGAATTATTGAAAAATAATGTAGTTCCATGCTAGTTTTAAGTTCATTCACTCAAAATGTCTCTTTTCTTTTGGATTTGCATGTATTGTTTCCCATTTTGTTCAATACTTACCTTAACCTTAACCCTATTATAACCTGAAAAGGTCCTCTTGATGTGTGATTGATTGTATTAAGCAGAAGAGATTGAGAATATGGGTAAGCATATGGTAGGGTGAGGTAAAATTGATGATATTGAGGGTAAACACTCACCTTAAACACTTATGAGTGAGAGGGAAACACTTCCTTGTGAGTGGTAGTGATATCTTTCATTGATGTTTCACATGTAGCTTTGCTGTTATTAGCTCAAATTTGTAAGATTCTGCATAAAAAGATTTGTTGAGTGTGACTTTCATTGTGACTGAATGCATGAATGATTTGTTAAAGGGATAATTGGAAAGAATGATGTGGAATGAAGAATTCTGTACAAATTGAAAATAAAGTCCATGTAAAAAGATTTTCATTGTTCTTTTGATGATGCATTGAATCTCCCTTTGTATGTTTTGGTTTGCTTGAGGACAAGCAAAAATCTAAGTTTGGGGTGGTGATAAATGAAGATTTTACTAGTATTTTACCTTAGTTTTTAATACATTTGATATGAAAAATATGATGGAAAAAGCTGGAAAACTCATAAAAATAATAGAATGTTCAATTCATTTCTAAATAGTTTAATCGTTTAGATTTTGTGAATTTTCTATGCAAAAAGTACTGATTAGAACCTATTTTGCAGGAAAGTCTGAGTTGAGACCATAAGGTTGGAGGATTAAGAGAGAAAGATAGAAGAAAAGTAGCAAATTTGGAGACAAGGAACAAGAATTGATGAAGATGTGTTGGGTGTTATCACTTTCGCTGATGAAAGTGATTGTTCCAGAGCTTGGAAACGAAGGGAAATCTGGGCGTGATCACTATTGTTGGTGAAAAGTGAGCGTTCCAGAGAGTTTCTCAGAAGAGTACAAATGCGCGTTGTCACTTTTGCTGGCGAAAGTAAGCGTTCCAGAAAGTTCCTCAACATAGCAAAGTGTGCGTGATCACTATCGCTGGCAAGAGTGAACGTTCTAGTATGCGTAATCACTATTGCTGGCAAGAGTGAGTATTCCAGTGTGCGTGATCACTATCGCTGGCGAAAGTGAGTGTTCTAGAGAGCTCCCTAGCGTAGCAAGATGCGTATGAGCCTCTGCGTGGTTACTTTAATGCAGAAGAGTGATAACGCGCGAAAGGCGAGAATTCTATAAATTGCAGAAAAGCTCAGAAACTTGGGATCTTTTCTTATTTTTTCATTTTCACACCTTAGGAGAGTTAGAGAGGGAGATTGGGGGCGACTTCCATGCTCTGGACCTTAAGGAATTAGGCTGGGGATTGGATTTATGAAGAAATTCTGCAGCTCCTCTTCTTATACTCTTTCTTTCTCTTTTTCTTCTTTGAACATGTTTTGATTTCTTTTTTCTTATGGATTGATGGATCTGATTTTGATATTGTAAATTGATTGTGGATTTGGATTTTAAGATCTTGATTGTATTGAACGTTTAATTCTTTCCTTAATATAATTCTTGAATTTGCTATTCAATTGAATTGAACCTAGAGGACTTTCATCAATGGAAGTTGAGTTAATTTCTCAAATTTGAATTGAATGTCAAGGTTATTGATATCTTAGAGATAAGAATTCGTGATCTTGTGATCTCATAATTTCTAATGCCTAATGCAATGTTTGATTGATTTACACTTAAGGAATTAGGGTAGTTAATTGAATATTAGGATCAATGAGTCAAAGAATTGAACTTTGATTAATCTAGTGAAATTGATCATCAATCAATTAAGGAACTTAGAGTTCAGATCTACTTCAGTTTTGCAATTGATGAAGAGGTGAAATCAATCCTAAATCCATTCACATATCATTTCATTACTAAAATTCGTCACTCTGTTTTGTTGTGATTTTTTTATTTCTACAATTTATTGTTTTTGTTTGCAAATGCTCAAAACATTTCCAATATTCGTTTGGCTCAACTAGTTATTGACTTGTGAAGTGGTAATTGATAGAACTAATCCCTGAGGACGATACTTGGGACTCAAACTGAATTTCAAATTTTATTACTTGCTACAACTACCTAGTACACTTGCTAGTTAGTGTTCTCTTAGCTTTGTGACAAGTTTTTGGCATTGTTGCCGGATTATTTACTTTCTATATCATTAGTAGCAGAGAGATAGCTAGATTGAGCATTTCTTTTTGTTGTTTTGTTCCAAAATTTTATACATATTGTCCAATTTTTCTGCATAATTTTTTTTCTGCATTATTTTCTGTTGTTTTCTGCATAATCTCATTCTGCATTTTTCTGCATGGTTGTTTAATTTTTTTGCATAATTCAATTTAGTTTCTACATTTTATTATTTTCTGCATAAATTCTGCATTGATTTTGGTGTTTTCTGCATAATTTTTTTTTGGTATTCTTTTGCATAATTTTGTTTTTCATTCTTCTGCATAATTGTAATTTTCATTCTGCATAAAATTTCTATGTTTTTTGCATGTTTTATTTGTATTTTTCTGCATAATTTTTGCATCATTTTCTATTGACTGCATTATTCTATTTTCCATTTTTCTGCATAATTATCTAATTTCTCTGTATAATGCACTGTTGTTTCTGCATTTAGTTTTACTTTTCTACAGTGTTTTACAATAATTTTCTGCATAATTCATTTTTACTTCTCTCTAATTCTCTAACTTCATTTATATTTTGTTTACTTTCTTTTTGTATAAAAGGTAAAGCCAGAAATAAAGCTACTCTATTGCTTGATCTAGATACAAACAAGGCTCTTAAGCAATTGAAGAGTGAAGCAAAGGCAAGGAAGTTGCAAAAGAAAGTGTAGAACATAACATCTACTTTTGAAGAAGCAAGTGTGAACCAAACACTAGCAAAGGAGAACAATATGGCTGAAAACAACAGGACAAGGACCTTGGGAGATTATGTCATTCCAACTATGTAGGATTATAATTCAAGTATTGTTAGACCAACAATTGAAGCCAATAATTTTGAGATCAAACCTGCATTGGTGAAATTGATACAGCAAGATCAGTTCTCTGGAAATGTTTTAGATGATCCTAATATGCATCTCTAAAATTTTCTGTAGCTGTGTGACACCATTCGTATCAATGGTGTAAGTGAAGATGCTATCCGCTTGAGATTATTTCCCTTTTCTCTTAGGGACAAGGCTAAATATTGGCTTCAAGCTCAACCATAAAGAAGCATCACTACTTGGATTGACTTATGAACAAATTTCTAACTAAGTACTTTCCACCATCAAAATCTGTCAAGTTGTGAAGTGAAATCACCTCTTTTGTTCAACAAGATGGCGAATATCTTTATGATGCATGGGAAAGATATAAGGATTTGCTGAGAAGATGTCCTTATCATTATATTCCAGATTAGATGCAAATCCAAATTTTCTACAATGGGATGAATATTGACACAAGAACCATGATAGATGCAGTAGCTGGAGGTTCATTGAATACTAAAACTATAGAGGAAGCTCAACAATTAATTGTCATGATGGCAACCAGCATGTATCAAAATTTCAGTGGGAAGTATGTTGCAAGTAAGGGAGAGTTTGAAGCAAAGGCATTTGAGACTTTGATAAACCAAAATCAAATGAAAAATCAATTACTTTCTGAACAACTTGCAACCTTGACTTAACAAATTACTACTTTTCATGCTGGAGCTAGAAAAACACTCTACTTGATATGTGATTTTTTTGAAGGAAATCATATGAATAGAGCATGTGATGTACTTACACTAGAACCTCAAGAATATATTAATTACTTTAGTGATTTTCAGAGGTCTCAACCTCCATTCCATTTTGATTTTCAATATCAAACAAATAAGAGTCAACCACATTATCAATGGAATCAACAAAGTCCTGCAACAAAAAGTGATATTGCAGCAGCACCATTGTCCTATGCCTATTTTCAACCTCCACAGTCATATTGTCAAGCTTCTTCATCTCAACCTCCAAGAGAGTTATAATTTTCAAAATCTTTGTTTGAGAGAATGAATGAAATGGAGGAAACACTGCTACAATTTATGAAAGTTACACAGTCCAACCTCAAAAATGAAGAGGAATTTATGAAGAAGTTGGAGATTCAAATAGAACAAATTTCACAGCAGTTGGGACATAAGGATAAGGATAGATTCTTGATAGTCATATTTAAGTACATCTTTCTCTCCATGATTTTGGTTTAATTGAGCTTCATTAATGCATTATTTTGATGTGTTAGTTTAGATTTGTGTTAATAAGTAATTTAGGATTTAAATATAAATCTTTCTTAATTCCTGCCATAATTTCTTATTTTGACACAGTTTCTTATAAAGACCATATCTAGAGCTACACTACTCTGAATTGAACAAAATTGGTGTCCCTGGAAAGATAAGACAGAGATCTACAACTTCTTTTTTGGGAGAAAAGCCCAGTTCGAGCATATTCAGGTCTAAAATTGCGTCACAATGTTGTGGCCCTGCACTGAAATTTTCAGAATTTGATTGTATTGTTGATTTTACTTAGTTAGGTGTTTAGGAACCTCATTAGGAAGTTGGATCTTAATTAAGCCCAATTATGTTGTCTTTAAATAGAGGTTATGACTCCATGTACGAATCCTTATTTTTCTTTTCCCGCTCATTATTTTTCAGAATTCAAAGTCTTTATTTTAAATTCTTTCCTTTATTTTCGTCTCTCTACCTTCCAACTTTTCGTATTTTTCTGGTTTTGGCCGAAGCAAGCATGATCATGAAGCAAGGCTAATCCATCAATCAGTTCAAGGTTTCAAGAACTACATTGCATTTGAGTTTCGGGTTAGGTTCTATTGAATTCTCGCTCTTCCTCCTCTTTTCTGATTAGGATAATTACATTTTTCATGATATTGAATTTTCGTTTGCATTCTAAACAGAGAATGAGAATTTCAAATTTGAAATAAATGAATTCACCTAATTCAATAAATCAATTTTTCTGAATTTTGTTAGAGCATTGGATTTGCGATCGCAATTCTTGTTTTGATGGAATTCGTAATCTAGATTTAGATTTTGGGTTATTAATGTCATATTGAATTAGTGTTGATTGGAAATTCGTTGGAATTGTATTCATGTAACAATGAGAATTGTGTTGTAGTGATTGAGATCTTGATTTGGTTGAACTTCATATTTCGTTTTGTTAGAATTATTCTTTGTTCTTTTCTTTTCTGTTGTTTACAATTTAATTCAAAACAATCCATCCCTAAGCTAATATGAAAATGGAACCAAAAACAGAATGTATCTTATGTCCTTGTGAGATGACCTAGGTTTACTCCTTCTATTGCAAATTTTTTAAGAAAATCTAGTTTGTTTGATACCATTGCGACGTGGTTATCAATTCTCTAGCAATACTATCGTGAATCCAAGGGAGCAATGCCATGCTGTCATAATAAGAAGTGCAGCAGAGGTTTCTAATCTAAAAGATAAGGAGAAGAAGATAGCTACAAAGAATGCTAAAGAAGAAGCACAAGACAACTTGCAAAGAGGGAAATTCACTCTTTTAAGAAAAGAAAATTTAGAGGATAGTAACTGTACTACACCAGAAGGAAGAATCAATAAGATGGAAAAACAAAATGAAGATTCTATGATGAGAGAAGTTCTTGCTACAGTGAAATATCAAGATGATGAAAAGGAGGAAAAGAGGCTTGTAGAGTATATCAAGTTGCTGGAAGTCCCTCCAATTCTATTTCTTGGTGGAGTTTGTTCACTAATAACTTCTATTTTTGTTGATCCACCTCCATTCCTTTTTCTGAAATTCCATGGCCAAGGAAAATTCCCTCTTGGACCATGAAATGACACTTTTCCAATTCAAAACAAGGTTAGTATCTTGACATCTTTGCAAAATAGTAGACAAATTAGCTAAACAATCATCAAAAGAATTGTCAAAAATAGAGAAATCATCCATAAACACTTAATAACTTTCTCTACTAAATCAAAAAAAATGGACAGCATATACACCTTTGAAAAGTAGCGGGAGCGTTGCACAATTCAAATGACATTCTTCTATATGCAAAAACTCCAAATGGACATGTAAATGTAGTTTTCTCTTTATCCATAGGGTCCACCGCTATTTGATTGTAGTTGGAATATCCATCAAGAAAACAATAAAATGCATGTCCAGCTAGTCTTTCTAACATTTGATCAACAAATGACAATGGAAAGTGATTTTTTCTAGTTGCATCATTTAATTTTCTATAGTCGATACACATGTGCTAGCCCATGATAGTCCCAGCAGAAATTAATTCATTCTTTTCAATCGGCACAACGGTCATCCTTTCTTTTTAGGGACAACTTGGACTGGACTAACCCATTGGCTGTCTGAAATTGGGTAAATAATCCTTGCATCTAGCAGCTTCATTACTTCTTTTCTCACTACTTCTTTCATGGTTGGATTTAATCTTTTTTGTGGCTGTACTACCAGTTTAAAATGCTCCTCAAACAGAATTCTATGCTTGCAAAAAGATGGATTGATCCCCTTTAAATCTGAAATATGCCAACCAATTGCTAATAATCACTGGATTTTCATGTTCTTGGTCTAAGAAAGACTATATCAAGTGAGAAGGTAACTGTTTCAACTCTAGTTTCTCAGTCTTCTCTTCCTTCATTTCATTTTTTAATTCTTTCTTTGCTGGATTTTCTAAAAAAGGAACAATTGGCAAGTTGTCCAGCTGCTGCACATATTCTCTCAAGCGTTCTTTTTTTTACAGCAGCAGAATGATTCCCTGCAACTACTGTTTCCTTTAACAATGAAGTTTCATCAGCATTATTGTTGTTACAATTCTAAACACTAGCAAGTGCACTAGGAATTGCAGCAAGTAATGAGTAATTTTTAAGATCAAAGTATCGTCTTCACAGGGAATTAGGAAATCAATTATCAATTCACAAAACAATAACTAGTTGAGCTATAAGAATTTGCAAGAGTTGTAACATTTAGAAATCAAGAAACAAGAACAATTAAAAGGTAAAGAACTTGCTGAAAATAAAGTACAAAATTTGATGTTGAGATTAGGAATGGATGAATGATAGTTAGGAATTTATTTCACAAGAATGTCAATATCAATTCAATTATGCCACTGAATATTCAAGCAATTGGTTAATTGACAATCAGTTTCTCTTATTAATAGTCAAAGTTTAATCCTTTAAATCGTTGACCCTAACGAGTAACTAAACCACCCTAATCCCTTAGGTGAAGTTCAATTTTAAGTTGCATTAAGGCTTAGAACTGTAGGATTGGAAGATTAGGTTCCCTTATCCCTAAGAAATACCTAATTCTGGTTGCTAATTCATATCAAAGAAGCAAATCCAACTTCCATTGGCAAATGTTCCTCTTTGATACGAATTTCCATTCAAAGATTGCAACGACAACAGAATTAACAACTCAATTAATCCAAGAACTCAAATTTCAGAAACAAGAAGCGAATCAATACATCAATTCAAGGTCCATAAACTCCTAACTACAAAGAATTAAGCAAACATTGTAACAGAGAAAGAGAAAGAAGGAGAAGAACGCAGAAGCATCATCTTCAACAATCCCCGATCAGATTCCTCTTCTTGGAGCTTGATGTTCGTCCCCAATCCTCTCTCTGACTCTTTCTCCACGAAGGAATGAAGTTAAAAACAGAAAATGAGCAAAAGACCCTGAAAATCTGAGCGTTCTGGTATTTAGAGAAATTCCCGATTTTGTGCGTTGTCACTTTTCTTCATAATAGTGGCTACGCAGAGGCTCGTGTGATTCTGGAATTCTAGAACTATCACTTTCGCTGCTAAGAGTTGCAATGCAAGAGGTCGAGTTGTTGTGCGTGTTCACTTTTATGAGTAAAGGTGGCCACACACAACTTGCCAAGTTGAGGACTCTCTGGAACATCCACTTTCATTGATAAAAGTGTTAATGCAGGGTATTATGAAATTTTGCCTTCTCTGGAACGCTCACTTTTACTGATAAAAGTGGTTACGCCCAGACTTCACTTCTCTTTTTTGCTTTGGAGTGATCACTTTCACTGTCAATAGTGATCGCGCCTAGCCTGCATTCCATTGTACTTGTGTTTTGGAGTCCAGAATTGCTATTCTTCCTCTTCTTTTCCATTGAACCTCCATTTCCACGACTTTTGCTCAGATTATTCCTACAAAAACAAGATTAATTTCTTAAGATCTAAGCAGAAATTCTGCAAATGCTAAAATAACTACATATTAAAACAAAACCTTCAATCATTATCTTTCTCTAAGTTTTTCTTCTTTTTCTAACTTTTTTTCTTATCAAATGGGTTAGAATTACCCTAAAATATTAATCAAGATATGGATTCATCACTACCCCAAACTTGAATTTTTGCTTGTCCTTAAGCAAATCAAATTAAACCAAAGGTACTTCTTCCATTTTTCAAAATCAATTCACAACTTCTTATCTTAGAATTTTCCAATTTCTAATTCTGTTATTCTACAAATTTTCAATCAAGTAGTTCATCCAATTACACATCATGATAGTCACACTGTATTCATTCATTCTGGGCAAGAATTTACTATCTAAGTTCATATATATCAGCAAAGTTTATGTGAGTACAATTAATAAACATGATCACAGCTCACTTGGAAGTGATTCTCTCATCACTCAACAATGTTTAGGTACTGTTTTCTCTCTAAATCATCAATTTCACTACACTCTACCATATGCTTGCCCATATTCTCAATCTTCTCTGCTTAATATAGGTAATCACACATCCAGAGGACTTTTTCAGGTTATAACAGGGCTAAGGTCAAGGTAGGTATTGAATAATATGGAAAACAATTTATGCATTTTCAAAATATCAGAGACATTTTGAGTGAATGACTTTAAAACTACTGTGGGTCTACATTATCTCTCATTAATTCTCTCAATTATGCAGCACACAGATTCTTCGTGCAGCAAGATTCCAGTTTTTCTTCTTTCTTTCTTGCTTCCCTTCACTACTTCCTTTTCATTCCTTTTTCTGCAGCACTTTGCTGCATATTCTTCTTTTGAATTCACATTTTTCTATTTTCACCATCTTTGCTGCATATTTTTCATTTTTCTGCAGCTTTTTGCTATTTCTTTCTGTCTTTGTGAACTTAAAACTTAGATAGCTTGCTATTCCCCACCCCAAACTTAGAACATTGCTAGTCCTCAATCATTTAAAATGTGGATGTCACCCCAAACTTAGTTTTAAAACTCATTCTTGATTAAATTCACTATGCCTCTTTTCATTTGAATTGTAAAATTGGTTTTTCGGCAAGGCTTATAATGAGGTAATTTCAAGAAAAGGGATATTAAGCTCAAAGGGGTGAACTAAGACATTTAATCGTAAAGGAAGGCATTTAGGCTTACTAGGCATAATATAACATGGCCTCCATCATATATGTGAAAACTGTAAATTGCATATTCAACTAAGAAACCAGGCATGTTCTAGAGGGTACAACAAAATATGATTAATCATGCATGAAAAAGAAGCATGTAGCTTAATGATGAATCCATATTTTACTAATATTTTACAATAGTTTTTAGTGCAATTAATAAAGAAAACATGCTAGAAATAGTAGAAAACCCTTAAAAAAATAATAAAATGTTGCATGTCACTTTTAAACATAGTTATTTTAAAATTCATTGATTTTCTATGTAAAAAGTGACATTTCAAGTATGCTTTTGTAGGGAATTTTGAGCTAAGTTCATGAGGATTGGATGATCAAAGGAAAAATAGAAGAAAAGTAGCAAAAATTGGAGGAAAGAAGTTGATAATTGAAGAACAGCCTCTCAGTGATCACTTTCACTGGTGAAAGTAATCACTCCAGAACCATAAAATGAAGAAGAGCTTCTGCATAATCACTTTTTCTGGAAAAAGTGAGCGTTCCAGAGAGTCCTCCAAGAAGACTAGCTACGCGTGTTCATTATTATCCACAAAAGTGAACATGCGCAAGAAAGTAGCTTCTGCGTGTTCACTATTTCTAGCAGAAGTGAACACGCGCATGACATTAGTAAGGGAAGCTTCTGCGTGGCTACTATTTTCAACAAAAGTGAACACTTTGAAGTGAACGTGGCTACTATCACCAGCAAAAGTGAACACGCGCAAGTGAAAATGAAGAATTAGCTTCTGCGTGATTACTATTGCTGGAAAAAGTGATCACACCAGTAGAGCGGGAATTCTATAAAAGGCAGTTAGCTCAGGAATTTAGGGAGTTTTTGTTCATTTTTTATTTTCCATTTGTTTTTGTTGTTGAGAGAGTTAGAGAGGGAGATTGAGGACGAACACTAAGCTTCATTTCTTGAGGGATCAGATTGGATATTGGCTTGAAGATGTTTCTTCTTTGTTCCTTCTCTTCTTCTCTTCTCTTCTCTTCTCTTTTTGTAATGTTTGCTTAAACTCTTTGTGGTTAGAAACTGTGAATCTGAAATGGAAATATTGAATTGATTTTGGATCTGAACTTTGAGTTTTGGATTGGATTGAGTGATTGATTCTGCTGTTAAAGTAGTGATTGAATGAAAATTTGATCAACTAATTATAGAGGAACTCTTATCAATGGGAATTGAATTTGTTTCTCAGATCTGAATTAATTGCCAAGGTTATTATTGGTTTCTTAGGGATAAGATATCTTAATCTTGCAGTCTTTTGGTTTCTCAAACTTAATGCAGCATTTGATTGGATTAAATCTAAGGGATTAGAGTGATTTGATTAAATGCTAGATTCATTGAGGCAAGGGATTGTCCTTTGATTAATATAATGTGAAACTGATTGTCATTCCATCTAAATGCTTGAAAGTTCAGAACTTTATTGATTCAATGTTGAAGTTTTGGTGAAACAATTTCCTAACTACTTTTTCTACATTTGTTTACTATATACTTTTGTACTAACTGTTCTATTTTACTTTCTAATTTTGTTTTTGATACATTTATACCAAATCCATCTGAAATTTGTAAAGCTCAACTAATTGTGATCTTGTGAAGTGGTAATTGATAACTTTATTCCCTAAGGACGATACTTGGAACTCAATTTGCTTCTAAGATTTTTTTATAACTTGCTATAACAACACTAGTACACTTGCTAGTCAGTTTACTTTCAGTGCAACAGCAGTTGTAAAAGTAACACTTAAGTCTCACTAGGGATTTGTAAGTGACATGTTAATCAGTGAACTCACAATTCACTTTTCAGAATTATATGCACCTAATGGCAAGACTGCCTCATTTTGAAAATACAAGTGTGAACTCATATTTGAGAATGGGAAAAATAACTTAAAAAGAAAATTTAAACATATTTCACAGAATTATCAATTAGGCTTTGTTTGATTCACAACCAGTAGTTTACTATCTATTCTAGTATTTTGGTGTTTTTCATAAACAATTCAGTGTAATGTGAAGCTAACACATGAACAAGAGGTAGAGAATGAAACCCCCCTTTTCATGGCAACTTGTGCAAGTGTGAGCATCCATTGTGTGTGAGTGATGTGTGATTGTGACATTTTCTGCACAAAACACCAAAAATTTATCAATTAGTAAGTAAAAAGACAATTAACTAGAAAACTAACAAATATTCAAAACAGAGATATGAAAATTAAACCAAAATGTACCAAATTGTAATTACAACCCCAAAAAGTTTAAAACTTAATTACAAAAATTTACAAAATTCCTAATGACAGAAAACAAATTCCTAAGCTACTCATCTGCTACATCCTCATCATTTGAGGGTTCTTCTTCATCTTCATCTTCCTCCTCTTCTTCATCTTCTTCCTCCACCACCTTTTCTTCTACCACTTCTTCCTCTACTGTCTGTGGAATGTGTGTTTTATAGATGGGTAAATCCTTAAACACAAAGGAGAGAAGGCATTAGGCATTTTTTGCCAGATCAAGTGTGTAGTACATCTCCTCTTTGGTCATTCCCAGTTTTTGACCAATGTTGAGCAGTACACACTCCAGCAGCATGGTTCCAACCTTGAGACTGTTGTGCAGCTCAGTTTGTCTTTTAGCTACCTAGTTTTGTTTCTCAGCCATCAGCTTCAATGCATCCTTCATCAGCATTGGTTTCTCCTTTTTGTATTGGGAAGGGATGGGAGCTGCAGAGGTGCAGGAAGTTGTGGCATAAATTTCCTTCACCATGGATGCAGAGATGGGAGGGGCGGATCTAATCTTTTCTTGATATTCTCCAAATTCTACCCTTGCATCTTCACAGAGTAGTGTGATGATTGATGGAAAGGCTAATGAATCCCTCTTTGTCTTCAAAATGTTGAGGATGCATTCACTTATGATCTCCCCCACATCAATGTACATATCCGTGACTATGCCAAATAGCAGCTCAGCCCTCTTCATTGCCAAGGTTGAGCTGTGCTTTACTGGCATGAAAGAGTTCAAGATGAACATGCTCCACACCTTGGCAAAAGGCATCAAGTTCTTGGTAATTATACATTTTGGCTTCTTGGCCTGGTTCAACTTTCAAGTTGTACCTGGCCTGCCAATTTTCTCCAAAATCTACACATAATCAATATTAGGGCTCTTCTTGAATGAGCTGAAGTCCAACTGTGCAGGGTGTCTTTCAGCATTGATGTCTAGCACCCTGTTGATATTGGCAGGTGAGAAATCTATCCTCATACCCTTTACCATTGTGCTAAACCTAGGGAGCTAGTCTCCCTTGAACCTTATAGCATTGGCATAAAATTCCTGGGTTATTTCCCTCCATCCCAGGCCAGCTGCAGAACAGAAGAATTCCCATCCCATTTTCTAGATCTTCTCCTTGTATTCTAGGTAATTGTCCCCAGCAATTTTAAATGCTCTGTCAGGGACAATCTTCCTCCTCAGAATATTAGCCTTGAAGAAGTTTTTGTGAGCAATACTTCTGAATTTTGTATCACACAATTCAATTAGAGATGAAGCTGAGGCACCATCTGTTCGTGTTTCTGGATGTTCCTGTTGGATCTCCTCTTTGGAGTGTTGCTGGAAGATCCAGCCAGAGTCTTCCTGGAGGAGCCAACTGGTGCATTCAAAGAGGTTTTGGCCATTTTCAATTGTTGCAATGAATAACCAATTGGACATTTTAATATTTTGGCAATGCTTAGAGGTAAAAGTACAACTTGCAGCTATAATTTGAACAGGTTATCATGCAATTTGTTGTTAGGTATTTTAATATGCAGAAGCGTTAGGTATTTTAATATGCAGATGCAAAGCACAAATACACAATATTGAGTAACCACAGTTAAAGATATTTCAAATGATATCCCTAATATATTCAGAGTGCATACTTTCAGAGAGTATCAAGTACACGCAAAAGAAGGTTTACAGGGCTTAACAAATTTTCAAACAATTCACACAATTCTATTTAGGTTAACTAAGATTTTGCAAAAATATGGTACATATAGTGTGCAATGCAAGTTTAATTACCCATAAAAAATAGCATACATGACAAAGAATCCTATTCAACATATTATTCTCTCTATTGCTAACCCAAATAACTTCAGAACACTGCCCCATTACCCCAAATTTGGTTATATCCCTATCTAGAAATTTCAGCATGTGTTTTCTATTAGAAAATTTCATAATAACGTAGTGATCTAAAGAATCTTTCATCAATTAATTTCACACATTCTTATTCAACAATTTTTATTTTGCACTTTTCCACTGAAGTCTTTCTAGGTCACTCCACTTCTGCAGAAATTTAACAAGAGAAATAGCACAATGCAGATTCAAATTTTCTAACAAAAAACTCATACCTGACATGGAAAACTTATTTTTGAGTGTTATCCTCTCTATTTTTGAATCAAATAACTTAGAACAATGTCCCATTACCCTAAATTTACATTTTCCCCAAAACATTAACACAAAAAAAAATAAATCTAATCCACTGTTTCAGAGAGAGGAGCGTAGCATACCTAGCAAGACGATGCAGAAATTTGTGGGAATGTACTTACTATTGTTGGTCGACGCACACAAGTAGTGAAATCGCAGAGAATGCTCAGAGAAAAGGAGAATTTTTTGGTGCAAAGGTGTATGCGTGTTTACTTTAGGGAGTATTTATAGCTACGCTTGGCATGTGACCACTTTTAAAATCAAAAGTGAACGTTGCATCATTAAATGGTCCCAGCGTTATCACTATTTTTAATCAAAGTGAGCGTTCCAGAGAGTTGAGTTTTCTGGGTGAGGGTGCGTTATCACTATTGCTAGGCAAAGTGATAATGCACAGCCACATGACAACTTTTTTGAATAAAAGGAGTAACGCAAAAAGATTAAAGTCTATTCACCTGTGCGTAGTTACTTTTACCAGTAAAAGGAAGTTTTCCAGAGAGTTAGTTTTCCCATCTGTCTCTGCGTAATCACTCTCATCAGTGAGAGTGATTGTTCCAGAGGAGTATATTACCTTGATGCCTTTGCGTGATCACTTTTATCATTAAAAGTAATTACTCCAGAGGGCAACCTCGAAATTTCACTCTCTGTGTAGCTCCTTCCCTGCAACATAGTAACTCCTTTCATTAGTCAATTACCTTTCAAACTTCAATTAACTCAATTGTCACATTCTAAACCTTCAAATACACACTCTAAGCATTGAATCTCAATTCAAGTTCCCAAATGCACCTCAGATAACAGAATTAATTTGCAGAAGTTGTAAACATGAAAATGCAGAATGCTAAAACACTACAAAAAAGATTAAAATGGGTTAGAAATGTAAGTTGCCTCTCACAAAGTGCTCTTTTAACATCACTAGCTTGATGTTAAATGTTCCTCACTCAAGAGGAACCAATTTTATACGATTTTTTTTTTTGAATTTTCACTAGGGCCTAACTTTTGCAATGATTCAGTACAATCACAAATAATATGAACAATAAGGTAATCAATTGGGAAAAAAAAGAATGAAGGAAGGATGTTACCAATTTGACGTTCAAACCCTTAAACCGGAGCTCTGATACCAAATGATATGAACCCCATTTGCACAAGGGCTGACTTAGGATCTTTAGGGTTAGAACCTTGTAGAAAAATTTGAAAATTTAGTGATGAATTTCTGGGCAAATTAGGTGTTGGTCCATGGTGTTAAAAATGAGTGAAAAAGGAAGCAAAAACGCTGGTTTGGTGGTGGCTGGACAGAATTTTAGAAATGACGGTATCTCGAGTTATAGAACTCCAATTGAGGTGATTCCAAAACGAGGTGAAAGTTCTCGTTCTAAAATGCAATTTAGGCTCAAGAATCACTCAATTTGGCTGAGTAGAACGAGAGTTATTATAACGAAATAATTCTGGGCAGATTTGAGTTTTTTTTTGGAACTTTGGTGAAGAATTGAATGGGGGAAGGAAAGAATCACTCTTTCCAAGGAAGGCAACACACAAAGGGATGTGAAAGCCCTTTGATACAGCCAAGGTGTTCTTGAATCACTCAAGAACTTAGGAGAATCACTCTCACTAAGATAAAAGAGATAATCTCTAATATTTCTGAATCAAACTTAACTTGTCTTATTGATAAGAATGGTTCAGCTTATATAGAAGCTTTACCATCAGAATTACAAAGGTTCCGTAACAGAAAATGAAACTACTTGATGGCTGATTGTAACTGAAATTGTGGCAACCAAAAAGTCACCCAACAGCCACTAGCTATGCGCCTCTTGGTCTTCCAAAGGCTGATGCCTAAGTTGCCAATTGGGCCCTTATTACAACTTGAAATAAAACCAAACCAAAGCCCATTAGTTGATTAACCACAAAACATAATTTGGTCAGCCAACTTTACAAAGGATTGGGCCATTATTTAAAACAAACTAAAAACTTAAAAACTGAAGCAAAGTGGCGCCTTAGTTCTCCTCCATTTGGGCCATGATGCAATTCACAACCTTGGTCTTTTCTCCTTGAAACTTGGGCTTGTATTCAATTAATATGGACAACACTTGTTGAAGAGCTTCTTTTGCTCTCCTTGCTCTAGCCCTTGTCATAGGTCCTCTAAGTCCTTCAAGAGGATCCTTGCCCTTGCTCATGGTCATGTCCTCATCAGCTTTGCAATTTGAGAAAAGTCTTTAATGAACCTGCGATAGAATCCAACATGTCCCAAAAAGCTTCTTATTCCTTTAACATTTACAGGTGGAGGCAGCTTCTCAATTACTTCTACTTTTGCATGATCCACTTTCATTCCCCTTGCTGAAATCTTATGTCTTAAGACTATCCCTTCCTTTACCATAAAATGGCACTTTTCCCAATTAAGCACAAGGTTTGAGTCTTGATAACGCTGCAAAACAAGAGATAGATTAGCTAGACACTGATCAAAAGAATTACCAAATACAGAAAAGTCATCCATAAAAACCTCTATAATTCTTTCAATCATATCAGAAAAATGGACAACATACACCTTTGGAATGTAGTTGGAGCATTGCACAACCCAAATGGCATCCTTCTGTATGCAAAAACTCCAAAGGGACAAGTGAATGCTGTCTTTTCTTGGTTTCTTGGGTCAACTGCAATCTGGTTGTAACCAGAATATCCATCTAGAAAACAATAGTAGTCAAACCCAGCCAATCTCTCCAGCATTTGGTCAGCAAATGGAAGAGGAAAATGATCTTTCCTTGATGCATCATTCAACTTCTTATAATCTATGCATATTCACCATCCGGTTACTGTCCTAGTAGGTATTAGTTCATTTCTTTCATTTGGAACAACAGTTATACCTCCTTTCTTAGGCACCACATGAACCGGACTGACCCATGAACTATCCAAAATAGGATAAATGACTCCTGCATCTAGTAGTTTCATCACCTCTTGTCATAGTTAGATTAAGTTTTCTTTGACGTTGGACAACAGGCTTGCAATTCTCCTCAAGTAAAATTTTATACATGCAGAAAGAGGGATCTATACCTTTCAGATCTGAAATCTGCCATCCTAGTGCAGATTTGTGCTCTCTTAACACCCTCAAGAGCTTTTCTTCTTGGTTTTTCCTCAAATTGTTGTTTATTATTACAGGTTTGTTATGGCCCTCTTCAAGAAACACATAACTCAAATGAGAGGGTAATTGCTTGAGCTCCACCTTTGGCTCATCTTTCTTCTCTTCTTCTTGATGTAGTTCTTCCTTGAGTTGGTTTATTTCCTTGTTCATACAGGGAAGGGAATCTAATTGCAGAATGCAATCTTTCACTTCCTCATCTTGCTCTTCATGAATACTACATTTTGCTGCAGCTATTGTGCTTTCCAGGACTGCACTTTCATCATTTTTCTCCAAGGAATGTGGTATCATAGCATTTATTACATCAATCTTCATGCAGCTCATATCATCACTTGAATGTTTAATGGCCTCAAATACATTAAAAATGTATGCTGAATGACCCTGGATCCTTTAATTTTTGAGGCAGTTTTTGCTGTAAAATAGCACTGCACTCCTCAGTGAGTGGTACCAATTTTTCCATATCCAGCTTCCTCTTTTTAGACAAGAGCTCTTTCATAAATTTTGCATAAGAGGGCATTTGTTCTAATGCCTCTACAAATGGTATATTAATTTGGAGCTTCTTGAACACATCAATGAACCTTTCAAACTGCTTTTCTTGTCTAGGATCTTGTACTCTCTTTGGAAATGGTAGCCTCTTAAATTGCTCTTCATTAATAGGTTTGTAGGCCTACTCAAATCTCTGCTTCTTGCCCCTCTTTTCCTGCTTGTTACTGCAGTTTTCTTCTTCTTCTCCCCTCTTGAGCATAATGTATTTCTCACTTTCAAAATCTTCTTGTTTCAGCTCACTTTTCTCATTCGAATTGGTGACTTTATTTTTCTTTCTTGGGCTGGAAACCACTGCTCCACTTCTAGTGGTTATGGCTTGGCATTGCTCCCTTAGATTCACTATTGTGCTACTAGGGAACCTTCCTTTATCTCTATTAGTAAGTTGCTTAGCCAACTGTCCTATTTGTGTTTTTAACTTCTTTATAGAACTTTCTTGATTTTTGAAATTTGTTTCTGTCACCTTCATAAACTGCAGGAGTGTTTCTTCTATTCCATTCATTTTCTCACTCAAGGGTCTTGAATTTGAGTACCCTTGATTTTTCTGGAATTGCGCAGAAGAATTCCCTTGAAAATATTGTTGCTGAACTTGAAGAGCTGCACTTGGGAAGGGTGCAGAACCTGCATTCCCTCTTGCATTAGAATTATGTATATTCCACTTTGAAAATTATTGTCCTCTATTATTATTAAGCTGGAAACCAGGTGGATATGGTTGTTGTGGCCTTTGATAATTGCCCATATAGTTGACTTGATTAGTTTGTTCTCCAACTGTGGGATCACAAGCTCCATTCACATGGTTACCCCACAGAAATCACAACTCAAATGTGAATTTTGAATACCACCAGTCTGCATGTTACTTATTTGTTGAGTCAATACAGCAAGTTGTTCAGAAAATTGTTGGTTTTGCAGTTGATTTTGAGCAAATAATGCTTCTATAGATTTTACATCATAGCCTCCTCTCCTTGAAACTTGTCTTTCATTCACATTTTGATACATTGAAGAAGCCATCATCTCTATATTTTGTTGTGCTTCTTTCAAGGTTTTTGAACTCAATGACCATCCACCTGCTGCATCTATCATGGTTTTAGTTGCTGCAGTCATTCCATTATAGAATGTTTCAAGTTGCATCCATTCAGGTATGCAGTGATGAGGACACTTTCTCAATAACTCCTTGTATCTTTCCCATGCCTCATACAATGGTTCTCCATCTTGCTGAACAAATGATTTGATTTCGCCTCTGATTTTTGTAGCTTTAGAAGGGGGAAAATACTTGATTAGGAACATGTTCACCAAATAAGCCCATGTTGATATGCTACCTTGTGGCTGAGCTTGAAGCTAGCACTTGGCTTTATCCCTCAATGAAAATAGGAATAATCTGAGTCTAATTGCATCCTCACTTACCCCATTAATTCTAATTGTGTCACAAAGTTGCAAGAAATTATAGATGTGCAAATTTGGATCATCTGAATGGTTTCTTGCAAATTGGTCCTGTTGTACCAAATTCAAGGGTACAGGTTTTATCTCAAAATGGTTGGCTTGGATTGTAGGTCTGAGAATAGAAGAGCTGAACCCTTGTAAATTAGGAACTGCATAGTCCCCTAATGTTCTCAGTCTGTGTGGCTCTACCATCTTTATTTGTCTTGGAATTTGACTGGGTTGAGGTGGAGATGTAGAACTTTCGTGTTCCTCTCTTTGAATCTGTTTAATTCTTGCTTCACTTCTCAACCTCCTTAGAGTTTGGTCCATGTCTGGATCAAATACCAACGTGGCTTTATTTTTGTTTTTCCCTCGCATATACAAACCAAAGATTAATAAAGTTAAATTAAAATTCAATAGTAAGATATACACTAACAAAGCTTATGCAAAAAAATATCAGCAAAATCATATCATAGTCCAGTCTAGCAACTGCAGAATTATGTAGAATTGTACAATCATGCAGAAATTATCTACTAGTATCCTACACTTATCTATTAAAATAAGAACAAAGTAACTTGAATGTAATACTAACTACAGAGAAAAATTAAGAAAACAAGTACTCAATCTACCATTTTTCTGTTACCAATGATATTGAAACTCAAATTCCCCAGTAACAGCACCAAAAACTTGTTACAATTCTAAACACTAGCAAGTGCACTAGGAATTGCAGCAAGTAATGAGTAATTTTTAAGATCAGAGTATCGTCTTCACAGGGAATTAGGAAATCAATTATCAATTCACAAAACAATAACTAGTTGAGCTATAAGAATTTGCAAGAGTTCTAACATTCAGAAATCAAGAAACAAGAACAATTAAAAGGTAAAGAACTTGTTGAAAACAAAGTACAGAATTTGATGTTGAGATTAGGAATGGATGAATAATAGTTAGGAATTTATTTCACAAGAATGTCAACATCAATTCAATTATGTCTCTGAACATTCAAGCAATTGGTTAATTGACAATCAGTTTCTCTTATTAATAGTCAAAGTTTAATCCCTTAAATCATTGACCCTAACGAGTAACTAAACCACCCTAATCCCTTAGGTGAAGTTCAATTTCAAGTTGCATTAAGACTTAGAACTATAGGATTGCAGAATTATGTTCCCTTATCCCTAAGAAATCCCTAATTTTGGTTGCTAATTCAGATCAGAGAAGCAAATCCAACTTCTATTGGCAAATGTTCCTCTTTGATTAATTATACGAATTTCAATTCAAAGATTGTAACGACAACAGAATTAACAACTCAATTAATCCAAGAACTCAAATTTCAGAAACAAGAAGCGAATCAATACATCAATTCAAGGTCCATAAACTCCTAACTACAAAGAATTAAGCAAACATTGTAACAGAGAAAGAGAAAGAAGGAGAAGAACGCAGAAGCATCATCTTCAACAATCCCCAATCCGATTCCCCTTCTTGGAGCTTGATGTTCATCCCCAATCCTCTCTCTGACTCTCTCTCCACGAAAGAATGAAGTGAAAAACAGAAAATGAGCAAAAGGACCTGAAAATCTGAGCGTTCTAGTATTTATAGAAATTTTTTATTTTGTGCGTTGTCACTTTTCTTCATAATAGTGGCTACGCAGAGCCTCATGTGATTCTGGAATTCTAGAACTATCACTTTCGCTGCTAAGAAGTGCAACGTAGGAGGTCGAGTTGTTATGCGTGTTCACTTTTATGAGTAAAAGTGGCCACACACAACTTGCCAAGTTGAGGACTCTCTGGAACATTCACTTTCATTGATAAAAGTGTTAATGCAGGGTATTATGAAATTTTTCCTTCTCTGGAACGCTCACCTTTACTGATAAAAGTGGTTATGCAGAGCTTGCTGATTCTGAGGATTCTCTGGAACACTCACTTTCAATGATAAAAGTGGTTATGCCCAGAATTCACTTCTCTTTTGAGCTTTGGAGTGATCACTTTCACTGACAATAGTGATCACGCCCAGCCTGCATTCTATTGTACTTGTGTTTTGGAGTGCATAATTGATATTCTTCCTCTTCCTTTCCATTGATCTTCCATTTCCATGACTTTTTCTCAGATTATTCCTACAAAAACAAGATTAATTCTGAAGATCTAGGCGGAAATTCCACAAATGCTAAAATAACTACATATTAAAAGAAAACCTTCAATCATTTTCTTTTTCTAAGTGTTTCTTCTTTTTCTAAAATTTTTTCTTATCAAATGGGTTAGAATTATACTAAAATATTATCCAAGATATGGATTCATCAGCCACCGCTCTCTCTCCTCCTGATACTTTTGGTCCGGTGCTCCGATTTTCGTGTTGATTTTGTCCTCTTCTGCTTTGCGGCTAAGTAGCGATTGAAAAACTTGTCTCGGGCCGCTGAAACTACTTGGAAGTAACTCTTAGGACTCAGAGGAACGGTTTCCACCGCTCTCTCCCCTACTGGCGCATTATGCGGCCTTTGGCCCCAAATTTCAGTTTTGGTCTAGCTTTGACCCCTTTTTGATTAGAAGCAAAGGAACGCGTCCAAAACTCGTCTTTGACCAGTGAAACACCTTGGAAATGGCTTCTAGGACTCAAAAGAAGATTTCCCTACCACTCTCTCCCCTCCTTGAACTTATAGGCCCAAGTTTCGGTTTTGGTCTCGTTTGAGCCCATTTTTGCTTCGCAAATAAGCAACGCATGCAAAACACATCTCGGGCCACTGAAACTCCTTGGAAGTGACTCCTAGAAGTAAAAGGAAGGGTATCCCCCTACTCTCTCCCCTCCTGGAGCTTCCTGGCACCTATGGGCCCACGTTCCATTTTTAGTTTTGCTTTGGTCCCCTTTTACTTAGTAGCTAAGGAACACGTGCAAAACATATCTCTGGCTGCTGAAACTCCTTAGAAGTGTCTCCTAGGAATCATAGAAAGGGTTCCCCATGGCTCTCTTCCCTCCTGGCCCTGTTTGCTTGCAATTTCAAATTTTGGTCTTGTTTTGGTCCCCTTTTGCTGAGCGCTATGGAATGTGTGCAATAGTCATCCCCAGCCACTAAAACTCCTTGCAATTGACTCCTAGGACTCAAAGGAAGGGTTCCCCACCACTCTCTTTCCTTTGGCGCTTTTGGTCCCGTGTTCCGATTTTGGTGTCGATTTACTCCCTTTCTGCTTAGGGGCTATGTAGCGCTTGAAAAACTTGTCTCCGGCTGCCGAAACTCCTTGGAAGTGACTCTTTGGACTCAAAGGAACGGTTTCCACTGCTCTCTCCCCTACTGGCGCTTTCTGCAGCCTTTGGCCCCAAATTCCACTTTTGGTCTCGCTTTGGTCCCTTTTTTGTTAGCGGCTAAGAAACGCGTCCAAAACTTGTGTCTGACCAGTGAAACACCTTGGAAATGACTTCCAGAACTCAAACAAAGGTTTTCCCAATACTCTCTCCTCTCTTGGCGCTTTCTGTAACCTTTGGGCCTGTGTTCCAGTTTTGGTCTGGCTTTGGTCCCTTTTTGGTAGACAACTAAGGAACACATGCAAAACTTGACTCCACCTGCTGAAAATCCTTGGAAGTGACTCCTAGGACTCAAAGGAAGGATTTTCCACCGCTCTCTCCTATGCTGGAGCTTCCTTTCACCTATGGTCCCACGTTCCATTTTCAGTTTCACTTTGGTCCCCTTTTGCTTAGCAGCTAAAGAACACATGCAAAACATGTCTCTAGCCGCTTAAACTCGTTAGAAGTGACTCCTGGGACTTATAGGAAGGGTTCCCACCGTTCTCTTCCAACCTGGCCCTTTTGGGCCCCAATTTCAAAGTTTGGTCTCGCTTTGGTCCCTTTTTGCCTAGCGCTATGGAATGCATGCAATACTCTTCCCCAGCCACTAAAACTCCTTACAATTGACTACTAGAACTCAAAGGAAGGGTTCCCTAGCGCTCTCTGTCCTCCTGGCGCTTTTGGTCCTGTGTTTCGATTTTGGTGTCGATTTAGTCCCCTTCTACTTAGCGGCTTAGTAACGCTTGAAACACTTGTCTCAGGCCGCTGAAACTCAATCGAAGTGGCTCTTAGAACTTAGAGGAACGGTTTCCACTAGTCTCTCCCCTGTTGGCACCTTTTGCGACCTTTGGGCCCAAATTCTAGTTTTGGTCTCGCTTTGGTCCCTTTTTGATTACCACTAAGGAACAAATCCAAAACCCGTCTCTGACCAGTGAAACACCTTGGAAATCACAAGTAGCACTCAAACGAAGGTTTCCTTACTGTTCTCTCCCTCCTTGCACTTATGGGCCCAAGTTTCAATTTTGGTCTCACTTGAGCCCCTTTTTGCTTAGCAAATAAGCAACACATGCAAAACACATCTCGGGCCACTGAAACTTTTTGGAAGTGACTCCTCGGACTAAAAGGAAGGGTGTCCCACTACTCTCTCCCCTACTGGCGCTTCCTGTAATCTTTGGGCCCGTGTTCAAGTTTTGGTCTGGCTTTTGTCCCTTTTTGTTGGGCAGCTAAGGAACACATGCAAAACTTGACTCCGCCTGCTGAAAATCCTTGGAAGTGACTCCTATGACACAAAGGAAGGATTTCCCACCGCTCTCTTCCCTCCTAGCACTTCCTGTAATCTTTGGGCCCATGTTCCAGTTTTGGTTTCGCTTTGGTCCCTTTTTGGTAAGCAGCTAAGGAACACATACAAAAATCATCTCCGCCTGCTGACACTCCTTGGAAGTGACTCCTAGGACTCAAACGAGGGATTTCCCACCGCTCTCTCCTATGCTGGAGCTTCATGGCACCTATGGGCCGACGTTCCATTTTTAGTTTTGCCTTGGTCCCCTTTTGCTTAGCAGCTAAGGAACACGTGCAAAATATGTCTCTGCCCGCTAAAACTCCTTAAAAGTGTCTTCTAGGACTCATAAGAAGGGTCCCCTACCACTCTCTTCCCTCCTGGCCCTTTTGGGCCCCAATTTTGAATTTTGGTCTTGCTTTGGTCCCCTTTTGGTTAAAGCTATAGAATGCATGCAATACTCATCCCTAGCCACTAAAAATTCTTGCAATTGACTCATAGGACTCAAAGGAAAGGTTCCCCACCGCTCTTTTTCCTTTTGGCGCTTTTGGTCCCGTGTTCTAATTTTGGTGTCAATTTTGTCCCCTTTTGCTTAGCAGCTAAGTAGCGCTTGAAAAGCTTGTCTCGGGCCGCTTAAACTCCTTGCAAGTCACTCTTAGGACTTCAGAGAAATGGTTTTTACAGCTCTCTCCCCTATTGGCGCTTTGTGCGACCTTTGGCCCCAAATTCCAATTTTGGTCTCGCTTTGGTCCGTTTTTTATTAGCAGCTAAGGAACACGTCCAAAACTCGTCTCTGACCAGTGAAACACCTTGGAAATGGGTTCTAGGACTCAAACGAAGGTTTCCCCACCGCTCTCTTCCCTCCTTGCACTTATGGACCCAAGTTTCAGTTTTGGTCTTACTTGAGCCCCTTTTTGCCTAGCAAATAAGCAACGTATGCAAAACATATCTCGAGCCACCGAAACTCCTTAGAAGTGACTCCTAGGGCTAAAAGGAAGGGTTTCCCACTACTCTCCTCCCTCTTAGCGCTTCCTGTAATCTTTTGGCCCATATTCCAGTTTTGGTCTCACTTTGGTCCCTTTTTGCTGAGCAGCTAAGGAACACGTGCAAAACTTGTCTCCGCCTGCCAAAACTTCTTGGAAGTGACTTCTAGGACTAAAAGTAAAGATTTCCCACCGCTCTCTCCCATCTTGGAGCTTCCTGGCACCTATAGGCCCACGTTGCTCTTTCAGTTTCGCTTTGGTCCGCTTTCGCTTAGCAGCTAAGGAACGCGTGCAAAACATGTCTCTGGCCGCTGAAACTCCTTCGAAGTGTCTCCTAGGACTAAAAGGAAGGGTTTCCCACCGCTCTCTTCCCTCCTAGCGCTTCCTGTAATCTTTGGGCCCATATTCCAGTTTTGGTCTCGCTTTGGTCCCTTTTTGGTGAGCAGCTAAGGAACACATACAAAACTTCTCTACGCCTGCTGAAACTCCTTAAAAGTAACTCCTAGGACTCAAAGGATGGATTTCCCACCGCTCTCTCTTATCTTCGAGCTTTTGGCACCTATGGGCCTACGTTCCATTTTCAATTTTCCTTTGGTTCCATTTTCAATTTTCCTTTGGTTCCTTTTTGCTTAACAGCTAAGGAATGCGAGCAAAACATGTCTCTAGCCGCTGAAACTCCTTAGAAGTGTCTCCTAGGACTCAAAGGAAGGGTTCTCCACCGCTCTCTTCCCCCTTTGCCCTTTTGGGCCCCAATTTCGAGTTTTGGTCTTGCTTTGGTCCCTTTTTGCTTAGTGCTATGGAATGCGTGCAATACTTGTCCCCAGCCACTACAACTCCTTGTAATTGACTATTAGGACTCAAAGGAAGGATTCTCCACTGCTCTCCCTCCTCCTGCGCTTTTGGTCTCGTGTTCCGATTTTGGTGTCGATTTAGTCCCTAAGTTGCGATTGAAAAACTTGTCTTGGGCTGCAGAAACTCCTTGGAAGTGACTCTTAGGACTCAGAGGAACAGTTTCAACCGCTCTCTCCCCTGCTGGCGCTTTCTGCAGCCTTTAGCCCCATACTCCAGTTTGGTCTCGCTTTGGTCCCTCTTTGATTAGCAGCTAAGGAACAAATCCAAAACTCATCTCTGACCAGTGAAACACCTTAGAAATGGCTTCTAGGACTCAAAGGAAGGTTTCCTCACCGTTCTCTCCCCTCCTTGCACTTATGGGATCAAGTTTCGATTTTGGTCTCACTTGAGCCCATTTTTGCTTAGAAAATAAGCAATGCATACAAAACACATCTCGGACCACTAAAACTTCTTGGAAGTGACGCCTAGGACTAAAAGGAAATGTTTTCCACCGCTCTCTTCCCTCCTGGCGCTCTTGCAATCTATGGGCTCATATTCCAGTTTTGGTCATGTTTTGGTCCGTTTTTAGTGAGCAACTAACAAACACATGCAAAACTTGTCTCCGCCTACTAAAACTTGTTGGAAGTGACTCCTAGGACTCAAAGGAAGGATTTCCCACCACTCTCTCGCATCCTAGAGCTTCCTGGCACCTATAGGCCCACGTTCTATTTTCAGTTTGCTTTGGTCCCCTTTTGCATAGTAGCTAGGGAACGCGTGCAAAACATGTCTCTGGCCGCTGAAACTCCTTAGAAGTATCTCCTAGGACTCATAGGAAGGGTTCTCCACCGCTCTCTTCCTCCCTAGCCCTCTTGGGACCCAATTTCGAATTTTGATCCCCTTTTGCTTAGCGCTATGGAATGCGTGCAATACTTGTCCCCAACCACTAAAACTCCTTGCAATTGACTCTTAGGACTCAAAGGAAGGGTTCCCTACCGTTCTCTCTCCTTTTGGCGCATTTGGTCCCGTGTTCCTATTTTGGTGTCGATTTAGTCCCCTTCTACTTTGCGTGTAAGTAGCGGTTGAAAAACTTGTCTCGGGCCGCTGAAACACCTTGGAAGTGACTCTTAGGACTCAGAGGAACGGTTTCAACCGCTCTCTCCCCTACTGGCACTTTCTACGGCCTCTGGCCCCAAATTCTGTTTTGGTCTCGCTTTGGTTTCTTTTTCATTAGCAGCTAAGGAACGAATCCAAAACTCGTCTATGACCAGTCAAACACCTTGGAAATGGCTTCTAGGACTCAAAGGAAGGTTTCCCCACTACTCTCTCCCATCCTTGCACTTATGGGCGCAAGTTTCAGTTTTGGTCTCGCTTGATCCCCTTGTTGCTTAGTATATAAGCAATGCATGCAAAACACATATCGGGCCACTGAAACTCCTTGGAAGTGACTCCGAGGACTAAAAGGAAGGGTTTGCCACCGCATTCTTCCCTCTTGGTGCCATATTCCAATTTTGGTCTTGCTTTGGTCCTTTTTTGGTGAGCAGCTAAAGAACATATTCAAAACTTGTCTTCGCCTGCTGAAACTTCTTGGAAGTGACTCGTAGGACTCAAAGGAAGGGTTCCCAACGCTTTCTCCCATCCTGGAGCTTCCTGGCACATTTGGGCCCACATTCTATTTTCAGTTTCGCTTTGGTCCCGTTTTGCTTAGAAGCTATGAAACCCATGCAAAACATGTCTGTGGCCGCTGAAACTCCTTAGAAGTGTCTCCATTGACTCATAAGAAGGGTTCCCCACCGCTCTCTTCCCCTCTAGCCCATTTGGGCCCCAATTTTGAATTATGCTCTCGCTTTGGTCCTCTTTTGCTTTGTGCTATGAAATGCGTGCAATACTCGTCCCTAGCCACTAAAACTCCTTGCAATTGACTCCTAGGACTCAAAGGAAGGGTTCTCCACCGCTCTCTCTTTTTCTGGCGCTTTTGGTCTCGTGTTCCGATTTTGGTGTCTATTTAGTCCCCTTCTGCGTTGTGGCTAAGTAGCGCTTAAGAAACTTGTCTCGGGCCGCTAAAACTCCTTGTAAGTCACTCGTAGGACTTAGAGGAACAGTTTCCATCACTCTCTCTCCTACTCTCGCTTTCTGCGGCCTTTGGCCCCAAATTCTGTTTTGGTCTCGCTTTGGTCATTTTTTAATTAGGAGCTAAGGAACGCATCAAAAACTCGTCTCTGACTAGTGAAACACCTTGGAAATGGCTTCTAAGACTCAGAGGAAGGTTTCCCCAATGCTCTCTCTCCTCCTTGCACTTATGGGCCCAAGTTTCCATTTTGGACTCGCTTGAGCCTTTTTTCTATTAGCAAATAAGCAACGCATGCAAAACACATCTCGAGCCACTGAAACTCCTTAGAAGTGACTCCTAGGACTAAAAGGAAGGGTTTCTCACCATTCTCTTCCCTCCCGGCCCTTTTGGGCCCTAATTTTGAATTTTCATCTTGCTTTGGTCCCCTTTAGCTTAGCGCTATGGAATGCGTGCAATACTCATCCCCAGCCACTAAAACTCCTTCCCATTGACTCCTACGACTCAAACGAAGGGTTCCCCACCGTTCTCTCTCCTTTTGGCACTTTTGGTCCCGTGTTCTGATTTTGGTGTTGATTTAGTCCCTTTCTACTTTGCAGCTAAGTAGCGGTTGAAAAACTTGTCTCGGGCTGCTGAAACTCCTTGGAAGTGACTCTTAGGACTCATAGGAACGGTTTCAACCGCTTTCTCCCCTACTGGCGCTTTCTGCGGCCTTTGGCCCCAAATTGCAGTTTTGGTCTCGCTTTGGTCCCTTTTTCATTCGCAGCTAAGGAACGCATTCAAAACTCATCTCTACCTAGTGAAACACCTTGGAAATGACTTCTAAGACTCAAAGAAAAGTTTCCCCACTACTCTCTCCCCTTTTTGCACTTATGGGCGCAAGTTTCGATTTTGGTCTCGCTTGAGCCCTTTTTTGCTTAGCAAATAAGCAACACATGCAAAACACATCCTGCGCCACTGAAACTCCTTGGAAGTGACTCCTAGGACTAAAAGGAAGGGTTTCTCACCGCTCTCTTCCCTCCTGACGCTTCTTGTAATCTATGGGTCCATATTCCAATTTTGGTCTCGCTTAGGTCTCTTTTTGGTGAGCAGCTAAGGAACACATTCAAAACTTGCCTCTGCCTGCTGAAATTTCTTGGAAGTGACTCGTAGGACTCAAAGGAAGGATTTCCTATCGCTCTCTCTCATCCTAGCTCTTTCTGGAACCTTTGAGCCCACATTCCATTTTTAGTTTCGCTTTGGTCCCCTTTTGCTTTGCAGCTAAGCAACGCGTGCAAAACATGTCTCTGGCCGCTGAAACTCCTTAGAAGTGTCTCCTAGGACTCATAGGAAGGGTTCCCAATGCTCTCTTCCCTCTTGGCCCTTTTGGGCCCTAATTTCAAATTTTGGTCTAGCTTTGGTCCCTTTTTGCTTAGCGTTATGGAATGCGTGCAATACTTGTCTCCAGCCACTAAAAGTCCTTGCAATTGACTCATAGGATGCAAAGGAATGGTTCCCCACCGCTCTTTCTCCTCCTAGCGCTTTTGGTCCCGTTTTTCGATTTTGGTGTCGATTTAGTCCCCTTCTGATTAGCGGCTAAGTAGCACTTGAAAAACTTGTCTCGGGTCGCTGAAACTCCTTAGAAGTGACTCTTAGGACTCAGTGGAATGGTTTTAACCGCTCCCTCCCCTGCTGACGCTTTCTGCAGCCTTTGGCCCCAAATTCTAGTTTTGGTCTCGGTTTGGGCCTTTTTTGATTAGCAGCTAAGGAACGCATCCAAAACTCGTCTCTGGCCAATGAAACACCTTGGAAATGACTTCTAAGACATAGAGGAACGGTTTCCACCGGTTTCTCCCTGCTGGCGCTTCCTGCGGCTTTTTGCCCCAAATTCCTATTTTGGTCTCGCTTTGGTTCCTTTTTTATTAGCAGCTAAGGAACGTGTCTAAAACTCATCTCTGACCATTGAAACACCTTGAAAATGACTTCTAAGACTCAAAGGAAGGCTTCCCCACCGCTCTTTCCCCCCTTGTACTTATGTGCCCAAGTTTTGGTTTTGGTCTCGCTTGAGCCCCTTTTTGCTTAGCAAATAATCAACACATGCACAACTCATCTCAGGTCACTGAAACTTCTTAGAAGTGACTCCTAGGACTAAACGGAAGGGTTTCCCACCGCTCTCTCCCTTCCTGGCACTTCGTGTAATCTTGGGGCCCATGTTCCAGTTTTGGTCTTGCTTTGGTCCCTTTCTGGTGAGCAACTAAGGAACACATGCAAAATTTGTCTCCACCTGCTGAAACTTCTTGAAAGTGACTCCTAAGACTCAAAGGAAGGATTTCCCACCCCTCTCTCCCATCTGGAGCTGCCTGGCACCTATGGGCCCACGTTCCATTTTCAATTTTGGTTTGGTCCCCTTTTGCTTTGCAGCTAAGGAACGCGTGCAAAACATGTCTCTGCCTGCTGAAACTCCTTAGAAGTGACACCTTGGTCTCAATGGAAGGGTTCCTCATAGCTCCCTTCCCTCCTCGCGCTTTCTTAGGCCTCTGGGCTCAGGTTTCAGTTTTGGTCTCGCTTTGGTCTACTTTTGATTAGCAGCTAAGAAACATATGCAGAAACTCTTTGGAAATGACTCCTAGGACTCATAAGAAGGGTTCTCCATTGCTCTCTTCCCTCTTGGCCCGTTTGTGCCCCAATTACGATTTTGGTCTTGCTTTAGTCCTTTTTTACTTAACAGCTAAGTAGCACGTGCAAAATACATCTTGGGCCACAGAAACTCCTTGGAAGTGACTCTTGGGACTCAAAGGAAGAGTTTCCTTTCACTTTCTTCCCTCCTAGCGCTACGTGGCATCTTTGGGCCTAAGTTCTAGATTAAGTCTCGCTTTGGTCCCCTTTTGCTATATTGCTAAGGAACACGTTTAATACTCGTCTCTACCCACTGAAACTCTTAGGAAGTGACCCTAGGACTCAAAGGAAGGGTTTCCCACCGCTCTCTTCCCTCCTAGTGCTTCTTGGGACCTATGGGCCCAGGTTCTGATTTGGGTCTCAATTTGGTCCCTTGTTGATTAGCAGTAAAGGAACACGTGTAAAACTCGTCTCCGACCACTAAAACTCCTTGGAAAAAACTCCAAGGGCTCAAAGTAAGGGTTCTCCACTGCTCTCTACCCTTTTGGCGCTTTTGGGCCTAAGTTTTGGTGTTGGTCTCTCTTTAGTCCCGTTTTGCTTAGCGGCTAAGTAGTGTGTGCAAATCTCGTCTTAGGCCGCTGAAACTTCTTGGCAATGACTCCCAGCACTCAAAAGATGGGCTTTCCACCGCTGTCTCCCCTCCTAGCGCTTTTTGGTGTCTTTGGGCCCAAGTTCAAGTTTTTATCCCGCTTTAGTCCCTTTTTACTAAGTAGCTGAGGAACGCGTACAATACTTGTCTCTAACCGCTAAAACTCCTAGGACTCAAAGGAAGAGTTTCTCACGCTCTCTCGCCTACTGGTGCGTCCTAGCACCTTTGGGCCTAGGTTTCGATTTTGGTCTCACTTTGGTCCCTTTAAATTAGCAGCGAAGGAAACCATGCAAAACTGGTCTTCGGTCACTGAAACTGCTTGGAAGTGACTTCTAGTACTCAAAGGAAATATTCCCCACCGCTCTCTCCCCTCATAGTGCCTTTGGGCCCAAGTTTAGATTTTGGTCTCGCTTTAGTTCCTTTTTGCTTAGCGGCTATGGAATGCGTGCAAAATTCATTTCCAACCACTAAAACTCCTTGGAAGTGATTCTTAGGACTGAAACGAAGAGTCTCTCACCGCTCTATCCCCTTATTTCGCTTTCTTGCTGCTTTAAGCCAAAGTTCCAGTTTTGGACTCCCTTTGGTCATCTTTTGCTTATCGGCTAAGGAACGCGTCCAAACCTCATCTTTGGCCGCTGAATGTCCTTGGATGTGACTCGTAGTACTCAATGGAAGGGTTCGCCATAGCTTACTACCCTCCTGGAATTTTTTGGTGCCATTAGGCCCAAGTTCTAGTTTTGGTCTCCCTTTTGTCCCCTTTTGCTTAGCAGCTAACGACCACATGCAATACTTGTCTCTGGCCGCTGAAACACCTGGGAAGTGACTCTTAGGACTCAAAGGAAGGGTTCGTCACAACTCTTTCAACTGCTGCCGATTACTGTGGCTTTCGGGCCTAGGTTCCAGTTTTGGTCTCGCTTTGGTCCCCTTTTAATTAGCAACTAAGGAACGCGTACAAAACTCATCCCCGACCGCTAAAACTCCTCAAAAATGACTCCTAGGACTCAAAGGAAGGGTTCCCCACCACTCTCTCCCCTCGTGGTTCTTTTGGGCCCAAGTTTTGATTTTGGTCTCGCTTTAGTCCCATTTTGCTTAGCGGTCAAGTAGCGTGTTCGAAACTCGTCTTGTGCCGCTGAAACTCCTTGGAAATGACTCCTGAGATCCAAAGGAAGGGTTCTCCACAGCTTTCTCCCCTCTTGGCGCTTCCTAGCACCTTTAGGCCCACGTCTCAATTTTGGTCTCACTTTTGTCCCTTTCTTCTTAGTAACTAAGGAACACATGGAATACTCATCCCCTGCCACTGAAACTCCTATGAAGTGACCCCTTGGACTCAGAGTAGAGGTTCCTCCCAGCTCTTTCCCCTCCTGGCGCTTCTTGACTTCTTTGGGCCCACGTTCCCCACAGTTTTGGTCATCTCTTGCTCAGTGGCCTAAGAACGCATACAAAACTCATCTTCGGTCGCTGAAACACCTAAGAAGCGACTCTTAGGACTCAAAGGAAGGGTCCCCACAGCTCTCTAACGCTTTCTGGCCCCTTTAGGCCAAAGTTCCAAGTTTGGACTCACTTTGGTCCCCTTTTGCCAAGCGGTTAAGTAACGCGTCCAAAACTCGTCTTTGTCCGCTGAAAGACCTTGGAAGTGACTCCTAGGACTCAAAGGAAGGGTTCCCCACAACTCTCTCCATTCCTGGCACATCCTGGCGCCTTTGGGCCCAAGTTCTGGTTTTGGTCTCACTTTTGTCCCCTTTTGCTTAGCAGCTAAGGAACACGTGCAATACTTGTCTTCCGTCACTAAAACTCCTACGAAGTGACTCTTAGGACTCAATGGAAAGACTCCTCACAACTCTCTCCCCTCCTGGCACTTTCTGGGGCCTTTGGGCCCAGGTTCTAGTTTTGGTCTCCCTTTAGTCCCTTTTTGATTATCAGCTAAGGAACGCGTGCAAAACTTGTCTCTAACCATTGAAACTCCTTGGAAATGACTCTTAGGACTCAAAGGAAGGGCTCCCCACCGTTCTCTCCCTTCCTTACACTTTTGGGCCCAAGTTCCAATTTTGAACTCGCTTTGGTCGCCTTTTGCTTAGCGGTAAAGCAACGCGTCCAAAACTTGTATCTGGCCACTGACAATCCTTGGAAGTTACTCTTAGGACTCAAAGTAAGGTTTCGCCATAACTTTCTCCCGTCCTAGGGCTTCTTGGGGCCTTTAGGCCGAAGTATCGATTTTGGTCTCGCTTTTGTCCCCTTCTGCTTAGCGACTAAGGAACGCATGGAATACTCGTCTCCCGCCGCTGAAACTTCTACAAAGTGACCCCTAGGACTCAGAGTAGGGGTCCTTCACAACTTTCCCCTCCTAGCACTTTTTAGGGCCTTTGGGCCTAAGTTCTGATTTTGGTTTCGCTTTGATTCCCTTTGGATTTACAGCTAAGGAAAGCGTGTAAAACTTGTTTCCGGCTGTTGAAACTCTATGGAAATGAGTCCTAGGACTCAAAGGAAGGGTTTCCCACTGTTCTCTCCCCTCCTAGCCCTTTTGGGACCAAGTCTCGGTTTTGGTCTTGCTTTGGTCCGCTTTTGCTTAGCAGCTAAGAAACGCATGTAGTACTTGTCTTTGGCCGCTGAAACTCCTAGGAAGTGACTCCTAGGACTGAAAGAAAGGGTTCCCCACCACTCTTTCCCCTCTGAGCGCTTCCTGCACCTTTAGGCCAAAGTTACAATTTGGGACTCGCTTTGGTCCCTTTTTGCTTAGCGGCCAAGGAAGGTTTCCAAAACTCGTCTCTGACCTCTGAAACTCCGTGGAAGTGACTCCTAGGACTCAAAGAAAGGCTTCCTCACTGCTTTCTCCCTTCCTGCCGCTTTCTAGTGCCTTTGGGCCAAGTTCTGCTTTTGGTCTCGCTTTGATCCCCTTATGCTTAGCGACATAGGAACACATACAAAACTAGCCTTCAGCCGCTGAAACTCCTTAGAATTGACTCGCACGACTCAAAGGAAGGTTCCCCAAAGCTCTCTACCCTCCTTGCGCTTCCTGTCGCCTTTGGCTCCAAGTTCCGATTTTGGATTCACTTTGGTCCCCTTTTGCTATGCAGCTAAGGAATGCGTCCAAAACTTGTCTCTGGCCGCTGAAAGTCTTTACAAGTGACTCGTACGACTCAAAGGAAGGGTTTTTCACCGCTCTCTCTCCTCCTGACGCTTCCTGACGCCTTTGTGGCCAAGTTTCGATTTTGGTCTCGCTTTTGTCCCTTTTTGCTTAGCGGCTAAGGAATGTGTGGCGTACTTGTCTCCCACCACTGAAACTCCTTTGAAGTGACTCCTAGGACTCAAAGTAGCGGTTCCTCACAACTCTCTCTTGTGCTGGCACTTTTTAGGGCCTTTAGGCCTAAGTTCCAATTTTGGTCTCGCTTTGGTCCCCTTTTGATTAGTAGCGAAGGAACACGTGCAAAACTTGTCTCCGACTGCTGAAAGTCCTTGAAAACGACTCCTAAGACTCAAAGGAAGAGTTCTCCACCATTCTCTCCCCTCCTGGCCCTTTTGGGCCTAAGTCTTGGTTTCGGTCTCGCTTTGGTCCCCTTTTGCTTAGCGGCTAAGTAACGCATGCAAAACTCGTCTCAGGCCACTGAAACTCCTTGAAAGTGACTCTTATAACTCAAAGGAAGGGTTTCACACAGGTCTCTTCCCTCTTAGTGCTTTCGAGGTTTTTGGGCCCAAGTTCCGGTATTGGTCTCGTTTTGGTCTCCTTTTGATTAGCAGCTAAGGAACGCATGCAATACTTGTCTCTGGCCACTGAAACTCCTAGAAAGTGACTCCTAGGACTTAAAGGAATGTTTCCCCACAACTCTCTCCCTTCTTACCGCTTCTTAGCGCCTTTGGGCCAAAGTTTTAGTTTTGGACTCGCTTTGGTCCCTTTTTGCTAAGTGGCTAAGGAACGCATCCAAAACTCTTCTCTCGCCACTAAAAATTCTTATAAGTGTTTCCTATGACTCAAAGGAAGGGTTCCCCACAGCTCTCTCCCCTCCTAGTGCTTCTTGGCGCCTTTGGGTCCAAGTTCTGATTTTAGTCTCACTTTAGGCCTCTTTTGCTGAGCGGCTAAGTAGCGCGTGCATAACTCCTCTCGGGTTGCTGAAACTCCTTGCAAGTGACTCTTAGGACTCCCATCCTGGCGCCTTTGGGCCCAAGTTTTGGTTTTAGTCTCGCTTTGATCCTCTTTTCATTATCAGTTAAGGAACGCGTGTAATATATAAGTATGTGTTTTAATTTATTGTATCAGTAATATTTTCTATATTACATTAGTGTTATAGTGTAGTTAATTTTACGTTTATTTATTAATTTAAAATAAAAAATTAATGAAACAAATAAAATTAAATATTTTGTAATTATTTTTTAATTTAATAATTATCATTGTTGTCATTTTATATATATATATATATATATATATATATATATATATATAGTACATTAAGTTTAAATTTTTATATTAAGTTTTATCACATATTTTTTAATTAAGATAAAAATTTAAAAATAAAAGTTATTTTAATTTAAATAATTTTTCTATGCTCATATGTTATTTTTCTATATCTATAAATTTTATAATATAAATAATTTTTATCTACAATTTTTATAATGATGATATTTATTTACTTTGTAAAATATAATAATTTTTTTAGCTGATTGAATAAATTTTGTAAGTATTTTTTTTGCTATCAATTTTATGTATTTACTGTGATTTTATTTATTAAATATAAGATATCTTTATATAAACAAAATATAATTATCATAAAAAATAATTAAAATATTTAATAATTTAATAATTTAATAATTTAATAATTTTATAAAATTAAATTGAGAAAAATAAAAATATAAAAATTTTATAATATGAAAATATTTATAATTAATGCTCAAATAATATTTTAAAAATTATTTATAAAATTATATAAAAATTATTACAATTATTTAATAATTATCAATAACACAAATAAAAATTTGAATATATGTAAACTAATTTGATAATAAAATAATTATATTTTTATTAATATTATTTAATAACAATAATCATTATAAATTTTTAATATTATACAAATTTTATTTTATTTTATTTTTTTATCTTTTCTTAAGAAATTTTATTGGTATAAAATTTATAATAAAAAATTTCATTAATTATATTCACTACGTTACAACAAATCACAAACCTAGCACAACCACATACTTCTAAGTCAAAGCTGCTATCGCACTTATTTTTTATTCTTGTTTTATTATTATTTATAGTTACTTTGAATATAAATATAAGGTAAATTATTATATTTATTTGAACAAGCTGAATAGCAGCAAAGTCTTAGAATAAGATTAGAACACAATTAAAATTAAAGAAACTAAATTTTAAAAATAAAATAATAATATTATATTAATTTATTTTTTATATTTTTAATTTTATTATTATTAATATTTAATTATTATATTAATATATTATGTTATAATTTTTTATTTATAATAAATAAAAATTATATTATATTTGAAATTAAAAATATTTATACACGATTACACGTGTTTAAAAAATAAATTTATTTAATTATAAATTATTATATTTGTTATATTTAAACAAGCTGAAGAAGAATAAGACACGATCAAAACTAAACGAATTAAAATTTAAAAATAAAATATTAATATTCTTTTAATAAATTTTTTATATTTTACTTTTATTATTATTAATATATTATGTTATAATTTTTTATATTTATAATAAATAAAAATTGATTAAATATAAATTATATTTTATTCGAAAGGAAAAATTTATAAAATATGATAAGAAAATAAAATAAAAAATTTATTATAATATATATTAATATATATATATATATATATATATATATAATCAAACTATGTACCAAATAATATAATTATAAATAAATTATATAATAATATATATTTTTCTAACTCGTACGTGTTTTAATTAAATTATTATTTAATTTATAAATTTATATGTAATATATAAGTATATGTTTTAGTTTATTGTATCAGTAATATTTTCTATATTACATTAATATTATAATGTAGTTAATTTTATGTTTATTTGTTAATTTAAAATAACAAATTAATGAAACAAACAAAATTAAATATTTTGTAATTATTTTTTTAATTTAATAGTTATTATTATTGTCATTATATATATATATTGCATCAAATTTAATTTTATTTATTTTTTAAAACATAATAATTTTTTAATTGATTCAACAAATTGTATGAATGTTAATTTTTTTTTATCAATTTTATGTGTTTATAATAACTTTATTTGTTGAATATAATATGTCTTTAAACAAACAAAATACGTTTCTAAAATAAACTTAAAATTTTACTATTTATATAATTTTGAAAAAATAAATCAAGAAAAATATAAATATAAATTTTGTTAATATAAAATATTTATAATTAATACTTAAATAATATTTTAAAAATTATTTATAAAATTATATAAATATCATTATAATTATTTAATAATTATTAATAACACATATAGAAATTAGAAAAATATATAAACTAATTTGATAATAAAATATTTATATTTTTATTAATATTAATTTTTTTTTGTAACATGCTTTGTTAACAGGCTTTAAGCCAGGTCAGGTTACTTAAATAGGGCAGGTCAGGCCTAAAATAAAGTTTTTAACAGGTAACCGGCCAGGCTCAGGCCTAATATGTTATAGGTCAGGCCTGTTTAGAATAAAGATTGACCTAACTTGACCTGTTTCCGTCCCTAGTTCTAAGTTCCAATTTTAGTCTCGTTTTGGTCCTTTTTTAATTAGTAGCTAAGGAAAGCGTGTAAAACTCGTCTCCAATTGTTGAAACTCCTTGACTCCTATTTATTTATTTTATTATTTATTAACAAAATTATGTAAGATTTATTATATTTATTATTTTGTTTTGGATATTTAAATATATTATTTTTTTTGTTCATTTATTTATTAACAAGATGCTGTAAAATATGAAGCAATTATTATTTGATTCTTATATAAATACGTAAAATATGTTTTCTATTTCATTATTAATTACAAATATTTTTTAATATTTAGTGCATTTATTATTTAATTTTATGAATTAAAACATATTTTCTATCATTTGATTATTAAATTATTTATTACAAGCTCCTACACCACCAAAGTTAATTTTGTTCGAGAGAACATTCAACGTTCACACGAGTGAGGCTAGCTCTTCAGTAAAAGGTTCGAAGCATGCCTAAATAAAATATATCTACCTGGTTGGGCTTTTAATTTTAGGAGCCTTACTTATTCTGTGAGAGGGGGAACACAAATAAAAAAGAGGAAGTGTTGTTTTGGCCTTGGATTCTGGACTTTCCGTGGGAGTCTTTCCTGGTCTTCCATTAAAGGAGCTTTGGGACAGCGATTTCTTTTGGGTTTTCCCTCTCGGCTTACGCTTTTTCCTGTACATCGATCAACACCTGCACATATCTCAGAAGAAGAAAACACAGCGGCATTGAGCGGTATTGAGGGGAATCTCTTTCTTTCTCTCTCTCTCTCTACATTATTCCATTTCTTGGATGCACACCATCTTTCTCTCAAACACAGGGGATACGTACACCAAGTGTTCTTTGCTTTGGAGTTTCCCCATCTAATTCACTTTGTGGTTAGTAAATTTGATAATTAATTGGTTGATTGAAAATATTTTTTTAAGTCGTTTATTAAGCTTTCTTGACGATTCTTCTTATTTTCATCATTCTAAAATGCTACAATCTTGCTATTAGAATTTAAGAATCATTATAATGCAGCTGGTGAATCAACTTATCATTTCTTGCACATTTAAGTTGATAAAAGAATATAGAACGAAATGCTGGGTTGAAAAAAATAAGGAAAGAAGTCAACAGATCCTAGGAAATGGAGCATATTGGAATAAATAGATGATGGGGTTGATATCTCTGTGTTTCTAAGATTGGAAATTTTAGTTTGGATATTTCTTGTTCTTGTATGAGCCATTTTGACTATAAAAGAAATTTGTTTCTTTTGATAGCCGAAAGGATACATCTTCACGCGCCAAAATTAGAGTTTTGGGGCTATTATCCTTTTCTCCATGATCTATTTACGATTTAATTATCATTCTTGTAGAATACTGAATCTTTATTTGATGAAATGTTTAAGAACTAGTCCACACATATGGTCATTTTAATTAATCAATTGTAATGCGAAATTAGAAATAATTTGGCATGCTTAGAGATCGGTAATGCTTTCGTTAATTCTTTAAAATTGAACAGAGGAGATTTAGCAAATCCTACAACAATACAAGTGAATAAAGATAGAAGGAGTTTAACGCAGATTTTGACAAGCTATTCCTCGATATTGTGTGTTCTGTTTGCATAAAATAATATAACGATAAAACATTGCAGTTGCTTTTTATTCAGGTGCTAAAACACACAAGGTACCTTACCTAGAATTATTTGAGGTGTTAAATATAATGTTCATACCATTATGGAGCACTTCTTTACAACAATGTGTATGTATGACATTCCTCTCTGTACAGACAACTTATTTTATCCTGCTGTTTACTTGTGTTGCTTACTCTCAGTACTCACTGATGTTCAAATATTTTTTAATGTGCAGTATGTTCATTTGAACCTATTGGAACATACAGCACCAGCACAGGCTGCATCACTACTGTTACTAGGACCTTTCCTTGATTATTGGATGACAAACAAAAGAGTTGACAGATATGACTACAACACTGGCTTGTTGGTAAGATCGTAGATAGCTTGATATGTTAAAATCAATATTGATTTGATATTTTGACCTACAAATGTATTCACATACTTGTGCAAGTGGTGTATAACGTTTTAATTGCATGCCTAAGTCTCAAACCCTATACATGACTTGTTTCAATGTTTATCTTTCTTTTATTTTAGATATTTAATCAACATATGTATCTGCATAGGCTGTTCCATATTCTCTTTTACACTGATTATATACCCATATAAATTTGTTTAGATCATTATTTTCTAAGTAAAAAATCCCTAGCTACTATAAATGGACCTTTTTTTTGTTACTTTTGGAAATTCTTTAGATTTAGTCAATGATATATTGATATGGAGCTTCCCAAAGAGTTTTTATATTTAGGAAGCAGTTCCCTACGTGGATCAAACAAAACAATTGTGTTCTGTCAAAAGCCAAAATTTCAGAGATACCATGTAGATCTAAATCCTCTGTAATGGTTTCTCTTGGAGGAGCTTTTCTTGATATTCCTCTACCTCTAATTATATCGAGCTTTCCTCCACCTGATCAACACTTGTAGATGGGTGTTTCATTGTCTTATTCTTGCATGTTAAATCCATCTTAGGCATGCTTCTACCATTGTTTTCCTCTATAGGTGTCAGTGTGATAGAAATAAGCCTATAATGAAAAGAGTATTTTATAGGAAAAGGAAGAGTGGGCCAGTTAATATTACAGGCTCGACCTAGGGAAATAATCAGTTAGCTCATAATTAGGAGGCAATTACGAGTGATGGTTGTTATAAGGTCAAAGTTAGGAGAATTGAGGTGTTGTTTTGTAAGTGAAAATGTTTGTGCAGGAGTGGCCATGATCTCTCCAAATATTATTGGCATTGTATAATAACAGTCTGCACTTTTATTGGGTACGATACTGTGTTCATTCTTAGTAATACAATTAAATCTATTTTCCTCTTTCCTTGCTACACCAGTTCTAACACATTGTCTAACCTACGATCTCTCTGATATATTCATTCTTGATCTTTTCAATTATTTTTTTTGTATGACCACTCATCTAATGCAACATTCTCACTATCTCAACACTTCTGCTTCTGCACTTGTTAGCTGTTTATCACTCAACTAAGTACCATAGCATAAAGCATATCTAGTCATAGGAATGTACAGTAGAATTTTCTTATAACTTAAAGAAGCACTTTTCTATCATAAATAATGTCTAAAACATCCCACTGTCATCCACTTAGCTTGAATTTGATTGAATTGGACCAAAGATTTATGGAATGATATTTTTGGACGTTGAAATCATGATAATTTTATTATTCTCGTGATTAGTGTTCAATGATTTTAAATGAGTTGTGCATGGTTTCTGTAGGTTTCTACAGCCATGAAAGATTTGTGGCAAGATTTTTTTGAGGTTGCAAAGGAAACGGAGGATCATATAAAAGTAAAATCAAATTGAGGTATATTACTTCTCATTTCTGGTGATCTTAATGCATTGCTTCACTACTTGCTTTGCTCAAAGTATTTTTAACTTGTGCATTATGGACTGAGCACTTTTGTTTCTCTCCCTCTTATTGTGCTTTTAATATCTGCCCTATAGGAAGTTTAAGTCACATTACATCTGAAATGAAGTTCAATACATGGAGCGATAGTTGTGTGAGAGTTGATGATTTGCTGAATCTGAAGATGAAGACGTTATCGGGTAATATTTCATCGAGACTCTATACTATTGATGATATTAAGCTGGTCAATTATTTTTATGCTTGTTTTCTTTTGTACTTGCACGCATGCATGTGCTATTTTTTATGCAATCATGTCAAATTGTCAATACCATATTTTCAAAAATAGTGTTCTATCATAGTATTTCATGGGAACTTGATGTAGTACAACTAAGTCATAGGGCTTAGGGGTTTAGGGGGTAGGAGTTGGGGTTTTTAGGGTTTAGGGGACAGGGTCCAGCAGTAGATTTAAAGGTTAGGGTTTAGCGGTAGGATCAAAGGGTTAGGGTTAGGTTTATGTTTAGGGCTTAGGGCTTAGGGCCTAGTGGTAGATTTAAGGGTTAGGGTTTAGTGGTAGGATCAAAGGATTAGGGAATAGGGTTAGGGTTAGGTTCATGTTTAGGGCTAGGGCCTAGTGGTAGAGTTAAGGGTTAGGGTTTAGCGGCACGATCAAAGGGCTTAGCGTTAGGGGTTTAATGGTTTCTGCATGTTTCTACTACCGTGATAGAGTTGTGGCATGATACTTTTTTTCTATTTATCTTACTGCATTGACATTATAGCTTGTTTAGCTCAGAGTAGCGTGTTCTGTTCGCTGCCTTCATTTTTATTTTTCATTATTGTGAGGTTGCAAAATCTCTCATCTGCTTGGAGCTCTTCGTAACTAGGCTCAACGTTCTTCTCGATCGATCGTCGGCGGTGGGGCTCAGCGGAATGTGCGAAAATGCTTAAATCGCAGGTCCTATAATTTCCTCTGTAACGGCCTTGGCGTCGTGTGATTTCCCTTCTACTTACAATTCCTAAAACTTTCCCTCTTTTTATTTCCTACCCTTTTAATTGACGCGTTTCTGCTTTCAGGATAAAGGGAGGTGTTGGGGGATTAGCCACTCAGCTTGGTTGCGTTCGCATGAATCCTCTCATTCTTGACCGTCACAAGCTGTGTTTGCTAGACCGTCTCCATGAATTTACATGTGTTGCTGAAATTTATTTTATCTTCTTTGTGGACAGTTATAAGGATCGGTTTGTTTTGTCATTGCCAACCTCTCGTCGTGCAAGCGCTGAGTGAGCTGCAGTTGTATCTTGTTGAGGTGGTAAAAAGCGCAAGGTACCTTACCTAGAATTATTTGAGGTGTTAAATATAGCGTTCATAGCATGCCAAGTATTTGCACACGTGTGGTAAATTATGAGATTGGATTGGATAGCTACAACAAGAGTTGATATGAATTACTCATTTGTTTCAGCTGACATGATATTCCTTTTTTTTTTTTTCGCCTTGTTCAGCTTAAAGTAGACTAGCTTCCCTAATTGAACCCCGGTACATCCGAGTCTAGATTTTTCTATTGTAAGTGTTGTTCGCCTATAATGGATCTTGAAGTCTTGATGGTTTTACTATTTTCGTGAATTGTGTTTAATGATTTTGATTGTGTTGTGCATGCTCTCTGCAGGTTTCTACTGCCATGAAAATTTTCTGGCATGATATTTTTGTGGTTGCAAAGGAAAAGGAGGATCACGAAGAAGTAAAATCAAATTGAGGTATATTACCTCTCTTTTCTGGTGATCTTAATGCGTTGTTGACTTTACTCCTTGTTTTGCTCAAAGTATTTTTAACTTGTGCATTATGGACTGAGCACTTTTGTTTCTTTCCCTCTTTTGTTTCTTTTAATATGTGCAAGACAGGATGTTTAAGTCACATTACATCTGAGCTGAGTCCAATACACGGAGCGATGGCTGTGTGAGAGTTGATGATTTGCTGAATCTGAAAATGAAGACGTTATCAGATAATATTTCACCGAGACTCTATACTATTGATGATATTAAGCTAGTCAATTATTTTTATGCTTGTTTTCTTTTGTACTTGCACGCATGCATGTGCTATTTTTATGCGATCATGTCAAATTGTCAATACCATATTTTCGAAAATAGTGTTCTATCACAGTATTTCATGGGAACTTGATGCAGTACAACTAAGTCATAGGGCTTAGGGTTTACGGGGTAGGAGTTGGGGTTTTTAGGGTTTAGGGGATAGGGTCTAACAGTAAATTTAAGGGTTAGGGTTTAGTGGTAGGATCAAAGGATTAGGGAATAGGGTTAGGGTTAGGTTCATGTTTAGGGCTTAGGGCTAGGGCCTAGTGGTAGAGTTAAGGGTTAGGGTTTAGCGGCACGATCAAAGGGCTTAGCGTTAGGGGTGTAATGGTTTCTGCATGTTTCTACTACCGTGATAGAGTTGTGGCATGATACTTTTTTCCTATTTATCTTACTGCATTGACATTATAGCTTGTTTAGCTCAGAGTAGCGTGTTCTGTTCGCTGCCTTCATTTTTATTTTTCATTATTGTGAGGTTGCAAAATCTCTCATCTGCTTGGAGCTCTTCGCAACTAGGCTCAACGTTCTTCTCGATCGATCGTCGGCGGTGGGGCTCAGCGGAATGTGCGAAAATGCTTAAATCGCAGGTCCTATAATTTCCTCTGTAACGGCCTTGGCGTCGTGTGATTTCCCTTCCACTTACAATTCCTAAAACTTTCCCTCTTTATTTCCTACCCTTTTAATTGACGCGTTTCTGCTTTCAGGATGAAGGGAGGTGTTGGGGGATTAGCCACTCAGCTTGGTTGCGTTCGCATGAATCCTCTCATTCTTGACCGTCACAAGCTGTGTTTGCTAGACCGTCTCCATGAATTTACATGTGTTGCTGAAATTTATTTTATCTTCTTTGTGGACAGTTATAAGGATCGGTTTGTTTTGTCATTGCCAACCTCTCGTCGTGCAAGCGCTGAGTGAGCTGCAGTTGTATCTTGTTGAGGTGGTAAAAAGCGCAAGGTACCTTACCTAGAATTATTTGAGGTGTTAAATATAGCGTTCATAGCATGCCAAGTATTTGCACACGTGTGGTAAATTATGAGATTGGATTGGATAGCTACAACAAGAGTTGATATGAATTACTCATTTGTTTCAGCTGACATGATATTCCTTTTTTTTTTTTTCGCCTTGTTCAGCTTAAAGTAGACTAGCTTCCCTAATTGAACCCCGGTACATCCGAGTCTAGATTTTTCTATTGTAAGTGTTGTTCGCCTATAATGGATCTTGAAGTCTTGATGGTTTTACTATTTTCGTGAATTGTGTTTAATGATTTTGATTGTGTTGTGCATGCTCTCTGCAGGTTTCTACTGCCATGAAAATTTTCTGGCATGATATTTTTGTGGTTGCAAAGGAAAAGGAGGATCACGAAGAAGTAAAATCAAATTGAGGTATATTACCTCTCTTTTCTGGTGATCTTAATGCGCTGTTGACTTTACTCCTTGTTTTGCTCAAAGTATTTTTAACTTGTGCATTATGGACTGAGCACTTTTGTTTCTTTCCCTCTTTTGTTTCTTTTAATATGTGCAAGACAGGATGTTTAAGTCACATTACATCTGAGCTGAGTCCAATACACGGAGCGATGGCTGTGTGAGAGTTGATGATTTGCTGAATCTGAAGATGAAGACGTTATCAGATAATATTTCACCGAGACTCTATACTATTGATGATATTAAGCTAGTCAATTATTTTTATGCTTGTTTTCTTTTGTACTTGCACGCATGCATGTGCTATTTTTATGCGATCATGTCAAATTGTCAATACCATATTTTCGAAAATAGTGTTCTATCACACTATTTCATGGGAACTTGATGCAGTACAACTAAGTCATAGGGCTTAGGGTTTACGGGGTAGGAGTTGGGGTTTTTAGGGTTTAGGGGATAGGGTCTAACAGTAAATTTAAGGGTTAGGGTTTAGTGGTAGGATCAAAGGATTAGGGAATAGGGTTAGGGTTAGGTTCATGTTTAGGGCTTAGGGCTAGGGCCTAGTGGTAGAGTTAAGGGTTAGGGTTTAGCGGCACGATCAAAGGGCTTAGCGTTAGGGGTTTAATGGTTTCTGCATGTTTCTACTACCGTGATAGAGTTGTGGCATGATACTTTTTTCCTATTTATCTTACTGCATTGACATTATAGCTTGTTTAGCTCAGAGTAGCGTGTTCTGTTCGCTGCCTTCATTTTTATTTTTCATTATTGTGAGGTTGCAAAATCTCTCATCTGCTTGGAGCTCTTCGCAACTAGGCTCAACGTTCTTCTCGATCGATCGTCGGCGGTGGGGCTCAGCGGAATGTGCGAAAATGCTTAAATCGCAGGTCCTATAATTTCCTCTGTAACGGCCTTGGCGTCGTGTGATTTCCCTTCCACTTACAATTCCTAAAACTTTCCCTCTTTTTATTTCCTACCCTTTTAATTGACGCGTTTCTGCTTTCAGGATGAAGGGAGGTGTTGGGGGATTAGCCACTCAGCTTGGTTGCGTTCGCATGAATCCTCTCATTCTTGACCGTCACAAGCTGTGTTTGCTAGACCGTCTCCATGAATTTACATGTGTTGCTGAAATTTATTTTATCTTCTTTGTGGACAGTTATAAGGATCGGTTTGTTTTGTCATTGCCAACCTCTCGTCGTGCAAGCGCTGAGTGAGCTGCAGTTGTATCTTGTTGAGGTGTTAAATATAGCGTTCATAGCATGCCAAGTATTTGCACACGTGTGGTAAATTATGAGATTGGATTGGATAGCTACAACAAGAGTTGGTATGAATTACTCATTTGTTTCAGCTGACATGATATTCCTTTTTTTTTTTCGCCTTGTTCAGCTTAAAGTAGACTAGCTTACCTAATTGAACCCTGGTACATCCGAATCTAGATTTTTCTATTGTAAGTGTTGTTCGCCTATAATGGATCTTGAAGTCTTGATGATTTTACTATTTTCGTGAATAGTGTTTAATGATTTTGATTGTGTTGTGCATGCTCTCTGCAGATTTCTACTGCCATGAAAATTTTCTGGCATGATATTTTTGTGGTTGCAAAGGAAAAGGAGGATCACGAAGAAGTAAAATCAAATTGAGGTATATTACTTCTCTTTTCTGGTGATCTTAATGCGTTGTTGACTTTACTCCTTGTTTCGCTCAAAGTATTTTTAACTTGTGCATTATGGACTGAGCACTTTTGTTTCTCTCCCTCGTGTGTTTCTTTTCATATATGCAATACAGGATGTTTAAGTCACATTACATCTGAGCTGAGTTCCAATACACGGAGCGATGCTTGTGTGAGAGTTGATGATTTGCTGAATCTGAAGATGAAGACGTTATCGGGTAATATTTTACCGAGACTCTATACCATTGATGATATTAAGCTGGTCAATTATTTTTATGCTTGTTTTCTTTTGTACTTGCACGCATGCATGTGCTATTTTTATGCGATCATGTCAAACTGTCAATACCATATTTTCAAAAATAGTGTTCTATCATAGTATTTCATGGGAACTTGATGCAGTACAACTAAGTCATAGGGCTTAGGGTTTAGGGGGTAGGAGTTGGGGTTTTTAGGGTTTAGGGGATAGGGTCTAACAGTAAATTTAAGGGTTAGGGTTTAGTGGTAGGATCAAAGGATTAGGGAATAGGGTTAGGGTTAGGTTTATGTTTAGGGCTTAGGGCTAGGGCCTACTGGTAGATTTAAGGGTTAGGGTTTAGCGGTACGATCAAAGGGCTTAGCGTTAGGGGTTTAATGGTTTCTGCAGGTTTCTACTACCGTGATAGAGTTGTGGCATGATACTTTTTTTCTATTGATCTTACTGCATTGACATGATAGCTTGTTTAGCTCAGAGTAGCGTGTTCTGTTCGCTGCCTTCATTTTTATTTTTCGTTATTGTGAGGTTGCAAAATCTCTCATCTGCTTGGAGCTCTTCGCAACTAGGCTCAACGTTCTTCTCAATCGATCGTCAGCGGTGGGGCTCAGCGGAATGTGCGAAAATGCTTAAATCACAGGTCCTATAATTTCCTCTGTAACGGCCTTGACGTCGTGTGATTTCCCTTCCACTTACAATTCCTAAAACTTTCCCTCTTTTTATTTCCTACCCTTTCAATTGACGCGTTTCTGCTTTCAGGATGAAGGGAGGTGTTGGGGGATTAGCCACTCAGCTTGGTTGCGTTCGCATGAATCCTCTCATTCTTGACCGTCACAAGCTGTGTTTGCTAGACCGTCTCCATGAATTTACATGTGTTGCTGAAATTTATTTTATCTTCTTTGTGGACAGTTATAAGGATCGGTTTGTTTTGTCATTGCCAACCTCTCGTCGTGCAAGCGCTGAGTGAGCTGCAGTTGTATCTTGTTGAGGTGTTAAATATAGCGTTCATAGCATGCCAAGTATTTGCACACGTGTGGTAAATTATGAGATTGGATTGGATAGCGACAACAAGAGTTGATATGAACTACTCATTTGTTTCAGCTGACATGATATTCCTTTTTTTTTTTTCCCTTGTTCAGCTTAAAGTAGACTAGCTTACCTAATTGAACCCTGGTACATCCGAATCTAGATTTTTCTATTGTAAGTGTTGTTCGCCTATAATGGATCTTGAAGTCTTGATGATTTTATTATTTTTGTGAATAGTGTTTAATGATTTTGATTGTGTTGTGCATGCTCTCTGCAGGTTTCTACTGCCATGAAAATTTTCTGGCATGATATTTTTGTGGTTGCAAAGGAAAAGGAGGATCACGAAGAAGTAAAATCAAATTGAGGTATATTACTTCTCTTTTATGGTGATCTTAATGCGTTGTTGACTTTACTCCTTGTTTTGCTCAAAGTATTTTTAACTTGTGCATTATGGACTGAGCACTTTTGTTTCTCTCCCTCTTGTGTTTATTTTAATATGTGCAATACAGGATGTTTAAGTCACATTACATCTGAGCTGAGTTCCAATACACGGAGCTATGGTTGTGTGAGAGTTGATGATTTGCTTAATTTGGAGATGAAGACGTTATCGGGTAATATTTTACCGAGACTCTATACTATTGATGATATTAAGCTGGTCAATTATTTTTATGCTTGTTTTCTTTTGTTGAGGTGCAGTTGTATCTTGTTGAGGTGTTAAAAAGCGCAAGGTACCTTACCTAGAATTATTTGAGGTGTTAAATATAGCGTTCATAGCATGCCAAGTATTTGCACATGTGTGGTAAATTATGAGATTGGATTGGATAGCTACAACAAGAGTTGATATGAATTACTCATTTGTTTCAGCTGACATGATCGTTGGGGGTGAGGTCAGCAGAATGTGTGAAAATGCTTTAATATGTGCAGTACAAGAAGTTTTAGTCACATTACATCTGAGTTGAGTTGTAATACACGGAGTGATGGTTGTGTGAGTTGATGATTTGCTGAATCTGAAGATGAAGACAGTATCGGGTAATATTTCACCGAGACTCTACTATTGATGATATTAAGCTGGTCAGCTATTTTTATGCTTGTTTTCTTTTGAACTTGCACCCATGCATGTGCTCATTTGTTTCAGCTCACATGAATTGCTCAAAGTATTTTTAACTTGTGCATTATGGACTCAGCACTTTTGTTTCTCTCCCACGTGTTTCTGTTTAATATCTGCAGCACTGGAGTTTACGTCACATTGCATCTGAGTTGATTTTGAATACATGGAGTGATGGTTGCGTTAAAATTGATGATTTGATGAATCTGGAAATGAAGAAATTATTGGGTAAAGAAGGTGCTTTCAAGTCTCATTGGTGATAAAAAAAAAAAAAGTAACGAAAATTGAAGTACCATTTTTGTTTTTGGTCAACAAGTACCATATTTAATACCTATATGTACATCCTTGACACATTAAATATGAATACATCCATAAGTTTATTTCTTATAGCGCTTTCATAAATTATGGATCTTTTTAACATTGAAAATACTTCCATGTTAGAGGTAACATTGCGATACGACTGTAATTGTTTAGTTTGTCATTAGTTTGGTTTTGTGGTCTCAAGTTATTAATTTGTATTGAAGAAGGTGCTTCAAGTCTCACTGGTGATAAAAAAAATGTAAGAAAATTGAAGTACCGCATTTGTTTTTGTCAACAAGTACCATATTTAATACCTATATGTACATCCTTTACACAGTAAATATAAATAAATGCGTAAGTTTATTTTTTATAGTGGTTTCATAAATTTTGGATCTTTTTAACATTGAAAATAATTCCATGTTAGAGGTAGCATTGTGATACGACTGTAATTGTTTCGTTTGTCATTAGTTTGGTTTTGTGGTTTCAAGTTATTAATTTGTATTCTCTGCCAGTGAGTTGCTATTTGAAGTAGCTAGAGGTTTTATGCTACAATTGCATGTATTAACACAAAATACACAGTCCCAAATAAAAAAAAATGACTTGATTCTCGAGACCCAATACTTATGAGGAGCTATTTTGGTTTCAAATATTAAATTTTTGTGGTTTAGTTGGATTTTTTTCTTCGTTTTTGTAGACCATGGAAACAGTACAAAAGGAAATTATATCAATGCGATGTGAAACAATTTGTTCACAGTAATGAGTTTATGGAGGTATATTTTGGTAATTGGTACTAGTTAATTAGTTATTAAGCAGCCATAGTTTGGGGGTTATCAGAAGTTATAGTTCGTTACTTGTTAAACTAGTTCCAATTGGAATTCTAGAATTCTGCGGTAGTGGTTACAAATTTAGTAGTAGTTCTGGAAACATTATTACGATTGTAATATATTAAAGTTGCAAACTGTAAATCTTCAATTTGAAAGCTTTGTTAGTAATTAATTATATTTAGGTTCATACACATAGCACTTCAACATATATTTGTATGTTTTTTTTTTATAAATGGAACATAATGATTAGTTTTGATCACTAGGTTCTAATCAAAGTTGTGCTGAATTTGTCCTATAATCAAAGTTACAGTATCAATTCTGTTCGTGGAAGAGTAGAAATTTGGCAACGCCGACCCTGAGGAGAGCTTTCATCCATCCGTATATAGGTTGTTGAGGAAATTAGATGATATATATGCAGCATGAAATATATGTCGTCCACTAAAAAGTTTGGGTATCCACAAGGTGGTTTACAAGGCCTTAGAGCCTACAATATAAACTCCCAATAATTGTACCAATAAATCTAACTAGTTTAGAAAAATAGGAAGACGAATAATACTTAACTACTTTAGAGTAATAGTACCGTTGACAAGTAGCTATAAAACTCAAGCTTTATCTTGGTGATTAGTTAACTTGCTCGAAGGCAGAAAGAACTCGCGATTGCATTCGCTTATATTAGTTTCCTATGCAAGTTAGTTGTTTTTCCAGCCCTGTGATTTCATTAATAAGCATGCTCAAATTTTCTCTTCTTATTTTCTTAACGCTTGAATATGTGTATAATTCATTTAAAAATTGGCAATTTTCCTCTTAGCCCTCTTTAACTTAAGTTTAAATTTTAGTCTTACATTAATTAGAAGTAGATGGATGTAACTCGTGTTGTAACTTATTACGTGATAATAATAATAATAATAATAATAATAATAATAATAATAATAATAATAAAGTCTAAAAAATTTATTAAATAATATTATTACACCTTTTTTTATGATTTGTAGTGCGTTTCAATTATTAATAAAAAAATTAATTTTAATTTCTTAATCAATATCCTAAGCTACATCGTAAGGTCGCCAAAACTCATTAGATCTAGCAACAATAGGGATCAAATTAATTATTAGGAGCACAAGCCCAAAGTTGAATGTTGTGGTCCACAATGGTGATGTATATTGGAGGCATGAAGTCAGTTGTCCAATGGTAGGCTCTGTCGTGGTACCGTTGAATTTGCAATTTTGGGTCATAGCATGTTGGGTTTCAATGCGATTTTTTATTGTGTTTTGTGCTAAGCTACTAGTAAGGGAGATTAATGTTCAGAGCTCAGGCAATGATAAGGGGACCTAGGCTTATGTAGCTTTCGGACATGGTGGATATATGATGTTGGCTTAAGAGGAAAAGGGTGGACTTGATCTATGCAATCCCTTTATGCAAAGTTAAACCTTTTCATCATGTGTATTGATGACGTGTTTGGTTGTGTATTAAATCGTCATGGAGACAATAATCTCTACTGCAGAGTAGCCAAAACTATTGTATTGGTCGCCTATAACAACTACCCCTTCTTTCATTAAAATTTTTTATGATTTAAATATATAATATAAAAGGTGTTGGCTATTAAAATAAATTGCCTAGTTGAAAAACAATTCACTCAAAAAACTTTGACTTTGTTAATAGCTAACTATACACTTAAATAATCATAAGAAAACTCGTTGAAGTTTCTCTTTAAAACAAACTCCATACAACAAAGGCTAAGTAATGAACTCTTTGAAGGAGGTCCTTTTTTCTTAATAATTCAGCAAAAAACTTCTAACTTGAATTTATCCTTTTTTGTGATTGAAGAGTTCAACTTGAATTTGTCTTCTTTTATGATGATGAAAAGTTCAACTTAGATTTGTTTTATTTATAATGATAATACAACTAATAATAAGTTGACTTTATAGATTTGTTTTATTTATAATGATAATATAGCTAATAATAAGTTGATTTTATCTTCTAGCAAGCTTAATTTCTAATAAAAGGACATTAATATTCAATAAATAAAGAACATTTTAGTCAACACAACATGTATATGATATGTTGTGATGATTATATAACTTTTTGTTTATCACATCGTAATTTAACAAAATCTATTTAGTGCCAATAACAATGTTGAGTAATTTTAAAAAGAATTAGAATTTAAGCTCAAATTAAAGATGAACTAAAAACAAAATTCATAATACTTTGCAAGAATGCATGTTACGGATGCTTTAGCTATTTAGCAAATGTATGGCTTAACTCATTATATGGGTTAAGATCTAATTACTACTATACGTTTTAAATTCTATACAAGTCAATTTTTGTGATATTTTGTTTCACATTTTTCTCTTTTAAATTACATTTGTTTGAATGCTCTATAATGTAATATTAAGAAAATTACATCCTAACAACCATAACAGATAACCAGAATTACTTTTCTTTTGTTATCTTTAGTAACAGAATCAATTTTGATGTACATTTTTGTATTCCAATATAAATTCAATTGTACGGACAATTTATCCTGAGAAATTAATTCCTCCATCTTTGTAAACTTTTTAAAAAAAATTTGTATGTTATGTATAATGTTTATCAAAATAAATTTTAATTAGAGAAAATGAGTATTAATGATTGTTACTTTCAAAATATACTTAGAAAAGTAAATCAACTAGCAAGTGTACTAGTGTGGTTGTAGCAAATTAAAATTTTTAAAATTAAAGTTAAGTCATGAGTATTATCCTCAGAGATTGGTTTTCTCAATTATCACTTCACAATTCAACAATTAATTGAGTCAAATACATTTTAATTGGAGTTTGTAACATTTAGAGTCAAAATTAACGTGCAAAAAAACATAAATTGTAATAGAATAGAACCATGAATTTTATGTTGAAATAAGATGTATGAATTAGAGTTAGGAAAGTACTTCACCAAAACTTCAGTATTAATTCAATCACGGTTTGAACATTCAAGCATTTAAATTAGTTAACAATTAGTTTCACAAAATATTAATCAAAGGTTAATTCCTTAACTCAATGACCCTAACATTCAATTTAATTACCCTAATTCCTTAGGTGTAATTCAAATAAATGTTGCATTATGAATTAGAAATCACAGGATTACAAGATTATGATGGCTTATCCCTAAGAAATCATAAATCATGGTAGTTAATTCACATATGAGAAACAAATTCACTTTCCATTGATAAAAGTTCCTCTTTGTTTAGTTAATTGAATTCTTATCCAAAAATTGCTTTATTAAATGGATTAACTACTCAATCCAATCAAATACTCAAAGTTCATATGCATAATCAAATCAATACTTCTATTTCAGATCCATAAATCCCTAACTACAAAAAGTTTACAAAGCCATTACAAAATGAGAAGAGAAAGAAAGAGAAGAAGAAGATAAGTGGAGAATTATCTTCAATCTCATTCCTCAAGATGTAAAGTTTGGTGTTCGTCCTTAATCTCTCTCTTAAACTCTCTCAAGATGAGAAAATGAATAGAAAAGAAAAAATAGCAAAAGATCCAAAATTTTTGAACTGAGTTTGTATTTATAATTTTTCCCTGTCTTTTTGACGTGTTCACTATGAGTGCATAGATTGAACACGTCGAAGGGTTTTTGCAATATTCTTAGGCTGAAGTAATTATTATAAGTGAACAAAGTGATCACTTTGTGTTGTTTTTCCAGATTTTGGCATGCATGTGTTCACTATGAATGCATAGAGTGAACACGCGCAATTCCTTCCAGTTCATAACTCTATGTAGTGAACACTCTATATGAAGAAAGTGATAACGCCTAACTCTTAATGGTGCGTGTGTTTACTTTGAGCGCTCAAAGGAGTAACGCGCACCTATATTCTACTAAATAGGCTTGCGTGTGTTCACTTTGAGTATTCAAAGTGTTTACGCATAATTCTTTTCTTGGATTTAGGCTATGAAGTGTTCACTTTGAGTAGAAATAGTGAACACTTCTGTAACATCCTAAAATTTGTCTTAAAACTGCTTGTTCTATTTGTACAAACTTGGTATAAAATATGAAGTTTTTTTTCGTATATGACAAGCATTGTAATTATGGGTAAATAAAATATCTTTTTATGAATAAAGTTATTTACAAAATTTTTCAATCATACAATATTAATTAAATAACAGTTAATAAAAAAAATCATAATCAATTTGAAATAATTTTACAAATATGGGTATAAAGCCTGTATTTATTTATTACATATAATAATTTACAAATGGTTTGTCAAAATACATAGAACTCAAGATAATAATTACATAACCAGAATAGATAGAGTCCAAGAGTAGCATAAAAATATATCCCAACATTGAGGACCCAGTACTAGTCATCCTCATACAATCTCTTTATCTCCTCTAAATCCTTAGAATTGATATCGTCATTTGATTTGAGATATAAATCTCTCGAGTCAGTTGCAACCTCAATACTTGTAGCTTGCTCACCGGTAACTCGGGTCGGCCTTCTAAAATGGTCATGATCATGGTATGTGAACAACTACGTGAAAGTTGTTGGGTCCTAACCGTGCCTTTATAGAAATATATACATAGAGTGTGTTGTATCCTACTTACAGGAAAATCAAAAGGGATACTATAATATAGTTCCATCTATAACATAATGACATTCCTAGGCATATCGTCAACATGTACAACAAACTTAAAGTGGCATGTCCTCTGGTACTCTTTAAATACATAATTAAGTCTATTATGTACAGAACTGTCTATTAGCTTAATTCTTTCATGAGGTGCCGTCATCCTGGTTTCCTGAAAGTGTCAATAAAGATGAGCATCTATTCAATCATATATAAAATATTACATAACAAAAATCATAATTATAATATAAAAAAAGTATATTCATTTCCATAATTAATTCACATTAGAAGCATAATTACATGTACATAAGTCAATGATATTTGTTATAAGATATTCAGTTTTCTCCTTCCAATACGCACTCCCAGTGCATTGTGATCACAGGAAACGATGCCTCCAGCATTTCTTGAGGTCTTATTTAATTATGTCAATAGCCGCTGGTTAGCCCATGTACACAGATACAATAATCAGGCCTCTTAGCAAAGGTATAGTCAGGAGTCTAGTTAGGAAACAAGTGTGAAGTCATGTGACGCATTCGCTCTTAGAAAGAGTGTGTACATATATGCCAATGTCGCTCATCACCCTACATTTTTCCTAGATTTTCCATCGTCTCGGGACTCTATATGTAACACCTAAATTACTACCAAGATCCTATCTCCTAAAAATGTATGTATTTAGACTTCCCTAAGATAGTGTACCCAAATGAACATGAACAAGGAATTATTCATTCGACATTAGTGTGGAACTAAACAACAATTTCATAATTTAATTCATAGGTGAGGGTACATTATCCTTCATTTCGTTATCCAATCTATTCATTACCAAATTATGCATATTGTACTATGTTTTACTAGTGTACTTGAAATTCCTTCAAATTAATTTCTTTTTATGAAAGAGATAAAGGTGAGTGTTCAACATCACATGTTTCGTGGACTGAAATTCTGAAATCATAACGAGAGACATGTAAATAGAGAGAAAATTTCAATTTTGTGCATATACGTCTCAAGTCTAAACGGTTCAAGGTAAACTATCGTGAAACGAACAAAAGAGAAGACCTCATGGTTCAGTATTTCAAAATTAATTATAAATAGCCCCTAAAAGAAAGGAAAATATAAAACTTAAGAGCAGTGTTCATCCATGACAAAAAAAAATAAATCATCTACATATAAAACTCTGATGGAAAGGAATCCTCACTAGGATCAGATTCCATTCCATCAGAATCAGGTAAAGCATCCACAGGCTGAGGGCGAGGAGAGGGTGGCAAGTCGTCAGGGTCGCTGTCAATCCAACCGATGGTAGGCGGTGGCGATCTCGAGGTGGATGGCAGTGGTGGAGAAGGGTGTCGGGTGGAAGGTCCAGCTTCGTCGGAAGGTGGCGCCTGAATATCGAGAGGTTGACGAGGGACTGGCCTGACGGAAGACGCAACCACTCCAATGACTTTCCCTTCAGGTGCGGGCGCAGGAGTAGGGCTAGGACAAGGGCTGGGTTCAGGGTCAAGGTCAATGATAGTTTTACCTTTATCCACAAAAGTCTTAAGACGTTTGGCGGGGGGATTCATGAGACGATGGAGAAGAGGGAGGTGTATGAATGATGATGCTCCGTTCGGGTGGTAGGGGTACGGAGATTTCGGCAAAAACGTGGTCCATCCAGTTGGGCTTCCATTCGCCTTCAGTGAGAGGTCCCATGGTCATGGAGACCATTCCCTGGTACGTCAAGCGGCGCGTTGCTGGGTCGTAGATCCATCCCTCCTTTCCTCCCGAATCCTCTCCCCAAATCCTCGCTCGGAGTGGGTCCATCTGCCATGCATTCATGCAACACACAACAACAGCAAGACAAGATGCAACACCAGACAAAACAGAACAGAAAGGGTGAGCTCGATACATTCAATTATCAAAAATCGAATAAGTAAAAGAAAATCAGCATAATAGTAACGGACCTACTGACTCATAGTTCAATAATCAAATTATCATAACATAATATTCATCAAACAGCCACAACGCAACAAAATGAATAAGTTCCTCATAATATAATTATACTCAGAGTAATTGAAACGTCACTACTTCTTCAGTTTGTCCCACTATTCCTCCAGTCAAGGTGATCGGAGACCCTCGTTCCCTACAAGCACACATTGTATGTAATCCATCAAGAATATTCTCCAAACTTAACCATTTCGGTTCCTCAGGAACGAGTCCTTCCACGATCCTCGGTAATGCTTGCTCGCGTCAGGATTAGTGGAGGTTTCGATGGCGACGTGTCCCGGCCGCGGTGAGCTATTCCGCACCATTGGGGCAACCCCCCTCCACTACCCCCAAGGTTCTTCCTCAAACCTGAACACTCACATCCCTCAGCTGTGCTAGACTGTGACCTTGACTCTCCATCCTCCATATCATGCACATAAAGAGTTTCGTAACCGCATCCTCCTTACACCATTTTTGAACGCACACTAAATTCCCAAAGGTCACAAACCACATATCCAAATCCCTGCTCATAAGAGCTGGTACGTTCAAAGAATAAAAGAACCATCCGTCCACGGTCCAAGAATAAAAGAAAAAGGAGAGAAGATGGAGATAGTTATAAAAATTTCATTGAAATATCATAGTTGAAGTGTACCTTAACAAACAAAATGATCATAAAAGAATCACGGAAATAACCACGAGTTTAATCACACATGCAACTCACTTTTACCATAAATTTTTCGTAAAATAGTGATTAGGTGGTAGGAGAATTCTTTCATTGTTAAGAAAAAGGGTTCCTTGGTCATACAGAATCAAACCGAGAGAAAAAGGTGAGTAATTTCTCAGCTAAAACAAAAAGGAAGAAGGGTAGTCGATGAAAACCGAAAAGAACACAAGGATTCATACAAAGATTTCAATATTATCAACATGCAAAACTATTTCAACTTCAATCAAGTTCACGCAAGTTACAAAACATGGATTTTTAAAATACTAACCAAATAAAATCACCACGAGATGAAGAAAATGGTTTGCATGTAAATTTTATTGATGAAGATCGGAGACGAAAATAAGAAGAAGAGAGTGCATGCAGAGTTTACAAGTTAACGAACAACCACATGCATTCAAGCACAAACAAGAGCTCCCCTAACCTTGTTTGGTATGAGAAAGAGAGATAGAATGGAAGGCTCGGTCTTGGTACTAGCAGGATCTTAATCACAACTTGAGTCCTTGGTGTTTTGTCGCCTCCTTGAGGTTGGTGATGGAGTGTGTTGTCCTCCAGAGAAAAGTGCGTAGAGGTTTTGTGAGAGGGTGAGAATGTGTCGAGAGAGAAAAGAAGTGGTGAGGTTGAGAACGTTTTTGAAAATAAGGGAAAAAGGGCGCGTGAGGATTAGAAGGTGTTCTTATATAGTGTGGCTTAAAGCTTTGCCCATTCGTCTTCCAAAGGCTGGCGGTTAGTGCACAAGATGGGTTTTAGGGTTAGGTTAGGCGAAGTGACACACCCTTTCGCCTTCTTACTTGAATAGTCATGTCTCATGGTGTCCAGGTGCAGGTGAGGCGCCTTCTCAAGAGCATTCAATGCACAGAGTGTAAAAGAAGCAAGCCATAGGTGATCCACACATCTCCACACGCCATTCATCATGATGGAGTAACCGAAATGAGGGTTTGACCTAGGTAAGAGTGGGTAATTAATGCATGTTGGCGGCTAGGGTTTGTTGTGGAGGGAAGCGGGTTCAAACCCTTCGTGTCCCACAATTTGAAAAGGGTGATATTATTTTGATTGGTTAGTGAAAAGGTGGTGCCTTTCTCTCTTGCCTTGGACGTGTGGCCAGTGCCATAAAACAGGAAATAATTGCATGGGATTAATGGAGCATAATTTCCATAAATATGTTGCTAAGTTTTTGGCTGTACATTAAGTGCAGGCCGGCGGCTAGGTCAACTCCAGAAGGAAGTTGAGTAGGTTTTTCCTTTGTTTTTCTCATGAGGTTAAATGCGGTTAAGAGGTAATTTAGGTAACTTTAATGATGGTTTAAATAAGGTAAGAGAGGCCCTTCGGTTTCAAGCCATTTAAAACGTGGTTATTAGGAAAAAAAAATATGAATGATTAATTGTTTTCGGTAATGCCATGCAATTAATGCAAAGTGGCTACTTAATTTTCTGATGGAAGGTGGCGCCACTTTTGGCCATGCCTTCACACAAATCTCCCTAGGATTTTACCATAAATGCAAGGTAATTAAGGAAGGAATATATATAGTTTATATCAGGCACGATTCTGGGGAATTTATTGCCTCAGGTGGGACGTTTCAAGCTGATTGGCACGCCCACTAAATGCATGTAACCGATTGGATTAATGTGGAGGGAATCAAGCAGGCGCCTTTTCACTCCCCTATGGCATTTAATGTAGGTGGGTAATTAAGGGAGTTTAATGGCGGTTAAATGAGGAAATAGGGGTTTCTTCGACTAAATGAAAAGGCAAGGGTATCTTCTCTAATTAACTACAAGATTCTCGTTAATTTATGATTAATAACCTAACTTAATTAAATGTGCACGAAAATATGGAAAGTTTATAATTAAGGAAAGGAATAAAACTCTATTCTCGGTTACACCTAATTAGAGTAACTAGGGAATTGATAACCGTATTTAAGTGCAATTATTTAGGCTTAGAATCTAGGTCATTATGGCTGGTGTCTTTCTCTTTCCTACATAAATAAATAACGAAAATCTGATTACCTTATTTAAAGAGGGTATAAAATCATGAGGTGCATTAATGAATAGGGTGGCAATTATGTGCAAGTGCCGAAAATATGGAAAGTTTCCTTCTAGAAGAGGATTGGGGTTTTAAATTTTCGGTTGCACCATATAAAAAAAAAAAAAGGAAAGTTTTTAAATAAGATCCACTCAAAATATGGCAGTCCAAGAGGTGGCGGCTGTATTTATTTAGGGTAACCTAGAATAATGGAATTACATTAAGTATACTTAATTTGGGCTAGAATCCTAGGCTATTAAATTCGATTCCCTCCCCCCCCTGGACATGAATGAATTTTCGGTCACTAGCACTAAATGAGGAAAGATTAAAACTTGCCTCTTGGGTCGTATGTAGAACACGTGACTTCTAGGGTAAAAAAAAAATAGATGACGGCTCTCATTAATGGTCTAACTTAGTGTACATGGTACCAGAATAATGGAAGACTTAAGTACATCCATTATTAGAACCTAATGAACATTCAACATAAATAAAGAAAGTTACACATGCAGTTCCACTTAAATTTAAGAAAGCATATCACACAATTAAATAATAAGAATTAAAAGAACTATGTTAACATTAATAACAATCATCAGGGGAATGGAAGAAATAGGGTCCATTTATCTGACTCAAAAGACTATCTCGCCCCTAGGCTAATCTCACTAACCTTGGGTTATGTCAAGGTAACTTCATCACATAATCATATAGACATGCACATACGAAATTTACTAAACACACCCTGGGAGAGATAATTATGCAAGCAGAGAATATAATATGATTAAACAGTTGTAGCAAGAACTGAACTAGAGTAAAAAAAAAATTTTTTTTTTTTTTTTTTTTTTTTAAACAAAAGAGTCACTAATTAATAATCAACACTCTCTGCCATGTAGACCGAAATTTGGGATGTTACAACACTCCCCTCATTAGAAAAATTTCGTCCTCGAAATTTAACACTAACCTGATACGAAGAGGTACGGGTAGCGTTCTCTAATTCCTTCTTCACGTTCCCACGTAGCTTGACTTTCATCCGCTGCATTCCACATTACTTTGACCAAGGAAATCTCTTTATTTCGTAGTCGCTTAATCTTGCGATCGTCGATCCGGTGAGGTGTAACTTTAAAAGTTAAATTCTCCTTAAGGGGAATGTGGTCTACTTTGATAACGTGAGACGGGTCGAATACATATCTCCTAAGTTGAGACACATGGAACACATTATGAAGTTTGGACATGCTTAAGGGTAAAGCAATTTGATACGAAGATTCTCCTATCTTTCTAAGGATTTGGTAAGGGCCAATGAATCTAGGACCAAGCTTTCGATGTTTCAGAATTCGACCGACACCCGTATGCGGGGTGACCTTTAAGAATACATGGTCTCCTTCCTCGAATTTCAGTGGACGCCTTCTTTTATCGTAGTAGCTCTTTTGTCTGCTTTGAGTCGCTTTCAGCTTCTCTCGAATGTCTTTAATCTTCTCAGTGGTCTGCTGAACTATCTCTGGGCCAATGAGTAATTGTTCTCCTGTCTCGTACCAACATAAGGGCGTTCGGCACCTACGCCCATACAATGCCTCGAACGGGGCCATACCGATGCTTGAGTGATGGCTATTATTATAAGTAAATTCTATCAGCGGCAGGTGTTCATTCCAACTTCTGCTACTCTCTAGGCTGCATACCCGTAGTAGGTCTTCCAATGACTGGATAGTCCTTTCGGATTGCCCATCGGTTTGGGGGTGATAAGCTGAACTAAGTCGCAACTTCGTTCCCAAGGCTTGATGTAAACTTGCCCAAAACCTTGATGTGAAACGCGGGTCCCTATCTGAAACGATACTCTTGGGAATTCCATGCAGGCGAACAATCTCCTTGATATAAAGTTGAGTCAACTTCTCCATAGAATATCTAGAATTTATGGGAATAAAGTGGGCAGACTTAGAAAATCTATCCACGATTACCCATACCGCATCATGTCCCGTTGACGTCCTTGGAAATCCCGATACGAAATCCATTGCAATGTCATCCCACTTCCACTCGGGAACTTCTAGGGGTTGTAATTGTCCAGCCGGTCGCTGATGTTCTATTTTGGCCTTTTGACAAGTCAAGCATGAGGTCACAAAACTAGCAATGTCTTTCTTCATTCTCGGCCACCAGAAATCTCTCTTTAAGTCTCTGTACATCTTTGTTGATCCAGGATGGATACTGAGGTAACTTCTATGAGCCTCTTCAAGAATCATTCGTCTAAGCTCATCTTTATCTGGCACACAAATCCTCTCCTTGTACTTAATCATCCCTTGGTCATCTTTGCATATGTTGGGTTCTTTCTTTTTTTCTTTGGTTTCCAATCTCCCTTGAAGGAATCTGTCTTGCTCTTGAGCAGCCTTAATCTGATCTCTGAATTGATTAGTCACTCGGAGTACTCCACAAATCAAGTTGTTGGGTCCCACATGAACATCCAAGTTAAGACTTTGGAATTGTTCGAGAAGTTCAAATTCCTTTACCATCATTGATGAGGCGTGCAATGCCTTTCGACTCAAGGCATCAGCTACAACATTGGCCTTTCCAGGGTGATAATGAAGTTCAAAATCGTAGTCTTTAAGGAATTCCATCCATCTTCGTTGGTGCATATTTAGCTCCTTTTGATCAAAGAGATACTTCAGACTCTTATGATCACTGAACACTTCAAACTTTGACCCGTAAAGATGATGTCTCCAGATCTTGAGGGCGAATACCACTGCGGCTAATTCAAGATCATGCGTCGGGTAGTTCTTCTCGTGAGGACGTAATTGTCTGGATGCGTAGGCCACTACTTTTCGTTCCTGCATCAACACACACCCAAGTCCTTGGTGAGATGCGTCACAATACACTTCGAACTTCTCTTGAGGGTCCGGAAGAATTAATATCGGAGCCGAGGTCAATCTCCTCTTCAACTCTTGAAAGCTATGCTCGCACTTTTGATCCCACACAAAAGGTTGATCCTTTCGCGTCAAACGGGTAAGAGGGGTGACAATATTCGAGAATCCTTCAATAAACCGTCGATAATATCCAGCAAGTCCCAGAAAGCTACGGACTTCTGTCACCGTCTTGGGTGGTTCCCAAAGTAGAACAGCTTCTACCTTGGATGGGTCAACCGCAACGCCTTCCTTAGAAATAACGTGCCCCAGAAAATTCACCGCTTCAAGCCAGAATTCGCACTTTGAGAGCTTAGCATATAGTTCCTTTTCTCGTAGGAGTCCTAAAACAATTTTCAGATGGTGTGCATGTTCTTCAGGACTTCGTGAGTAGATGAGAATATCATCAATAAAAACTACCACGAATCGATCCAAATAAGGGTGGAACACCCGATTCATGTAATCCATGAATACAGCAGGAGCATTAGTCACGCCAAAAGGCATGACCAAATACTCAAAGTGACCATATCGGGTTCGAAAAGCCGTTTTCGGAATGTCGTCCTCCTTGACTCGAATTTGATGGTATCCTGACCTTAGATCTATCTTTGAAAACACAGACGCTCCTTTTAACTGGTCCATTAAATCGTCGATCCGAGGTAAGGGGTATTTGTTCTTGATAGTTACCTTGTTAAGTTGACGGTAATCCACACAGAGTCGCATACTTCCGTCCTTCTTCTTGACGAGTAGGACAGGGGCTCCCCACGGAGACACACTCGGTCTAACGAACTGTTTCTCAAACAACTCTTCCAATTGTTGCTTTAGTTCAGCAAGCTCTACTGGCGACATCCGATAGGGTGCCATAGAGACTGGTCCAGCGCCAGGAACCAAATCTATAGAGAATTCAACTTCTCTTTCTGGAGGCAATCCGGGCACGTTCTCAGGGAAAACTTCAGGGTATTCTCGAACGATAGGTATCTCATCCAACACAGGTTCATCTTTTGGGTCTTCAATAGTAAAAATTGCGAAAACTTGTGGCCTCACATCCTTTGGAGCATGGGTACACTGAGCATCTTTACCTTCTTGAGTCCTAGCTTTGGTCCTTTCAACATCACACGAATTGAAAACTAACTTCTTATTGGGACAGTCTAACATGACATGGTTGGCGGAAAGCCAATCCATACCTAGAATAATATCTAACTCAGAGAGGGGTAAACAAATTAAGTCGATAAAGAATTCTCGACCTTCCAAGAAAACATTACAATCACGACAAACAAGGGAGGTGGAAATAGAGGGACCAGTAGGGGTAGAAACAATAAGATTTCCGGTCATAGGAGAAATAGACAACTTCAGCTGCCTCACACAATCATTAGAAATAAAAGAATGGGTTGCTCCAGAATCATACAACACTCTTAAAGAAACACCATTTATAACACACGCACCTTGGATCAAGTCATCAGAGCGAGTGGCCTCAGTACCACTCATCGTGTACACACGTCCCCTCATATCAGGTCTTCCAGAAGGATTCCTAGAGTTACTAGGATTCGGCTGACGATGATTTCCCGTCTGATTCTGAGCTCTATTGTTACGATTCCCATTCCAATTTCTCCCCTTGTCGTTCTCTCTCGCATCATTCCTCGCCAAATGGCATGAAGAGCTATAGTGGCCTCGCTGACCACACCTAAAGCAAGTCACAGGGTTTTGGCGGCAATCTCGTTGGAGATGAGGTCCCCCACAGCTAAAACAGCGCAACTCAGGTCGCCTGTGTCCTCCATGATCTGGTCTCCTAATGCTAGGAGGATTTCTCATTGGCTGATGGTCAGGACGGCTGTATGGCTTCTTTCCATCTCGTATCTCCCTCCTCTTGAAGTCAGAACTTCCTCCACTCCTTTGGGGCCCGGTATTCTTCCATGCAGCTTGTTTTGCTTTAGTGTCATCCTCATAAATCCGACACTTATCCACTAATTCAGGAAAGTGTGCAATCTGCTGATAGCCAATCGCTTGCTTGATATCAGGTCGAAGTCCACTTTCGAATTTGGAGCACCTAGCTCGATCATCAGCATGGGCAAAGTAGGAGCAATACCTTGACAGTTCGTCAAACTTGGCCGCGTACTCTCCTACGCTTGTGGTTCCTTGCTTCAAGTTCAAAAATTCCAACTCCTTTCTTCTCCTAAGATCCTCAGGAAAGTACTTCTCAAGAAATCTACGCCGAAAGGTAGGCCAATCAATAGCAGTTCCATCAGTCACCAGCTGTTGGCGAGCAATCCTCCACCAATGTTCTGCTTCGCCCGCGAGCATGAATGTTGCATAGACGACCTTCTCGCCATCCGGACACGCCATGGCCTCAAATATTTTCTCCAACTCTTCCAGCCAGAGTTGGGCTCCATCAGGGTCAAATCCACCGCGGAAATGAGAAGGTTGATTCTTACGGAACTCGGATAGTCCCCGGTTTGGAGCTGGCTCATGTTGCCTCTCCAGGATACCCACTACTCTCTCGAGTAAGGTATCAATAGTAGCATTCCTCTGTCTCCAAGCCATATAACTCTGAAAAATAGTCGCAGGCAGTAAGACAGCAGGAATACTCTAAAGCTAAGAGTCACTATCAATCAGGATAACAAAACCTAAGGCAAAATAATTCATCAATCAATTCATGCAAGAATGGGTAGTTAGGACCATACCCAGGGCCGAATGGATTGAACTGCTCTGATACCACCAAATTGTAACACCTAAATTACTACCAAGATCCTATCTCCTAAAAATGTATGTATTTAGACTTCCCTAAGATAGTGTACCCAAATGAACATGAACAAGGAATTATTCATTCGACATTAGTGTGGAACTAAACAACAATTTCATAATTTAATTCATAGGTGAGGGTACATTATCCTTCATTTCGTTATCCAATCTATTCATTACCAAATTATGCATATTGTACTATGTTTTACTAGTGTACTTGAAATTCCTTCAAATTAATTTCTTTTTATGAAAGAGATAAAGGTGAGTGTTCAACATCACATGTTTCGTGGACTGAAATTCTGAAATCATAACGAGAGACATGTAAATAGAGAGAAAATTTCAATTTTGTGCATATACGTCTCAAGTCTAAACGGTTCAAGGTAAACTATCGTGAAACGAACAAAAGAGAAGACCTCATGGTTCAGTATTTCAAAATTAATTATAAATAGCCCCTAAAAGAAAGGAAAATATAAAACTTAAGAGCAGTGTTCATCCATGACAAAAAAAAATAAATCATCTACATATAAAACTCTGATGGAAAGGAATCCTCACTAGGATCAGATTCCATTCCATCAGAATCAGGTAAAGCATCCACAGGCTGAGGGCGAGGAGAGGGTGGCAAGTCGTCAGGGTCGCTGTCAATCCAACCGATGGTAGGCGGTGGCGATCTCGAGGTGGATGGCAGTGGTGGAGAAGGGTGTCGGGTGGAAGGTCCAGCTTCGTCGGAAGGTGGCGCCTGAATATCGAGAGGTTGACGAGGGACTGGCCTGACGGAAGACGCAACCACTCCAATGACTTTCCCTTCAGGTGCGGGCGCAGGAGTAGGGCTAGGACAAGGGCTGGGTTCAGGGTCAAGGTCAATGATAGTTTTACCTTTATCCACAAAAGTCTTAAGACGTTTGGCGGGGGGATTCATGAGACGATGGAGAAGAGGGAGGTGTATGAATGATGATGCTCCGTTCGGGTGGTAGGGGTACGGAGATTTCGGCAAAAACGTGGTCCATCCAGTTGGGCTTCCATTCGCCTTCAGTGAGAGGTCCCATGGTCATGGAGACCATTCCCTGGTACGTCAAGCGGCGCGTTGCTGGGTCGTAGATCCATCCCTCCTTTCCTCCCGAATCCTCTCCCCAAATCCTCGCTCGGAGTGGGTCCATCTGCCATGCATTCATGCAACACACAACAACAGCAAGACAAGATGCAACACCAGACAAAACAGAACAGAAAGGGTGAGCTCGATACATTCAATTATCAAAAATCGAATAAGTAAAAGAAAATCAGCATAATAGTAACGGACCTACTGACTCATAGTTCAATAATCAAATTATCATAACATAATATTCATCAAACAGCCACAACGCAACAAAATGAATAAGTTCCTCATAATATAATTATACTCAGAGTAATTGAAACGTCACTACTTCTTCAGTTTGTCCCACTATTCCTCCAGTCAAGGTGATCGGAGACCCTCGTTCCCTACAAGCACACATTGTATGTAATCCATCAAGAATATTCTCCCAACTTAACCATTTCGGTTCCTCAGGAACGAGTCCTTCCACGATCCTCGGTAATGCTTGCTCGCGTCAGGATTAGTGGAGGTTTCGATGGCGACGTGTCCCGGCCGCGGTGAGCTATTCCGCACCATTGGGGCAACCCCCCTCCACTACCCCCAAGGTTCTTCCTCAAACCTGAACACTCACATCCCTCAGCTGTGCTAGACTGTGACCTTGACTCTCCATCCTCCATATCATGCACATAAAGAGTTTCGTAACCGCATCCTCCTTACACCATTTTTGAACGCACATTAAATTCCCAAAGGTCACAAACCACATATCCAAATCCCTGCTCATAAGAGCTGGTACGTTCAAAGAATAAAAGAACCATCCGTCCACGGTCCAAGAATAAAAGAAAAAGGAGAGAAGATGGAGATAGTTATAAAAATTTCATTGAAATATCATAGTTGAAGTGTACCTTAACAAACAAAATGATCATAAAAGAATCACGGAAATAACCACGAGTTTAATCACACATGCAACTCACTTTTACCATAAATTTTTCGTAAAATAGTGATTAGGTGGTAGGAGAATTCTTTCATTGTTAAGAAAAAGGGTTCCTTGGTCATACAGAATCAAACCGAGAGAAAAAGGTGAGTAATTTCTCAGCTAAAACAAAAAGGAAGAAGGGTAGTCGATGAAAACCGAAAAGAACACAAGGATTCATACAAAGATTTCAATATTATCAACATGCAAAACTATTTCAACTTCAATCAAGTTCACGCAAGTTACAAAACATGGATTTTTAAAATACTAACCAAATAAAATCACCACGAGATGAAGAAAATGGTTTGCATGTAAATTTTATTGATGAAGATCGGAGACGAAAATAAGAAGAAGAGAGTGCATGCAGAGTTTACAAGTTAACGAACAACCACATGCATTCAAGCACAAACAAGAGCTCCCCTAACCTTGTTTGGTATGAGAAAGAGAGATAGAATGGAAGGCTCGGTCTTGGTACTAGCAGGATCTTAATCACAACTTGAGTCCTTGGTGTTTTGTCGCCTCCTTGAGGTTGGTGATGGAGTGTGTTGTCCTCCAGAGAAAAGGGCGTAGAGGTTTTGTGAGAGGGTGAGAATGTGTCGAGAGAGAAAAGAAGTGGTGAGGTTGAGAACGTTTTTGAAAATAAGGGAAAAAGGGCGCGTGAGGATTAGAAGGTGTTCTTATATAGTGTGGCTTAAAGCTTTGCCCATTCGTCTTCCAAAGGCTGGCGGTTAGTGCACAAGATGGGTTTTAGGGTTAGGTTAGGCGAAGTGACACATCCTTTCGCCTTCTTACTTGAATAGTCATGTCTCATGGTGTCCAGGTGCAGGTGAGGCGCCTTCTCAAGAGCATTCAATGCACAGAGTGTAAAAGAAGCAAGCCATAGGTGATCCACACATCTCCACACGCCATTCATCATGATGGAGTAACCGAAATGAGGGTTTGACCTAGGTAAGAGTGGGTAATTAATGCATGTTGGCGGCTAGGGTTTGTTGTGGAGGGAAGCGGGTTCAAACCCTTCGTGTCCCACAATTTGAAAAGGGTGATATTATTTTGATTGGTTAGTGAAAAGGTGGTGCCTTTCTCTCTTGCCTTGGACGTGTGGCCAGTGCCATAAAACAGGAAATAATTGCATGGGATTAATGGAGCATAATTTCCATAAATATGTTGCTAAGTTTTTGGCTGTACATTAAGTGCAGGCCGGCGGCTAGGTCAACTCCAGAAGGAAGTTGAGTAGGTTTTTCCTTTGTTTTTCTCATGAGGTTAAATGCGGTTAAGAGGTAATTTAGGTAACTTTAATGATGGTTTAAATGAGGTAAGAGAGGCCCTTCGGTTTCAAGCCATTTAAAACGTGGTTATTAGGAAAAAAAAATATGAATGATTAATTGTTTTCGATAATGCCATGCAATTAATGCAAAGTGGCTACTTAATTTTCTGATGGAAGGTGGCGCCACTTTTGGCCATGCCTTCACACAAATCTCCCTAGGATTTTACCATAAATGCAAGGTAATTAAGGAAGGAATATATATAGTTTATATCAGGCACGATTCTGGGGAATTTATTGCCTCAGGTGGGACGTTTCAAGCTGATTGGCACGCCCACTAAATGCATGTAACCGATTGGATTAATGTGGAGGGAATCAAGCAGGCGCCTTTTCACTCCCCTATGGCATTTAATGTAGGTGGGTAATTAAGGGAGTTTAATGGCGGTTAAATGAGGAAATAGGGGTTTCTTCGACTAAATGAAAAGGCAAGGGTATCTTCTCTAATTAACTACAAGATTCTCGTTAATTTATGATTAATAACCTACCTTAATTAAATGTGCACGAAAATATGGAAAGTTTATAATTAAAGAAAGGAATAAAACTCTATTCTCGGTTACACCTAATTAGAGTAACTAGGGAATTGATAACCGTATTTAAGTGCAATTATTTAGGCTTAGAATCTAGGTCATTATGGCTGGTGTCTTTCTCTTTCCTACATAAATAAATAACGAAAATCTGATTACCTTATTTAAAGAGGGTATAAAATCATGAGGTGCATTAATGAATAGGGTGGCAATTATGTGCAAGTGCCGAAAATATGGAAAGTTTCCTTCTAGAAGAGGATTGGGGTTTTAAATTTTCGGTTGCACCATATAAAAAAAAAAAAAGGAAAGTTTTTAAATAAGATCCACTCAAAATATGGCAGTCCAAGAGGTGGCGGCTGTATTTATTTAGGGTAACCTAGAATAATGGAATTACATTAAGTATACTTAATTTGGGCTAGAATCCTAGGCTATTAAATTCGATTCCCTCCCCCCCCTGGACATGAATGAATTTTCGGTCACTAGCACTAAATGAGGAAAGATTAAAACTTGCCTCTTGGGTCGTATGTAGAACACGTGACTTCTAGGGTAAAAAAAAAATAGATGACGGCTCTCATTAATGGTCTAACTTAGTGTACATGGTACCAGAATAATGGAAGACTTAAGTACATCCATTATTAGAACCTAATGAACATTCAACATAAATAAAGAAAGTTACACATGCAGTTCCACTTAAATTTAAGAAAGCATATCACACAATTAAATAATAAGAATTAAAAGAACTATGTTAACATTAATAACAATCATCAGGGGAATGGAAGAAATAGGGTCCATTTATCTGACTCAAAAGACTATCTCGCCCCTAGGCTAATCTCACTAACCTTGGGTTATGTCAAGGTAACTTCATCACATAATCATATAGACATGCACATACGAAATTTACTAAACACACCCTGGGAGAGATAATTATGCAAGCAGAGAATATAATATGATTAAACAGTTGTAGCAAGAACTGAACTAGAGTAAAAAAAAAAATTTTTTTTTTATTTTTTATTTTTAAACAAAAGAGTCACTAATTAATAATCAACACTCTCTGCCATGTAAACCGAAATTTGGGATGTTACACTATACCCCTAGTGTATCTCTGTAACTATTCATACTAGATAAATTCCATATTTAAAACTTATACTTATCTAGAGAATCTCTTTCATTCTCTACTCATATGTTCATGCTTAATAAAGTACTTTCGGACTAAGTTCACATCACTCATTTCTTTAGAGCTTAGTCTCATTCATTAAATCATTCAGACCAACATCATACTTTATAACAGTCACAAGATGCTTATATACATGTCTCCACGTAAAGTGCATGTATTTCAATCTCACAAATACATTATGCTTTATCTCACATCTCATATAAATATATTTCATATAATTACACCATAATCATTCATCATATTTTCATAACACTCTTCATTGAGCACTCATATATTTCATGTGAACATATCACACCTATTCAAGCCACACAACCAAACATGTATATTCTTAGTTATCATTCATAAATATTATACTCCAAACACATTTTCATGAAATCCCTATGTCATAGTGCTCCAATGAGCACAAAACAAACATTTTAATAGAATGACAAAATAGAGCTCTCATTACCTCGAGGTGTGTGTGTGTGGAAAGATAATGATAAAGATTAGAGTTCAATCACAGAAGTTCTTTTGAGTACTAGAAGATATATGTGAGGGATGAAAAATATAAGAAACGATTGGAGAAACAAAGTTTAGTTTAGAGAAACTTACTTGGAGTTGTTTAGATTTAACGCCAAAACTCATATTTGAGTAGTAGTCAGAGTTTGAGGAAGTTTTATCTGAGAGAAAGAAGTGAGAGTTCAGAGAAAGTGAGAAAAGAACATGAGGTTTGGAATGAAATGAAATTCCCATGCTGGAAATCATCTCGCCTAAGCGAGATTGTCCCAAAAACATGTGGTTCTGGGCGCTCAGTCTTGCTTAAGCGAGATTCCTTGCACCAGACATCTAGCAAAACACCCTTAAATCATTCTAATATATTCTAACACTATATAATATCAAATAATCATCAATTTATTAACTAAGTGAAAGAGATGGTGTTACAACTCTTTCACCCTTTAAGAAATTTCGCCTCTGAAATTTACTGATTTAGAAAGAGATAAGGGTATGCTTCCTTCATTTTGTCCTTAGGCTCCCACATGACATCTCCTTCATCCCTTGCATTCCATATCATTTTTACCAATGAAATATCTTTACCCTTAGCTATTTGACTCGATGATCCGTAATCTTCACAGGAAATACATCATATGACAAATTTTCTCGAACTTGGACAGGGCAAGTTTGATCACATGAGAGGGATCTGAAATATATATCCTAAGTTGAGACACATGGAACACATGATGAAAATTTGAAAGACTTGGGGGGTAAGGCAATCTGATAGGCCATAGGACCAATTCTATTCAAGATTTCAAATGGTCCAATATATTTAGGAGATAGTTTTATGGATTTCAATGCCTTACCAACTTCGGTAATGGGTGAGACTCTCAAGAACACATGGTCGCCAACTTGAAATTCTAAATGGTTTCTACATTGATCATGATAACTCTTCTGTTTATCCTAGGTAACCTTTATCTTTTCTCTAATTGCCTTCACTTGGTCATTTTGTCTCTGTACTACATCAGGTGCATATAGGATTGCTTCTTCAGCTTCGTACCAACATAGAGGTATTCGACACTCTCTTCCATATAACGCTTCATATGGTGCCATTCTAGGTCTAGCAAAATCAACACAGGTGCGGATGTTAGCTTTTCCTTTAATTTTTGAAAACTAGCCTTGCATCCTTCATTCCATTCGAAGTCTGGTCCCTTTCTTGTCAATTTCTTCAAAGGTAGTGCTATTTTAGAAAATCCCTCGATGAATTTCCTATAATAGCTAGCCAATCCAAGAAAACTTATAATTTTAGTTGGAGTTTAGGGTCTCGACCACTGAGCTACTGCCTCTACCTTTGCTGGATCTACCATAATCGATTTCTTTGACACCACATGTCCCAAAAACTGTACTTATGGATGCTAAAATTCACAATAGTTTTGCATACAACTTCCTCTTACTCAGTATTCACAAGACGATTCTTAAGTGTTCAACATGCTCCTTATGACTCTTGGAATAAATCAGGATGTCGTCAATAAACACCACTACAAATTGATCCAAGAATTCTGGAAAGATTCAGTTCATATAGTCCATGAACACTGCCGGAGCATTGTTACACCAAACGACATCACTAGATATTTATAGTGACCAGAGTGAGTCTTAAAGGCTGTCTTGGATATTTCTTCCTTCTTTACTCGGATATGATGATAGTCTAATCGTAAGTTGATCTTTGAAAACATTGAAGCTCCTCGTAACTGATCTATAAGATCATCGATCCTAGGAATGGATACTTATTCAACTGACGATAATCCACACATATTCTCATATTCTCATCTTTTTTTTTCACCAACAGCACTGGTGCTCCCCAAGGCACCACACATGGTCTCAAGAATTACTTTTGTAACAGATCTTTTACTTGCCTTTTCACCTCAGCTAGTTTCATTAGTGACATTTGGTATAGTGCAATCGACACTGGACTTGCTCCTAGAATGAGATGGATAGTGAATTCGATCTCCTTCTCTAGTGGATTATCGTTAGTTGAATAAATACCCATTCCCAGGATCGATGATCTTATGGATCAATTACGAGGAGCTTCAATGTTTTCAAAGATCGACTTACGATCACGCTATCATCATATTCGAGTAAAGATTGTGATAAAGATTAGAGTTCAACTACAAAAGTTCTTCTGAGTACCAGGAGATATCTGTGAGGGATGAAAAATACGAGAAATGATTGAAGAAAACAAAGTTTAGTTTAGAGAAACTTACTTGGAGTTGTTTAGATATCATGTCAAAGCTCAAATTTGACGAGTAGTTGAAGTTTAAAGGAGTTTTATCTGAGAGAAAGAAGTGAAAGTTCAAAAAAAGTGAAAAGAGAACATGAGGTTTGGAATGAAATGAAATTCCCATGTGGAAATCATCTCGCCTGAGCGAAATTGTCCCAAAAACATGTGGTTCTGGGCGCTCAGTCTTGCTTGAGCAAGATTTGTTTCGCCTGAGCAAGATCCCTTGCACCAGACATCTAGCAAAACACCCTTAAATCATTTTATTATACTCTAACACTATATAATACCAAACAATCATTAATTTATTAACTAAGTGAAAGAGAGGGTGTTACAACTCTTTCACCCTTTAAGAAATTTCGCCTCCAAAATTTACTGATTCAGAAAGAGATAAGGGTATGCTTCCTTCATTTTGTCCTCAAGCTCCCACGTGACATCTCCTTCATCCCTTGCATTCCATATCACTTTTACCAATGGAATATTTTTACCCCTTAGTTGTTTGACTCGATGATCCGTAATCTTCATAGGAAATACATCATATGACAAATTTTCTCGAACTTGGACAGGACAAGTTCGATCACATGAGAGGGATCTGAAATATATATCCTAAGTTGAGACACATGGAACACATGATGCAGATTTGAAAGACTTGAGGGGTAAGGCAATCTAATAGGCCACAGGACCAATTCTATTCAAGATTTTAAATGGTCCAATATATTTAGGAGATAGTTTTATGGATTTCAATGTCCTACCAATTCCGATAATGGGTGAGACTCTCACGAATACATGGTCACCAACTTGAAATTCCAAAGGGTTTCTACGTTGATCATGATAACTCTTATGTTTATCCTAGGCAACCTTTATCTTTTCTCTAATTGCCTTCACTTGGTCATTTTGTCTCTGTACTACATCAGGTGCATATAGAATTGCTTCTTCAGCTTCGTACCAACATAGAGGTGTTTGACATTTTCTTCCATATAACGCTTTATATGGTGCCATTCTGGGTCTGGCAAAATCAACACAGGTGCGGATGTTAGCTTTTCCTTTAATTTCTAAAAACTAGCCTCACATCCTTCGTTCCCTTTGAAGTCTTTTCCCTTTCTTGTCAATTTCTTCAAAGGTAGTGCTATTTTAGAAAATCCCTCAATGAATTTCCTATAATAGCCAGCCAATCCAAGAAAACTTCTAATTTTAGTTGGAGTTTAGGGTCTCGACCATTGAGCTATCATCTCTGCCTTTGCTAGATCTACCATAATCCATTTCTTTGACACCACATGTCCCAAAAACTATACTTGTAGAAGCCAAAATTTACACTTTGACAGTTTTGCATACAACTTCCTCTCACTTAGTATTGGTTACACCAAATGGCATCACTAGATATTCAAATTGACCATAGCAAGTCTTAAAGGTTGTCTTGGGGATTTCTTCCTTCTTTACTCGATTTTGATGATAGCCCAATCATAAGTTGATCTTTGAAAACACTGAAGCTCCTCGTAACAAATCCATAAGATCATTGATCCTGGTAATAGGTACTTATTCAACTAACGATAATCCACGCATATTCTCATATTCTTATCTTTCTTTTTCACCAAAAGCACTGGTGCTCCCCAAGGTGCCACACTTGGTCTCACGAATTACCTTTGGAACAGATCTTTCACTTACCTTTTCACCTCAGCCAGTTCCACTAGTGACATTTGGTATGGTGCAATCGACATTAGACTTGCTCCTGGAATGAGATCGATAGTGAATTTGATCTCCATCTCTGGTGGTAATTCTATTACATCTTTTGGAAAGACTTTCAGAAAATCTAGCACTACTGGAAAACACTCAACCTTCACATTTTTGTCAATCTCAATCTAAAAACCACCATGAAAGCCTTGGTATCAATCACATTCCTCATCTCACCCCTATTTGGGAGTCTAAAATTTTCTGGTGTATCATCACCAAAGATTAAAGCTTTCTATTTACAATCTAGTATAATATGATTGGATGATAGTCAATCCATGCCCAAAACAATAGCAAGTTGAGAAAGCAGTAAATAGATTAAATCCATACAAAAACTCCTACCACGAACCATTATAGAACAACCTAAGCATACAAAAGAGATTACAACAAGCTTAGTTGTTAGTGTAGGCACAATAAAATAACATGGTAGGGAGGATATTGGCAATCTATCACAATTCACACAATTCATAAAAACAAAGGAATGTATGGCATCAGAATTGAAGAAGACATCACAGAGTCTATCATTAATAATGCATTTACCTCTGATCAAATCATCAGTCTTAGACGCCTCAGACCCACTCATGGCAAAAGACCTTGCCTTACACATTCGGCTTCGCCCCACTACTTATTCTGGATACGGGCTTCTTACTTCCACTTACACTCATACTCCGTTGAGAAGTTGATCAACAATTATTACAGTTTTGCTAAGTGTCATGTCTTCCTACAAATCCCACATGTTTATGGTGGCTGTGGATAATTCCTACAAGATGAGGTCCTCTGCATCTAAAACATTTCAATGGTCTCCTCGAGAGGTTAGAACCACTGCTACTACTTCCCTATGATGCAGTCCCCCTTAAGTGCGACTGGGTAGCACTAGAGTAAGGTCTTTTAGGGAACCTTGGAGGCCTTCAGTCTTGCCTCATCAGTCCTCCAATTTGGCTGTCTACCATCTTGTCCTTTGAATTGACTTCGAATATTTGGCATTTACTGACCAATGTCGATAGGTTAGTTAGTTAGAACACATTGACCGTTGCCCGTATCTCAAGCCTCAACCCATTCTCAAACTGGGCACATAGGTCTTCATTTCCATCCTCGTGTTGGAAATGAGGCCAGCACTTTATAAATTCGTGAAACTTTGCAGTAAAGTCTCCCACAGACATATTTCCTTGCTTGAGCTCAAGGAATTCTCTGGCCTTTTATTTTTCAAGTCTCTTGAACAATAATTCCCCAGGAAACATGCCTTAAATGCTTCCTATTGAATGTATCCTTCTTTTTGTGGCAGAATCTGACTAGTAAACCTCCACCGGTCCTTTGTTTCTCCATGTAACATATAGGTGGCATAAACCACCTTGTGCTCCTCGCAGCATCCCATTGCATTAAATATTTTCTCTATGTAAACTATCCACCTCTAGGCTCCCTTTGAAGGGTTATGTTTTGTAAACGATGAAAGTCCACGATACTCTATTGGCTCCGCATCTTAGTTATGTATCAAGGTCTCCAAGTCTTATGTCATGCGGGCCAAGATCTCATTCGTAACACCAATAGGTCTACCTCTACTGTCCATAGTTCTAATTCCAAGAAAGATCAAACACACCCATCAACCTTCATTTCATACATTTCACTTCTAGCTCAAACAATGCTAACATTTCAAACATTTGCAACAAATAAAACAGTTAACAACTACTATGTTGTATACAAACCACACAGCATCGACAAACAAGTCCCATACCTAGGCTGGTTTGGATGAATTTCTTTGATACCAATTTTAGTCTTAAAACTGCTTGTTCTGTTTGTACAAACTCGGCATAAAATATGAATTCTTTTCCGTGTATGACAAGCATTGTTATTATGGCTAAATAAAATATCTTTTCGTGAATAAAGTTATTTACAAAATTTTCCAATCATACAATAATAATTAAATAACAGTGAATAAAAAAAATCATAATCAACTGGAAATAATTTTACAACTATGGGTACAAAGCCTTCATTTATATATTAAATATAATAATTTACAAACGATTTGTCAAAATACATAGAGCTTAAGATAATAATTACATAACTAGAATAGATAGAGTCCTAGAGTAGGCTCAAAATATATCTCAATACTGAGGACCTAGCTCTAGTCATCTCCATACCATTTCTCTATCTCCTCTAAATCCTTGGAATCAAGGTAATCATCTGATTCAAGATATAAATCTCCTGAGTCAACCGCAACCTTAATACCTGTAACTCGCTCATCGATAACTCGGGTCGGCCTTCCAAGATAGTCATAATCATGGTATTTGAACAAATACGTGAAAACTGCTAAGGTCTTAACTGTGCCTCTATAGATATATATATACATAAAGTATAGTGTATCCTACTTACAGGAAAATCAAAAGGAATACTATAATATAGTTTCGTCTTTGGCATAGTGATATTCTTAAGTATATCATCAACATGTATAGTAAACATAAAGTGGCATGACCTCTGATACTCATTAAATACATAATTAAGTCTATTACGTACATAACTCTCTATTAGCCTAATTCTTTCCTAAGGCATTGCATTCTAGTTTCCTGAAAGTGCCAGTAAGAATGAGCGTTTATTCTATCATTTATAAAATATTATATCACAAAAATCACAGTTATAATATAAAGAAAGTATACTCATTTCGATAATTAATTCACACTAAAAGTATAATTACATGTACACAACTCAACTATTTATTATAAGTTATTTAGTTTTCTCCTTTGATTACAGACAACTATGCCTCTAGCATTTCTTAAGGTCTTACTCAACTAGGTAAATAACAGTCGGTTAACCCATGTTACGGATACAACGTATATAATAATTAGCAAAGGTATAGTTAGGAGTTTATAAGGAAACAAGTGTAAGGCCATGTGACACATTCGCTCTCAAAAAGAGTGTGTACACATATGCAAATGTCACTCACTACCCTACGTTTCTCCAATATTTCCCATCGTCTCTGCACTCTATACCCCCAGTGTATCTCTGTAACTATTCACACTAGATTCATTCCATATTCAACATTTGTACTTATCTCGAGAATGCCTTTTATTCTCCACTCATACGATCATGCTTAATAAAGCACTTCCAAACTAAGTTCACATAACTCATCTCTTTAGAGCTTAGTCTCACTCACTAAATAATTCAAAATAATATCATACTTTATAACAACCACAAGATACTCATATTTTATAACACTGTATATTGAGCACTCATACACACACACACACACACACACACACACACATATTTGATGTGAACATATCACAGTCATTCAAGCCACATAACCAAACATGTATATTGTCAGTTATCATTAATAAATATTATACTCCAAACACATTTTCACGAAATCTCCATGTCATAGTGCTCCAATGAGCACAAAATAAATAGTTGAATAGAATGACAAAATAAAGCTCTTCTTACCTCGAGATGAGTGTGTGGAAAGATAATGATGAAGATTAGAGTTAAGCCACGGAAGTTCTCCTAAGTACCAAGAGATATCCATGAGGAATGAAAAATATGAGAAATGATTGGAGAAAACAAAGTTTAATTTAGAGAAACTTACTTGGAGTTGTTTAGATTTAATGTTTAAGCTCGGATTTGAGGAGTAATCAAAGTTTGAGGGAGTTTTATTTGAGAGAAGGAATTGAGGTTTGGAATGAAATGAAATTTTCATGTTGGAAATTTCTTCAATACTGATATATTCAGATTTTACTAGCTTTTTAGTTTAGTTTTTAGTAGTTATTAAGTAGTTAAGTTGATTAATAAAGCTTAAAATCACATAAAAAAAATGCTTCAATGTTCAAAGTTCTTTAAATAGTTTAGTATTTTAGATTTGATCCCAATTTTGATATAATTTTACTGATTAGATTGAATTTGTGCAAAAAATCTGAACTGGAGGTTATGAGACTGAGAATCAAATGAAGAAATAAGAAAAAAAAATGGAAGAATTGGACTTAAAGAAGTGAAGAATCAAGTGATAAAGTCTGAAAGTTATTACTGTGAGCGCATAAAGTGACAACTCTAGAGTATTTTCAGCAGAATAAAGTGAAAGTGTTCACTATAAATGTTCAAAGTGAACACTTCAAAACTTTAATCCAGAAGAACAAGTGAAAGTGTACACTTTAAGTGATGAAAGTGAACACTCTAGAGTTGTAAACTCAAGAGGAATTAGCGCGTAAACACATTGAGTGTTCAAAGTAAACACTCCAGCAGCAAAAAAGCAAGATAACAATGCTCATTAACATTTCAAGCAACCAAAGTTAACACGCGCAGACTTAAATTCCCCTTAGGGTTTGGGGTTTTGGGTTTTGGGCTGAGGGGTTTAGGGTTCAGGGGTCAGGGTTCAGGGGTTCCAAGGTTTAGGGTTCAGGGCTCAGGGGTTCAGGGGTTAGGGTTTTAGGGGTTAGGGGTTAGGGGTTAGGGTTTATGGGTTTAGGGGTTAGGGTTTCAGGTTTCAGGTTCAAAGTTAGGGGTTTGGGGTTTAGGGTTCCCCACCGTTCTCTCCTCTCCTAGCCCTTTTGGGCCTAAGTCTCAGTTTTGGGCTCGTTTTAGTCCTCTTTTGCTTAGCGGCTAAGTAGCGCGTGGTAAACTCATCTCGGGCCGTTGAAACTCCTTGGAAGTGACTCCTATAACTCAAAGGAAGGGTTACTCACAACTCTCTCTGCTTGGGCGCTTTCTGGTGTTTTTGGGCCCAGGTTCCGATTTTGGTATCGCTTTAGTCCCCTTTTGAGTAGTTGCTAAAAAACGCGTTCAAAAATTGTCTCTAGCCGCTGAAACTCCTTGAAAATGACTTCTATGACTCAAAGGGAGGGTTTCCCAGCGCTCTTTCCCCTCCTTACGCTTTTGGGCCCAAGTTTTGGTTTTGGTCTCACTTTAGTCCCCTTTTACTTAGCGTCTAAGTAGCACGTGCAAAACTTGTCTCGGGCCGCTGAAACTCCTAGGAAGTAACTCCTATGACTCAAAGGAAAGGTTCCTCACAACTCTCTCCCCTTCTAGCGCTATCTGGGGCCTTTGGGCCCAGGTTTCAGTTTTGGTCTTGCCTTAGTCCCCGTTTGATTAGTAGCTAAGGAACGTGTACAAAACTCGTCTCTGGCTACTGAAACTCCTTAGAAATGACTCTTAGGACTCAAACTTCAGGCGCTTTCTGCGACCTTTGGGACCAAGTTTCAGTTTTGGTCTTGCTTTAGTCCCCTTTTGCTTAGCGGTTAAGTAGCGCATGCAAAACTCGTCTCGGGCTGCTAAAAATCCTTGGAAGTGACTCCTAGGACTCAAAGGAAGGGTTCTTCACCGCTCTCTCCCCTCAAGGCACTTCCTGGCGTCTTTGGGCCCAAGTTCCAGTTCTGGTCTTGCTGTGGTCGCTTTTTGCTGAACAGTTAAGGAATGCATACAATACTAGTCTTTGACCACTGAAATTCCTTGTAAGTGACTTAGAGGACTCAAAGGAAGGGTTCCCTACCGCTTTCTCCCCTCCTGGTGCTTCCTGGCGACTTTGGGTCCAAGCTCCAGTTTTGGACTCGCTTTGGTCCCCCTTTTGCTTAGCGGCTAAGGAACGCGTCAAAAGCTCGTCTCTGGTCGTTGAAAGTCCTTGGAAGTCACACATAGGACTCAAAGGAAAGGTTCTCTACCGCTCTCTCCCCTTCTGGGGCTTCCTGGGGCCTTTGGTCTTAGGTTCTAATTTTGGTCTCGTTTTGGTCCTTTTTTAATTAGTAGCTAAGGAAAGCGTGCAAAACTCGCCTCCAGCTGCTGAAACTCCTTTGAAGTGACTCCTATTTGTTTAATTTTTTTATTTTATTATTTATTAACAAAATTATGTAAGATTTATTATATTTATTATTTTGTTTTGGATAAATATTTAAATATATGATTTTTTTTGTTCATTTATTTATTAACAAGATGCTGTAAAATATTAAGCAATTATTATTTGTTTCTTATATAAATAAGTAAAATATGTTTTCTATTTCATTATTGATTACGAAAATTTTTTACTATTTAGTGCATTTCAGTTTGAAGGAGCATGTTCAGCATCTTGAGTAGGGGTAGCTCACAATGAGAAAACATTCTCTTTTTGCTAGAAGAAGCAAATGTTTCTTTGTTGTGGAGAAGGTAGAATATCTCGGACATTTCATTTCCAAAGAGGGAGTATCCACTGATCCTGATAAGGTGGCAGCTGCGAGGAATTGGCCTCATCCTCAAAATATCAAACAATTAAGGGGCTTCTTGGGTTTAGCTGGATATTACAGGAGGTTTGTAAGAAACTATGGAGTGATAGCTAACCTCACCTTGGAAGTGACTGCTAGAACTAATAGGAAGAGTTCCCTCTCTCTCTCTCGCCTCCTGGCGCCTTTGGGCCCCAATTCCAATTTGGGTCTCGCCTGGGTCCCCTTTTGCTTAGTCGCTCGCAAAGAAACACGTGCAAAACTCATCTCGGGCCACTGAAACACCTAGGAAGTGACTGCTAGGACTAATAGGAAGAGTTCCCTGTCTCTCTCTCGCCCCCTAGCGCCTTTGGGCCCAAATTCTGATATAGGTCTCGCCTGGGTCCTCTTTTGCTTAGTTGCTTAGTTGCTTGCTAAGGAACGCGTGCAAAACTCATCTCGGGCTACTGAAACACCTTGGAAGTGACTGCTAGGACTAAAAGGGAGAGTTCCCCGTCTCTCTCTCGCCTCCTGGCGCCTTTGGGCCCAAATTCCAATTTGGGTCTCGCCTGGGTCCTCTTTTGCTTAGCTGCTAAGGAACAAGTGCAAAACTCATCTCGGGCCACTGAAACACCTTGGAAGTGACTGCTAGGACTAATAGGAAGAGTTCCCTGTCTCTCTCTCACCTCTTGGCGCCTTTCGGCCCAAATTCTGATTTAGGTCTCGCCTGGGTCCTCTTTTGCTTAGTTGCTATGGAACGTGTGCAACACTCATCTCAGGCCACTGAAACACCTTTGATGTTGCTGCTAGGTGTAATAGGAAGAGTTCTCTGTCTCTCTATCGCCTCCTGGCGCCTTTGGGCCCAAATTCTGATTTGGGTCTTGCCTGGGTCGTCTTTTGCTTAGTCGCTAAGGAACGCGTGCAAAACTCATCTCGTCCACTGAAACACCTTGGAAGTGATTGTTAGGACTAATAGGAAGAGTTCCCTGTCTCTCTCTCACCTCCGGCGCCTTTCGGCCCAAATTCTGATATAGGTCTCGCCTGGGTCCTGTTTTGCTTAGTTGCTATGAAACATGTGCAAAACTCACTCGTCCACTGAAACACCTTGGAAGTGACTGCTAGGACTAATAGGAAGAGTTCCCTGTCTCTCTCTCGCCTCTTGGGGCCTTTGGGACAAATTCTGATTTGGGTCTTGCCTGGGTCGTCCTTTGCTTAGTCGCTAAGGAACGCGTACAAAACTCATCACGTCCACTGAAACACCTTGGAAGTGACTGCTAGGACTAATAGGAAGAGTTCCCTTTCTCTCTCTCACCTCCTGGCGCCTTTCAGCCCAAATTCTGATTTAGGTCTCGCCTAGGTCCTGTTTTGCTTAGTTGCTATGGAACGTGTGCAACACTCATCTTGGGCCACTGAAACACCTTTGATGTTGCTGCTAGGTGTAATAGGAAGAGTTCTCTGTCTCTATATCGTCTCCTGGCGCCTTTGGGCCCAAATTCTGATTTGGGTCTTGCCTGGGTCGTCTTTTGCTTAGTCGCTAAGGAACGCGTGCAAAACTCATCTCGTCCACTGAAACACCTTGGAAGTGACTGTTAGGACTAATAGGAAGAGTTCCCTGTCTCTCTCTCGCTCCCTAGCGCCTTTGGGCCTAAATTCCGATTTGGGTCTTGCCTGGGTCCTCTTTTGCTTAGTCGTTAAGGAACGCGTGTAAAACTCATCTCGGGGCACTGAAACACCTTGGAAGTGACTGCTAGGACTAATAGGAGGAGTTTCCTGTCTCTCTATCGCCTCCTGGCGCCTTTGGCCCCAAATTCTAATTTGGGTCTCGCTTGGGTCCTCTTTTGCTTAGCCGCTAAGGAACAAGTGCAAAACTCATCTCGGGCCACTGAAACACCTTGGAAGTGACTGTTAGGACTAATAAGAAGAGTTCCCTGTCTCTCTCTCACCTCCTGGCGCCTTTCGGCCCAAATTCTGATTTAGGTCTCGCCTGGGTCCTGTTTTGCTTAGTTACTATGGAACGTGTGCAACACTCATCTCGGGCCACTGAAACACCTTTGATGTTGCTGCTAGGTGTAATAGGAAGAGTTCTCTGTCTCTTTATCGCCTCCTGGCGCCTTTGGGCCCAAATTCTGATTTGGGTCTTGCCTGGGTCGTCTTTTGCTTAGTCGCTAAGGAACGCGTGCAAAACTCATCTCGTCCACTGAAACACCTTGGAAGTGACTGTTAGGACTAATAGGAAGAGTTCCCTGTCTCTCTCTCGCCCCCTAGCGCCTTTGGGCCTAAATTCCGATTTGGGTCTCGCCTGGGTCCTCTTTTGCTTAGTCGTTAAGGAACGCGTGCAAAACTCATCTCGGGGCACTGAAACACCTTGGAAGTGACTGCTAGGACTAATAGGAAGAGTTCCCTGTCTGTCTCTCGCCTCCTGGCGCCTTTGGGCCTAAATTCTGATTTGGATCTCGCCTGCGTCCTCTTTTGCTTAGTCGCTAAGGAACGCGTGCAAAACTCATCTCGGGCCACTGAAACACCTTGGAAGTGTCTGCTATGACATATAGGAAGAGTTCCTTGTCTATCTCTCGCCTCCTGGCGCCTTTGGACCCAAATTCCAATTTAGGTCTCGCTTGGGTCCTTTTTTGCTTACTTACTAAGGAACGCGTGCAAATTTCATCTCGGGCCGCTGAAACACCTTGGAAGTGACTGCTACGGCTAATAGGAAGAGGTCTCTGTCTCTTCTCGCCTCCTGGCGCCTATGGGCCAAAATTTTGATTTGGGTATCGCCTGGGTGCTCTTTTGCTTAGTTGCTAACGAACGTGTGCAAAACCTATCTCGGGCCATTGAAAAACCTTCGAAGTGACTGCTAGGTCTAATAAGAAGAGTACCATGTCTCCCTCTCGCCTCCTAGCACCCTTCAGCCCAAATTCCAATTTGGGTCTCGCTTGGGTCCTGTTTTGCTTAGTTGCTAAGGAACGCGTGCAAAACTCATCTCGGGCCACTGAAACATCTTGGAAGTGATTGCTACGACTAATAGGAAGAGTTCCATGTCTCTCTTTCGCCTCCTAGCGCCTTTGGGCCCAAATTCCGCTTTGATCCTCGCCTTGGTCCTCTTTTGCTTAGTCGCTAAGGAACGCGTAAAAACTCATCTCGTGCCACTGAAACACCTTAGAACGGATTCCTAGGACTAATAGGAAGAGTTCTCTGTCTCTCTCTCGCCTCTTGACGCCTCTGGGCCCAAATTCCAATTTGGGTGTCGCCTGAGACCGCTTTTGCTTACTTGCTAAGGAACGCGTGCAAAAGTCATCTCGGGCCACTGAAACACCTTAAAAGTGATTGCTAGGACTAATAGGAAGAGTTCCCTGTGTCTCTCTCGCCTCCTGGCGCCTTTGGGCCCAAATTCTAATTTGAGTCTCGCTTGGGTCCTTTTTTGCTTACTCGCTAAGGAACGCGTGCAAAACTCATCTTGGTCCACTGAAACACCTTGGAAGTGACTGCTAGGACTAATAAGAAGAGTTCCCTGTCTCTCTGTCACCACCTGGAGCCTCTGTGCCCAAATTTCGATATGGGTCTCACTTGGGTCCTCTTTGGCGTAGTCGCTAAGGAACGTGTGCAAAACTAATCTCGAGCCATTGAAACACCTTGGAAGTGACTGCTAGGACTAATAGAAAGAGTTCCCTATCTCTCTCTCGCATCCTGGCGCCCTTGGGCCCAAATTCTGATTTGGGTCTCGCCTGGGTCCTCATTTGCTTAGTCGATAAGGAACGCGTGCAAAACTCATCTCGGCCCACTTAAAAACCTTCGAGGTGACTGCTAGAACTAATGGGAAGAGTTCCCTGTCTCTCTATCGCCTCCTGGCGCCTTTGGGCCCAAATTCCGATTTAGGTTTCGCGTGTGTCGTCCTTTGCTTAGTCGCTATGGAACGCGTGAAAAACACATCTCGGTCCACTGAAACACCTTGGATGTGACAGCTAGGACTAATAAGAGGAGTTCTCTATCTCTCTCTCGCCTCCTGGCGCTTTTGGGCCAAAATTCCGATTTGGGTCTCGCCTGGGTTCTCTTTTGCTTAGTCGCTAAGGAACGCGTGCAAAACTCATCTCGGGCCACTATAACACCTTGGAAGTGACTGGTAAGACTAATAGGAAGAGTTCCCTATTTCTCTCTCGCCTCCTGGCGCCTTTGGACCCAAATTCCAATTTGGGTCTCGCTTGGGTCTTTTTTGCTTACTTACTAAGGAACGCGTGCAAATTTCATCTCGGGCCACTGAAACACCTTGGAAGTGACTGCTACGGCTAATAGGAAAAGGTTCCTTTCTCTCTCTCGCCTCCTGGCGCATATGGGCCAAAATTTCGATTTGGGTCTCGCCTGGGTGCTCTTTTGCTTAGTCGCTAACGAACGCGTGCAAAATCTATCTCGGGCCATTGAAAAACCTTCGAAGTGACTGCTAGGTCTAATAGGAAGAGTTCCCTGTCTCCCTCTCGCCTCCTAGCACCTTTGAGCCCAAATTCCAATTTGGGTCTCGCTTAGGTCCTCTTTTGCTTAGTTGCTAAGGAACCCGTGCAAAACTCATCTCAGGCCACTAAAACATCTTGGAAGTGATTGCTAGGACTAATAGGAAGAGTTCCCTATCTCTCTTTCGCCTCCTGGCACTTTTAGGCCCAAATACCGCTTTGGGTCTCGCCTTGGGCCTTTTTTGCTTAGTCGCTAAGGAACGCGTGCAAAACTCATCTCGGGCCACTGAAACACCTTCGAAGGGATTCCTAGGACTAATAGGAAGAGTTCTCTGTCTCTCTCTTGCCTCTTGATGCCTCTGGGCCCAAATTCCAATTTGGGTGTCGCGTGGGACCGCTTTTGCTTACTCGCTAAGGAACGCGTGCAAAAGTCATCTCGGGCCACTGAAACACCTTAAATGTGATTGCTAGGACTAATAGTAAGAGTTCCCTGTCTCTCTCTCGCCTCGTGGCGCCTTTGGGCCCAAATTCCAATTTGGGTCTCGCTTGGGTCCTTTTTTGCCTACTCGCTAAGGAACGCGTGGAAAACTCATCTTGGTCCACTGAAACACCTTGAAAGTGACTGCTAGGACTAATAGGAAGAGTTCCCTGTCTCTCTCTCACCTCCTGGAGCCTCTGTGCCCAAATTTCAATTTGGGTCTCACTTGGGTCCTCTTTGGCGTAGTCGCTAAGGAACGTGTGCAAAACTAATATCGGGCCCTTGAAACACCTTGGAAGTGACTGCTAGGACTAATAGTAAGAGTTCCCTATCTCTCTTTCGCCTCCTGGCGCCCTTGGGCCCAAATTCCGATTTGGGACTCGCTTGGGTCCTCATTTGCTTAGTCGATAAGGAACGCGTAGAAAACTCATCTTGGCCCACTGAAAAACCTTTGAGGTGACTGCTAGAACTAACGGGAAGAGTTCCCTGTCTCTCTCTCGCCTCCTGGCCCCTTTGGGTCCAAATTCCAATTTCGGTCTCAGCTAGGTCATCTTTTGCTTAGTTGCTAAGGAACGTGTGCAAAACTTATCTAGAGCCACTGAAACACCTTGGAAGTGACTGCTAGGACTAATAGGGAGAGTTCTCTGTCTCTCTCTCGCCTCCTGGCGCCTTTGGGCCCAAATTCTTATTTGGGTCTCGCCTTGGTCCTCTTTTGCATAGTCGCAGAGGAACGCGTGCAAAACTCTTCTCGGGCCACTGAAACACCTTGCAAGTGACTGCTACGACTAATACGAAGAGTTCCCTGTCTCTCTCTCGCCTCCTCGCGACTTTGGGTCCAAATTCCAAGTTGGGTCTCGCTTGTGTCCTCTTTTGCTGAGTCGCTAAGGAACGGGTACAAAACTCATCTCGGGCCACCTTGGAAGTGACTGCTAGGACTAATAGGAATAGTTCCCTGTCTCCCTCTCGCCTCCTGGCGCCTTACGGCCCAAATTCTGATTTAGGTCTCGCTTGGGTCCTTTTTTGCTTAGTCGCTAAGGAACGCGTGCAAAACTCATCTCGGGCCCTTGAAACACCTTGGAAGTTATTGCTAGGACTAATAAGAAGAGTTCCCTGTCCCTCTATCGCCTCCTGGCGCCTTTCGACCCAAATTCCAATTTTGGTCTCGCTTGGGTCCTTTTTTGCTTACTCGCTAAGGAACGCGTGCAAATTTCATCTCAGGCCATTGAAACACCTTGGAAGTGACTGCTACGGCTAATAGGAAGAGTTCCCTGTCTCTCTCTCGCCTCCTGGCGCCTTTGGACCCAAATTCCAATTTGGGTCTCGCTTGGGTCTTTTTTTGCTGAGTCGCTAAGGAACGGGTACAAAACTAATCTCGGGCCACCTTGGAAGTGACTGCTAGGACTAATAGGAAGAGTTCCCTGTCTCCCTCTCGCCTCCTGGCGCCTTACGGCCCAAATTCTGATTTAGGTCTCGCCTGGGTCCTCTTTTGCTTAGTTGCTAAGGAACGCGTGCAAAACTCATCTCGGTCCACTGAAACACCTTGGAAGTAACTGCTAGGACCAATACGAAGAGTTCCCTATCTCTCTCTCGCCTCCTGGCGCCTTTGGGCCCAAATTCTGATTTGGGTCTCGCCTGGGTTCTCTTTTGCTTAGTCGCTAAGGAACGCGTGCAAAACTGATCTCGGGCCACTGTAACACCTTGGAAGTGACTGGTAAGACTAATAGGAAGAGTTCCCTATCTATCTCTCACGTCCTGGAGCCTCTGTGCCCAAATTTTGATTTGGGTCTCACTTGGGTCCTTTTGGCGTAGTCGCTAAGGAACGTGTGCAAAACTAATCTCAGGCCATTGAAACACCTTGGAAGTGACTGCTAGGACTAATAGGAAGAGTTTCCTATCTCTCTTTCGCCTCCTGGCGCCCTTGGACCCAAAATCTGATTTGGGTCTCGCTTGGGTCCTCATTTGCTTAGTCGATAAGGAACGCGTGAAAAACTCATTTGGGCCCACTAACAAACCTTCGAGGTGACTGCTAGAACTAATGGAAGAGTTCCCTGTGTCTCTCTCGCCTCTTGGCGGCTTTGGGGCCAAATTCCAATTTCGGTCTCACCTTGGTCATCTTCTGCTTAGTTGCTAAGGAACGTGTGCAAAACTCATCTAGAGCCACTGAAACACCTTGGAAGTGACTGCTAGGACTAATAGGGAGAGTTCCCTGTCTCTCTCTCGCCTTCTGGCGCCTTTGGGCCCAAATTCCAATTTGGGTCTCGCCTTGGTTCTCTTTTGCATAGTCGCAGAGGAACGCGTACAAAACTCTTCTCGGGCCACTGAAACACCTTGCAAGTGACTGCTAGGACTAATACGAAGAGCCCCCTGTCTCTCTCTCGCCTCCTCGCGACTTTGGGTCCAAATTCCAATTAGGGTCTCGCTTGGGTCCTTTTTTGCTTACTCGCTAAGGAACGCGTACAAATTTCATCTCGGGCCAATGAAACACCTTGGAAATGACTGCTACGGCTAATAGGAAGAGTTCTGTGTCTCTCTCTCGCCTCCTGCAGCCTTTAGACCCAAATTCCAATTTGGGTCTCGCTTGGATCCTTTTTTGCTCACTCGCAAAGGAACGGGTGCAAATTTCATCTCGGGCCACTGAAACACCTTGGAAATGACTGCTAGGACTAACAGGAAGAGTTCCCTGTCTCTCTCTCGCCTCCTGGCGCCTTTGGGCCCAAATTCTGATTTGGGTCTCGGCTGGGTCGTCCTTTCCTTAGTCGCTAAGGAACGCGTGCAAAACTCATCTCGGTCCACTGAAACACCTTGGAAGTAACTGCTAGGACCAATACGAAGAGTTCCCTGTCTCTCTCTCGCCTCCTAGCGCCTTTGGGCCCAAATTCCGATTTGCGTCTCGCCTGGGTCCCCTTTTGCTTAAACGTTAACGAACGCGTGCAAAACTCATCTCGGACCACTGAAACACCTTGGAAGTGACTGCTACGGCTAATAGGAAGAGGTCCCTGTCTCTCTCTCGCTTCCTGGCGCCTTTGGGCCCAAATTTCGATTTGGGTATCGCCTGGGTCCTCTTTTGCTTAGTCGCTAAGGAACGCGTGCAAAACTCATCTCGGGCCACGGAAACACCTTGGAAGTGACTGCTAGGACTAATAGGAAGAGTTCCCTGTCTCTCTCTCGCCTCCTGGCGCCTTTGGGCCCAAATTCTGTTTTGGGTCTCGCCTGGGTTCTCTTTTGCTTAGTCGCTAAGGAACGCGTGCAAAACTCATCTCGGGCCACTGTAACACCTTGGAAGTGACTGGTAAGACTAATAGGAAGAGTTCTCTATCTATCTCTCGCCTCCTGGCGCCTTTTGGCCCAAATTCTGATTTGGGTCTCGCCTTGGTCCTCCTTTGCTTAGTCGCTAAGGAACGCGTGCAAAACTCATCTCGGGCCACTGTAACACCTTGGAAGTGACTGGTAAGACTAATAAGAAGAGTTCCCTATCTATCTCTCGCCTCCTGGCGCCTTTGGACCCAAATTCTGATTTGGGTCTCGCCTGGGTCCTCTTTTGCTCCCGAAACACCTTGGAAGTGACTGCTAGGACTAATAGGAAGAGTTCCCTGTCTATCTCTCGCCTCCTGGCGCCTTTGGGTCCAAATTCTATTTTGGGTCTCGCCTGGGTCCTTTTTTGCTTAGTCGCTAAGGAATGCGTGCAAAAATCATCTTGGGCCACTGAAACATGCTTACCTTGAGCCAAAGTGACCACTATGGCCTATGAAAGTGACCACTTTCACGAAAAACAAATTGTACCAAGCATAAATGAGTACCCAAAGTGTTTGTTGCTGCCACAATCCCTGCAAAAATTCTAAGTCCACAGAAAATTATTTACACAAAATTGAATTATATTAGAAATCTATCTACAAATGAAAACAAATAAAAACAAAAACTCAATTGAAAGAATCCAAAGGATTATTCACGTGTGAGTTGCCTCTCACAAAGCGCTTCTTTAACGTCACTAGCTTGACGTGCGAAGTAATTTACTCATGACATGGGTCTTGGTTGAAGGAAATGATGGGGGAGTACACATCCACCTCTTCAACCTCCTCCAAGGGAATTGAGTTCTCCAAAAAAAATGCTTCAGGCGATGTCCATTCACTGGAATGCAGCCTTCCAGTCATGAACTTGAGACATGAGTTGAATAGAAGCATCTTTTGACCTACACAGGACTCTCCTCTACCTATCAATTTATCATGATACTGCTTGGTTCTCTCCTTGTAAGTTCTTGAGTCTTCATATGTTCCTAAGTGCAGTGCTTCTAGTTCTTGGAGTTGTGGCTTCCTTTTCCTCTTCCTCTTCTTTTCCTCTGAAGTTGCTTCACTAGTTTAGTCCCCCCTTTCAACATAATTTTGTGCATGCACAGGAGAGGGCTAATACCAGGAATGGCAGCTAAAGTCCATCCAATAGCTCTCTTGTGCCTTTTAATTACTTCCAACAATATCTTCTCTTGATCGCCTTCAAGCTTGGTGGAAATAATGACCAGGAGCTTCTCAGAATGTTCTGGTAGGGGCTTCAACTCTAATGTGGTAGGTTGCTCCACAGAAGGAAGTGATTTGGCACTTTCATTTGACAAAGTCTCTGCAATATTCAAACCAAAGGCGTTAGATTCAACTGTACTTGTACTCAATACATCACATTCCAACCCTATGGAATTTTCATGTTCATCAATGTTGAAAGTAGTAGAATTTGCATTCAAATAATTAGAAATCTCAGCACAAATTTCACACAGAGAAGAACTATTACACGATTCACAATTGGAAGTATCTACATAATCAGAAAAATTAAGGAGTGAGTCTCCTCCTAAAAATTCAGACAAATTATCATCTATTGATTTATCAAGATGGTTAATGTGGAAAACAGAGTGTTCTTCATTTGGGTGCTTCATAGCATCCAGTATGTTAAAGCGAACAACACTGTCTCCAAACTCCATAGTAAGTGATCCGGCATGCACATCAATCTTCGTTCTCGCAGTCTTTAAGAACGGTCTTCTCAAAATGATTGGTGCAACACTATCCATTGACTCTTTCATGTCAAGGATATAAAAATCAGCTGGAAAAATGAGGTCATTCACCCTCACTAACACATCCTCCACAAGTCCAGCTGGATGTGTTGTGCTCCTGTTTGCTAGCTAGATGATGACACCTGTGGGCTGCAATGGTCCAAGAGACAAAGATGTGAAGATAGATAAAGGAATAACATTAATAGATGCACCTAAATCAAGCATGGCATTATCTATCCTATTGTTGCCTATAAAGCAAGAAATAGTAAACATCCCTGGATCTTTGCATTTCTCAGGCATGGAAGTTTTCTGCCTCTCAAAAAGAGCTGATACATTCCTCCCCATGTTCACTCTTTCATTACCCTTTAGCCGCCTTCTATGAGTGCACAAGTCCTTAAGGAATTTGGCGTACTTTAGGATTTGCTTGATAGCATCTAACAAGGGGATATTGACTTCAACTTTTCTGAAAGTATCCAGAATTTCTTTATCAACCTCTTCTTGCTTCTTGCTGGGCTGAACCATTCTTTGAGGGAAGGGAATAGAAATGGACCTCTCCTCTTTGCCTACCACTTTTTGTTGACATGGTGTGGGCATAGGTGCAGGCTGCTCTTGACTCTTAATCTCTCCTCCTTCACCTTCTGCAGCTAAAGTGCGACTAGGATCCTTCTTCTTAGGCATTTCTGGCTCTTGCATCACCTTCCCAGACCGCAGAGTAATTACACTGACATTCTTTGGGTTTGTGACTGTCTGTGCTGGGAGGTTGCCTGAACCTTGGGACTGAATTTGATTTATAGAGGAAGCCAACTGTCCCATCTGGTTCTCAATTGTTCTGATACTGGCCTCTGTTCGCTGTTGAAAATTAATGTTGCTCATGTCCATCTGCTTCACAAGCTCCTCCAATGACGGCTCATTCTTCTGACAAGAAGAGGCTTGGGATGAGGATGCTTGCTGCTGTTGGTGAGGTTGTTGCCCATGTTGTTGATCATTCCATTGGCGTGGCTGATGTGGCCTACCTTGACCAGCTTGGTAATTGTTGCTTTGCTGATTTTGCTGGTTGGAATTTCCTCCCCACCTCAAGTTTAGATGATTTCTCCAGCCCGGGTTGTACCGGTTTGAAGAAAGGTCCCAGTTTGGTTGTTGCTGCTGCTGCTGAAAAGGAAATTTGTTAGTGTAAATATTTGCAGCATAGGCTTGGGGGTTACCTTCAGGAGTATCTGACTCCTGCAATGTGGGGCAGCTGTCTGTATAATGATCTGCAGCTGAGCATATTCCACAAAGTGTAGCTGGAACTGGTGGTGGAGGTGTTGCAGAGACAGCACTCTTTTGCATTGCAGCTAATTGCTTTACCATGGAGGCTAGCTCATCAATCTTGTGCTCCAATTTGTTTGGTTCTGTAGCTTGAACTTCATGCACACCTCTAGTAACACAAGAATTCTGTCTAGTTGCAAATTGCTGGGAGTTGGCAGCCATGTTTTCTATCAAGTTCCTGGCTGCCACAGGGGTCTTATCTACCAAAGCTCCTCCACTCGCTGCATCGATCATACTCCTATCCATTGGGTGTAATCCCTCATAGAAGTACTGGATCAGCAATTGATCGCTAATTTGGTGGTGGGGGCAGCTGGCACATAGTCTTTTAAACCTCTCCCAGTATTCATAGAGAGTTTCTCTTTCTAGCTGCCTAATTCCACAAATCTCCTTTCTTATGGATGCAGCTCGGGAGGCCGGAAAGAACTTCTCTAGAAAGAGTCTTTTGAGGTTGTCCCAACTTGTTATTGATCCCGGTGGAAGGTAGTACAACCAGTCCTTTGCAGTGTCCATTAATGAGAAAGGGAAGGCCTTCAATTTGACATGCTCCTCTGGGACACCTTGAGGTCGCATGGTGGAGCACACAATATGAAACTCCTTCAAGTGTTTGTGAGGGTCTTCACCTGCAAAACCGTGGAATTTAGGTAGAAGGTGAATTAATCCAGTTTTCAAAACAAAAGGAGCGTCCACATCTGGATATTGGATGCATAATGTTTGGTATGTGACATCCGGTGCAGCTAGCTTCTTAAGAGTCCTCGCGTCCCCTGCCATTGCTCCAAAACTAGAGTTAAGTGAAAATGGAGAAGAGTAAACAGAATTTGGTGTCACAGATTGCAAAGATGCAGTAGGTGATGATAATGATTCAGAGTGTTCAGAGTGATCCCTATGTGTCCTACGGTTCCTATAAAAAGTCCTATCAATCTCCTGGTCTAATGGATACAAATCTCCAGGGTTTGATCGGGTCATGCACTAGATATCAACTAACTAAATTGAAAGCAAATTGAGTAAATGAAATAACAAGAACAATTGAAAAATTGCGGCACTAGAATGAAAGGAATGATGCAGAAAATCATGCAATGATAATGCAGAAACAGACAATAAAATTCGTATGACTATCAACACAATACAAAAACTCAAAATGAAACAAACGTACTAACATGCAAAACACAAAAATAGAGCACCAATCATGTTCAACATAAGTTCAGCACCAAAAAACTCCCCGGCAACGGCGCCAATTTGATGAAACGATATTTGGGCTATTCGTCATGCAAAAATTGTCGTTAATCCTCATCAAATATGCAAAGAAATGAATGCAGTACTAGGGTGTTATCCTAGGTCATCTCCAAGGAATTTTTGGTTTGGAACATACATCGAACAAGTGTAAACATGTATTTTAATAGCAAGTAAATTGGGGGGAGGTTTGTCAATTTCTGGATTCTAATCAAGAACGAAATGTAAATTTAATGAAATTCAATCAATTAAAATGAGTAATCCCTAGTCAAGCAATGAGTTCCATCATTATTCTTCCAAATGATTCAATAATCCCCTTTCTTTCCCTTAAATTAAGTTAATCTAACAAGCAAAGACTAACTTTAACATCCCAATTAAAATTAAGCATCTTAATGGGCTCCAATCTCTATCCCTAAGATTAAGCAACCTCAAGGATTAATCAAAATTAAGCAATTTTGAATTAGAATTTTGTTAGGTAAATTAGGGTTCATTAAGCAATGTTCCCTTCATGCAAATTCCATTTCATTCAGAGATTGGGGTTAATAAATTCAAGGAAAGAAAGATTTGTATTGCAATTAATCCCAAAAATTCAAGATTCATGTGCATTGACTAGGAATTACAAGAAAGTTTAGCCCTCCATATGGATGGGCTTCACGAATGAGAGAAAGAAATGCAAGAACGTAAACATCATTAATGTAAATTCAACAACAATCAAAAGAGAAATTGGAAATTAAAACCTATAGAGGACCCTTGGCTGTCACCCAAGACTCCAATGTCGTAAGAAATTATCCCAATTTGGCAAAGAAAAATTGTGTAAAGTGTCAAAAGTCCCGTACCCTAATTCCTAAAATCTATTTATAGTGGATGACATGTCACCAAAGTGTCCACTTTTGCCTTTGAAAGTGTCCACTTTGGGCCTTGAAAGTGTCCACACGCAGGATGGAAGGATTGCCGCTTCTCTGGAGTTGCCACTATTTATGCTGAAAGTAGTTACTTTGGTGCGCGTGGCTACTATGAGAGCCAATAGTGACCACGCGCAGGAAGGCTTCAAAATTGGCGTCCCCAAAGCTTTTGGAGTTGCCACTATTTGTGCTAAAAGTGGCTACTTTGGTGCGCGTGGCTACTATGAGAGCCAATAGTGTCCACGCGCAGAAATGCTTCAAAATTGGTGTCCCTGGAGCTTCTGGAGTTGCCGCTTTTGGGCTTGATAGTAGCAACTTTGGAACCTTTAATGCCCAGACTTGCTGTAGTTGCCACTTTTGCTCCTAAAAGTGGCTACTTTGGGGGCAACTTTATCCAAGGGCCAAGATTTCTCAAAATTAACTTGGGGACTCTGCAAAATTATTAAGATAATTAAAATTGCAATCTATATCTATGAAATTAAATGAAAATTAACCAAAAATTAATAAACCTATGATATTTACTCAAAATGTGATTTCTATATTATTTGCACTATCTAAGTCCATTTTTTCTATTAAGGAGCACCAAAAAGGCAAGTAAAAATATAATAAAAAGTGAATTCATCAGTGTCCCACGAATTTGAAAGGGTGATGTCCTTTTGAGTGGCTAGTGAAAAGGTGATGCCTCTTGGACTCCTCGAGACAAGGTGGCGCCTTTCTATTTGCCTTGGGCGTGTGGCCAGTGCCATAAAACAAGAAATAATTGCATGCAAATAATGGGGCGTAATTTCTAGAATAAATGTTGCTAAGTTTTTGGTTGCTTAATAAGTGCAGGCTGGCGGCTGGGTCAACTCCAGAAGGAAGTGGAGTAGGTTTTCCTTTGTTTTTCTCGTGATGTTAAATGCGGTTAGGAGGTAATTTAGGCAACTTGAATGACGGTTTAAATGAGGCAGGTAAGGTCCCCTCGGTTTAAACGCAATTAAGATGCAGTTACTAGGGAAAAATAATGTGAATGGTTAGTTGGTTCATGCAATTAATGCAAGGTAATTAAAAAAGGTAAATATGATCAATGTTCCAGGTTAATTGACACGCCTAAATAAATGCAGGTGGGTAATTAAGTAAATCCAATGGTGACTAAATGGGGAAATAGGAGGTTATTCGAGTAAGTGGGAATGAAAAGGGCGTCCTTAATGATTGTTTACAAGATTCATGCTAATTTATGATTAATGACCTACCTTAATTAAGTATGCATGAGAATCTGAAAAGTTTTGCAATTAAGGGAGGGAATAGGCATGCAAACGTCTCTTTGATTTGTTCACGAAGGTGGCGCCTCCTTTAGGGCAGTGTGTGCACATAACCTCATAATGACTAGTCATGAATGCAATGCAATTAAGGAGGGAATATACAATTAATATCATGCACGGTTTTAGGGCTTTAAATGCCTTAGGTGGCGACTTTTCAAGCTAACATCATTACTCCCTAAATGCGGCTGGAGGTTCCAATTATATGGGAAAGGGAATTTGAGCGTGTGTCCATTCATTTTCTCGAGAGGTTGAAGGTAAGTGAGAGGTAATTATGGTGCATGTAACGGCTAGGTGAAAAGGCTTCTCGTGATAGTGATTAAGTATGGGGAATTTCTCAAGAAATGTTCATTGGAATAAATATCAAATGGAATTAAATTGGTCAGCTATAATAAAGGGCACGAGAATAGGAAGAGTTTATGTTTTAGGAAGGGAATTTGGGCTCTAATCTTCCTTTAATTTTCGGTTGCACCTTTTATGAGGGAGTCTCAATTGATTACAATTTAACATGTAACGGTTTAGGAAAGGACAAACGGCTACACTTAATTAGGGTAACTAGGGAATTGATAATTGTATTAAATGCAATTATATAGGCTCAGAATCTAGGTCATTATGTCAGTTTTTCTCTCTCCTATCTCTTATGCATTAACAAAAATTGGTTGCCCTAATTAAAAAGGATATATTTTTGAACAAAATCATAAGGTGTCTATTCGAATTTCTCCCTCCCCCTAGGCATTGAATGGCTTTTTCGGCTACAAGACTTAAATGAGGAAAGATTGAAAAGTGTCTCTTGAAATTTTGTTTTGCACCTAGAATCTAGGGCAAAAGGGTGGCTTTCCTTAAGTGGCCAATTAAGGTTAGAGAGGAAAAGTCACACGCGTAGTTCTACTAGTTTAAGAAAATATCTAGCAAAAATTAAACAACATGAATTAAAAAGGATAATGTAAGCATTAATCACAATGGTCATGAAGTAAAATAGGGTCCTCCTATTTGACCAAAAGACAATTTTACCCCAGGGTTAATCTCACTAACCTAGGGTTATTTAAGGTAGTCATACCACATGATCATATAACATATGCACATAAAATTTTACATTAAACATTATCACAAAAAAAAAAATATAACATGCTTTATGGTGCGGCAGAGGCCTTAGCAATTCAAATAATCATCATTAAAAGAGAACATTCATAAAATCAACTAATCCACAAAATTATCAAACATGTACGAAATTCAATCAATATAATAATAGTAGTACTAATAAAAGCTAACTAAACTCGGACAACCCTAAGTACACAAATCAAAATTGGGGATGTTAAATTTAGGGTGGGTAACAACAAAGTTATGAGTTATTTGAAAAAGAAAAGTAACAGCAAAAATCTGAGTCATTTGAAAAGAGAAAAATGAAAAGCAAAGTATTGAAAAGAGAAAATAGAAAGTGTGAAAAACAGAAAAGAAATTTGTGCATAAATGCATAAATTGATACGTTAAAAGCAATTGAAATGTTGCAAAAATCAGAAAATGCTGTGCAGAATTAATTGGAAGAAAAGAGAATGCAATCTCATTCTAAATTCTGAATCTCATCTACTTGAATTGCATCTTTTTTGTTTGACATAACCTACATTGTTTCCTAAATTGATTGAACACCTACCTATCCCTTAATGTCCTCTTGCTATGTGATTTATTACAATTTTTTATAGAGGAGATTGACAATATATGCAAGCCTATGGTAGAGTGTGGTAAAAATGATGATTTAGGGAGAAAATAGTAGCCTAAACACTATTGAGTGATGAGGGGAACACTTCTAGTGAGCTGTGATCATGTTTCTTAATTGTGCTCATATGAAATTTGTTGAAATATATGAGCTCAGATAGCAATTCTTACTGAGAGTATGACTAATGCAGTGTGATTATCATGATGAGTGATTAGATGAATAACTTGATTGAATTAAGAATTCAGAAAAATACAGAATTGGAAATTGGAAAATTTGAAAATAGCAGGCTATTAATTGATTTTTGAAAAATGGAGGAACTTACCCTTTGATTAGTTTGATTTGTTTGAGGACAAGCAAAAATTCAAGTTTGGGGTGGTGATGAATCCATATTTTTACTAGTATTTTAATATAGTTTTAATCAAGTTGATAAGAAAAATATGTTAGAAAAAGCACAAAAACTCATAAAAATAGAATGATTGAAGGTTTTCCTTAAATAAATAGTTATTTTAGCATTTGTGAATTTTTTAGGTAGAAATTAATAATTCAAGCATGTTTTTGTAGAAAATTCTCAGCAAAGTTCATGAAGATGGAAGATCAATGGAAAGATAGAAGAAAAGTAGCAAGTCTGGACACAAAGAACAAGGTTTATAGAGTTTGGGCTGGGCGTGATCACTATTGTGAGTGAAAGTGAATGATCCAGAGCTTAAATGAGAAGTGAAGTCTGCGTGTTGTCACTTTCACTGGTGAAAGTGAGTGTTCCAGAGAGACTTCAGACTTAGCAAGTAGCGCATTGTCACTTTCGCTAGCAAAAGTGAATGTTCTAGAAGAATCCCTGTAACGCCCCAATTTTCATAAATTAGCTAGTGACTCTTAAATCGTAATTACTTGCTATTTGTAATACCTAGATTTGTATGTGTTGAAAATGATAAGACTTGAGTGTAATGCTTGCCATGAATGTATTTACCTTGTTTTATTGCGTTGATTATTGAATTATAACTGAATGTGCTGTGTGTTGAGCTGATGTGGATGTATGTATATATATATATAAGGTAGTGGCTGAATTTGAAATTAGAGGAATAGCCTGAGTTCTGGTGCAAGACCTTCTCATTGTAGCGAGGGGATTCTCGCTGTGGCGAGAGGTCTCAGGGAAAGAAAGGCATGCGTCTGTTGCCTTCTTGCTGTAGCGAGAGAGGTCTCGCTGTAGTGAGAGCGACAGTCTAGCCTGCATTTTTGGGTGCAGTCTCGCTGTAGCGAGATTCTGTGGAAACCAGAGCGCAATTTCTTTTGAGTTTTTTGTTGTGGCGAGAGGGCATGTCGCTACAGCGAGGTCATGTCGCTGTAGTGAGAGTGTCGCGTTTCAAACTGTATTTAAGGGTTCTTAGAAAGCTGCGCGAGGGTTATTTCAGAACCCCCGACCCCTCTCTTCTCCCTTCGTATTTTTGATCGATTTCTGCCCCAAATCACTAGAAAACCCCAACCTCTTGCGTGATTCTAGGCCAAGGGGAGTGATTGAAGCCATTTTAGGTAAGTTCTATGGTTTCCTTTGAGATTTCTTGCATTCTTTCAAATCCCCATTCAATTTTCTAAGCTTGGCTACGTTTGTAGGGAAGTTCTTGCAGATTCTAGACTTGAATAACTAAGAGCACCTTGAAAATCACTGGATTGAGGTAAGGGCCCTAGGTCGTTTTGATGATTTGGGTGTGATGAGAGGTGTTGAGAGAGGGCTAAAACTGTGTTTTTGAAATGAAATTGTTATATTGATGTGATTGATTGTTGTTGAACCCTAGGAGAAGTAATTTGATAGTCGAATGATTGAATATTGTGGGAGTATGCTGTGAAAAACCCTAGGGAAGATGACCCAATGTACTGACTATGACGTGTAGTAAATTGCTGGGCTATTTGCTGAGTTAATAATGTTGTATTTGCTGAAAATTTGCTGAATTAGCTAAGCTGTTACATGATTACTATTGCTGAAATTATTAATATGCTAATTGCTGCATCATATTAGAGTTGAATAGGGTTGTCATGATAGGCGCTGTGTCACATGCTAGGTGGGTAGTCATGTGGCTTTAGAAAGCTAAGCTGTACTATCTAGATCTAGATACTGGAATGGGTCGCTCTCGGACTGGCACAGTTCCTCTGGACCTGTTGAATGTGCTGTTAAAGGCCAGATGGACACTGTTTTCCATTGCTGCATGAGCATGAGCTGTGCTGGCCTGCATGGGCTGTAATTGTTGTTTCTTGCTGATTTTGTTGCGATTATTTTATTTGATATGTTGTTTCTTTTCATAAGTTCACCCTTTCATTTTCTGTTGTTGTGATGTTTGTGCTGCAATGATCGTACCTCGGTACGTGAGCAGATTAGGCAGGTGAGGCTTCGGCTTCCCAGGCTAATAGGAGTAGCTGATGGAGAAGCAGAGGTTTAGACATTAGGCTATGTTAGAACTTTCTCGTGTATTCGAATTGTGTCGTAATTATTATTTGTAATGAAAACTAAGTCATATTTCTCTGGTTTTGTTCCACTGTACTGTCCAAAATACCCATGATAGTCTTGTCCGAAAAGCTAATTTTTGTATTATTCAAATTATTGTCAAATCATAATTATCTTCCTCAAAAAACGTGAGATTTTGTAATCATTGCAAGGATTTAGTAATTATTGCATTAGATTTTTAATCATTTCTTAGCCATCAAAATCATTGCACGGAATGTCACAAAATCTAGTAATCATTACTTCGAAGATTTCCAAATCTAGCATCGGCCACTAGATTTTCATGCAAAGAGACCTTGTCCTCCAATTTGCAAACATCGTCATTACCCGAATCTTCCAAAATCTAGTATCGGCCACTAGAATTTCATGCAAGAAGATTTTGTCTCCCAATTTGCAGACATAATCATTTTGGAACATTCTTTTCTTGTCTTCCAAAATGCCAACACCATGATTTCCTTAATCAATTACCTTTTTATTGAATTTATCACCATGTCAAATGTCTCGTCCACATGTCAACCTAGTCATGTCACATTCTTTTCCGGCCAATCAAAATACATGCAAATGCTGCCCAAAATCTTGTCTTTGGAATTTTGTGCCAATTTTTGGGAATTGCTTCACCAAAATCGTGTGCATGCAACCCTACACCATTCCATGCATTTAGCTTGCTAAAATATGTAAACTTTGCTTGCAAGTCTCCCTAAAAATTCACTATTCCCACTAGAAAAACCGTGACACCCTTTCTTGCACCATTTGTACCAATTTCACTTCAATTGAGCCGTGTGCAGTCTTTGGACTTGGAAGCCTTGCCAAATAAGCCAACCGTGAGTGTTTAGTGGCAATTGGTCAATCTAAACTTAGACCCTCCATATAAATTGGCCAACTTACCCCATTTGTTCATTTTGCTGCCCAAAAATCTGAGACCCTCTCTCTCTCATTTCTCTCTCACTTTGCTTCATCATTTCTTATTCTCTCCAAGTCTCTCACTCTCTCAAACTCTCTCAAAGGAACTGAGAGGTTCCAGCCCCAAAAAACTCACAAATCCCTTATCCAAACCATACAAACACTTCACCTTTACCTCACCAACATCTTCCTCCACCTTTTCTCCAAATTTCGTGTTGAAGAAGCTCACTTTGGAGGAGGAACTTGAAGATCCTTGGTGCTATTTTCTCGGTCCAGCAAGCATTCCTTGGAGATCTACGATTTCCAGCCCTCTCTACTTCATTTCACCTCCAAACTCAAAAGCAAGGGGGAGTTCTCACCTTTCATCCTTACCTTGCTTTCCTTTGGTTGAACTTGTGAAAAATCCTTAGAAAGATTTCATTTTTACCTTCAATGTTCTTGGATAAGACGATTCTACCACTTGCATATTGAGTTTCCCCTTGGTTTTTCACTTTTATTACCTCTAAGTTTTCAGTTTTATGTTTGAATGAGGTAATCCCTTTGAAAGCTTGTTGTTCCTGTTAGGGAAACACTAGTCTTCAAGTCTCTGCTTGGATAAGGTGACTGTTGTTAGCAATCTACACTAGCAAGTGCACTAGGATTGCAGCAAGTGATGAGTAAATTTAAGATCCAAATATCGTCTCCACAGGGAATTTAGAATCAAGTATCACTTCATAGAATTATAACCATTTAAGCTTTTTCGAAATTGTAAGGAGAGTGGTAACATCTAATAACAGCAAACTGGAACAATTAAAAGTAAAATGAACTTGCAGAAAACAAAACAATGAACACACAGTTATGTGATAACAGAGGGAGAAACCATAGCTAGGGAATTGCTTCACCAAAACTCCAATGTTTAATCAATAAAGTTCTGAATTAACAAGCAATTGGAAAGAATGACAATCAGTTTCACATTATACTATTCAGAGGTTAATTCCTTAACTCAATGAACCTAACATTCAATTAAACCATTCTAATTCCTTAGATCTAATTCAATTCAATGTTGCTTTAAGTGTAAGAAACCAAAAGATTGCAAGATCAAAGTTCCTTATCCCTAAGAAAACTAAAATCTCGGTGATTGGTTCAGATCTGAAGAACAAATTCAATTTCCATTGACAAAGGTTCTTCTGAATTTAGTTAATCAAATTTCCATTCAATTTCCACGTGAAGTTCAGAATCAATCACTCAATCTATTCCAAAGCTTGAAATCCAGATCCAAATCAATTCAACATGTTCATTTCAGATCTACAATCCCTAACTATGAACGAATTACACAGCCATGGCAGCAGAAGAAGAAAAAGAAAGAGAAGAAGAGAAGAAGAAACTCAAAAACGCCATGGAAGCTTGCTCCACTCCAATTCCTCTTCGTGAAGCTCCAAGATCTGAATCCCCACTCCTCTCTCTCACTTCCTCTAACCAGAAACTAACTAAAAAAACTGAAAATGAACAGATTCCCCCTTTTCCGGATCGCTTCTAGTATTTATAAAATTTTCCAGATCTTCACGTCATCACTTTTATGAGAAATAGTAGTTACGCAGAGAGTTTTTGGTTGCGCGTTAACACTTTTCCCAGAAATAGTGGCCACGCGCATTTTCCTGATATTAAGAGCTCTCTGGAACTATCACTCTTGATGATAAAAGTGACAACGCAGAGCCAAGGTAGTTGCGCGTTATCACTTTTTCTGATAAAAGTGACTACGCGCAGCTCGCCAAGTTGAAGACTCTCTGGAACGATCACTTTTGATGACAATAGTGGTTACGCAGAGCTTTCCTGATATTTTGCCTCTCTGGAACTATCACTTTTAATGATAAAAGTGGTAACGCCCAGGTTTCACTTCTTCTTTGAGCTCTGAAGTGATCACTTTCACTGACAATAGTGATCACTCCCAGTCTGCAATTTCTTATTCTTGAGTTTTTGGAGTCCAGACTTGCTTCTTTCCTCTTCCTTGTCATCAAACCTCCATGAATATGATCCTTGCTCAATTTATTCCTACAAAAACAAGATTAAAAACTTAATTCCTAAGCAAAAATTTTACAATTGCTAAAATAACTACATATGTAAACAAAATTCAACTCCTTCTCTTTTTCTAAGTTTTTCTGCTTCCTTTATACATTTTTCTTATCATTTGTGTTAGAATTATGCTAAAATATCAGTCAAAATATGGATTCATCAGTAATTAAATGCAAATTAACCAAAAATTAATAAACCTATGATATTTACTCAAAATGTGATTTCTATATTATTTTCACTATCTAAGTCTATTTTTTCTATCAAAGAGCACCAAAAAGGCAAGTAAAAATATAATAAAAAGTGGATTCATCAGCAGGCTAGAGTAACCACTTTCAGAAGCAATAGTGATCACTCTAGAACCAAAGGAAGCACCTAGACCTATGCATGTTTACTCTCAGAAACGATAGTAAACACTCTAGAGAGCCCCAGAGTTCAACACCCTGCGCGTGTTTACTCTTGTGACTGATAGTAATCACTATGCTCGCGCGTGTTTACTCTTGTAAATGATAGTAATTACTATGATCGAGAGTGTTCACTGTCGTGAACGAGAGTAACTACTCTGAAGGCGTCAACTTTTCTATATATGGATTTTAACCATTTAGGGTAAAGGAACTTTTGCAGAACCTTTTCTCTCAGAAATACCACAAATTTTAGGATACTCTTGGAGAGCCTAGGGTGGCCTTGGGTGACAGCCAAGGGTCCAACCTAGGGTTTGATTTCCATTTTCTCCTTACTTATCTTTGATTTTTGTATTGATGTTATTGATTTCTCTTTACTTTCATTTTGTAATTGTGAGACTCATCCTCATGGAGGGTTAATTTTCTTGTAATCTCTAGTGAGTTCATATGGATTCTTGAATTCTTGGGTTTTTGAATGTTAAAGCAAATCTTTTTCTTTTATGAATTTCTTCCTCCCAAACTCTTGAATTGAATTAATGGTTGAATGAGGGGAGCGTTGCGTAATGAACCCTAATTCGTTTTAAGAAAATTCTAAATTTGAATTGCTTAATTCTTGTTTAATTCCAAGATTGCGTAATCAAGGAATAAGATATTTGAGTTCATTGGATTGCTTAATTCATATGAAAACATAAGGTTGATTTTCGCTTGTTAAATCAACATAATTCTGGGAGGAGAGGAAGAGTATTAAATCTTGAGAGGAATAGGGATAGAGTTTATATGAATGAACTAGGGGTTACTACATTTTATCGATTGAACTTTGCAATTTAATTTTTTTGCTTAAGTTGATTGAACTTAAAATCACAAAACCCCCCATTTTACTTGCTTTCTAAATACATTGCACACTACATGTTTGATATTTGGTCACTCGTCCAATGATTCATGGGAGACGACCTAGGCTTGCATCCTAGACTACATAAATTTTTCTGCATATTTTGATGAAGATTGACGATGAATCTTTTTGCAAACGAAAAATTGTTTCTTCAGGCGACCATCCATAGCATAACTGAGTAAGTCCCTGAGGTTGAGGGCATCAGGAATCTGTGATCACAGTGCCACAGTGAGCGTGGCTACGTGCAGTGAGCGTACTTGTGTTTGTGTAAATGCATGGATTTGTAATTGGTACAGTGAGTGTACCTATTGTAATTGAGAATTTGGATGCATGATGATCATTGATGTATGCTCCTAATATGATTAGAATTTATGTATAATGGTTCAGGTGAGTCTAATGCTTATCTGTATGTTTATACTAGTGTAAAGGACTCACCCTTACATTTATTTTTCAGGTAACCAAGACGATCAGCACCGGGAGCCCTGAAGGAATGAAGGATGAAAATGCTGTAGGACTTAGAACTTTATTCTAAAGATTTGGTGTATATTTAAGTCCTGTAGCAAGTAATGATGCAAATTGTACTCTAATTTCTTATTTGGGACATTTTATGAAATTGTGCTTGAACAATTATCTGAATGGATAATTTTCACTACTCTAAACTTTGCAAAAACATAATTATTCAGAAATTTTAAAAATTAAGGTGTTACGCAACATGGTTACCCAAAAACATTAAGCACAATAATCCACAGTTTTAGAGAAATGAAAGTGTTCGTACCTTGCAGGGAAATGCAGAAATGAGTGAGAAAAAGCTTGTTGTCACTTGCCAACCCACAGAGAGTTTGACAATGCAGAGGACGTTCAAAGAGAAATTGGATTTTAAAAGTGAATGTGTGTGTGTGTGTGTGTGTGTGTTCACGCTTAGGGAATATTTATAGTTAAGCTTGGCACGTGAGCTCTTTTAAAATTAAAAGTGGACGTTGCATCATTAAATGGTCCCAGCGTTATCACTATTCTTAATCAGAGTGAGTGTTACAGAGAGTTGATTTTTCAGGGTGAGGGCTGCGTTATCACTTTTGCTGGGCAAAGTGATAATGCCCAGCCTCGTGACTACTTTTTTGAATAAAAGAAGTAACGCACAAAGATTGAAAGTCTACTTACCTGTGCGTAGCCACTTTTGCCAGAAAAAGGAAGAGTTCCAGAGAGTTAGTTTTTCCATCTATCTCTGCGTGATCACTCTCATCAGTGAGAGTGAGTGTTCTAAAGGAGCGTGTTAACCTTCCTGCCTCTGCGTGATCACTTTTATCAGCAAAAGTGATTGTTCCAGAGGGGAACATCAAATTGCTTCTCTGCGTAGCTCCTTTCCTGCAAAACAGTGACTCCTCTCATTAGTTAATTGCCTCTCAACCCTCAAATAGCTTACTTATCACACTCTAATCCTTTCAATACACACTCTAAACATTAGCTCTCAAATCAAGTACCAAATTCACCTCAGCAGAGATATGCAACAGAATCAAATTGCAGAAATTTCAGAAAATGAAGAACATGAGTAATTAAAATTCTAAAACAATACAGAAAGCTTGAAATGAGTTAGAATTGTGAGTTGCCTCTCACAAAGTCCTTCTTTAATATCACTAGCTTGACATTAGTTGTTCCTCACTTAAGAGGAACCAATTTCAAACACACTTGGGCTTTCTCCTCCAAGGTAGATTTTCAGTCTTTGCCCATTCACCTTGAATTGTCTGCCCTCCTTGGGATCTGCTATCAGTACAGCACCATATGGTGAGACTTCTTTCACCACAAAAGGTCCAGACCACTTAGATTTTAACTTCCCTGGAAACAATCTCAACCTTGAATTAAAAAGTAACACAGACTGGCCAAGTTTGATATCCCTTTTCAGAATAAATCTGTCATGCAACTTTTTGGTCCTTTCCTTGTATATTTTGGCATTTTCATATGCATTGAGTCTGAACTCATCCAATTCACGCATCTATAGCAGTCTTTTGTTTTCTACACTAGCTTGGTCAAAATTCAACCATTTTACAGCCCAAAAGGCTTTATGTTCTAGCTCCACTGGTAAGTGGCAGGCCTTTCCATACACTAGCTGATAAGGAGACATGCCAATTGGTGTCTTGAAGGTTGTCTTGTATGCCCACAGAGCATCATCCACTTTCTTGGACCAGTCCTTCCTTGAATTACTCACCACCTTCTTCAAAATCTGTTTTATTTCTCTGTTGAAAATCTCTACTTGACCACTTGTTTGAGGGTGATAGGGTGTTGTTCGCAATCTAACACTAGCAAGTGCACTAAGATTGCAGCAAGTGATGAGTAAATTTAAGATCAAAATATCGTCTCCACAGGGAATTTAGGTTTCAAGTACCACTTCACAGAATTATAACCATTTGAGCTATACAAATTTTGGAATGAGATTTGTAACATATAACAGTAGCAAACCAAAGCAATTAAAGCAAAGAACTTGCAACAAAACAGAGTATGTAATGAAATGAGATAGGAATGAAGAATAGTTAGGAATTTACTTCACAAGAATATCAATATTAATTCAATTATGCCTCTGAACATTCAAGAACTTGGTTAATTGACAATTAGTTTCGCATAGCAATAGCCAAAGGTTAATTCCTTAACTTATTGACCCTAACAAGCAACTAAACCACCCTAATCCCTTAGGTGAAGTTCAATTCCAAGTTGCATTAAGACTTAGAACCTTAAGATTGCAGAATTAGGTCTCCTTATCCCTAAGAAATCCCTAAATTCTGATTGCTAACTCAGATCAGAGAAGCAAATCCAACTTCCATTGGTAATTGTTCCTCTAAGATGAATCAAACGAATTTCCATTCATAGATTGCAAGAAAAACAGAATTCACAATTCAATTAATCCAAGAACTCAAATTTCAGAAGCAAGAATCAAATCAATACATCAATTCGAGTTTCATAAACCCCTAACTACAAGAAAACTACTCAGACATGGGAGAAGAGAAAGAGAAAGAAGAAGAAGAAGAAGAAGAAAAACTCCAAGAAGCCATAGCCGGAAGCTCCAATCCGATTCCTCTTTGTGGAAGCTTCAAGACTTAACCCCAATCTTCTCTCCCAAGCTCTCTCAACGAGATCTAACAGAAAAAATGGAAAAATAAAACTAAACTCCAAAAAATCTGCATGTTTCTGTTATTTATAGAATTTCCCAGATTTGCGCGTTATCACTTTTATGAGAAATAGTAGCCATGCAAAAGGTTTATGGTTGCGCGTTAACACTTTAATGAGAAAAAGTGATCGCACGCAACTTTTCTGATATTGAGGTCTCTCTAGAACTATCACTCTTGTTGATAAAAGTGACTACGCAGAGCTCAAGTGGTTGCGCGTGATCACTTTATGAATAAAAGTGATTACGCGCAACTTGCCAGGTTGAAGGCTCTCTGGAACGTTCACTTTCGCTGATAATAGTGATCACGCAGAGCTTTTCCTGATATTTGCCTCTCTGGAACGCTCACTTTTACTGATAAAAGTGATAACGCCCAACATGTTGAGTCTGAGACTTCACAGGATCTCTCACTTTTCCTAGCAGAAGTGATAACGTCCAAGCTTTCTTCTTCTTTGAACTCTGGAGTGATCACTTTTACTGACAATAATGATCACGCCCAGTCTGCACTTTCTTGGTCTTGTGTTTTTGGAGTCCAGACTTTCTTCTTTCTTCTTCCTTGTCTTCAAGCCTTCATTCCATGATCCTTACTAAATTTATTCCTTCAAAAACAAGATTAAAAACTTAATTTCTAAGCAAAAATTCCATAATTGCTAAGATAACTACAAATTTAAACAAAACTTCAATTCCTTCTCTTTGTCTGAGTTTTTCTGCTTTCTTCATATATTTTTCTTATCAAATGTGTTAGAATTATGCTAAAATATCAGTAAAAATATGGATTCATCATAGGGTGTAGCTATTCTATGCTTGACTCCATACTTCTCTAGGACTGATTCTAGATATTTGTTGCAGAAATGGCTTCCTCCATCACTTATTAGAATTCTGGGAATTCCAAATCTTGAGAAAATATTCTTTTTGATGAATGAAATAACAGTCCTTGCATCATTGGATCTGGTAGGAATTGCTTCCACCCATTTGGACACATAGTCCACTGCTACTAGCATGTACTCATTCGAGAATGAAGTAGGGAAAAGACCCATGAAGTCTATTCCCCACATGTCAAATAGCTCTACCTCAAGTATGTTTTGCAGTGGCATCTCATTTTTTCTAGAAATATTCCCCATTCTCTGGCATCTGTCACATCTTTCCACATAGTGCTTAGCATCCTTAAACAATGTGGGCCAGAAAAGACCAGATTGCAGGACCTTGGCTACTGTCCTTGAACTACCATGGTGTCCTCCATATTCTGAACTATGACAATGCCACAAAACATCTTCCTGCTTTTCCTTTGGTATACACCTTCTTAGTAGCCCATCTATTCCAATTTTGAACAGTAATGGATCTTCCCACACATAATATTTGCTGTCATGGAAGCATTTCTTTCTCTACTGCCAACTCTTCCAATTTGGAACATGATTTGTAGCTTTAAAGTTGGCCATATCAACAAACCAAGGCTGGGATTCAATCTTGAATAAGCTCTCATCTGGAAACTCTTATTTTATTTCCTCTACTTCAAATGGTATTACCTCAAGTGGTAATCTTGACAAGTGGTCAGCAACTCCATTCTCCTTTCCTTTCTTGTCTTTGATCTCTAGCTCGAATTCTTGAAGGAGTAAAATCCACCTTAATAATCTGGGTTTAGCATCCTGCTTTGACAAAAGATGCTTAAGAGCAGCATGGTCAGTGTAAACTATAACCTTGGACCCTATCAAATAAGACCAAAACTTGTCAAATGCAAAAACTATAGCTAAGAGTTCTTTTTCAGTAGTAGTGTAATTAATTTGTGCAGGGTTAAGAACTCTACTAGCATAATGAATAACATACAGTTTTTTGTCTTTTCTTTGGCGTAAAACTGCTCCTATAACTACATCACTAGCATCACACATCAGCTCAAAAGGTAATTCCCAATCTGGCTTAACAAGTACAGGTGCAAAAATCAATTTCTCTCTCAACATTTTAAAAGCTACTACGCACTTATCATCAAAAACAAATTCTGCATCCTTACCCAGCAACTCACTTAATGGCTTTGCAATTTGAGAAAAGTCTTTAATGAACCTGCGATAGAATCCAGCATGTCCCAAAACGCTTCTTACTCCTCTAACATTTACAAGTGGAGGCAGCTTCTCAATTACTTCTACTTTTGTAGGATCCATTTCATTCCCCTTGCTGAAATCTTATGTCATAAGACTATCCCTTCTTGTACCATAAAATGACATTTTTCCCAATTGAGCACAAGGTTTGAGTCTTAGCAACGCTGCAAAACAAGAGATAAATTAGGTAGACACTGATCAAAAGAATTACCAAATACAGAAAAGTCATCCATAAAAACTTCTATAATTCTTTCAATCATATCAGAAAAAATGGACAGCATACACCTTTGAAAAGTGGCTGGAGCATTGCACAGCCCAAATGGCATCCTTCTATATGCAAAAACTCCAAAAGGACAAGTGAATGTTGTCTTTTCTTGGTCTCTTGGGTCAACTACAATCTGGTTGTAACCAGAATATCCATCTAGGAAACAATAGTAGTCAAACCCAACTAATCTCTCCAGCATTTGGTCAGCAAATGGAAGAGGAAAATTATCTTTTCTTGATGCATCATTCAACTTCCTATAATCTATGCATATTCGCCATCCAGTTACTGTCCTGGTGGGTATTAATTCATTTTTTTCATTTGGAACAATGGTTATACCTCCTTTCTTAGGCACCACATGAACTGGACTTACCCATGAACCATCTGAAATTGGATAAATAACTCCTACATCTAATAGTTTCATCACCTCTTGCCTCACTACCTCCTTCATAGTTGGATTAAGTCTTCTTCAAATAAAATTCTATGCATGCAAAAAGAAGGATCTATACCTTTCAAATCTGAGATATGCCATCCTAGTGCAGATTTGTGCTCTCTTAACACTCTCAAGAGCTTTTCTTCATGGGCTTTCTATAGATTGTTGTCTATTATTACGGGTTTGTTGTGGCCTTCTTCAAGAAACACATACCTCAAATGAGAGGGTAATTGCTTGAGCTCCACTTTGGGCTCTTCTTTCTTCTTCTCTTCTTGATGTAGTTCTTCCTTGAGTTGGTTTATTTCATTGTTCATATAGGGAAGGGAATCTAATTGTAGAATGCAGTCTTTCACTTCCTCATCTTGCTCTTCATGAATACAACATTTTGTTGCAGCTAATGTGCTTTCCAAGACTGCACTTTCATCAAATTTCTCCAAGGAATGTGGTATCACAGCATTTATTACATCAATGTTCATGCAGCTCATATCATCACTTGGATGTTTAATGGCCTCAAATACATTAAAAATGACTTTCTCCTCTTGTACTCTTAGCATTAATTCACCTTTTTGCTCATCAATCAAGGCTTTCCCTGTGGCTAAGAATGGCCTTCCTAATATGAGAGGGACATCCGCATCTACCTCCATATCAAGTATAACAAAATCTGTAAGGAATATAAACTTGTCTACCTTGACAAAGAGGTCTTCCACTACTCCGAGATCTGTATAAGATCTGTCTGCTAGTTGAAGTGTTATCCCTGTTGGCTTTACCTCTTCAATTCTCAGCTTCTTCATAATGGCTAAAGGCATTAAATTTATGCTTGCTCCCAAGTCACAAAGAGTTTTTCCTATTATGCAGTTTCCAATAGAGCAAGGTATGCTAAATGGCCCTGGATCCTTCAACTTTTGAGGCAGTTTTCTCTGCAAAATGGCACTGCACTATTCAATGAGTGGTACCAATTTTTCCATGTCCAGCTTCCTCTTTTTAGACAAGAGCTCTTTCATAAACTTTGCATATGAAGGCATTTGTTCTAATGCCTCTGCAAATGGTATATTAATTTGGAGCTTCTTGAACACATCAATGAATTTTTCAAATTGCTTTTCTTGTCTAGGATCTTGTACTATTTTTGGAAAAGGTAATCTCTTGTACTGCTCTTCATTAATAGGGTTGCAGGCCTGCTCAAATCTCTGCTTTTTACCCTTTTTTCTTGCTTATTTTTGCAATTTTCTTCATCATCTCCTCTCTTTAACATAGTATATTTCCCACTTTCAAAATCTTCTTGTTTCAGCTCACTTTCTTCCTTCAAATTGGTGGCTTCATCTTTCTTTCTTGGGCTGGAAACTACTGCTCCACTTCTAGTGGTTATAGCTTGGCATTGCTCCTTTGGATTCATTATTGTGCTACTAGGGAACCTTCCTTCATTTCTATTTGCAAGTTGCTCAACCAACTGCCCAATTTGTGTTTCTAGCTTCTTTATAGAACTTTCTTAATTTTTGAAATTAGTTTATGTCACCTTCATAAACTGCAGTAGTGTCTCTTCAATTCCATTCACTTCCTCACTCAAGGGTCTTGAATTTGAATACCCTTGGTTTTTCTGAAATTGTGCAGAAAAACTTTCTTGAAAATATTGTTGCTGAACTTGAGGAGCTGCACTTTGGACAGGTGCAGTAGCTGTATTTCCTCTTGCAGTAGAATTCTGTGGATTCCACTTAGAAAATTGTTGTCCTCTATTGTTATTTAGCTGGAAACCAGGTGGATATGGTTGTTATGGCCTTTGTTAATTACCCATATAGTTAACTTGATCAAGTTGTTCCATATTTGTGGGATCACAAGCTCCATTCACACGGTTGCCACCACAGAAATCACAACTCAACTGTGAGTTTTGAACCATACCAGTATGCATGTTACTTATTTGTTGAGTCAAGGCAGCAAGTTGTTCAGAAAATTGTTGATTCTGAAGTTGATTTTGAGCAAACATGGCTTCTATGGATTTTACATCATATCCTCCTCTCCTTGAAACTTGCCTTTCATTCATATTCTGATACATCGAAGATGTCATCATTTCTATGATTTGCTAGGCTTCTTCCAAAGTCTTTCAACTTAATGAACCACCAGCTACTGCATCTACCATGGTTTTTGTCACGACCCCTTTTTTATAAGGAACTGAGAACATTGTTTTTACATCATATACTTATTTAAGATAAATAAATAATAGAGAATATAAGTATAAAATTCACTTCTCATTCAAAATAAAATCAAGTTTCCTTACAACAAATATACAATAGAACAATATAATATTACATTTAGTTCATAATATTCAAAATACCCAAAATTATACTACATAGCTCCCTCTACATGAGGTCTCAAAATATAAAGAAAAGGACTTTGATGCAATATTACTCAACTCCATCTTCTAACACTTCTCCACTGGCCCTTCAGCCTGTAAAGTAGGTGCAACACCAGCTACATCTACTCACGTACCACCGTACCATCATCGCAGTACACACGCACACAACGACATAGAAAGAAATGCAAGGGTGAGCTTACTAAATAAATAAAATCATATATAGAGAAAAATATTTCTCACAGCAATAGCATTTCCAGCCCATCTAATGCACAACATGAAAATGGTTTCCAACTGGTTTCACAGCCTAAGTAATCCAGAAGGAACCGAGCTGGTCTGGGAGCAACCCATTCCGGTGTCTGGATCCAGACAGCACAGCACAGCAGCTCAGCATGAACTTACCGTTACATGTCTACCCACCTAAACATGTAACTCGGCTCTATAATGATGCAAAACATATATTTCAGCATGATGCACACCGCCAAAATTATTTTAACAGCTCAACTAAGGCAAGTTTATAATAGATCAGCCAAAATCTCAGCGTTTTAAATCAATTAATAGCAGTTACAGCTTAGAAAATAGCTTTTATTCAACAGATCTAACAAAATCATATCAAAACATCTTGAAATAGCATATTAAACTGTTCAAAACGTAGTTCATAGGTTAAAGTAAGCTCTCCTTACCTTAGAACGATGATTCACACTAGATCTACCAAATATTACTTGTTTTATAACAAGATTCACCGAAGATTTGACTTTAGAATGGAGTTTCTCCTAAGAACACCATGAACTTCTATGAGAAAAAGAAGGAGAAGAGAAATGAACGGTAAATCTAACTTCAAACTTAAAGAAACTTACTTCAAATCCCTCAGAATAGAGGTACAATCTCAGATCTAGCGAAAAATCTAAGTTTAGGAGGGTTTAATATGAGAGAAAATGATGGTATATGGCCTTGGAACCTTTGAAAACCTTGTAGAGGAGTAAAGAAATGAAAATTTCGTGTGAAGCCCCCTTTTTATAGAAAATTTTCAAAATTTACTGTTCACCGCCTTACTGTTCACGCCGGAAACACTGTTCAGGACACTATTCACGCCAGAAACACTGTGCATACGTTTGTACGTGCACTGTACGCGTATGTGACGTCAGCCATGACATCAGGATGATGTCACTGATGACGTCAGCGATCACTGTCCATATGCGGTTTTTACTGTTTGTACGCGGTTTTACTGTTTATTTTGCACTATTCATAAGTACTGTTTACTTTTTTTTGTTAAATAATTTCAAACTCCATCTAAATCTATTCCAATACCAAATAATCCTTCAATTGACATTTAACAAGTATAAAATATTATAGATTACTCAATAATAAATCACAAGCCTGACAATTCTCCCCCCGAAAATAAATTTTTGTCCTCGAAAATTTCATCCCTCAGAAAAAAGATAAGGGTACAACTCTCTCATTCTTTCCTCTAACTCCCATGTGGCATCACCAGTTACTGGATCCCAAACAACCTTTACTAACCGAATAGATTTGCCTCTAAGTTCCTTAACTTTATTTTCCTCGATACGAGCAGCTGGGACCTCCACAGACAAATCATCTCGTAACTCCATAACATCAGGCTTGATTACATGAGACAAATCTGGAACATATTTCCTTAGCTGCGACACATGGAAAACATTATGTAGTCCAGACAACTGAGGTGGTAGCGCTAATTAATAGGCTACTGGTCCTCTACGATGTAATATCTGATATGGTCCTATGAACTTAGGTGTTAACTTCTTAGCTCTTAATGCTCGCCCCACACTTGTAATGCGTGATACTCTCAAGAATAGGTGATCACCAACCTCAAATTCTAGGGATTTTCTGCGTCGGTCAGCATAAGATTTCTGTCGACTCTGGGTAGCTCTCAGCCTTTCTCTAATAAGTTCAACTTTCTCCTTAGTTTCTTGCAGCATTTCAGATCCAACCATCAAATGTACTCCATCTTGGAACCAACAGATAGGGGTTCTACACCTTCTACCATACAGAGCCTCAAATGGTGCCATATCTATACTCGAATGATAGCTATTATTATAAGTGAATTCTACCAAAGGAAGCATATCCTCCCAATTACTCCTCTGCTCTACAATACAAGTCCGCAATAAGTCTTCTAAGGTTTGAATAGTACGCTCAGATTGACCATCTGTCTACGGATGATATGCAGAACTCAACCTCAACTGTGTGCTCATAGCTTCTTGGAAACTCTGCCAAAACTAGGAAGTGAATCGAGGATCCCTATCAGAGATAATACTAGAAGGTACTCCATGTAACTGACAACCTCTCTGATGTACAATTCTGCTAATTTCTCCAAGCTAAAGGTCATGTTAACTGGCAAGAAATGCGCACTCTTGGTTAGCCTATCAACTATGACCCACACGGCATCATGATTTTTAACTGTTCTAGGTAGATGGGACACAAAATCCATAGTCACATGGTCCCACTTCCACTCTGGAATTTCCATCTTCTGCAACTCTCCTGGAGGGCTCTGGTGCTCCGCTTTTGCCTTCTGGCAAGTCAAACAGGCTTTAACAAACTTAGCTATCTCTCGCTTCATGCCTGGCCACCAAAACATTTGCTTTAAATCTTGATACATCTTGGTAACACCAGGATGAATGTTGAGACTACCCTTATGTCCTTCTTCTGGAATTACTCTCTTTAATTCAGTATCTCTAGGGACACAAACTCGACCTTGGTATCTGAGAATACCATCAGCACCTTTACTAAAACCCTTTGTCTTATCTGTCCCTAAGAGAAATACAATCCGACATAACATCAGATCCTACAGTTGTTTGTCTTTAATTTCCTGTAAGAAATTATTAGTCACCACAATTCAGCTACAACTAATCTTTTCAGGTGATAAGTCCACATGTATGTTCAGGTCTCGGAATTGTTCTACCAAAAGGGTTTCACTAACTCTTAAGGAGAATGCCTGAACCACATTCCTACTTAATGCATCGGCCACCACGTTAGCTTTTCCTGGATGGTATTGGAGCTGAAAATCATAATCCTTAAGAAATTTCACCCAACGTCTCTGCCTCATATTTAACTCTCGCTGATCAAATAAATACTTCAGACTCTTGTGATCACTATACGCATCAAACTGAGCTTCATAAAGATAGTGCCGCCATACTGATTGTTATATTTTAGTACATCTTTCTCTCCATGTTTTTGGTTTAATTAAGCCGCATTAGTGCATTATTTTGATGTGTTAGTTTAGATTTGTGTTAGTAAGTAATTTAAGATTTAAATATAAATCTTTCTTAATTCTCGCCATAATTTCTTATTTTGACACAGTTTCTTGCAAAGACCATATCTGGAGCTACACTACTCGGAATTGGACAAAATTGGTGTCCCTGGAAAGATAAGACAGAGATATACAACTTCTCTGTTGGGATAAAATCCCAGTTCGAGCATCTTCAGGTCCAACATTGCGTCACAATGTTGCGGCCCTGCACTGAAATTTTCAGAATTTGATTGTATTGTTGATTTTACTTAGTTAGGTGTTTAGGAACCTCATTAGGGAGTTGGGCCTTAATTAAGCCTAATTATTTTGTCTTTTACTTAGTTAGGTGTTTAGGAACCTCATTAGGGAGTTGGGCCTTAATTAAGCCCGATTATTTTGTCTTTAAAGAGAGGTTATGACTCCATGTACGAATCCTTGTTTTTCTTTTCCCTCAATTTTTCAAAATTCAAAAAGTCTTTATTTTAAAATCTTTCCTTTATTTTTGTCTCTCTACCTTCCATCTTTTCGTATTTTCTGATTTTGGCCGAAGCAAGCATGATCATGAAGCAAGGCTAATTCATCAATCAGTTCAAGGTTTCAAGAACTACATTGTATTTGAGTTTCAGGTTAGGTTCTATCGAATTCTCGCTCTTCCTCCTCTTTTCTGACTAGGATAATTACGTTTTTCATGATATTAAATTTTCATTTGCATTCTAAACAGAGAATGAGAATTTCATATTTGAAATAAATGAATTCACCTAATTTAATAAATCAATTTTTTGAATTTCGTTAGAGCATTGGATTTGCAATTGCAGTTCTTGTTTTGATGGAATTCATAATCTAGATTTAGATTTCGGGTTATTAATGTCGTATTGAATTAGTGTTGATTGGAAATTCGTTGGAATTGTATTCATCTAACAATGAGAATTACGTTATAGTGATTGAGATCTTGATTTGGTTGAACTTCATATTTCGTTTAGTTAAAATTATTCTTTGTTCTTGTCTTTTCTGTTGTTTACAATTTAATTCAAAACAATCCATCCCTAAGCTAATCTGAAATTACATGATGGAACCAAAAACAGAATGTATTTTATGTCCTTGTGAGATGACCTAGGTTTACTCCTTCTATTGCAAAATTTTTAAGAAAATCTAGTTTGTTTGATACCATTGCGACGTGGTTATCACATACCTTCAAAGCAAAGACTACAACAGCTAATTCAAGGTAATGAATCGGGTAATTTCGCTCATGAGTTTGCAATTGGCGAGATGCATAAGCTACCACTCTCTTATCTTGCATCAACACACATCCCAATCCCTGATGGGAAGCATCACAGTACACCTCAAATGGTCGACTAGTATCAGGAAGAATCAACACTGGTGAGGAAGTTAGTCTCTGCTTTAACTTATTAAAGCTTTGCTCACATTCCTCAGTCCATACAAAGGGTTGATCACGGCGAGTTAACCGTGTTATTGGTGCAGCTATCTTCGCAAATCCCTCTATAAATCTCCGGTAGTAACCTGCTAGGCCCACAAAACTACGAATCTCTGTGGCTGTCTTAGGCCTTTCCCACTGCAACACCGCTTCAACTTTGGAAGGATCAACTGCAATTCCCTTAGCTGAAATAACGTGACCAAGGAACTTCACTTCCTCTAGCCAAAACTCACATTTAGACAATTTAGCATACAACTGTTTCTCCCTCAAAACACTAAGTACAGTCATCAAATGCTTGCATGTTCCTCTGACGAACTAGAATAAATCAAAATATCATCAACAAAGACTACCACAAATCGATCCAGGAAAGGTCTAAAGATCCGATTCATGTAGTCCATAAACACAGCTGGAGCATTTGTGACTCCAAAGGGCATCACTATATACTCATAGTGGCCATATCTAGTGCGAAAAGCAATCTTAGGAATATCTTCATCCTTCACTCAGATCTGATGATACCCAGACTTCAAATCAATCTTAGAGAATACCTTAGCACCTCTCAGCTGGTCCATCAAATCATCGATCCGCGGCAACGGGTACTTATTCTTAATTGTCAACTTATTCAATTTGCGATAATCAACACATAATCTAGAACTTCCGTCCTTCTTTTTCACCAAGAGAACTGGTGCTCCCCAAGGCGATACGCTCGGCCTAATCATCTGTTTCCGCATTAGATCCTCGATCTGCTCCTTAAGCTCCATCAACTCCTTCGGCGTCATTCTATATGGTGCTATAGACACTCGCTCAGCTCTAGGAATCAAATCTATAGCAAACTCCACCTCTCTACGTGGAGGTATTCCAGGAATATCCTCTGGGAAAATCTCAGGGAATTCTTGTACTACTAGTATTGACTAAAGGCTTTGCTCCACTTCTGCATTCATAACTCCCAACAAAACAAAACAAGATACTCCCTCACCTAAGGATGTTTTTACTTGGTGAGTAGAAATCAATTCCACACAGCCTTGCTGCTCAAGAAAGATTAAACACCTCCGGCCACAATCAATTAGCACACGATTGGCAGTTAGCCAATCCATACCCAGGATTACATCTAACCTTGACATCAGGATACAAATAAGATTTACTTTGTACTTCATCCCTCAATTACTATAGGGCACCTAACACAAACCGTCGAAGTCTTAATCGAACTTAAAGTAGGTGTCGATACTACCAATTCACATACTAGATCGCTCACCGGTAACCCTAAGGTTCTCACACAAATGTCCGCAATAAAAGAGTGTATGGCTCCAGAATCAAACAATACAGAAAGAGAAGTACCTGCCACTACCGTTGTCCCCTGAACGAGATCCGTCGCCTGAGCTGCCTATAATGCAGAAGTAGTGAATACACTTCCTTTCGCTCTCGATCTAGTTGTCGGCGGAGCTCTAGCCGCTTTAGGCCTCATAGCGTGCAAGGCGCTAGCAGAAGACGAAACTGCCCCACTAGGCGTAGGACAGTCCCTTGCAAGGTGCCCTGGCTGCTGGCACAAGTAGCAGACTCTGACATCAGCCTGTGGGCACTGGCTCAGGTAGTGTGGCCCACCACACCTGAAACATCTGACAATTTGTGGCACTGAGGCTCTAGGAGCGGAAAAAGTTACTCCCCTAGGCTGAAATGCAGAAGTAGCAGTCCCTACTGGCACCGGGGCTGATGCTACCAATTCCCTCGACTGGGATGGTTGAGACTGTTGTTGGCGTAGCGACCGACTGTAGGGACCCTTCTTAGCACCCTTACTTCCATTACCATAGCTACTAGCAGCTCTAATAGATGGAGCCTTCCTAACTCCACCAACATCCTCTGCATTAAGACTCTCTATAATGGTGGCTTGATCCACCAAGTCAGCAAATTCTGTGATCCTGAGTGGGATCAAAATCCTCTTTATGTCAGTTCTCAGCCCGTCTGAAAACCTCTGACATCTCCACTCCTCCGAGGTCGGGTGAGAATAAAATCTGTAGAGCAACTCAAACTGTATTGCATACTCATAGACTGATGAGTTTCCTTGCACCAAGTTTAGAAACTCCCGCTCTTTGGCAGCACGAACATGAGAAGGGAAAAACTTTCCCAAAAAACTACTTCTAAATACAGCCCAAGTGATGACTTCACCTCGGGCCTCCAGCATAGCACGAGCTCCGTGCCACCACATCTCTGCGTCCCCTGTTAGCATATACGTAGCATATAACACCTTCCTCTCCTTGGCGCAACCCATGGTTAGGAAGATCTTCTTAATCTCCCTAATCTAGAGTTCAGCAGCATCTAGTCCATCCACCCCCGTGAATTGAGGAGGGTCGTTCTTCCTGAACTCTGACAACCCTTGGTATTCAAGAGAAGGTGCAGCTGAGGCAGTAGCTGCTACTGCCTGTGCTGCAGTAGCAGCTTGGTTTGCAGCTTGCTGCTACTGAATCATATCAAGACTCTGCCTCACAGTAGCTGCCATAGCCTCCATGGCGTAAGCCATTTGGTTCACGGCAGTAGGAAGAGGGTTTACAGCAGATCTTCTTGGTCTAGCCATCCTAATATATAGACTAGCTTAGATTACTAACGTTTAACACATTCAGCAATACCACCACATAGCTATATGCACAGATTCAGCTTATAGTGATATATTCATATTTAGTATATCATAACAATTTAATCAATTTAGCACTGAGCACAACATCATATCAGCATTTCACACAACACAGCAAACATACTTATCTCAGCAATCATTTACAACTTAGCTTAACAGCCTCTTATTCACATAGTACGACTCACCTATAGCTCACCCCAGTATCATATATCAAGTTTCCAACATCAGTCATGTCTGAGAATCGAGGTGATCAAGCTCGTTCCCTCACAACCTGATGATTAGAAATCATGATATATGATTCATAGCTAAAACTCACGTGTCTAATATGCACAATTGACGCCTAACAACCTCACCCCGTAGGTTTATCTAGACCATGCTCTGATACCACTAAAATGTCACTACCCCTTTTTTATAAGGAACCGAGAACATTATTTTTACATCACATACTTATTTAAGATAAATAAATAATAGAGAATATAAGTATAAAATTCACTTCTCATTCAAAATAAAATAAAGTTTCCTTACAACAAATATCTAATAGAACAATATAATATTACATTTAGTTCATAATATTCAAAATACCCAAAATTATACTATGTAGCTCCCTCTACATGATGTCTCAAAATATAAAAAAAAAGGACTTTGATGCAATATTACTCGACTCTAGCTTCTAACACTTCTCCACTGGCCCCATAGCCTGTGAAGTAGATGCAACACCTGCTACATCTGCTCACGTACCACCGTACGATCATCGCAGTACACACGCATATAACGACATAGAAAGAAATGCAAGGGTGAGCTTACTAAAAAAATAAAATAAAATCATATATATAAAGCAAAATATTTCTCACAACAATAGCCTCATGCATTTCTAGCCCATCTAATGCACAGCATGAAAATGGTTTCCAACTAGTTTCACAGCCTAAGTAATTCAGAAGGAACCGAGCCGGTCTGGGAGCGACCCATTCCTGTGTCTAGATCCAAACAGCACAACACAGCAGCTCAGCATGAACTTACCGTTACACGTCTACCCACCTAAACATGTAACTCGGCTCTATAATAATGCAAAACATATATCTCAACATGATGCACACCGCCAAAATTATTTTAATAGCTGAACTAAGGCAAGTTTATAATAGATCAGCCAAAATCTCAGCGTTTTAAATCAATTAACAGCAATTACAGCTTAAAAAATAGCTTTTATTCAATAGATCTAACAAAATCATATCAACACATCTTGAAATAGCATATTAAACTGTTCAAAACGTAGTTCATAGGTTAAAGTAAGCTCCCCTTACCTCAAAACGATGATTCACACTAGATCTACCGAACATTACTTGTTTTATAACAAGATTCACCAAAAATTTGACTTTAGAACGGAGTTTCTCCTAAGAACACCATGAACTTCTATGAGAAAGAGAAGGAGAAGAGAAATGAACAATAAATCTAGCTTCAAACTTAAAGAAACTTACTTCAAATTCCTCAGAATAGAGGTACAATCTCAGATCTGGTGAAAAATCTAAGTTTATGAGGGTTTAATATGAGTGAAAATGATGGTATATGGCCTTGGAACCTTTGAAAACCTTGTAGAGGAGTAAAGAAATGAAAATTTCATGTGAAGCCCCCTTTTTATAGAAAATTTTCAAAATTTACTGTTCACCGCCTTACTGTTCACGCCGGAAACACTGTTCAGGACACTATTCACGCCGTAAACACTGTGCACACGTACTGTACGCGCACTGTACGTGTATATGACGTCAGCCATGACGTCATCCATGATGTCACTAATGACGTCAGCGGTCACTGTACATACGCAGTTTTTACTGTTCATACGCAGTTTGTACGCGGTTTTACTGTTCATTGACGGTTTTACTGTTCATTAAAATTGTTCATACGGTACTATTCACTTTTTTTTTTTAAATAATTTCAAACTCCATCTAAATCTATTCCAATACCAAATAGTCCTTCAATTGACATTTAACAAGTATAAAATATTATAGATTACTCAATAATAAATCACAAGCCTGACAGTTTTAGTTGCAGCAGTCATTCCATTATAGAATGTTTCAAGTTGCATCCATTCAGGCATGCAATGATGAGGACATTTGCTTAATAACTCCTTGTATCTTTCCCATGCCTCATACAAAGGCTCTCCATCTTGCTAAACAAAAGATGTAATCTCCCCTCCGATTTTTGCAGCTATTGAAGGGGGGAATTACTTTATTAGAAACTTGTTCACCAAATCAGTCCATGTTGATATACTCCCTTATAGCTGGTCTTGAAGCCAGCACTTGGCTTTATCCCTCAATGAGAATGGGAATAATCTAAGTCTGATTGCATCCTCACTTACCCCATTGATTCTGATTGTGTCACAAAGTTGAAAGAAATTGGAGATGTGCAGATTTGGATCTTCTGAATGGTGTACAGCAAATTGGTCTTGTTGTACCAGATTTAGAAGTGTAGTTTTTATCTCAAAGTGGTTTGCCTGAATTATAGGTCTCAAAATAGAAGAACTGAATCCTTGTAAATTAGGAACTACATAGCCCCCTAATGTTCTCAGTCTTGGTTGTTCTCCTATCTTTAGTTGTCTTGGAATCTGACTGGGTTGAGGTGAAGGTGTAGAACTTTCGTGTTTCTCTCTTTGAATTTGCTTAAATCTTGCTTCACTTCTTAACCTCCTTAGAGTTTGGTCTATGTCTAGATCAAATACCAAAGTGGCTTTATTTTTGTTTTTCTCTCGCATATACAAATCAAAACTAACAAGTTAAACTAAAATTCAATAGTAAGATATACACGCACAAAGATTATGTAGAAAAATATCAACAAAAGCATATAAAATTCAAGTCTAACAACTACAGAATTATGCAGAATTGCAGAATCATGCAGAAATTATCTACTATATCCTACACTTATCTTTAAAAATCAGAACAGAGTACTTGAATATAATACTAACTATAGAGAAAAATTAAGAAAACAAAAACTCAATCTAGCAATTTTTCTGTTACTAATGACATTGAAACTCAAATTCCCCGGCAACGGCGCCAAAAACTTGTTAAAATTCTCTAAACACTAGCAAGTGCACTAAGAATTGCAGCAAGTAATAAGTAAATTTAAGATCAGGATATCGTCTCCACAGGGAATTAGGAATTCAATTACCAATTCACATAACAATCATCATTTGAGCCATACGAATTTGGAAAGTATGTAACATAGGAAAGCAATGAACCAGAACAATACAAAGAATTAAACTTGCAGTAACAACAGAATAAGAAAGATGTGATGGAATGAGATGGGAATGAAGAATAGTTAGGAATTTACTTCACAAGAATGTCAATATTAATTCAATTATACTTCTGAATATTCAAGCAATTAGTTAATTGACAATCAGTTTCACATATAACTAGTCAAAGGTTAATCCCTTAACTCATTGACCCTAACAATCCACTAATCCCCCCTAATCCCTTAGGTGAAGTTCAATTTCATGTTGCATTAAGACTTAGAATCGTAGGATTGCAGAATTAAGTGTACTTATCCCTAAGAAACCCCTAATTCTGGTTGTTAATTCAGATCAGAGAATCCAATCCAATTCCCATTGGCAAATGTTCCTCTTTGATTAATTAAATGAATTCTCATTCAAAGATTACGTAAGGTGCAGAATTGACAACTCAATTAATCCAAAAACTCAAAATTCAGAAGCAAGAATCAAATCAATATATCAATTTGAGTTCCATAAACTCCTAACTATGGAGAATTACACAGACATTGTGACAGGGAAAGAGAAAGAAGCAGAAGAAGAGAAAAAACTCAGAAAAGCCATAGCCACGAGCTCCAATCCAATCCCTCTTCTTGAAGCTTCGAGGTTCGACCCCACTCCTCTCACTCACTCTCTCCCAACGAGAATCTAACAGAAAAAATGGAAAATGAACCAAAGACCTCGAGTTCTGAGCTTACAACATGTATTTATAGAAATCTCGATTCCGTGCGTTGTCACTCTTGCTAATAAGAGTGGCCACGCAGACGCTTATGTGGTTTCTGAAAACTGGAACTATCACTTTCGCTACTAAGAGTAGCAACACAGGAGGTCAAGATGTTGTGCGTAATCACTTTTATGAGTAAAAGTGGTCACACACAACTTGTCAAGTTGAGGGCTCTCTATAACATCCACTTTCAATGATAAAAGTGGTTACGCAGAATACTCTGAAATTTTGCCTTCTCTAGAATGCTCACTTTCGCTAATAAAAGTGGTTACGCCCAGGCTTCACTTCTTCCTTGAGCTCTGAAGTGATCACTTTCATTGACAATAGTGATCACGCCCAGCCTGCATTCCATTGTTCTTATGTTTTGGAGTCCAGAACTGACATTTTTCCTCTTCCATTCCATTGATATTCCATTTTCATGAACCTTGCTCAGATTATTCCTACAAAAACAAGCATAAATTTCACAAATGTTAAGCTAACTACATAATAAAAGAAAACCTTCAATCATTCTATTTTTCTAGTTTTTTTGTTGTTTCTTACATGTTTTCCTTATCAAATGGGTTAGAATTACACTAAAATATGAGTCAAAATATGGATTCATCAAAAACTAAGAGCAAAGAATACAATACACGTCTTGGTTAAACTTATCAAAGAGGAACCTAAGGCATATGGGTTTTCTCATTCAATCCTTTATGTTATTTTTTGGTTTAACTCAACCCGATTTCCTTGTGATTACCAATCATTCATACGAATACTATTAATATCCAATGGTCATGTAATATTAATATTCTTTTCTCTAAATTATGGTCATGCAAGACATCAATTTATGAAAGCTTAAGGAATCTATGAATTTGTTAATTTAATAACGATTAGAAGAGAAAGATTGGTTTGGTCCACATAATTCTTTGTCTCGTTTTACCATATAGATCTAGTAATTAACCGAGGTACAGTTGTCTGATGATATAATTAATTAGGATTAAGAAAGAAGCGCAATAGGATAAAATTTAATCACAAAATGGAAATCAAATTTAGATTCAAGCATCAAAATTCCATAAATTCATGAACAATAGTTCTCATAGCCCTAGCTATGGACTTAGTTACTCATACTAAAGAAAAGAACTAAAATAATCATAAACAAAGTCATAATCAAAAGAAATAGCAAACTAGAGTATAAGATGTGTTCCTGGTCTTCAAGTACGATCGCTTGAAGCTCCAAGTTTCGCCAAGCATGTGCCAAGGATCCCGTGCAAGAGAGATGAGATGAGAAGTATTCTAAAGCCAAAGCTAAGATGTAAAAACGGTGTCCCCAATGGTGCCTCAAGTCTTTCCTTTAATAGAATTTGAAAACCCTAAAAACTCTTCATAGTTGGGCTTCCCACAAATGAGCACGGCCGTACAAGGCCTTAAGCACGACCGTGCATGGGCTCAAAGTACTCCCGTGCTTATTGAATGGGTCTGGGCGTGCTGACTGCTGCAAAGCTCTAATCTTTTATCAATTTAGATCCAGAATGCACCTAAAATCCACTTGCGGTCTCTTTATACCAAACTGGACAATTAATATATAAATTAGTGTAAAACCCAAATAAAATAAAGATCAAATATGAATATATGGACTGTAAAAGAGGACCTAATTACAGACTTATCAGCATGCGTTCCTTGATACACGCAAATTGGATTTAACTTACAGCAGTATTCTTTGCATAAAATTCCTAACTTGCAAGTATACTAAGTAGTTGTAGCAAGTAATAAAATTTGGAAATTGATACGAGTCTAAAGTATCGTCCACAAGGATCTTATTTTCAATTACCAATTCACAATTCAACAATTATTTGAGCCACACAATTCATTTAGAAGATTTGTAAACATGTAAAAGTAAAGGATAAAAACAAACAATTGTACTGTAAAAACAGAATACAAAATTTGTATTAAAAAGGCTTTATGGAAAATAGTTAGGAATCACTTCACGAGATTTTCAATTACAATGTAATAATGTTCTGGACTCTTAACGATTCTAATTAATTGATAATCAATTTCACTTCTTTAATTAAAGGACAATTCCTTACCTCATTGATCCTAATATCTAATTAAATCTTTCTAATTTTTTAAGTGAAATTCAATCAAATATTGCATTAAGTTCTGAAAATTATAGGATTACTAAATTATGATACTTATTCCTAAGATCTCAATAACCTAAGCACATGATTCAGATCTGAGAAATAAACTCAATTTTCATTGATGAAAACTCCTCTAAGTTCAATTGAATGAAGGATTAGTTCACAATTGCATTAAGAACAAAATCACATACTCATTTCAATTAAAATCTTAAGGTCCAGATCCAAAACTACACCACAATATCAAATCTGGATCTATAGATCCCTAACCAAAAAGGTTTATAATAACATTATAATGGAAGAAGGAGAAACAAGAGAAGAAGAAGACAATAAGCAGAAGAACATATTTCAAGACCCAATCTTTACCTTGATTCCTCTAGCAACGAAGTTTGAAAGTCGCTCCCAATCTCTCTCTCTCTCTGACTTCCCTTGGAAGTTAAAACAATTACAAAGTAAAAAATAACAAAAAATGGACAAAAGTTTCAAATCTAAACTTTCAACTTCTATTTATAGTATTTTTCCCGCCTTTTCCACTTCCACACATTAATCTTTGAAGATTATAACATGAAATGTCTTCTAGAAGCTTCTATAACTAAATTAGGAACTCAAATCGTTCAAAGTCGACACTTAGAAGTGATTTTCAAAATTCTGTTACTTTTGCATGGATACTCTAAGTGGTTAGAGTGTTAACACGCATGTGTTTTTTGAGCTTTTGCCTTGCACGTGTTCACTGTGAATGGTTAGAGTGTTAACGCACTTCTGCGTGTGGCTACTCTTAGCGGATAGGGTGTCAACACGCAAGGTTCCTAGGAAAATTAGCCTTGGGCATAGCTACTCTGAATGCTTGGAGTGAACATACGCAAAGTTCTATCATATTTTCTGCTACTAGAGTGTTCACTTTCACTACCTAGAGTTGCTACTCACTTACTCTTCATGAATTTCTTCTTCTGCACAGGAATTAAATCTTTTCAAGTTAAATTGTTCAAAATTAGAATAAAATCTAAAATTCTCAACTATTTACACAATTATGAATATTGATGCAATTTTTATGATTTTTTCAAGTTTATTTAACACTTTACTACTTATTTATCAACAAAAACTATACTAAAAATATAGTAAAATGGGACATTTTAATCATCAAAAATTATCATTACAAATTTTATTTATCCAAATTTAGGAGATTTCATACAAGCACAATTTTTATAATTGAAATTTTTAATCTAACAATTACAACAACAACAATAAACAAGTTTTATCCCATTAGCTGAGGTCCACTATATGGATTATATAATGTCATTGAACTCGATCAAAAAAACAAATTTTTAGAAATCTCATTAATCAATAGATCTCTTTCAATAACTTTGTCTAAGGTTATTTTGACTCTCATTCAACCTTTTTTTACTAGACTATAAGTCATATAATCCCCTCTTCTTATTACTACTTCCAAAGATCTTCTTTACTCATTACCAAACCACCTTAAACGTTTTCAATCATTTTTGTCATTATAGGTATTACTCCAATAATAACATCTCCAATTTTAACCTCTAACGCTTAATTTTTAATATATTTTATACTAAACTTATAGTACATATATTTTGTTTTACTTATACTTAAGTGAAAACACTTGGATTTTAAACTCTCCTTCCATAACTCAAGTTTAACAATAATTTTTTTCATTTCTCAAACTATAACACTATATCGTCCATAAAAAGCATGCATTTATGGATAATCTATACATCTAAGACTAGATCAAACAAATAATGACTCAAAGCAAAGTCTTGATATAATCTTATTCCTATTGTGAAATCCTTAGATACACCTCGAGAAGTTCTCACACACACAATATCCTATGAAAGTAATTAAATAGTGTAAAATTTAGCATAATTTACACAAGTGTAATGTAATTTATCCTTAACCTCATCTATATACAGGACCTGATCTTTTTACACCAATGTAAGTTTAAGAACTCTTACACTCAATTTAAGCTTTTCATTTAACTTACATCTAATGGATTATAATTTATTACTTTACTGGCCATTAAATGTAAGTTAAATGAAAGGTTTAAATTAAGTGTAAAAATTTTTAAACTTACACTGATAAAAAAAAATTCTTTCCCTGTATATATATATATATATATATATATATTATGAAGTCTGAACAAAATATAGACAAGATTTTTTAGATAGCTATAAAAAAAATATGCCCAAACTTGATAGATATAGTTAGCATATTTATTAACTACAGTGGATAAATTAAACCCACCAAATTATCTCGCCTACAGCCAGCCTTGAATCGAATGTAGCAAAATTATGTCGAACGTTTCCTGCTGTGCAGCATATAAAAACGAAAGGTAGATTACTTGTACAAAATCTGTGACATACTGCTCAGTAATATTAAGATTGTTTGATGTATTAACTATCAGATTCTAGTGTAACAAATTCTAAAACAAACATGGAAAGAATTCTAACGAATACACATGTCGAGAGAATCCTAACTTCAAACGGAAACTACTATGCAAAAGACGCGTTAACATCACCCTGTCAAAAACTAAATGTGTTTATCTGCGTTGAATTTTGAGTTTGACACAGGAGGTGAACAGGTTTTCAACATATTCACCATGGTTCCAAACATAGAAAAAAATTATTTAAAGATAACATACATAATTCCCAGGACATAGCCATTGGTTACAAATAAAAAATTAAAACCAAACAATATCAAAAAATATTAAAACCAAACAAATTAGCATAATCTGAGAAACTACAAAACTTACTATTCTATTTAACCACTGAAAATGAGAGTAGATGGATCCCTCTATAACTGGCAAACCACCACCAAAGAGGGTCTCGGAGAACCAAAAAAAAAAAAAAACCTTCAAAACTGGGTTACATCTCAAGGATTTCTTTGGCTGAAAGGAGCCACATGAAAAGGCTGTGGTTAGCATGAGAGACTAATGTGAGCAACACAACTTTGGCCATTTTCCAAGAAACCTTCGAGTTCATATATTTGTTTCTTGAATTTACTTCTTCAGTATGAGCAGTCACTCTTGACGATCTAAAAACAGCATATTATCAACAACTGAACTTCAAGTAGGCTTCTTGCTCTTCTTTGTTTTTGCAATAGCATCATATAATTCTCTTTTTCGTTTGTTGTTCTGGTTTTCATTGCTACCTATGCTTCCTGAATTCTTCTTGCCCTGGACTACTAAAGCCTCCTTAACAAAATATCTTAACCTCCACAAGGTAGCTTCACTCTGCTCAAGGAATAAAATATACTCATTAACACACATGCCTATTACATCAACTTGCGACAAACAACTGTGATTCAATCAAACAAAAACAAACAATCCTCTTTCTCTGTATTTGTCCGCTTTCTTTTTAGTTACTTTATAAACAAAATATATACATAATGACCTGAGCGTCCATGTCAAGATCCACCTCTTCTGCAGTTGCTTGGAAGCCTGGATTGTTTTGAGCAACAATTTGTAATGCTTTGCTTAGATATTCAGGAGACAATCGGGTGAGAGCTTCTCCAAGTTTTCTCTTTTCTTCAGTTGACATTTTTCTGCAACCACCTTTCTCAAATTAGCTCTGTGAAGGGACTATGTAAAGTTATTTCACAAAAGGGAAAAAATTAGTTGTAACAGATAAGGCAATGGCAATGCAAAGGTTAGGGATGATATGAAGGACTAAGTTATTTGAGAAATAAGTTATTTTAACTCTTTGTTCTTTCATTTTAACTCTAACTTTTAAACGTCAATCAAATAAGTTCTTTTCTATTAACGATATTTAACTATTAATTATTCTCTCTTTTTTCATTAATTATTGTCATCTTCATCATCATGTTCTTCGCCTGCTTCCTCGCCCTCCTATTTTATTGATATAGTTAAACATAGTTAAAGGAAGTTGAAAGCGAGAGAAATGAGAAGGCATAAGATGAATTTATGTTTGAATACACATTGGAGAATAATATGATAAAATAAATACATGATCTACAATTATCTAAAATCATGCTAATTACATAGTTACCTTACAAGATTACCTATTACCCAATTTATAGTAATCTAAAAGCTCCTCTTTAAGCTGAAACGTACAAATCATTTGCACCAAGCTTGTTACATTTAACAAATCTGCATCAAAATATCCTACAATTCGAGTGTGTCCTTTTTCTTCACACAAACAAATTATTCCTAGAGATCCCTTGATATATTTTATGATGCAAATTGATAGGACTCTCAATCTCAAATGTATTAAAAAGAAAGAGAAGATATTATCTTGTTTGACACGTGAATTACGCAAGAAGTTTCATCCTACAACAAATACAAAAACAATAAGTCATTTTATCATAACTGTTGTAAAATATTCTGATTTCCTTCCCTATTTTCTCTCTTTCCTTATTTATGTTATCAAGTCTGAAACCTTAATGTGTTTTCTGTGTATTGCATATGACCCAATGGTCTGAATTTATACATATACAAGAGAATCTATATTAATTACATATTATTACCTTAATAAAGGTAATTTTGATATCCTGCTGTAATTACGCTATTTTACTGGCCTAATTACTATAATTACACATCATGCCTAATTACTATATTTACATATCAACAATCATGCCTAATTACTACATTTACATATCAACACTTCCCCTCAAGCTGGGGCATACAAATCATATGTACCAAGCTTGTTACAAATATATTCCACTTGAGGCCTCCTTAAGGATTTTGTAAACAAGTCTGCCAACTGATCATTAGAGCCAACAGAGCTTGTCTTGATTTCTCCTACGAGAATCTTTTCTCTAATAAAATGGCAATCAATTTCTACGTGCTTGGTTCGTTCATGAAAAATCGGATTAGATGTTATGTGTAGTGCTGCCTGATTGTCACAAATTAACTTCATCTTATCGACCTCTCCTACTTTAAGTTGTAGAAGTAATTGTTTTAGCCAGGTAAGTTCACACGTGGTCACAGCCATAGCACGATATTCTGCTTCTGCGCTGGATCTAGCAATAATGTGCTGCTTCTTGCTTTTCCATGAGATTAAGTTCCCCTCAATAAAAATACAGTATCCCGAAGTAGACCGTCTATCTGATGGTGATCCAGCCCAATCAGCATCAGAGTAGCCAACAATAGCAGAATTTCCCTTATTCTGATAAAGTAGCCCTTTGCCTGGTGCATGTTTGATGTACCTGAGAATGCGAACAACAGCATCCCAACGGCTGGTATAGGGAGCGTTTAAGAACTGACTGACTACACTTACGGCAAAGGTCATGTCTGGTCTTGTGATGGTGAGATAGTTGAGTTTACCAACCAAGCGTCGATACCTTTCTGGATCTTTCAAAGGCTCCCCCTGACCCGGAAGGAGCTTGATATTGGGCTCCATAGGGGAATCAGTCGGACATCAGTCAAGCATGCCAGTTTCAGTAAGAATATCAAGGGCGTATTTGCGCTGATTGAGAGAAATCCCATGGCTGGATTGGGCAACTTCAATGCCAAGAAAATATTTGAGAGGACTGAGATCTTTGGTCTGAAAATGTACGGACAAGTGATGTTTAAGGCGCTGGATGCCCATACGATCAATGCCGATGATAACAATATCATCCACATATACCACCAAATAGATACACGTATGTGCGAAAGAGTGGAGAAAGAAAACAGAATGATCAACCTCACATCGAGTCATGTCAAACTGTTGTAAAACAGTACTAAAGCGGCTAAACTAAGCACGTGGGGATTGTTTTAAACCATACAAGGAGCGCCGGAGACGACAAATTAAGGGAGAGGGGCCAGGGGTAGTAAAGCCAGGGGGCTGGTCCATATAAACTTCTTCCTGTAATTCACCGTGGAGAAAGGCATTTTTTATGTCGAGCTGATGTAGGGGCCATTGATGTATGGCAGCAAGAGCGAAGAAGAGACGGACAGAGGCAATCTTGGCTACTGGTGAAAAGGTATCGCCATAGTCGAGTCCAAAGATCTGGGTGTAGCCTTTAGCTACTAATCTGGCCTTTAAGTGGTCAATAGTTCCATCAGGGCCAACCTTAACAGCATAAATCCAACGACAGCCAACGGTGGTCTTGCCTGGGAGAGAGGAACAAGGTCCCATGTACCAGTGGAGTATAAGGTAGCTATCTCATCTCTCATTGCATTTTGCCAGCCAAGATCAGACAATGCCTCAGCTGTAGTCTGTGGGATAGACACAGAATCCAAGGAGGACACAAAACCAGAGTAGAAAGGAGATATACGATTATAATTCAAATGACAAGCATAAATAGGATTAGGATTACGAGAAGACCTAACACCTTTGCACAAAGCAATAGGGAGTTCCTGTGCAAGAGTCGGAGGCAGAGAGGCGGTTGGAGTAGTAGATGAATCGGGAGGAATGTGCTCCAATTGCAGTTGTTCAGGAATTTGGTGAGGCCTTCTATGGTAGGTGAGAAGTGGAGGAGGAGAGAGTATAAGGGCAGGAATAGGTGAAGGAAAAGAAGTAGTACCTGACGAAACGATGTCTAAAGGAGAGGTAGTGTCAGAGGAGGCGGAGAAGAAGAGACAACTTTCGAAGAAACTGACATAGGCAGAGACTAGGTAACGGCGAAGGTCGGGAGAATAGCATCGATAACCTTTCTGAAGATGAGAGTATCCCAAGAAGAGACATTTTAGTGATTTGGCAGTGAGTTTGTCACGTCCTGAAGAAAGGTCATGGACAAAGCAGGTACACCCAAAAATCCGAGGAGGAAGAGAGTAAAGAGGTTGTATAGGAAACAAAATAGAACGAGGTACCTGATTGTTGAGGACAGAAGATGGCATGCGGTTGATTAAAAAACAAGCAGTAAGGACAGCATCTCTCCAGAAACGGAGTGGTACTTTGTAGTGGATGAGGAGAGTGCAGGCTGTTTCAACTAAGTGACGATTTTTTCGTTCAACAACACCATTTTGTTGTGGTATATGGGCACAGGAGGACTGATGCAAAATACCCTAGTCAGACAAGAAAGATTGAAAAGCAGTAGACAAGCATTTGCGAGCATTGTCAGTTCGTAAGATTTTAATTTTACTATTAAATTTGGTTTGTATTTCAGAAGCAAAAGAACGAAAAGCAGAGAAAACATCGGTGAAATAACCAAGTGCAACGAGAAAAATCGTCTATAAAAGTGACAAAATATTGATATCCTAAAGAAGAAGTAATACGACTCGGACCCTAAATATCCGAATGGACTAAATAAAAAGGAGACACAGTTCTGTTATTAACACGACTCGGAAAAGAAGCTCGAATATGTTTGCCTAACTGACAGGACTCGCAGTCTATGGTGGATGCTTTAGGTAAGTGTGGAACCATGATCTGCAGTTTTTGAAGGTTCGGATGACCCAATCGTTGATGAAAAAGAGCAGGGGATTCGATAGTTGAACAAGCAATCGGAGCCGGTGCAGTAAGATAATACAATCCTCGAGATTCATATCCTACTCCAATCGTCTGTCCGGTAGTCCGATCCTGCACAAGAACAGAGTTATTAGTGAAAAGAACTGAATAATTGGACGACCGAGTAAGTTTACTGACAGAAATGAGATCGAAAGGGCAATTTGGAACAAATAATACTAACTCTAAGAAGAGACCTGGGATAGGGGTAGTATTATTAATGCTAGAGACGTTGGTTTGAGAACCATTAGCTAAAGTGACAGGAAGAAGAGAATCGAGATGAGTGAGGTGTGAGAAAAGGAAAACATTATCAGACATGTGATCAGAGGCGCTAGAGTCAAGAACCCAAGGCCCAAGGGATGGAGACTGGGAAATGCAGGTAACAGGAGTACCTATTCGTGCTATAGAGGCAACTGGTGGAGCAGGTTGGGGGTTGGTAGGTAGATCTGATTGTATGGCGGCTTTGTATCGGAGATAGTCCTGGTATTCCAATGTAGGCACAGGAATATGAGAGGGTATGGCAGGGGCTGGAGATAGCATGTGAGCAAGATTCACACTAGGATTCTGGGCTCTGGCCTTGGTGCAACACTAAGCCTCAAAATGGTCAAAACGTTTGCAGTAGGCACAGCGAGGACACAGACGAGAATAGGTGTTACCACGTCCCCTCCCACGATCGCCAGGAAGAAAGGAGTTCAGCAAGAGTGCAGTAGAATTAAGAGGAGATGTGGGAAGTGGGGTTGCCGCAAATGATTGAGGAGTGGACATGCGTAGTAACTGCTCAGAGATAGAATCAAATGATGATACTGTAGGGCTAGAAAGAACCTGATTGCGAACAGAGTCAAGTTCTGGAGGAAGGCCGTGAAGAGCAAGCACCATAAAGAATTCGCTTCGTTATTGGGCATGTTTTTCTGCATCACTAGTAAATGGCATAAGAGCATTAAATTCAACCATTAAGCTGTCAAGGTTACCTAAGTAAGTTTGCATATCCATGTCCTGTTTCTTAATAGCGATAAGATTGGCAATGACTGTATAGAGACGGTGAACTTGATTGGGATAAACTCGTTTGGCTTTATCCCAAACCTCATAGTAGGTTTTAAATGAACGGTACTGTTAGTGCAGTTTGGTATCAATGGAGAACCAGAGAACACTGCAAAGGGAGGCATCAACTTGTTTCCAATGGTCTCGTTTGTCCGCAGCAATGTCTTTAGCCTGTGTTGTGAGATGGTCTGAGCGGCCTTGTCCTTGGAACCAAAGTTCAACAGCCGCTGCCCAAGAGTAATAATTGGGAGCCCCGAGGAGTTTCTCACAAGGTATCAAAGGCACAGTGGTGAAGGTCCCAGCAGCACTGTCAGAGGTGGACATTGTGGGAGGAAGGAGAAGAGCGGAAAAAGGCTATAATAACGTATCAGGGAAGTCGCATAAAAAAAAAGAGATGTGCAGGCAAAAATATGGCAGCGTGTGAAACTGACGCACAGGACGGTGGCAGCGCGTTAGGACGCGTGCGGCGACCGGTGGCAACGGAGAAAAGTCAACAGTGGTCGCCGGCAGAAAGACCGTCCTGCTTGCAGCCTTAGATGGCTGGAAAAGTCAAATGCGGCAGAGATTTGGGCCATAAAAGGGCTCCGTTACTGTAGCACAAGTACTGTAGCGATGTTACTGTAGCAACCGAGGAAGAGGTGTTGGATCGAAACCTAAATCTGATACCATATCAAGTCTAAAACCTTAATGTGTTTTATGTGTATTGCATATGACCCAAGGGTCTGAATTTATACATGTACAAGGAAATCTATATTAATTACATATTATTACTTTAATAAAGGTAATCTTGATATCCTGCTGTAATTACGCTATTTTACTGGCCTAATTACTATATTTACATATCAACAATCATGCCTAATTACTATATTTACATATCAACAATCATGTCTAATTACTACATTTACATATCAACATATGTAATTAGCATAATTGGGTATTATTGATACCCATGATTTTAACATAGAATTAATTACCCTAATTGTATAAATGGGAACCATTGTACACTGTAAAATAAATGAGAAATATTCATTCAATAATCTGTGGGTACCAAATTTTAACTTGGTATCAGAGCTTCTAATTTTGGGGGCTCTGCTTCCCCGTCCTAAAATTATTTAGCCACCTTCATTGCGGTCATCACACCTTTGCTGTGCCTTTTCTCTGATCTTGACACTGTTTATCATCAGAAATAATGTTCATTGTCAGAAATATTGTTCACCATCAGAAACATTGTTCATAATCAAAATCAAAATTTAACATTGTTGACTCACCAGATATTGCACTTCCTGTCTTGCTGATTTTCTTTCTTCTTTTTTTTTGCCGCAACTGCCATTGTTGAGGCTACACCCTACGAATTTCATGTTCTGTGTTTTGTGTTTTTTGGCAGTTTGCTTCATCGTGATGGCTGCAATAGAAACTTCAGAGGTCACCCAACTGCCCAAACCTGCTAATTTGGCACCTCGAATGATCTTCCAGCATTACCTTCAGCTAACCAACTCAATGGTCGGAACTATCTTATGTGGGCACAATTTATTCGAAGGACATTAAAGGGTCGAAAAAGGTTGAACCATATTGAAGGGGATGCTCCTAGTGCAAAGGACCCACAGGCATGGGATGATGAAGACTCTCTCATTATAACATGGTTGTGGGGTACTATGGTGCCAGAGATCAGCAGAAATTGTGTTCTTTTCCACAACTCGAGATATGGGATAGTCTTCGTCAAACATACTCGATGAAGCAGGACATCTCCACTTGTTATGAGTTGAAAAGTAGAATCTTTAGTGCTAAACAAGATTCTCTCTCGGTAACTGATTACTATTAGCACCTAAATGGTTTGTGGGTGGAATTAGATCAACACAAATTTGAAATTGGAGAACAAGCAAGGATGTTGCCACCGTGTCACAGTCTACTCAAAGGTCTCGGATTTTCAAGTTTTTATCCAGACTTAATCATAAATATGATCCAATCCGGGCTCAGATTCTCGGAAAGGAAAAACTTCCATCACTTTCTGAGACATTGTTCATTGTTCGAGGCGAGGAGAATAGGAGGATGGTTATGATGAACGAGAGACCCGCTGAAAGCTGTGCTTTGACGTCCAGCAAGATTTCTAAAACTGGAAATTTTACAGCCAACAAGAGGGAGGACTGTTGGTGCTCTTATTGCAAAAAAAGTGGCCACACCAAGGATACATGTTTCAAACTTCATGGGAAGGAGAAGGTGCTCAATCGCTTAGGTGGATTTAAAGGTCATGCATAAAGACAGGTTAATCGAGTAGTATATGATGTGGAGGATGCAAACAAAAATCAATCAACTCAGCCTGCTGCAGAGGAGATACCTGCATTAAAAGCTGAGGTGGAGCGCCTGAAAAACCTCATGGAGTCTTTCAGTAAGCAATCTAGTACTTGCTCTCTTGCAATGACTGGTAAGAATTCTAGGATCTTTTCTTTTAATGTTTATGGTACTATGCCTAAGGATCTCTGGATAGTTGACTCTAGTGCTATTGACCATATGACACCCCATCATTCCTGTTTCTTCACCTACTCTAGCTCATTTACCAACCAACATATTACTATGCTAATAGGTCTCATACCCCAGTTGTTGGGAGTGGTACCATTTCCCTCAATCCCTATTTACCTCTTCATAATGTGTTACATGTTCCTCAACTATCTAATAATCTAATTTCTATCCAAAAACTCACCTGAGATTCGAAGTGTAAAATAATATTTTTCCCTTACCATTATGTCTTTCAGGATCTTACCACGGGAAGGACGATTGGAACTGCTAAGAACAGGGCGGGTTATATTATCTACAGAGCATGGGAATAAAGGAAAATGGGAGACAAATGGTGCCACAATCTTGCCTTCAAACAAGTTCAAATTCTACATCATCTCAAATTTGGCTTCAACACAAGCGTATAGGTCATCCGCCATTTAATATTCTCAAGTCTATGTATCCCTCTTTATTTTTAAAACAATCTATTGAGTCTTTTAATTGTGATATTTGTCAATTTGCACAACATCATCGTGCAACCTTTCCGAGTAATAATAACAAAAGTGTTGAGCCATTTGACCTTGTTCATTTTGATGTGTGGGGACCTGTTTATGTGTCTAATATTTCTAGTGCAAAGTGGTTTGTTTCTTTTATTCATGATTGCTCTCGAGTAACATGGATATATTTGATGAAGGATAAAACTGATGTTGTACACCTTTTTCAAAAAAAAATTCCATATGGTTCAAACTCAGTTTGAAAAACAATAAAACAATTACGTTCTAATAATGGAAGAGAATATGTGAGCCAATCCTTCTCTGATTTTTAAACAGTCATTTGCTAGAAGTTGCCAGAGCTCTTTTTTTTTCAGATGCCCATTCCTTAATTTTATTGGGGAGAAGCAGTCTTAACAGCTGTATATTTGATCAACAGGTTACCCACTCGTGTTCTTGATGAAGTCAATCCTATTCAAGTTGTCCTCTTTCTTCCCTTTTGTTCCTATTATGAGTAGTCTAGAGTGTCGTGTTTTTGGATGCACTGTCTTTGTTTATATCCACCAGTAACATCGTGGAAAATTAGATCCTAGAACTCTTAAGTGCGTCTTCATTGGTTACCCACCTGACAAAAAAGGTTACAAGTGTTATCATCCTTCTAGTCGTCGTGTCTATACTTCTCTAGTCCTCAGCTTTAGGGGGAGAATGTGTTGGAACTTGAGTCAAAGTCTGAGTGTCTTGAGTTTTCAAATGGTCGTCCTTTTATCGCTTTACCTGTGCAGGATTTGGCACCTACACTAGACATCAACATATGCTCCTATTGAGAAACCAACATCAGCTCCAATATTGGTTTACCAAAGAGAAGGAAACCCAACCTAGCCCTACAACAAGTCCAACCGTCCAAACCAAAGGAAAGTATAGGTAGTTCTAATGATTTACCCATTGCCTTGAGAAAAGAAAACAGGTCTTGTGCCAAGTACTCTATTTCCCAATTTGTGTCTACTAAACACCTTCCCATGCAGCACTTGAGTTTTCTTTCAACTGTTAACTCGATCCAAATCCCCACATCAATACATGAAGCATTAAAAGATGAGAACTGGATTCAAGCCATGAATGAAGAGATGCATGCTCTGGAAAAAATTGAGACTTGGCAGATTGTTGAAAGGCCCAAAAACGAAAAGGTAGTAGGGTGCAAATGGGTCTATACTCTGAAATATAGATCTGATGGCTCCATTGAACGGTACAAGGCAAGACTTGTTGCTAAAAGATATACTTAGACGTATGGGGTTGATTATTAGGAGACTTACGCTCTGATGGCAAAGATGAACACAAGTCAAAGTTATCCTTTCTTTGGCAGCCTACTTCGGATGGGAGTTAAATCAATTTGATGTAAAAAATGCCTTTTAACATGGACAATTAGAAAAAGTATACATGGAAATACCACTTGGATATGATTCCAAAGGAGACAAGGTGTGCAGATTAAGGAAGGCATTACACGGACTCAAACAATCTCCTCGTACCTGGTTTGGAAGGTTCTCTCAAGCTATGATTTTCATGGCATATATGCAAAGCCAAGGTGATTATATTCTCTTCATAAAACATTCACATGGTGGTAAACTCATAGTAGTCAATAGCGGAAATAGCAGCCGCAATCGCGGCGGAGCAGGGCGGAGCGGCCCTTTCCCGCAACGGCGACGCTGTCGCGTCGCGTTTCACAGTAGCGGCGCCGCGATTCGCGGCGGAAAACACCGAAAATAGCGGCTGGAGCGGCCACTATCTCATTCTCGCGCGTTTCCCCTTTTTGCCCCTCATCTTTTACCGTTAGGGCCCTTTAAGGGGGGGCAATTTTGGAATTTCGACCCCCCCTTATTTTTCTGAATCATCTTCTTCAACCCTAGCCTCCATCAGTCTGCTCTCCTCTCTTCTCCCGTCGGTTCTCTCTCCTTTGTTCTCGGTTCTCTCTCCTCTGTTCTCGTTTCTCTCTCCTCTGTTCTCGGTTTTCTGGTCATCCTCTGTTCGCTGTGCTCTGTTTTTCCGGCGAGACTTCCACTTGATTTTCCGGTCATCTTCTTCGTCTCCGGCAAGCTTCTAAGGTGACCCAAATTATTTTGAGTCATTTTCTTCATCTCTTCTCATCTTCTTCAAGGTCAGCACAACTTTTCGGTCATCTTCTCCAACTCCGGCAGACTTCCGGCGAACTTCCGGCGAACTTTCCGGTACTGAACATTTTTTTTTCCTATATTTTTCTCTATTTTTTTTTTCTCTTCTCTGTTTTGATTCTTCTATTATTTTCTGTTCGAAATTTCAAAGCTTAAAGAAGTAATGGCTACTCCTCCCAATCTGTCACAAGGAACCGGCTCTGTTTCAATTTCATCCTGTGCATTAGTGAAGCCTTCAGGAAATAATTTGGATATAGGTTGGCAATGGAATAGTTTGAAAGACATAAATAATAAAAAGTCTGTTACTTGTGACTTTTGTGGAAAAACGACTACAGGCGGTATTACCCGAGCAAAGAGGCACCAAATGAGAGTGAAGGGAGATGTTGATAAGTGTCCAAGGATTCCCAAAGAAATAAAAGAAACACTAATAGCAGCTCATGAGAAGAAGAGAATTGAAAAAGAGGTATATTTACTTCAGCATGATGAAGATGATGATGATGAAGAAGAGGTGCAAGAAATTCAAAATATTCGTAGTGGAAAACGACCTGCAACCTCAAGTGTTGCATCAGTTTATGTTAGTGGTTGTAATGCCACCAAAAAAGGAAAAAATGTCAAGGGCCCATTGGATTTATTATGGTTAAAGAGTCCAGAAACAAGCATCAAATTAGCAAAATCAAAAAGACAAACAAGTATAAATGATGCTTGTGTCAAAGAGGCAAGAGCAAGAACAGTTCAATACATAGAGCGATTCCTTTGTAGGAATGGAATTGCTTTCAACGTTGTGCGCTCAAAAAGTTTCAAATTAATGGTTGAAGCTATTGGAAACTATGGTCCACATCTAAAGCCTCCTAGTTATCATGAGTGTAGAGTTCCTCTTCTTAAAAAGGAGTTAGAGTATACAAAGGAAATGTTGAAAAGTCGTGAAGAAGAAAGAGAAAAATGTGGATGTTCAATTATGTCAGATGCGTGGACGGATAAAAAAAATAGAACATTGATAAATTTCTTAGTAAATTGTCCAACTGGTTCTATGTTTGTAAAGAGCATTGATGCATCTGATTATATGAAAACTGGAGAAAAGTTGTTTGAGCTCTTAGATAGCTTTGTTGAAGAGATTGGAGAGAAAAATGTTGTGCAAGTAGTTACTGATAATGGAAGTAATTATTAGCCGGTAAGAATTATTCTTAACTCCCTATATTAATTTCAGTTACTAATTATTTTATTAGTTTCTAATTTTAGACTATGCAATTTAATTTTAGGTAAGTTGTTGCAAGCTAAAAGACCACATTTGTTTTGGACTCCATGCGCTGCACACTGTATTGACTTGATATTAGAAGACATTGGAAAAATACCTAGAGTCAAGAGAACAATCCAAAGGGGAGTTATTCTTGTGGGTTTTATTTATAATCATTCATTGACTTTGAATATTATGAGGAAGTTCACCAATAAAGCTGAATTGGTTAGATATGGAGTGACAAGGTTTGCCACAACATTCCTCACATTACAAAGGTTGCATAATAAAAAAAACAACCTTAGAAAAATGTTCACTTCCGATGAGTGGTTAAAGTCCAAAACAACCAAAGAAGCTAAAGGAAAAAGGGCAACAGACACTGTACTTATGCCTTCTTTTTGGAATGATGTGGTTTTTTGTCTTAAGGCTATGGGGCCACTTGTGCAAGTTTTGAGACTTGTTGATAATGAAAGAAAGCCTGCAATGGGTTATATATATGAGGCAATTGATAGAGCTAAAGAAAGCATTCAAAATGCATTCAAAGGAAATGTAGACAAATATAAGGAGATTTTTGCTATAATTGATAGAAGATGGGAGTGTCAACTTCATCATCCATTACATGCTGCAGGTTATTATCTGAATCCTCAATTTTTTTATAGCAATAAACAAATTGAGAATGATCCTGAAGTTGTGGAAGGCTTGTATAAATGTATTGAGAGGCTATGTACAAGTGAAGATGATGTAGACAATGCTACAGTTCAATTGTCAACATATAGAAGAGCTGAAGGTCTCTTTGGTTTAAGTGGAGCAAAAAGACAGGGCTACAATGGCTCCTGGTAAGAGATTTGTTTAATTTTTTTATTGTAATGTAATTATGTAGATATAACACAAAAGGTTAATAAGTTGATGCATAACTTGCAGCTGAATGGTGGAAGAATTATGGAGTACGTACACCACATTTACAAAATATTGCTATTAGAGTGTTGAGTTTGACTTGTAGTTCATCTGGATGTGAACGAAATTGGAGTACTTTTGAGCACGTAAGTAAATATCTGAATCCTCAATTTAAAGTTCTTTTATGAAAAGTGAAAATCTAATATATTTTTTTTATGGTAAAATAGATTCATTCTAAAAAGAGAAGCAGACTTGAGCATCAAAGGTTACAAGACTTGGTTTTTATTAAATATAACCAAGCTCTTAATGAACGTTTTGAGTGTTCTGACGTGGTGGATCCTATTATCTTAAAGGATGTTGATGATAGTAATAATTGGTTGCTAGAAGGAATAGCTGGAGATGATGAAGATGCTATAGATGAATTAGTGTTTGATGATGATAACTTGACTTGGGGAGCTGTTGCTAATGCAATTGGGGCTAGTGAGCCTATAACCTACACTAGGCAACAAGCTAAATCAAAATCCAAGACAACTACAGTTGCTTCTTCATCTAAATCTAAGGGAAAAGGGAAAGAAATTGTACAAGAAGAAGAAGAAGAAGAAGAATGTGATGATGAAGACTCTGAAGAAGAGGATGAGGAGGAGGAGGAGGAGGAGGAGGTTCTTTACAAAAATAGTGATGAAAGTGAAAATGAAGAGGACATTGCAAATCTTGGAGATGAAGATGATGATAATTATTAAAATATTTGTATTTGAATTGAACACTTAGTATTTTTAAACATCTAAGCATTAGAGACTTAAATTTAGTTAGTTAAATTTATTTTTATATTTTGTTGTTACTTGTTATTGACATCTAAGCATATATATATATATGTGTGTAATTTAATTTATGAGTTTATGAGTATATTTATAATACCTAAAATAGCGGCCATCCCGCTATCCGCTATGCCGCTATAGCGTTTTTGAGGTCGGCCGCTCCGCGCCGCTATCCGGGATTGACTACTATGGGTAAACTAACACTACTTTCGGTCCATGTAGACGATATGATTATTACAGGTAATGATGATGGTGAAAAACAAGTGTTAAAGAAAAAATTAGCAGCTCAATTTGAGTTAAAAGATCTCAAAAGATTGAAATATTTTCTAGGGATTGAAGTTGCTTATTCAAAACTAGGCATCTTCATATCTCAAAGGAAATATGTCCTTGATCTCCTAAAAGAAACAGGCAAGTTAGGGTACAAAAACGTTAAAACTCCCATTGAGCAAAACCACCGAATTGGAAGCAAAGAAGAGAGTTTAGTAGTTGATAAAGCTTAGTATCAGAAACTTGTTGGAAAACTCGTTTATTTATCCCACACTCAACCTGGCATAGCCTATGTTGTCAGTGTAGTCAGTCAATTCATGCATGATTCTCGAGAGAGACACCTACAAGCTGTAAATAGAATTCTTCAATATTTGAAAGGAAACCTAGGAAAGGGATTGCTATTTAAGAGAAAAGGTGAGTTATTATTGGAAGCATACACAAATGCAGATTATGCTGGACCGGTTGTTGATAGGAGATCCACTTCAGAGTATTGTATGTTCCTAGGAGAAAACCTGATGACATGGAGGAGCAAAAAGCAAGATCAAGTGCAGAGGCTAAATACAGATCCACGGCCCAAGGGATATGTGAGTTGTTGTGGATGAGAAACATACTGAATGATCTCAAGATACAATATAAAGCTCCTAAGAGACTGTTTTGTGATAACAAATCTGCTATAGGCATTGCTCATAATCCAGTTCAACATGACAGAACAAAACACATAAAGGTGGATCAAAACTTCATTAAAGAGAAATTAGATAGCGGACTCATAGAGACGACATATGTTCCATCTAGAAGTCAGTTGGCAAATGTTCTTACTAAGGGACTATCCATAAAACAGTTTCAAGATCTTATTGGCAAGTTGGGAATTCAACCCGCTTGAGGAAGAGTGTTGTAAAATATTTTGATTTCCTTCCCTATTTTTTCTCTTTCCTTATTTATGTAATTAGCAGGGTATGATTGATACCCATGATTTTAGCATAGAATTAATTACCATAGTTGTATAAATGGGAACCATTGTATACTATAAAATAAATGAGAAATATTCATTCAATAATTTGTGGGTACCAAATTTCAACTATAACTTATCACGGTAGTCAAAATCGAGATCCTACCTAAGATCGGAAAGGTTAGGGAAACACATAGATTGTATAATCGTAACACAAATCATAAGATCCTACTAAGAATGCAAAATGATTTTGAATTCATATACATGCATAAAATTAATAAAAATAAGAAAAAGTAACCTTAAATTACTAAGTCACAACAATTCCAAATTCTGAAACCCCCACCGGCAGCATTATACTAGCTGCTTCCAACTCTAGCAGCACCTGAACTCCCATTACCCTCCCTAGCAGCTTCTTTCCCACTTAAAAGACTTTGTAAATAAATAAACAAATTAAAAAAATTTAACCTAGCAGATATCAGAAACTTGAATCCAGGGTCCCAAAGAGTAGCAACCGAACCAAAGCAAGGAGTAGTTGAACCCACAAGAAAATGAACTAGGAGTTCAACCCAGAAGCAAAAGAACTGAAGTGGATAGGGCCAAACCCAGAAGTAGAAAAACCAAGGGGTTTAGAACTTTTGTGTCCATAAGAGAAAAAAAAAAGAAGAAAAGTGCCAAAATGAATAAGTTGAAGTCTTTAATCTAATAGGCCAATGAAAATTGGGTCAGATTTGTTGGATTTTTCAAAAGAAATGAGTTTGAGCAAGGATCGGAAAAACCGTTAGATCCTACAATCTTACGAGTAAGATCTTATGATCCTAGCAAAACAAATTAGAGAGTGTGATTGGGATCACTGAGGCATGAGAAAATCGTAAAATCATAAGATCTTATGTGGTTAAATCACAATTTTAACTACCATGATCATAACACAAGAATCTCTTGTTAGTAGTACTATACTAAAACCCAAAAAAGCACACTAGACAAATTGTGCCCCTAGCTTGTGAGGATTAGGAGGTAAATGAACAAAACAAACACAACCAAATGGGTGAAGATCATGATAACCAGGATGAGAATTAAACAAACAAAAGAAAGGGGACTCAAGCCCAAGAACCTGAGAAGGAAGACAGTTAATCAAAAAGACAGTCGTTGATGAGGCTTCAAACTGGAATTTAGGTGGAACAGAAGCTTCAAGGAGTAAGGACCATGAGACATCAAGCAAATGATGATTTTTCCGTTCCGCAATGTCATTTTGTTGAGGTGTATAGGGGCATGAGCATTGAGAAATGATGCCATGTTGCAAGTACTCCTGAAATTCATGAGAAAGATACTTCCCACCAAAATCAGTTTGTAAAGTTTTAATTTTGGCATGAAATTGGGTTTCAACATAAGCTGAAAATTTTTTAAATAGGATAAACGCCTCTAATTTGGAGCGAAGAAAGTAAATCCAAGTAGAACAACTATAATCATCAATAAATGTCACAATATTTATATTGAGCATGAGATAAATCGAGACAAACTCCAAACATCACTATGAATAATATCAAAGCATTTGTCAATGGCAAGAGAAGGAAAAGGAAGAGTTTTACTTTTGGCAAGTTTTCACATAGAACAAGACATGTAGAAATATTTTTATTGCCTAACAAACCATTTTTTATTAAATGTGACAAAATGACAGAATTTGGGTGCCCTAACTTTTTATGCCATGTCTTAAATGTGGTTGGGACATTACTACAAGCAAATGACAAGAAACTGAAGAGTAAACTGGAGTGGAAACAATCGACCCACTTTAGGGCCCTTTGCAATCACGTTTCCCGACACCTGACCCTGTGCAGAACAACCGCCCAAGAAAAATTAACATTACAGTTATTATCGACCAATTGACCAATTGAAATCAAATTGGAAGCCAATCTGGAGACAAATACATCTCGAAAGATAGAATTAAGATCAATAATAGCAGATATGGAAAGGGTGTTACCAAAATCAACAAACCAAGAGGAAGGAGCAGTAGTAGACTTGCCCATAATGCTCAAGGCACAGAGAGCTGATAGTACCATTTGTTGCATTGCGTCCGAAGACAGAACATTATTCTTAGAAATTGCAGTAGTAGTAGAATGGCTTGCTGAACCGGTAGTGGCATTCAAAGCTTGGAATGAACATTGGTCTGGTCTCATAGGACACTCAATGATGATGTGACCAGTCTTGCAGTAGTTGCAAAATTAATTGCAACAGTTGTGAGCAATATGACCAAATTGTTTGCATGAGAAGCATTGGACCTGCCACATATCACAACCCTCGCCTTTACTTTGAGCAGAATAGGCAACTATAACAGAGTTAGAATCAGCCATGTCACAGGAATTAACCCTTGGGTGAATAGATGCTGCTCTTCTCGAAGTAGTTCACCAACACAAACATCCAAAGAAGGAGGCGGATCTCAGTTCAGTAGACCAGCCCGGGCAATTTCAAATACTGGTTAAATTTCATGAGAAATTGGTTACAGATGAATCTCATGGCCAAGCCAGTACCAAACCAAAAATCCGGACTGGACTGAGTGTCGCAACATCAGTACTTGTTTAGACTGAATTCAGTCATTCTTTTATATTTATGTATTTATGGTATAGCATAGCTAGTGAGTGAACAATGAGGCTATGCTTTCTAAAAGGCACTCGTAAGAGTCGAAGTTAGCTGGTCTCATAAACTGCTTAAATAGCAGCCAATGACTCCTTATGGACATTAGCATGCAAGATGGATGAATATTCAGCCCAATGATTAAGAAAACCAGAGTAATAATCCTTAATAGAAAGATTACCCAGTTTATAGCTTGCAATATCAAGCTCTTGCTGAAAGCATTTTGTGGCATTGTCCTAATTGTAAATTTTCTTTAATTAATCCCACACGTCTTTGGCAGTCGTGAAGCAAACACAAATTTTCCATACCATGAATTTAAGATTGAGAAACAAAGAATTGCAAGAGGAAGAATGTCTCAAACCAACAATCGGAACACTGAGACCAGAAATTGCGAACCCACAAACAGAGGCAAGCAAAGTCATGAACCAAGAGCAAGCAGTCACTAACAAGAACTAGAAACTGGGAAACAAACTAGAAACGAGTGAGCTACATCACAGAACCAGAAACAGGGGCCAGCAAAATTGCACGCACGAATCAGAAACAAGAGAGACTAACAAGAATGTCGCTGAAGCAATCACAATTTGGGGCAAGTGACTCATGATACCATGTCAAATAATTTTGGCTTCCGTGCCTTTTTCATTCTATTTTCCCAAATAAATAATACAAAGTCATTTACAACAATTAACTGCAGAATATTCTATTTCCTAACTGTATATAAATAAATTGATGTCCAGATACAATGTATAATAGGAAATAATAATTACAGAATATTCTTACATTAACAGATATTCCAAAAAGGATTGAATACCTTTCTTTGTAGTGCAGAATTCAGATCGCATGTGCCTTAGCATGGGTATGAGAATGACAAAACTCATGCATCTCATCCTATAGTTGCCATGAATGTGGGCAACCCAACAACCATAGTTGTTAATAGCACACTATAGCGGCACTATCGTGCCAATGTGGCAGCAATGGCAGCCGCACGTTGCAGGGTGTTTGTCATGTCACAGCAATTTGCGGGGTTCGGGCCAGACAAGGGAGAAGTTTGAGTGTGCAATTGCGCAAAATTGGGAAAGCAAGAAACCTGATAGAACTTTCTCTTGTTATTAGAATTAAGCAAATTACAAGGATGATCCCTAAGTACAAGTAGCAAAAAGAAAACAATAGCAAGCAATCAACACAAATGATGATCCTATCCTGTGACAGCAGCCACCCTGATTACCCCCAAAAATCCCCCCTCCCCCTCATCTCCTCCTTTCAGCCCCTCTAATATCCATTCCCGTATCTCTCTCCTCTCTCTTTTCTTAACACGTATGCAGTTTGTTAAGACCCTGCTTAACTGTTTTCATTCCAGCATTCCCTATTTTGCCCTTCCTCCGCTGATATGTCTTCAGTGGAGGCCCTTTTTGTCCAGGCCCATCAAAACCCTATTCTGATTTTTGCTAAAACGCAGCATTTTAATTATTTTTAAGGGTAAAAAAGGTCATTTACCCATTATAAAACACATATCAATTTCATCCCACAATCTGCCTCTTTACACAAAAAGTCGGGGCTTCAACATAGCGGTTTCTCCCCTCTTCACTGGCTCACCCATTCTATTTCACCGGAGAAATCAACTTTCCCGTCATCTCATCTATTCCTGTTAACTGGAAAAGCCATCTTTTCCGGCGTCTCCTCTGTTCCTCTTATATATGTATATTATAAATTTTTAAATATCAATCATCCCGCTATACACTATTCCGCTATAGTGTTTTAGGGGTTAGCTGCTATTTGCCGCTATCTGAGATTAACAACTATGCCAACCACTCAAGTGAGAATGTGATAGGAACTAGGTATTTTATTAAGAAGAACAAGGGATGAATCCCAATTACAAAACTCACATTGCAGAACTTCAAGGGCCGGCACCTCCCAATGCCATAGAGGCCCCAATTTCCTTTAACCAATCCCCCTCCCTCTTTAATCTCCACACTTATTATAGGCAACATGCCTTGTTCAACTAACTCACCTAACTAACCAACTAATGGAGATTAACTAAGTAATTTGTTTATTTAGACAAGCTATCAATGGAGTGACCTATCAGAATGGCTTCAGGCAAAGACGAAAGAAGGCACAAGAAAAGCAACTAATCCTGTCGCTCCCATGGTTGGAAGTGTAGAAATCTTTTTTGTTCCATTATCAATGTTAGCACTTTCCTTGTATATAGAAATCTGACTAATTTGATTTGTAATTAAGTTAATTAGGAGCAGCTGTAATTACTCACGCAATCACCATATCAAGGGGATTCAATTTGTAGAGAATTATACTGCAAATGCCATGGCCACTGAAAATAATTATTCATTCAATTTTTACCCTAATCAATCAGTGTTTCTGTTTCAAGTGAAAGGTCTCCCTTAAGTTTCCTGATGTTTTGAATCTTCATCATTGAGAAATCATAGCAGAATCTCAAATTATTGATGAAGATGAACTTTAATCACCACCTCAACTTGCTGCTTCTAGAGAAGGAAATTCTTCTCATCAAGACCCATAAAGATAGTGTGCCAGAAAGTAATAAGAGCATTGGAACACGCCAATGGTGGAGAACCAATATCAGCAGAAATGAATGGATTGCTCAGATCGTCAAGCTCGTGATACCATGTTAATTAACAGAGGATAGAGAGAGAGATTAATTTTTCTGAATATTATTGAATCTGATACAGAAAGAGACTTATGCATATAGTGTTCACTAATCCTAATCACTACAATTGTCATAACACCAAGTTAATTACTACAGCAAGTTACAGCTTTACTAACATACACTAACACCTTTGTTCTTAATAATTTCATGTTATTTCTGACATCAGAGGATAAAACAGCTCAGACCCAAGAAAAAAAAAGTCAAGAAAAATTATAAAAAATTGAATGAAGAAATGGAAATATTATGTTACCAAGTAAGCACATAATTTGAGAAAGCATACAAAAATTTAGGCCCAAATATATCAAGTATTTTTTGGGCCAGCTTTTCAGGAAACATATGGTGTAACGAAGCTAACCTGCATCTTTTAACAACCATCTCCCGTAGCTCTTCTAAAAGCACATCAACTTCATACAGCTGAAAAAATACAGCACACATCTTAAGCACAATTACATATGACTCTTATTTTCTCATATCAAATGCATATTGAAGATGCTTGAAGAAAAGGTCTATAAATTGTTTGATTAGATTCTCATGGGCCCATATTATGTCATTTAATAAAGATGTAAACCTCTTATGAATACCTCATTACTTAAGTCTCTAGCCATTTTAGCATGAGCTGCTTCTCGAGCAACTTGGATGGCTAATTGTGCTTCAGCTTCCTCCTCTTCTCGTCTAGTTTCCTACAAATGATAAGAGGTATCAAGAAAATTTCATGAGAAAGAATCTTCTCTGTAATGAAATAGGATCACAAAATATCTGAGTTAGTAATCTTCTATCCTACTCAGCAATTGGTCTAGAAACAATTCATTGGAATTAAGTTACCTCTTCGGTAACTTTAGGCAGAAGTTGCAACCATTTTTCCTCAAACTTGGCCAATAAAGTTTTTGCCATCACATGAACATCACTTCTTTCGTCATTATATTTCATAGCATTCTTGAAAACCAACCTCACATCAGCACATATTTCCCGAACATGCTTATACCCAGTACCATCCTTTGCTTCCATTTGATTCTTAATGGTACTGAAATCCATGGGTTTGTCAATGACCTAGCAAATACCATATACTACAGATCAATCAAAAGCATGAAACAAGAATTTTATGGAAAGTCAGTTTTCTGAAACGCACTGCTGAATGAAAGATTCAATCAGCTAATTAAGTTTCTATTATTAATTCACAACCACAAAATTACGTTGTGTATTTCAAAATAACTTCCATTTCTTTGCATAGAATTTATTTAAGAGAAAAAGGAAGAATTACATTACACAACAAAATAGAAGAAAACCTCAAAGGAAAAAAGAATGTAAAGAAACTCTAAATCTATGAATATCAGTAGTAAAATACACCATTGACCTTACTAATGCAAATGTAAGATAGTGAAACTTGTATGCATATATGAATCATACCTCATAATAATCATGTAAACCAAGACCCTCTACATCCACAGGGTGCATAAAAGGCCAAGCCCACTTGTGTTGTGTGATCTAGCAGAAAAACACCAATTCATTCATAAAGAACTATTCGTAATTTGGAAATAGAAAAAGTCATGCCGCAACCTAACCTAATCACGTCTGCCCCTCAAAACACCTCCACCCAATGGCATTGTCTAAAGTCTAAACTGCTCAATTTACAACCATTGCATAAAAAAAATACCACAAAAACAGCAAGGAAAATGCAAGTAATCAAACTAGATGACATCACCAGATGAATATAATAATAATTTGTGTAGACTGTTCTGGGAATAGAATCTTCATAAATAAAAGCCTCTCAAAGATGAAAGCTGGTTTTAACAACTGATCCAAAATAGAGACACAATAAAGTGTATTTCTCCATTTTATTGGTAAAAATCTAGAAACAAATCAGCAACCCATTCAAGGCAAAATGCCCAATTCACCTTTGAAAAACATAAGTTGATATTGGGGGCAAAAAAACCTTAAAATTTTATTTTATTTTGAAATACATACATATATATATATATATATATATATATATATATATATATAATAGAAGATGAAGATAAAATTCAAGGCATTATTAGACATGGGGTGGAAGAGGAAGAATTTTTTATTTTGAAAGATGAAGAGGATGAACTAAGTGACAAAGATCTTGAAGATTACGAATGCTCATACATTATCCATTTGAACTTTTGCTATAGTGACTTGCTGTTATTTTTTATTTATCTTTTTGAAAGACTATATGTTGAATTTGAGCAATCACTTTTTTTTGGTAATGTGACTGTGAGCAATCACTTTTCTTTGGTAATGTGACTCTTATGATTTGAATCCTAGTTTGCTGACAAATGTATGTCACATTATTAGCTATATACTATTTAACTTCAAAATATTAATATATAGATGTTTTGATGTTTCTTTATGTTACAGTGCACTTATATTTATGTTATTTACAATTCAAGATACGATTCAATTCACGAATCAAAAAATAGGACTTAAGATTCACAATTTGAATCCCAATTTAACTACCTTGAATGTTAGGGACTTAAATGCATGACAAACTGCTACGTCAGGGACTAACAGAGAAATTTTAAAAAGTAAGGGACTAACATACACAACCGCTACAATCTGAGGGACTAATTTTGCATGACCTACACATCAAAGTAAATTGTTGTCTACAATAAAAGCCCATTGAAAGAACACTATAGGTAAACAAAACACAAAGAACACCATACTTTTATTTAAGAGAGGAAAAAGATCAATAGTTTAAACATAAAAAAAACATGTAAAAATTATAATTTTATGTTGTAACTCACTTAGTATAGTAATCATGAATTGATTCAGTTGATGCGATAGAAATTCAAAATTATATGATCATAAGTGGAAATAACAAGGTACAAAATGACAGCAAAAATATCGTGAAGAAATGAAAACAATAACTAAACAAATAGACAATTAACATCTCTTAAGGCATGTGCACAAAGATAACATGTTCAAAAACCACAGAACACCGACACAAACATCTACAGTATATATAAAACAGTTGCCTGGCGTAATATTGTGCCAAACTGGCGCATGAGATCTTGCATTCTTTTTGTAGAAACCACTTCTCTACGTGAGGCATCCTGCTGTTGCTTTTTAATACTTGGAACATGCTTCTCCTTCTCTTTATCCTTTGCAGCTGAATTAACTTTAGGCATATTTGTTTGCTTTTTATTTACACTCAAGTAAAAATCCTCTATATCATTTACTTTCTGCTCAAGCTGTAGGAAAAAAACAAAAACATAACACAGAAAACTTCTTGAAGTGTAAAATTAGAAAAGAGCAATCAAACACATAAAAGGCAGCATGATTGACATGCAAATTAAAACCATCCTAAGAGCCTACCAATAGCTAAGAGCACAAGAGCAACTTATTACTCTTCAAATATTAAAATCTATGTTAAACATTTTGTTATAGGGCATACCAGAAATCTATATTTTATCATTTCAGACATAACTTTAAGCAAGCATTATTTGGATAAAAGAGACTTAAATAGCAGAAAGGACTGTGACCAATATAAAGCCTGCCTGCATGTTAGTTTTGAGCAATTTACTGCAACCAATATCAATTAATTGTATTATAGAAAAGAGAAGACGTGTTTTGAATATTTTTGTGTGTTTTGCATTTGACCCAAAAGCCTAAATTTATACAAGTGTACAAGGATCTATAAATGGAATCCTGATATTATATTCCTACTTACCATATTTACAGATACACAATCCCGATACTATGCTCATAATTACCGTATATACATATCAACAGTCCCCCTCAAATTAAAGCTACATGTCATATGTACTAAACTTGTTACAAATATATTCTACTTGAAGTATCCACTCAACGACTTAGTGAACAAATCGGTCAACTGGTCATTGGAGCGTACAAAACTTGTTTAATTTCTCATGAGAGAAACCTTTCTCTAACAAAATGACAATTAATCTCTGTACATAATTCATCCATGAAAAAATGGATTACATGCTATATGTAATGCAGCCTGATCATCACAAATCAACTTCATCTTATCAATCTCTCATATTTTAAGTTATAGGAGTAATTGTTTCAACTAAATATTCACATGTAGTCACGCCCATAGCACGATATTCAGCATCTGCACTGAATCTGGTAATAGTGTATTGTTTCTTGCTCCTCCTTGAGATTAAGTTTCCTCCAATAAAAATACAATATCCAAACATAGATCTTCTATCTGATGGTGACCTAGCCCAATCAGCATCAAAGTAGCCAACAATTGTATTGTTTCCCTTGTATCTTCTATCTGATGTATCTGAGAATGCGAATAACTGTTTTCCAATGACTATCACAAGGAGTATTTAAAGGTGATGTGAAGTCTAGTGATTATGAGGTAGCTAAGTTTACCAACTAGGCGTCAGTATCTTTCTGTGTCTTTCAAAGCCTCCCCCTAACCTGGAAGAAGCTTGAGATTGGGCTCTAGTGAGTCATTTCATATTGCAGTAAGACAGTGCTAAAACATCCAAACTAAGCACGTGGGGATTACTTTAGGCCATAAAGGGAGAATGATAGGTGACACACCAAAGGTGACGCTTCATGTGTGGTGAGAAACCTGGAGGCTGATCCACATAGACTAGAGTACTTCTCCGTGAAAAAAGCATTCTTAATGTCTAATTGATGAAGAGGCCATTGATGAATGGCAGCAAGAGCTAAAAAGAGACGAGCAGAAGCAATATTGGCTATAGGAAAGAAAGTATCACCATAGCCAAGACCAAATATCGAAGTGTAGCTATTGGCCACTATTAAATTTGGCCTTTAAGCCTAACTCAACCCCAAAAATTAGCTCGTAAGTTGAAGATTGTTTTTGCCTTTATAAGCTCTTGTTTAACCATAACTATAGTGGATGTGGGACTTCAACAACCACTAATCTTGCTTTTAAGCAGCCTACCTTTCCATCAAGTCCAAGCTTGACAACATATATCCACAGAAAACCAACAGTACTCTTACCTAGAGGGTGGAACTAAATCCCAAGTGCCATTGGAGTGTAAGGTAGCCATTTCATCCACCATTGCTTATCACCATCTTGGATTAGACAGAGCCTCATCTGTATTTTGATGTATAGACAGAATCTAATGAAGAACCAAAAGTAGAGTAAGAGATATGTGATTATAATTCAATTGACAAACATAAATAGGATTAGGATTACGAGGGGACTTGACACCTTTGTGCAAAGCAATGGGAAGTTCTTGTTCAAGAGACGAAAACAAAGAGGCAATAGGAGTAGCAAATGAAGTTAGAGGATTAAACTCCAATTGTTGTTATTGCGAAAAAGAGAATGAGAAACATAGGATGAATACATGTATTCATTACACAGCCGAACATGTATTTAGAGTAAGAATTATTGACATAGAACATACAATTACGGAATTACTGTAATTACAAAAATACTAATTTTCTTATTTACAGTAGGTTTAAATATGTAATTGGTTCCTATAAATATAACACATTTTATGATAAGTTCTTATAAAAAAATTTTGTTAAGTTTTAATCCTTAAAAAGTTAAGAAGTTAAGATTTAGTCTCTGCCGTCAACTCTTTTCTATTAAATGTTGAGCTAGTTGACAGAGTCAGCTAACCACTCACTCTTGGCATGCTACATCATTAAATTTTATAATATTTTATTATATAAAAATATTTGCAAATAAGTACATAAACATATTATTAATATTTGCAGAAAAGTTCCTTCCCCCTTCCCTTTCTCCGCTACCCCACCCCCACCCCCTTCCCCCTGCTTCGTTACTTGGTATAAAGCATATATTTTCAACTTATAATTAGTATAAACATAAATATACATGTACAGGATGTTTACATTGGTGGTTTCAGTCACAAAAATATTAAAAATATGTTCAGAGACATATTTGTAAATATTAATTTTAAATAATAAAATATTGTAAAATTAAATGACGTTGCATGTCACGTGGGAGTGTTGAGTTGGCAACTGGGACTAAATCCTAACTTGTTAACTTTTTAAGGAGTATATCGTAACAAAAAAAATTTTAAAAACTTATCGCAAAATGTGCTATATTTACAAGGACCAATCACATATTTAAGTCTTTACAGTATTATTATAATTACATAATTCCAATGCTCTCTCTCAAGCAGGGGCATATAAATCATATGCACCAAGTTGGTTGGATATATAACTAATTTGAAGACCAGTTAAAGACTTGATAGACATTTGCCAATTGATCATGAGAATTTCCAAAACTAGCAATGATGTCTCTAGATAAAATCTTCACTCTAGTGAAGTAAGAGTCTATCTCTCTCGACATGTTGTTTAGTCCTCTCATGAAAAATTGGATTTGAGACAATATGTAAAGCTTTCTGATCATCACAAATAAGTGTCAGTTGTCTAACTTCTCCAAATCTTAATTCTTTAAGTAGTTGTTTAAGCCATATAAGTTCACAAGTGACTAAAGTCATGGCTCGATATTCTCCTTCTACACTAGACCTTGTAACTACACCTTACTTCTTGCTTTTCCAAGAAACTAGATTTCTATCAATAAGGATGCAATAGCCATATGTAAACCTCCTATCACTAGGTGATCCTGCCCAATTTGCATCTGAATATCTCATAACCTAAGTGTGTCCTTTGTCTTCATGTAAGACCTATTCCTAGAATTCCTTTAACATATTTCAGAATACAGATTACTGCATCCCAACATCCATCACAAGAAGAGTTAAGGAACTAACTCACCACACTAACTGCAAAAGAGAATTTTGGGTGAGTAACTATCGGATAAAATTTTCCAACAAGTCTTCTATACCTTTCTTGATCTGAAAGTGGCTCCCTCTGCTTAGTAGAAGTTTGGTATTAGGATCCATAGGAGTATCAAGAGGTGTGGTCCCCATCAAAAAGTATCAAAGTTTGCCCAGATCTTCTGTTTGAAAGTACAAACAAGGTGTTGCTTTACCAGTTCAAAGCCATGGTGCTCACTTCCTATAACGACAATATCATCTACATACACAATTAAGTAAATACAACCTGAGGTTGAATGACGATAAAAAATGGAGTGATCTACTACACTTTGAGTTATGCCAAACTATTGAACTCCCAATGCTAAATCTACCAAACCATGCCCTTGAAGATTGTTTGAGAGCATAAAAGGATTTCTGAAGACGACAAACAAGTCCTCAAGACTCCCTCTGAAAACAAATCCAAGAGGTTACTCCATATAGACTTCTTCAAGATCACCATGAAGGAAGGCATTCTTGATATCAAGCTAAAAAAGGAGCCAATGACAAATAACAGCCATAAATATGAGTAGCTAGACAAATGTCATTTTGAGAACAGGGGAGAAAGTGTCACCGTAGTCAAACCAAATATTTGTGAAGGCATTGATCAAAAGATTCCAGCCAGAGTTCGATCAAAATCTTCAAGGACTCAATTTGTTGTTCCATCTCTTTGTTGATTTGGAACAGACAGGTAGGACCACTTGTTATGAATCCCAAAAAAGATTGAGAGAGAAAAGGAAATATCATGATGAAAGGAATAAATTTCTGTTATTGATCTCAAGAATTCAAGGTGCAAAGCCACCTCCAAGAGTATCTCCCCTATTACAACAATGAAAATCTCCACGCACCTCCCTTCATGTCCATTCCTGACTATTTATCTACATGCCCCACTATCTGCCCAAGTAACTTGGCTAACTGCACCCTAACTGTTTTTTTTCTCTTTTCCCCATTCTTACATAGACCCTCCAAGTCCCACTTTCATTGGTTTGGGCCCTAACATTTTACTTGATAGATCTTTACAAAGGAAGCAGCATGCCTTATTGTCTTACCATAGCTACAATGCCTCCTTCTCAAAGGCTTAACTAATGTGTGATAAATGTGCATGTTGGATAAAGCACCCTCAATTAAAATTCAAGCCACACAAATAATATTATTTTCATGAACTGAAGGAGAGGCAAATATTAAAAACAAAACTCAAGTCTAATCTCATTGCAACCCATATACTCCCTCTAGTGGGATAAGGCTTGGCTATTGTTGTTGTATACTCCCACTAGTCCTTTTTATAAAACACATTCTAAAAGCTTTTGATGGTCTCTTTTTTATAAGGCAATTTAGAGTTTCTATGAAGCATTTATTATGTTTTTCCATTCTCCCTTATTAAATAAAGTTGGCAGGAACCCAAATTAAAATAAGAAAATATTGATAGTGGTATTAGGTTCAATGGTATTAAATCAGGGTAAAATTGTCATGTTATAATATTTTTTAAAAGATCAAGACAATCAACCAACTTCAACTTCTTTATTGATTTGTGTAATTTAGTTAAAGGTGCCATATAAAAAGGATTAGAGGGAGTATAAGCCATCAAAATCATGTACACTTGTCACAAACAGGCAACTAGTACAGGATTGGATTCCAATTTAGGAGTAAAAAATGTAAAAAAGCTCAACGGGGAATGATAAAATATAACCTTCAATACAAATCAAATAATCTGTTGAAAAGATTATAATTTTACCAAGCACAAAATTAGTGAATTGCATGATAATTTTCACTAAAAACACTTGCCTTATCAACCTTTGAAATTATCTCACCAACACGTTGCTTGAAACCCTCCATTTCAACTGAACCACCGTTAGAATCTCCAGTTGTAACACTCCTCATCTCTGAAATCAATGTACCAAATGTACCCATCTGACATAACAATAGAAACAATACAAACATATTACATTATATTTTATAGCAAGTAATAGATGGTATTGTAAACGAGCAATATGTATAAGACAATGCCTACTAGCATGCTGAGAGAGCGAGTTGAAACAACGAAAGAACTGGTAAGCACCATTTAAGTTCCACATAACAAATTTCTACCACGGAAACAGCAACGAAACCAAAATTCACAACAGCAGAATCATTTAATTTTACAAATCAAAACATGGGTCGCTGTTTCATTTCGACATGATTCATTGATGCTGGTCCTTCAAGGAAAGCCACATTTATTTTTCCACTTGATAAAATCCAACAACCCCCAATACTTTATATGAACCCCAAAAAAAAAATCCCAAGCAGAAATTGAAGACGTGCTTCCTTACCTCAGTCACTGGTGAGGTTTATAAAATTAAGGAACAACACAGAATTGCAAACAACGACATGGGTTCCGTTCCATCTTTTAACAATTAATAACTGACAAAGGAAAAAAAAAATAACCAGAGTGAAGCTTTTCTTTCTTTCTGTTTACTTTCCTTCTTATTGGTGCAAATTCTACAAACACTGCGAGCTACATGCCCCATGTGTGGGAATCGAGAATGGTAAAGCAGACATACATACATAGATACATACATTACATATATATATATATATATATATATAGAGAGAGAGAGAGAGAGAGAGAGAGAGAGATTAGTACCATTTAAAGACAACAGTGAGTACTAACGATGAAAACAAGACGGAGATGGTTCAGACCGTAAGAAGAGAAATTGGAGTTGCAAGGAGCTGCTTGGTTTAAGTTAGCGTACGAATAGTGGTTCGACTCTAACGCTATGGCAGCAGCAGAACCTACCTATACGACGTCGTTTGCTGGCAGGATTAGCATAAGGGTCCTCATTGTAAATACCAGCAATAATAAGATAGTCGGTGTTAACGAAATTGGCATCATACAAGTAATATTTTCTGAACTTTTAATTGAGGGTATTTTTCATTTTGTCATCTGGTAAGGGCTATTTTATATTACTTAGTTAACATGTTATAATTGAAATAAAAAAGTAAGTTAATTTTAAAATATGAAATAACTTTAAATGACTATTTATTAATTTAATAATAATAGAATTAAGATAATATTTTAAAACTTTAAAAACAATTAATTAAGATAATAATAAAACTAATAATATGTTGCATTTTAAAAAATACTAATAAATAAATAATTAAATTTTTATTTTTTTATGATACATATTCATAATTATTTTAAATAAATTATAACAAATAAATAGCATATAGAAATAATTATAATAAATTTAAAAAATAAATAAATAAATATCAGCATACTAAAATATTAACATTATTACATGAAATTTTTTTAAAAATTCTATAAATTAATTAAAAAAATTTAATGATGACATTAACAAATATTTTATTACTATCTAAAAATTATATTATTTTTTTATGATTATGAGAATAAATTAATAAATTTATTATGATACATAATAAATTAATAATAATTAATATATTTTTTAAATATTTTTAATTTCAGTTATTTATTGATTTATAGAAATAAATAAATTTAAAATGCTAGAGTAAAAAAAATATGTTAATTAAATATATAAATAAAGAAAATATATTTTTTATTATTGTCATGATTTTATTTAGAATAATAATAATAATTTCATTATAAATATGTAAAAAATTTATATAGATATGCAAAATAAAATACATTATTTTTATTGTTATATACATAAATTTATTTTAAAAAATTATCATACATATTGGAACAGTATTATGAAGAAAAAATTTATAAAATTTAGTATTTTTTTTAAAGTTAATTAAATTAACTTATAATGTTTGATAAATTATAAAAAATTATTTATGATAAATTTTAAAAATTAATCTTAAATAGCATCAAATTTTTATTATTAAAATCTAAAAATAAAATTTATGTTATTTTATAATCTCATAAAATCATTTGTTATTATAAAATTTAAAAATAAACAATTATAACAATAATTTATTAAATAGAACAAAATTTTTTAATATAAATTATAAATTTTAAATAAAATATCCTATAATTTTTTACTTATGCATTTTTATATGTTTATTAAACTGAATTTATATGATATATTATTCATTTGTAATTATAATTTAAAACTGTTAGTAAAACTTTTATCATATAACTCATCAAACTAATAATAATAATATTAATAATAATAATTTAAATAAAATTAAAAAATATAGTAAATAAGTTGAAAATAAAAATAAAAATTATTTTATTTTAAAAAGATAATTTTAATATAGATATATATAAAATTATATGTTAATACTTAAAAAATATATTAAATTTTTTTATTATATAAATAAAATTACCATACAAAATATTATAAATAAAAACTAATAATAATACAAAATACATTCTTAATTTATAAGTTTACTTGTCGATTAACAAAATATAAAATATAAAATTAAATTTTTAAAATAATTAAATTATTCTATATTACATGATAACATAATAGAATTACTACAAATTAACATTATAAATTAATTAATTTTATTAAATAAATAATTAATTATAATAAATTTATGTTCTGTAGTTTATAAAATTAAAATAATAAATTTATTAATTTTTCTTATGCATTTGTTTTTAATTTTTAAAATAATTAATATGATTTGTTAATCATTTATATTTTAATTAAGAATCAATAAAGTAATTTAATGATATAATAATGCTTTTTAAAAAAATATTAAAATAAAAAATATTAATTTAAATAAAATTTAATAAAAAATTAAAATACTAAATAAAAGGAAACATATAGATTAAATTAGAAATAAGTAAAAATATATATATTATTTATTAAATTCTTAATTATTTTAAAAATATATAAATATAATTTCAATATAAATACATTAAAATATTATACCGTCCTAAAAATATTAAATATTTTTTAACTATTTTAATACAGATTTATGAATATATTTAAGATTTGATTATTGCTTTTAAGTATATTTTATGTGTGATGTCTTTGTTTGTCTTTGTAATCTAATATATGATATATTACTTAGTTTTACACAACAAAAAAAAGTCTATAATTAGTTAAGCTAATTTAAATAATTTTTTTAAATTAAAAATTCATGCCTTTCCATAAGTGCCGGACAATAACTCTAAAAAGTTTCTATCAATTAGAAAACTTGCTGAAATTGTATTTAGATAAATTTAAGGTTAGCCAATCAGTAATACCTTTGCTAAAAAAAAGGACCTACTGATTAGGAAAAATAAAATGCTCCCAGACTTCCCTAGCATAGAAACAATCCTTAAAGACATGCGTAATAGACTCAAGAGCATCCCCGTATCTAGGACATAAAGGGGATGCAGCCATGCCTCTATTATACCACTCCTCATTAGTCATTAACTTTCCTTGTCCAATTTTTCAAAGGAGGAACGGAATTTTAGGGGTTCATCCCATTGCCAAACTAACCTAAAACCTCTTAGGTACCATCACTCCCATGGGTAGCTTTGTAAACTAGCTAATACATAGATTTAATTGAGAAAGTGTCATTATTTGTCAAGTTCAAAAAAATAAAATTAGAACCCTTAGTTAAGGTAAAGGGTTTATTTGGGCAATGGACTTGCAGATAGGATCAGGAAGCAATGCTAGATCCAAATTCTAAAAATAACAATGCTTTTGCACGAGTGATCAAATGAAATAAAGCAACTCGATAAGATCTTATACCTAGAGCTAATATCATATAATCCAATTAAGACATTGTAGAATAGGCCAAATCTTAATATTCTTTTGAGTAATAGGTAAAGTAGCTCCTAAGACTACTGTTATTATACCTATAAAAGTTATTCCATTCATTATGTAAGGTAAAACTATGAAAAGAGGAAGAAGTCAAGCTACAAGAAAAATTCTCACCACTACCATAGTAGTAACATGTATAAGAGCGGAAATGGGAGCAGGTCCTTCCATAACACCTAGTAACCATACATGAAGGGAAAATTTGACAGATTTAGCGATTGAGCCACAAAATAACAAGAGGACAAATAAAGTAAGAAAAAAAATATTAACTTCAATTTTATAAATTAAATTACTAACAATTTGAAACAAATCTCAAAATTTTAAACTACCCGTTATTCAATAAAAACCTAATTTTCTAATAATAAACAAAAATCTCATATACGATTCGTTACAAATGCTTTTTGACAAGCATTTGCTGCAATAGGACGTGTGACATCTTATCCCAATCCCAAGCATCATTAGAAGCAAACAAAGCTACATGGGTGGCCAAATCAGTCTTAGGAATAGGGAAAAAGGAATAATCATATATCTTATTATAAGGAGGATTCCATTTATCTATCCAAAATTTAATGGATCAGTCATCTCTAATAGTTCAACATAGCCCGTGAGAAAATAAGGGCCAAATAGAAACTACACCATCCCAAACACGAGACACTCTCGTATTCCTATCACAAGGAATTTGACTAGGCATAAACTTATATTTTGCGCTAATAACTTGGGCCCAAAGAGAAGAGGGACAAGAGATCATCCTCCAGCAAAGTTCCATAGAATAAGCCTTGTTAAGCATTTACATATTTTTTGAACCTCAGGCCATCCTCTTATTTAGGCTTGCAATCTTTTTGCCATATAATTAAATGACACTTCCTACCCCTAAAGAGCTCCAATGTATATAATCAATTTCATTACACACAGAGATAAGGATAATCATAATTTGCATAACATAAAAAGGAATACTCATTAAGCTAGACTAGACTAAAGTCACCTTACTTACCAGCTAGGGAAAGAGAATTCATTTTCCAGCGGGATAGTTTCTTCTTAATCTTATCAATAAGGAAAGCAAAATGTTTTCTTAGGTTTATGGTGACTAATGGAAATACCAAGGTACCTACCTAATTGATTGGAAGGAGTAATACATAAAGTATCACTAATACTAAAAACTAAAGTAGAATCAATGTTATTAGAGAAGAATAAAGAAGACTTGCTATAATTAATTTTCATACCAGAAGCAAAACAAAAATTATTAACAACATATTTAATAACAGTGACTTGTTGTAAATTTGCTTTAGCTATAAGAATAATGTCATTAGCAAAAAAGATGTGAGAAATTACTAGACCATTATTACTAAAGGTAAAGGGAGCTCATTTTTTGCTACAAATTTTGTCATTAATGAGATGAGCAGACCTCTCAATATAGAGGACAAAGATATAAAGAGATAGAAGGTTACCTTGGTAGATAGCTCTGAAAGGATTAAAGGACTCAGCCACAGTGGTATTTTAGTTTACAAACATAGATGAAGAAGTGACACAATGATGGATCAGATTCATAAGATTAGAATTCAGACCCACTTTCTGAAGGGTATCTATGAAAAAACTCCATCTTAATTTATCATAGGCTTTCTCCAAGTCTAATTTAATAACCACGTATCTATTTTTGCCTTTTAGTTTATGCAAAAAGTGCACTAACTCTTGGATAATTAGGGAATTATCAATTCCCTGTCTTCTAGGGATAAAACCAGTTTGGTTAGAAGAGACTAAGTGAGGCAAAGATTTTCTAAGTCTAATAGCAATCAATTTAGTGACTATTTTATAGCTCATATTGTAAAGGAAAATGGGCCTAAAATTTTTAATGAACTCAAGGTTATCAGATTTAGGGATTAGAGTAATCTTAGTTTCATTAACCTCAACAATTTTGGAATGATTATTAAAGATATCTAAGACAAACTTATGAATGAAAGGGCCTAGGAAGTTCCTTGATATTTGAAAAAGAGGGCATGATACCCATCATAGCAAGGAGATTTAAAGTTTCAAATACTAAACAACAAAGCTTTAACCTCTTCTATAGTTATATACAAATCTATCCTAAGCCTATCAGAGTCCCAAAGAGGAAGAAAAGAGTTATAACATGCAGAACAAAACTAAAAGGGGTTGGATCATAATAGATTTATTTAAAATAATTTATAGCAATAAGTTTAATTCTAGAAGAATTATATTCCTAATTTCCCTCATCATCTTTTAAGGCTTAAATCAAATTCCTATTTCTATGAATAATAACAGCTCTATGGAAGAAAAAAAAACCCTATTTTTTTGTCACCTAAATAGGCCCAATCGGTCCTATAATTGTGGAACTGAAAGGACTCTTCCTGGTCAAGGATTTGCGTATACTCTTTCGACAAGGATAACATTAGTTTAGAAAGGAAAGGGTTATGTTCAGTGGCCAATTTACAATAGATATCTTCAACCTTACTGAATATACACTTTTTCCTTTTAAAAATATTAACAAAAGTGGACTTTCTGAAATAACTGTGTCATGATTCTTGGTTTTAGCTTGGTAATTAGATTGCATCACTTGATCCATATCTTTGTCAGACATTCCTAAGACATCAAACCTAAAACTAGAGAATCCTTTCCTATATTCCTAGGTTGCCCTTACTTTTTCTTGATAGGCTTTTTAACTAACATCCAAGGGCAAAATTTTCCCTGCTCTCTAGTTAACTTATCCTCCTGCACTTTCTGAGTCCCCTCTCCTTGGATATTGAAGGAAGAACAGACTTGCACTCTGAGTCCATACTAGGGTTATTATGATAATCTACAGAAACAGACTTATTTAAGTTCATCTTAGGAACCTCTGTGCATGTGTCTATCCTATATCCATACCTCCCACAACTGAAGCATATGAGATGCAAGCCCTCGTATTCCACCCTAAACTCTTAACCCAAAACTTTAAATGAGGGAACTAACTTCTATCTTAAATCTAGTTCAACACAAATTCTTGCAAACTTATATCCAGAGACTAGGGAAGTGTGAGTAAAAATTGATCCCAAGCAAGCACCCACTTGCCAGAGGAACTTTTCATTATAAAGCTCTAAAGGAAAGTCATGGATGCCAAGCTACTATTTTTTTTAAGGTTATGGTCTTTTGGCCTAAACAAAGGTGTCTACCTTTGAACCAAAACGTAATGGTTCAAGATCAACCATGTCCCTTTAAGCAGTGCATGTTTGTAATCCTCTATTTTTTTCAAACTTTATTAAGAAAAAATCATTATTAAAGTCAAGAATATTTAAGAGGCCCATTTTTTTCTCCAAATATTATTTAGTTTTTCACTTATAAAAGTGAAATTAATGGATTATGATAAATTCACATTTTACTATATTTTTAGTAGAGTTTTTTTTAATAAATAAGTACTAAAGTACTAAATAAACTTGAAAATACCATAAAAATTACATTGATATTCATAATTGTGTAGTTAGTTTGAAATTTTGGATTTTATTCTAATTCTAGAGAAATTTAGCTTAAAAAAAATTAATTTTTGTACAGAAGTTTGAGTTGAGACTTTGAAGTTGATATTGAAGTGAAAAAGTAGAAAAATTGAGCTTAAAATATCAAGAATCAAGTGATAAGTGCTGGGCGTAGCTACTTTGGGTGCATAAAGTTAACACTTTGAAGAAGAAAATATATGAAGATCAAGTTTTTAGCAACTCTAAGTACTGAAAGTGAATACTTCAGCAACAAAATTCATGAAGGGCCTGCGCATAAACACTCTTACTGCTGAGAGTAGCTACACTCAAGGCTAATTTGGTCATACACCTTGCGCGTAAACACTCTCACTATTGAGAGTAGCCACACACAGTTGTGCGTAAACACTTTCACTACTGAGAGTAGCCACGCGCAAGGTAGAATTTCACAGAATAGCTGAGCTTAAACACTCTTACTACTGAAAGTGTTCACGCAAAATAACATAATTCTGAAAACTACTTTTAAGTGTTAACTTTGGACAATTTGAGTTACTACTTCATTCATAGAAGCTTCTAAAAGGCTTTTCATGTTATAACTCTCAGTGATTAAAGTGTAAAAGTGGAAAAAGGCAGAAAAAAATTATAAATAGTAGTTAGGAGTCTAGATTTGGGGACTTTTGTAATTTTTTGTCATTTTTCACTTTCTAACTGTTTTAACTTCTAAGGAAAGTCAGAGAAAAGGATTGGGAGCAACTTTCAAGCTTCATTACTAGATGAATCCTTTCGTTAAAGATTGAGTCTTGAAAGATGTTCTTCTGCTCCTTGTCTTCTTATTCTCTAACTTTTCCTTCTTCCATTGAAATGTTGTTCTAAACCTTTTTGGTTAGGGATCCATGGATTCAGATTTGATATTGTGATGTAATTTTGGATCTGGACCTTGAAGTTTTAATTGAATTGAGTATGTGATTCTGTTCTTAATGCAATTGTGAACTAATTATTCATTCAATTGAAGTTAGAGGAATCTTCATCAATGAAAATTGAGTTTATTTCTTATATCTAAATCATATATCTAGGTTATTAAAGCCTTAGGAATAAGTGATCATAATCTATTAATCCTATAATTTCTAGAACTTAATGCAATATTTGATTGAATTTCACCTAAGAAATTAGGGAGATTTAATTAGGTATTAGGATCAACGAGATACGGAATTGTCCTTTCGTTAAAGAAGTGAAATTGATTATCAATCTATATAAAATGATGATTTTTAACCAAATTGATTATCTTTATAGCACTCAAAATATTTTTTATAATTAAATTTAATTAAAATTTATAAATCAATCTATATAAAATTTACTACACCTACTTATTATATATATTTATAACAAAATTTATACTTATTGAACTTTAAAATACTCAAAGTCATATATAATATTGGTAATACGAATGACCAGTATGGAGGATTGTATATGTTAAATATAAAATAACAAATTAATCATGAATTTTGTATTTAATAAAAATTTATTGAAAACTTTAGAATACTTAAAGTCACATATAATTCTGGTCACACATATCATAAAAATGGATGTTGGTGTATGTAACATCCTAATTTTTACTCTCTCCATGTTCATGTGTGTTAACACGATTTAATCTTTTTCAAAGGTAATTCAATGTATTTTACAAAATTTTACGATGTTGATTAAATAAGTTTTGAGATAAAAGTACTTATTTTTATTTCATTAAAATAATTTATCCTTAAATATATGTTGATTTATTTTTGAAAGATGAACATTTCAAATACTTTGAATTTTTTACGTATCCCTTAACTATATTTGATTTCCAAATTTCATACACACCAATGAAGGTTGTATAGTGGTAGAATTGTTGTCCCTTACTTTAGATTTAGGGAACTTAGGTTCAAGTCCTATTAAGTTTAATTTTTATTTTAGATTTTTAGTGTAAAAAGTCCATGATGCCCCTGCATCATTTTAACATATGTGGCAATGAGATTTCATTACACATTCACTCTGTCTCCCTTACTGTGAGACACCTTAACTCTCACTCACGGTCTTTCTCTCACTTCCCCCCTTCCCCCATCTTTTGTCTCATTTTCCAGCAAGCTTAGGGCCAAAAACCACCATTCTCCATAGCCAAAAAACCTTGAGCAATCCCCTTCCATGCTTTGAGTAAGGTTTTCCCACTTTTCCTTTCTACAAAACTTGAAATTGCAACCTCCATTGTACCCAGGAAAATCAATTTTCGCCCTTGCATATTGAAAGGAGTGTGTTGATTGCTCTCTGAACATCCAAATAAGGTAAAAATACTCTTTCATCTTTCTTTCTCAATGTTTTCACCAATCAAAGCAAGGAGATGAAGTTTTTGCACCTCCTCCATGAAAAACTATGGACCTTAATGCGTCCAGCCACTATGTGAGTCAAGTTTGACCATTTGAATGTATTTTGTTTGGCCTAACCTCTGCATATTTGAATTTTGCAATGAAAAATCTTTCAAACGCAAGTGATTTCACTCAAAACGGACATCAAAATCACAAGTTATAGTGAAAATGGTGAGATCACTCCTTGTTATGCTTTTTTAGTGTTTCAGCAATAAAGGAGACTATTTTTCTCATTTATGTGATCTCCAAAACCTGACATGCAACATTCCTATGTACTCTTTGCAGAATTATCTTTCCAACAGTGTATTTTGAGTTCAAATCTGACATCGTTTCCCCCCTCAATTGCATAGGATATGTGAGCACCTTCAGTTTCTATTTACTCAAATCTTGTCAAAATTTGAAGATCAATTAAATAGAATGCTTTATTGAAATGTCCAATATGAGAAATATTCCTGGTGTATTTGAACAAGATATATTGTGTATTGTGCTCTTTGAAAACATATGGTTTGGCGCATATGTTGTGTAAAGAACTAAGAATATGCATATAGGCATATGTAGGTTGAGTGGGCACCTTTGTGAACTTGAGTTCTTTAAGGGTGGGAACATGCTTGATGATACACTGAAAGTAAATTGGTATATAAGTATATGTGCTCTAAGGAGTTTGGCCATGGTTTCAGCTCTGACCTTGAGTTCAATAATTGAATCTAATGACTAAAAACAAACCTTTATGAAAATTTTATTTTCTTTTTATTTTTAAATAAATAAGTAGTGTAACTCTAGTCGAGTAATGGTTGGAACTCAAGGAAAGAGACGAAGCTAGTGAGCTTGGAACACTTAGAGAAAGTGCATTAAGGCATGAATATAAGTACTTGCCAATGCTCTCTCTCTCTCTATATATATATATATATGGTTCTGAATAGTTGATGAAATTATGTGAAATCTTAAATTTGGCCAGCGCTTATGTGTAGTGATTAAGGGAGTGAAACTCCAAAAGTGTGCATGTCTATTCAGAAGGAAAATGTGTGCAAGTTCTCATTCTCCTGTGAAGAAAGTCACGAGGTTATTTTATAACTGCTGTTGGTGAAAGATAGGGAGGACCTCGACGTCTAGGGGATTTAATGGAGTTAGGTGACTTACTAATAGTCCTATGAGTGTCCTAGGCCCTGGAACTCTAGCTGGGAGTCTCCACGAGATGCTCCTTTATCCTGACCTTCTTCTGAGATTTATCTTGTTGGTCGAGCTAGATTGATCGATGGAGGTTCGAGTCCCCACCATACTTGCAAAATGTAGGTCGGCTAGTGAAACTCCCAACAACTTTCAAACAATGGGATTGTTATGGATCCAGATCTAGAGTCACATAAGCATGAAAATGAGATTTTGCCAAACCAAGAGTTATCAATTGCATTAATCATGCATCATGTAATTAGACTTGCATTTTGTTAGATTGTAAAAGTTACAGTTGTATTAATGTGATGTATGCTCGTAGTTTGTTTCGTTTCTTTTTTGAAGGTTATTTACTTGAAATATGTTGTGGTGTTGGAAATTTTCTTTTAGTTGTCACAGATATTGAGGATGACCTTTCTCTGTCTTATTTTCCACGTTGAACTTAATTTGAAGAGGATTCTTTGGATACCAAGGAGATAGAAGAGGACCCTTCCAAGGAATCATGACTACTAATAGCTATTTTTTTTTTGTTGTCTACTGCTAGAGGACTTCACTTGCTGTAGGGTGGAGAATTTGATACTTTATATTTTATTTTGGTAGCTTGGGTGTAATGTACTTTGTTTTGGTACTCTGATGGTCATGGATTGTGTTTTAAGATTCTTGGATAATTTGCAGTTACTTTGGATGATTACGAAATTATTTATATGACCAAGTTTATGTTATTAGTTATCTTCTGATTTTTTTTATGGAATTAAATAGGCAGGAAATTGGTTCTTCAATGTATGCAGGTAATGAATGTGAACTCTATGATTTTTCCCCTAAGAGAGTTCTAAGTCATAAATCACATGTTGTATTTCATATTATTAATAATTGGCTCATGAGTAAGTGAAAAAGATTGAAGTCTACTTATAGAGTTATGTCAATACATGGTATGACTATATTATTCAAGTTGTACTTAGTAATATTATAATTTTCTAAACTATGAGTAAATGAAGAAAACAAAATCTCATGAGTAATTATTAGTAGTAAGAGTATGACATGAATCTTTATAAATTGTTGCCTATCAAGTACATGAAGAATCAAGATCCATATCATAACCGCGCGTCATTCAATACTTAAAAATGCTAGTGATATCCATAAATTATGATGAATAATCCTATGCACTCATGATAAAAAAAAATTTCATTTAGTCTAAGACTCTTAATAGAAATCTGTATACATTATACATCAAATTATCTAAAAGTAGTAGGATTATCAGGTAATGGTCTTAGTATTTGTCGCCATTACAGTGCATATTAAAAAAAAAACAACAAAATAACTATAAATTGCATTTAATAAAAAAATATTTAAATTAATTACAATGTTTCACGTATTTTAGGAATCTAAATTATAATTGATTCATAATTATTATATTTGAATCGTATTTTAAAAAAATTATTAGAATTAATTATATATAAAAATTTTATATTGATAGTTATATGATGTTAAGAGTGAAAATAACAAATTAGCAATAAATTGCATTTAATACACAATCATTAAATTTGATTATATAAAAAAGTGAAAAAGCTCACCATAAATTTTAAAAATAAAAAAAAAATTACTTAAAATCATACCAAAATAATCTCAGGAAAAATTAACGAACCTCTTAAGTTACTATTTTATTGAAAATAAAATCATATAAATTGTTTTAGGTCTTATTTAAATTTAAATAGTATTAACTTAAATAATTTTATTAATTAGTTTAATATATTTAGCATTTAAATATATATATTAAAAATTAAAATATATTTAAAATAAAAAATTACACACTCACAAAATTATAGTTTTGTATTACATATTATAAATTATTTTTATGATAAAAAGATAATATTTATTAAATTAATTTTTCATCTTGTTATACATTACTAAATATATTTTTATCTTTACTTATATAATAAGTAATTATTACATAACTTTTGAAAACTTGCTAATAATTCTTTATATTATATTATTTTATATCTGTGTATTACAATATTATAAATTTTCAAGAGTCATTTGTTTTAAACAAATATATATATATATATATATATATATATATATATATATATATATTGCAATAAATCATACAAAGGTATTTTTTTTATTTATTAAATAAATATAAAATTAAATTATTTTAAAGTGATATAATATATTATATTTTATTTTTATCTGATTAAATTTATGTCAAGTATATATTATATGTGATATTTTTATTTTTACATCTAGATTAACAAAATTTTATGTTAATATGGACATATAAAAAATTACATGTTTTATAGATTCATTCTGATATATAAATTATATTAAATTTTCGTATTATGATAATTATTGATAATACTTTTATTTTTTAACTAAATTTTTATTTATTCATTGTCATTTTAACATTGAAAATTTAAGATGTAAATTATATACATACTATTAAAAATATTGATAATATAAGATTTATGATTCTTTTCTAAGTATAAAAATTTCAAAAAATTTATATAAAATTTTGATTATGACAAAATTAAACAGTGATATGAAAATTTAAATTTTTTTATATTTTTTATTTATTTTTTAACTAAAGCTATTTATTAATTAAATTTTAAAAATGGTGTTGTTTGTTTTTAAATATTATATTGATGATTATAATTTTAAATTTTAGATTAAAAGTAATTAATTATAATAATCAAAATAGTTTAAATAGTATTAAATATTATTATAATGAAAAAGTAATATATAAATTTGTTATTAAAATTTTATTATAATTATTGGATTTATATATTTAATAGTTTTATACTATAATAAATAAATAAATTATAATATTTTAAATATAAATTAAGTTTAAATATTATATTTATTATATATATATATATACATATTATTTGTTTTAATAGTGAAATAGAGCTTTTTAATTTTTTAATATTTCTTTCACATTTTAAATATATCTTTTGTAATTATGAAAAAAATCTACAATTAAATAAAAACATTAATTAATTTTTAAAATATTATAAAAATATTTTTTAATCTTTTTAATATTAATATTTTAAATTATATTTATCTATTAGTATTTTATATTGTAATTATATGATTATTCAAATTTTTTAAGATTAGAATTAAATTTTGAATGCTTTTAATTATTTTTAGAGTATTCAATCATATAATAGACTTATAATTCATTCTTCAATTATAAATTAAGATTTAAAATATTTAGAATATATATAAATTAAGTTTAATTATTAAATTTATTTTTTATATAATTCATTTTAAAAAATAATTTAAATTTTCATTTTTCATTTTTTATTTTTCTATCACATTAAAGATAATTATTATTTAAATTATATTAAAAAATAAAAAAATATAAATATATTTTTTACAAATTCGTGCATTTCACAACTATATTTACTAGTTTAACAATTATTATTAACCTACCATAATTGATCAAATCTCAATTTTTGTGATTTGTATTATCGACTATCTTCCTTACGAATTAATAAAAAGTTGAAATATAAAAAAATAAATTTCTCTTGAAAATAGAGTGAAAAACTTATTGGAAAAAGAAACACACATACCAAGGATTGAATCCGAGACCACCCTGACCAAAACATGAATGTCGCTGTACCACGGGAGCAATCAGCAACGGCGATAGCTTTTGTGAAATATAATATAAAATAAGTTAATTTTAAGAAACCCAACTAATATATCAACTCAACGTGGCCCTAAACTTGGTGCAACAGTGTAACTTGGAAGCGCAACAATGGCAAGAGCTGCTCTCCTTCACGTGCTGCGGTCACAGGGCCGCCATCACTTGTCCGCAAACACTCCTTCAGGTTATGTTCCTAATCTATTTTTTGAGCTCTCTCTCTCCCTCTTCTTCCTTCTCAACGTTGCCTTTAATTAAATTTTAAACTTCAAACTTTACGGATTCTCCGTCGGCTCTCCATTTTTTATGCCATCCCATTGATTAATTAAACTTCAAAAATCTATTCACCATTATTTTTTATTACACTTATGGTTTCGGATCAGTTTCTCGTTTTCGTGTGAATTTGTCTGCGACTCTGTTTGAGTTATTGACAAAATCTTGGAATGGAGATTATAGAGTATGAACAATCTCGCGTGGCGCTAAATGGTTATTAGAAAATTGGGACTTGTAAGGAGTATTATGACTATTCCTAACTGATATGAGACATTTTAATTCACACTCCTTGTGCCTAGGGCTGGACATCTTGTACTAAAGTTTGCAGAACTAAACATTTGTGGGTGGCCCAGCTTTCATATTGAATCGGCTCTAAATCTCTAATACCGTATTAGACTTTTTTTTTTTTTTTTTTAACTTACTCCTAAAAGTTAGCTCTAACGAAGAGGTTTGCTGAAACTTTATAAAGAGTATTTCAAGCTAACGTTGGACATCATAAAAAAATGTAAGCATTCAGACTGCACACTGCCACTGTTTTTACCCTGATTTTTCCAAAACTGTTGTACTTAATAAATTGTTCAAAAGTAGGATGACAAACACTTAAATCAAGAGGACCCCAACCAGATATTTCCATCGATATAGATTTAATGGTGAACGAACAGATGTTATAGTTTGTGTGGCAATTGTGAGCATCCTTTTTCATATTTGAATTTTGTTCACTTGATTTATCCTCTAAAATATCTATTAGACACGAGCCCATGCCAATAATTAATGAGAAGAATAAAGTTTTGAGGGTTTATTCTAGGAGAAAAGAAATAACAGAATAATAGGTTACAAGAGTTTTATTATGAGTTTAAAAGGTGAGCAGCAGTGGCAATTGGTTTTATTTGGAGTTAATATGGGTTAATGAGTCAGTTGCAAGAAAATCTTTTTGGAGTTAAATAGGAGAAAATTGTCAGGGAAAGGGGGAGAAGAGAAAATAAAACAAAATGAGTCATTCTCAATGAGCCTTTCGGTGGAGTTCTTAAGGTAAGTGCTAGCAATCATGGCACTCAACTTTCCTAGATGAAGAAACGTGCTGATGTGATGGAAGACATCAAGAAACTTTTGGGAAAGTGGATGCAAAAACAAGGTATTGAATTGGAGAATGAGCCCACAAATGAACTAACAAAAGGGGAGAACAGTGAAGGAAGTGGTTCAACTTTGGTGGAGTGGAGACTCATTTTATTGGCCAAAATGGTGGAGCTACGCAGTTTTGATGGTAATGACCCTTTAGGGTGGATGGCAAGGGCTCAGAATTTTTTATAAGTGTAGCTAATAAGAACATTGGGAGAACCACACCACAAAAGTTAGGTATTATATTTGGAGAACCAATGTAGTTAAATAACTGTTATGGTGTTGCCATGGTGGGTAGCAGTTGCGTTTTTCAACCAAACTGCCATGACCATGGCAAAAAATGGTGGTTTTCAATGGTTGTGCCATGGCAGCTGTACATGCCTAGCAGGAACAGTGGCCATGGCAGAAATGACGGTTTTGACAGCAAAAATTAGGTTGGGCCTGTGGACCCAACCTAGTCCAGACAAAAAGCCCACGAGCCCAAACTGCTTCTGCAATGTGCCATTATCGCGTTTCTGCTGCTCTCATAACGTCATCTTCTGCTTTTGGTTTGTTAGTCGTTGGGTTTTTGTTTCTTCTTCAACTCTTGTTTTTCCTCAATGCTCTTCCGTCTCTGGCGAGTATTGCTGCTGCAGCTCCAATGACCATTGCAACATCTCCAACGACTGCTACCTCCATCTCTGTCAACTCCAATTTTTTCAGTAGTTTTTTTTTTTTTTTTTTTTCTCTCTTTCAATTTTTCTTTGTTTTCTCTATTTGTCTCTTTTAATGCTCAAATAATTTCTCTCTTTATTTCATCTTTCCTTAACATGACTCAACAAGATTCTTCATCAAATCTTTTAAGAGCTTCTAATTATTTTGACCCGGGATGGATATATCTTCATTCATTGAAAGAGGGTCATACAAATAATATTGATTACAAATTTTGTGGAAAAGTCGTGAGCGTTAGAATCATTAGAGTGAAACAACATTTAATTGGAAAGAATGGTAATGTGAAAGATTACTCCAAGTGTCCAAAAGAAGTTATAAAAAGAGTTTGAGACATATCAAAAGGATAAAATGAGTCAAGACAACTTTGAGTTTTCAAATGTGATGAACTTTGAAGGTATAAGCTACGATTTAAGTGAGGATGAGGAGGATGGCCAAACACGTAGTATTGCTATGGGGAATAAGAAAGGGCCAATTAACTTGTTTTGTAGGAAGCCATAAATTGAGGCAAGTAAATATAGGAGAAGTATGTGACAAAGAAGTCAAGGGAAGAATTCATCAATACATAGCTTGATTTTGGTATCAAGTTCGCCTTTCCTTTAACTTTATTAAACTAAAAAGCTTTCAAGAAATGATTACAGCTATTGGTGCTTTTAGTTCAAATTTGACAGCTTCAAGTTATCATGATATTAAAGTTTCACTTCTTAAGAAAGAGATAGAATGTACTTGTTCTCTCATGAAAGATCATAAGGAGCAATGGAGCAAACATGATTGTTACACCATGTCAGATGCATGGACCGATTGTAAGCAAGATGTTTGATGAATTTCTTAGTCTACTCTCTTGCTGGGATTATGTGAGGTCCATTGATGGATCTAATTTTGTGAAGATCGGTGAAAAGCTATTTGAGATGCTTGATGCTTTTGTGGAGGAGATTTTAGAGGATAAAGTTGTACAAGTTATAACAGATAATAGAAGCAATTATGTCTTGGCTGATAAAATGTTGGAAGAAAAAGGACCACAACTTTATTGGACTCCTTGTACAACTCATTACATAAACCTTATGCTTGAAGATATTAGATAACTTCCCTTAATAAAGAAGACAATTCAAAGGGAAAAATTTGTTGTTGGCTTTATCGTAGTCATTCAAGTCCCTTGAGTTTGTTGAAAAATTTTACAAACAAAAGGGACTTGGAAAGACATGCGGTTACTTGATTTGCAACTTCGTTTTTATCATTAGAAATGCTTCATCAAGAATTTAATGGTTCCTCCACTTAATACTTTCATATGAAACACGAACACCTCTTTTTCCATGATTCCTATTTTCTGAAAATTTTCATTGCTAATATACCATTTTATTCAGTACTTTCAAGTACCTTATATCAAATAATCCTTATTTAGCAAGACTAAATTGGTTATGTCCATAAATTTATTCAGAGCTTCCTTGTATGGTTAGAATGTCTGGACTGTTTAGTTTTGGTTTTGACACTTTAAGCAAAATACCTATTAATATTTTTACTTGTATACATTTGTTTCCCTGGTTCAGTATATCATTATTTTAGGTCCTCGACCTATGGAAAGCACATTAGCGCTACTCCAACACTCAAAACTTCCTATCAACTTGCTGTTTCCCAAATAAGATGGGCATCACAGGCCACAACTACAGAGGAAGACAACAAGATTAGCATTGGACCTCGTAGTGGAGGACAATCAGGGGAAGGTGACAAGGAAACTGGAGTTGTTTATTATGGGCCGATCTCAAGCACCATAAAGAAAGTAAAACTTCTGTCTCTCTCAACTTGCTGCCTCTCGGTATCTCTTGGTCCGGTGATAACCTTCATGACATCCCCCGATATGAATGTCATCCTAAAGGGTGCAGTAGCATCGTCTGTGATATTCTTTAGTGCTACTACAACTGCTGCCCTTCACTGGTTCGTTAGCCCGTACATTCACAAACTCAGGTGGCAACCCGGTTCAGACAGCTTTGAGGTGGAGATGATGTCCTGGCTTGCAACTTACACTTCAAAAACCATCAAGTTTGCTGATATTCGGAACCCGGAAACCAATAGGCCTTTTGTGACATTTAAGGCTAATGGGAACTTTTACTTTGTGGATACAGAGCACTGTCACAATAAGGCACTTCTGGCTAGACTCACCCCACAAAAAGTGACTCATGAGTCAGCTTTCAAAAATTTGTGATTCAAAATATGCTGGTGTGAGCTCTCTCAGTTATTTTACTATTACATGTATTGAATCCCTGCCCTGCCTTAATTTCAATCTGTGGTTGGAATTTTTTTGTACACTTGAGATTTAATATCTTGTTCTAATGCCATAAACTGTTTAGGTCTGATTAATAAATTCCTCAGTATGGTATTTTGCAACATTATAATATAGGAAGTATTTTATACAAATTTGGGATTTTTGAAGTCTTGTCAAATTTATTAACGATGTTGCTGTATTTGTTTACTGTTATTTCGGTCCTTCTACCTATGGTTTATTTAAGAGGAACATATCTAGTGAGATAAGTATGAACAGTAAGATTGTCGTGCTTGAATCTATTTAATATTCCATTCATTTTGATTGTATGGTTAGGATTTAGTTTCTCTTGCACTCTAATATCATAAACTGTTGGTTATATCTTCGTGTTATGGTGAAGCTTTTACCATGCTGATGGATGATGTGATTTAGTAGTGGTCTGAGGTTCTTTCTGTTGGTCAATGAGAACGCATCTTTATTGGATGGAAAACGAAAGAACTTTAAGAATACATTGATATTATGACTAAATAGTAATACAGATTTTGAATATATACAAGCAAGTATCTTATCCATTGATTTTTTTTTTTTTAGTTTAAGTAAAGTATTAAATTGTAAATAAAAAAAATTAATGCATAAGAAAAATATGTATAATTAATTTAAATAAGTAAAAAATATAAGTTTATGATTAAATAGAAGAATTTAATTAAAATACGCTTACAATGTAAAAGTTTTATATTGTTGTCTAATCATAGACCACTATATAAATTAAAAAATATATATTATTGTCATAATTACCGTCAAAGTTATATTAACGGCGTCATTTTTTATACCAACAATATATCAAAATTAATCTCTTAAATAGAAAATAATAATTTAAATGTACTTAAAAAAGAATTTAATATAAAAATTTAAAGGTATGTAAAATGAATATTTGATAAGCAACTAATTATAATAAAAATTTCTGTTAAAATAAAAAACATTTATTTACACTTTTATAACTTTTGCATTATTTTTCAATAAAAAATTTCTTACTTTTAAATGCTTAAACTCAACTTAAAAAATTGAGGTTAAACAACTATATAAAATAAAGTAAATTTTTTTATTAGTCAATAATTAAACATATTTTGGATATAAAGTTAACAAACTCAACTCCAAAAACTTAAATTAATATTTTTTATTTTACATGTTTATCTATTATAATATATTCAAATTGACGAACAAAGTATCGATTTTAATATTTTCATTATGATTTTTATTGTATATTAGTTTATATAAAATATTTAAAAAAAAAATTTAAAGAAATAATTTACTATCTATAAGATATGAATACACTAGATATAAATTTGCTTAAAAATATAATTTTAGTTTTTAAAAATTTTGTAGTTTTTAAAATTTTGAAAATATAAAATTTACTTAGAAATTAATTTCTATACTTAATATTTATATTTTTGAATTTTTTTTACGTTTTGGACTTTTTTATCTAATGCTGTTTTAATAATAAAAACTAATTTAAAAATGTTTACTCATATAAATTGTAACTTTTTTAATATAAAAATTAATTAAAAAAGCACATCAAGTATAGAAATTAAATTTATAATTTAACTTAAAGAAAATATAAAAGATGTTACCATATTAAAAAAAATTAGAAAGTTTTGGCGTTGATAATAAAAAAATTGTTTAGCAAAAATCTTGTAAGAGTTATAATAAATATCAATCAATAGTAACAAAAATCATGTTTAAAACAACGTATTAAAAATTGTAGTATTACTATTTTTCATTTTGGAAAGAATCTTATTCTAAATAAACTCAAAGTAAAGTATTAGACTGCAGTTATGTATCATTTTTTTTTTTACCATAACTCATTATAATTATTTAGTCTTTTTTTTTTTTTTCAAATAATTATCTAGTCGTTTTGGTTGTCAATTGAAATTGGTAACCCTTGATCTGAAGGAGATATTGGTTCAAACCTTAGTTAAATTGGAATATGTTATAATTTGGATAAACTTAAATGTGACATTAATGTTCACATTAATGGTTCATTAGCGAGGGTAAATACAATTAAATAAAAAGGCAAGACTTTAATACACAATTAAAGTTGTCTCACGGTAATTTAAAATAAATAAGTAATTCTATTTATAAAAATAATTACCTTAAATTATATAAATAGTTTTTCTATTTTAATTTCTTCTACCTAGAGTGTTGTTTCCTCTATTGATGTTATTGTGGCTTCCAAATAGGGATGGAACAGGTCAGGCCACCTAACAGGGGCCTGTGGTCTGGCCTGGTTTAGGCCTGGTCTGACCTGACCTTTTTAATAAATAAACCAGGTTCAGGCCTTTTTTAAGGCATGTTTAAGTAAACAAGTCAGGCCTAAGCTGTTTATAAAACCTGTTAAGCCTAACAGTCTGGCCTGTATAAATATATATATATATATATATATATATATATAATTTAAAATAGAGCTATCAAAATATATTTAAATAATAAATTTATTTAATAATATATTTTTATATTCTTAATTCTGTTATTATTAAATTAATATATTATGTTATAATTTTATTTATTTATAATTATAATAAATAGAAATTATATTATATTAAAAATTAAAAATATTTATACATGATTACACATTTTAAATAATAAATTTATTTAATAATAAATTATTATATTTAAACAATTTAAAAAATAGTTAAGTCTTTAACAGGAATAAGACGTAATAAAAACTAAACGAAATAAAATTTAAAAATAAAATAATAAAATTATATTAATATATTTTTTTATACTCTTAATTTTATTATTATTAATTTAATTATTTAATTATTATATTAATATATTATGTTATAATTTTTTTTATTTATAATAAATAAAGATGGCTTAAATCTGAATTATATTTTATTTGAAAGTAAAAATTTATTAAAAAAATGATAACAAAATAAATTATATAATAATATATATTTTTATAACTTGCACATGTTTTAATTAAATTATTAGTCAATTTATCAATTTATATGTAATTTATAAGTATGTGTTTTAATTTATTGTATCAGTAATATTTTCTATATTACATTAATATTATAGTGTAGTTAATTTTACATTTATTTGTTAATTTAAAATAAAAAATTAATGAGACAAATAAAATTAAATATTTTGTAATTATTTTTTAATTTAATAGTTATTATTGTTTTCATTTTATATATATATAATACATTAAGTTTAAATTTTTATATTAAATTTTATCACATATTTTTAATTAAGATAAAAATTTAGAAATATAAGTTATTTTAATTTAAATATAAATTTTAATAATTCTTTCTATGTTCATATGTTATTTTTCTGCATCTATGAATTTTATAATATAAGTATTTATCATCTACAATTTTTATAATGACGATATTTATTTATTTTTTAAAATATAATAATTTTTTTAGTTGATTCAATAAATTTTATAAGTGTTACTTTTTGTAATTATTTTTTTAATTTAATAGTTATTATTATTGTCATTATATATATATATATATATATATATATATATATATATATATTGCAGTAAGTTTAAATTTATTATTTTTTAAAACATATAATTTTCTTTTAATTGATTCAACAAACTGTGTGAATGTTATTTTATTTTTTTTTATCAATTTTATGTATTTACTATAACTTTATTTGTTGAATATAAGATGTCTTTAAATACACAAAATATGTTTCTAAAATAAAACTAAAATATTTACTATTTATATAATTTTAAAAAATAAATAAAAAAATATAAATATAAATTTTATTAATATAAAATATTTATAATTAATACTTAAATAATATTTTAAAAATTATTTATAAAATTATATAAATATTATTATAATTATTTAATAATTATTAAGAACATAGATAGAAATTAGAAAAATGTATAAACTAATTTAATAATAAAATATTTATATTTTTATTAATATTAATTTTTTTTAACATACATTTTTAACAAGTTTCAGGTCAGTCCAGACCACTTAAACAGGTCAGATCAGGCCTAAAATAAAGCCTTTAACAGGTAACAGGTCAGGTTTAAGCTTAATAATTATGTTACAGGCCAGGCCTGTTTAGAGTAAAGCCTGACCTGTTTCTATTCCTACAAGTTCCAAACTAGTTTTGATTTTTCTATTGTGGTCTTTGTTGAATATTTTTTATTTTCTTTAGGAGAGTCTTTTCTCACATGGAAAGGGAGAGAAAGAAAGTAAAACTCCTCTTATTTAGAAGTTTAATATTGAAAAAAAATGATAAAGAGTTTAAATATATAAATAATATTATTATATTTTTTATTTATATATTTTTATTTTTACAAAAAATAAAAAATAAATATTTTTTCTTTAAAAGTTAATAGTTTTAAAATTAATATTTTTATTTTTTTTATAAATTTTTAAAAAAAATTTGACTTGCAAAACTAATATTTCAAAAAATTAGAATATTAATCATGAAAGAGTAGTGAAAGAAAAAAAATAAAGAAAACTTCCGTATTGACATAACTCAAAACATTAGCATTGAAAGGGGTTTAGAAAACCTCTAAATCTTTACTCTCCTAATTAAGTAACTATAAAAAAAAAAGTTAACTCTCCTCTCCTGTTAAACACAAATCACAAACATAGTTTTAGAATTTTCGAATCGTATAAGTAAATCCTTGATGCTTTGGGGTGTACGATCTTCCTTTTTGAGGTTCCTTCTTAAAGCTGAGTATTGGACCATGGTTCTTGGACTAGGCGATTCTTTCAATGATCCTACATTTGTTCACCAAAGTCAGGAAGTCGCGGATTCTCTGATGTCCTTTCCTATAGCCTTTTTAATCTCTGCTTGCAGCCCGTTTCAAAGTTTAAGCACTTTGATTCTTCACTACTGGCCATGTGGTGTGGCCACGTGGTGTGGAAGGTAATGGAGAGCCAATTCCTTAAATCCAGCTACGTTCCCACCAGTTAACATGCCTCCCTATTTCAGCTCCAAAAACTCCATCTTCTTTTTGTTCCCCACGTTAGCTGGAAGTGCTTGCTTAAGAATGCTCCTTTGAACATTTCCTATGTGATTTCTCTGCCTTTGTTCTCAAACCTCAACATAAGCTACCTTTTGAGCCTTATTGCACAACAATTGTGATGGGTTTCTTCTTACGAACTAATCTAGCCCTTGATGCTTGTTTTCCTCCCAAGCGTTGTCGTGACGATCGAGTATGTTTGCCAGTCTGTGGAGAGCAACAACCATTGCTTGATCATTGCTCCTAGCCATGGATTATCTTGATATTCCATCAGCGACTTTCAATTTTGCTCATCAGTCCTATATAAACACACAATTTCACAAAGATCACACAACAAACACATAACACATGAGGAAATCAGTCCTATTTGCCAAATTCGTTTTCTAATCTAGCCTAAGAGTGTGCTCCAGGACAAATTGCTCTCATACCACCTAAAAATGTAGCAGTGAAGCTGTGGTCTTGCACGTCTTAACCACTACATCGAGTTTAGTGTCCTACTTGATGAAGTAATGAATGTTCACAATTATTGCACGTCTTGGTACCAACATGCAGTTTTCCTTGTTATTCAATTGATTCTGAAATTAGTCTAGGAAATAATTAGTATTAAACTATTAAGTACACGTGCAGCAGAATCTGTCAAGGTTCCTCCCTGCATCATGATATTACAGCAACCACCTAGTAGTCTTCCATCCTCTGAATCCCTTTCATTCTTAAGTCCACTAAACGAATATCATGCCATTTAACTTTATGTATAGATTCCCAAAACTCCTACCTACCCAATCTTCTTCTTATCTAGTTTTAATATGAACATGGCACAGATTAAAACCGTACAGATATAGGTATTTTAAAGGGAGGGCATATTTTCTAAATAGCCTCTTATACAATATTATGCACGTTCAAAATTACTCTCTCTCTTATTATCGGTTCTATCTATTAGTTTTGCATAGGCAGGCTACGAGTGTCATTCTTTTTTTAACACTTGTGGAATCATAGCGCAGTATGCAATATTTGAATTTGGGTACTAACATGTAACCCAATTTTGCAAAGTTTTAGAACTTGTTGTCACCAGAACTTGTTGTCACCTGTTTCTACTGCAATTTATGCAGGACTGGACCTTTCTTTGTTCAGAGTAAAGCCGTACCCATTCACGGTTTTTATCACCACATAGCATGAATTATAGATGAGTGACTCTGTATTCCAATCTCACGATAATTAATCTCATTGCAGCAAAATCATGATCATGCGACACACGTGTGGTCATTTCCCCCTCCCACTGTGATACAAAATCAGAACCTCTTCTTATTAAAAATATTTCCTTTAACTAACTGCTGCCCATACGAACTACTGAGCAAAACTGCCACTGGGCTTAAATTCCCACGACAAAAAATCAGTATAGTTTTATGCTTCCAGCAGGAAACAATTCGGCGAAAATCTATTCCTTCTAATAGAATACAGCAACTGATTTTAGCTTCAGATCTCATGCATGGAGAAGGTAGAGGTGGCATTAAATACTTCAGTTACACCTGTCCATCCCCCACTCACCAAATTGCATGAAATAGATGCAGGTGGCTTCGTCCTTACACTGCATGTGTAATGGCTTAGAATCCCTAAATTTACGGAATATAGTGGCTGGTTTCACGTGCCCTTGTGTGTATAAAATGAGAGAATAAGTTATCTAATTGCTTCACATATTCTCCTCACACTAAATGCGGAGTCCTCACTTTTCTTTCACCATTGATACCTCCCCTTGCCTCCATTTTGTCGGCAGCTGCACCCTGTCTCAAGAATAGTTCAGAAAAATAAAAGAAAAGTCACCAAAAGATGCCCAGCCTTTATGAACCGAAACTTCCAAAATTCCTTGTAATAATCGCTAACCAGCTCTGCATAAAGGAGAGCCAAAATCTTCGCAGAGGATCGTCCATTGCAGCTAAGCCACTGCACAACCAACGTCAACACCCAGCTCAATCCTTCTACCAAATAATAATATGAAATAGATGAAATGAATGTATGCTGACCACTACCTCTGCACGTTATGGATGATAAAGTCTGAAAAGAAATTAAGCATGAAATTTTCTGTGCATTAGAAACACTAAGTCCAGTATCGGTTACCGTGAATGAATTGATTTTTGCCTTTGCGAATTAGATAAATTAGTTTTGATACATCTGTGAAACTCGAAACATATATGTGGTGCGTGTGTACTGTCACCCCTTCTGTTGGAAACAATTACCATGTTAATTATACCAATACACGTGCATGTAAAATATGTGCAAATGTGTAACCCAGCTCTGCACGTGAAGGGATCTCGGAACAAAATTAGTATAATTACTACTTGCTAATTCTGTCTCTGCATCAAGTCAATTTTAAAACCAGTATAGATATAAGAATATATAAAAATGCTTTAACTTGTCGAATACTGATGTAAATATATATGAGTTGCAGAGGTTACTAAAATCTCTATGTGAAATAAATATTGATTTAATGACTGAAGTGACTAAGTACTGAATTTAGGTGCGATTATATATTAATCTCAGTTCTGCATCAAGAAAATACTATGGAAAGGTATAGCAAGTGCATTGAACGAGTACTAGAGACCGATCATCTGATACTAACTGGGAAATAATCTTGAGCATAAGAATGAACGTGTTTGGGGTAAGGAAAATTTTTTTAAGTTAAAAATCATGTTAAAGGAAGTTAAATTTTGACAAAATGTTGAAAATTTGGAAGGAGCCTAAAAATAGGTCTAAACTCGAGAAGTATTGAAAAGTTATTCAAGACCTTTTTGTTTCATATCAAAAGGACACATTTCTAGTTATTTTAGAGGTTTTTGTCACCTCGTTGATTTTTCTCTAAAACTGTTTAAAAATAGGATTGATAATAAAATATTCTAAGACTACAAAACTGATGGCCTTTTCGAGGAGTTTTGTTGAAGTTTCCAAGTCCATGATACCAAAAACTGCTCAAAAAACAGGAAGTGGTCAGAAAATATTTTAAGTCCACAAAACTGATGGCCTTTTCGAGGAGTTTTGAGGAGTTTCCAAGTCATTGACACTCAAAATTGCTTGAAAAACAGGAAGTGGTCAGAAAATATTCTAAGTCTGCCAGTCTAGTTGAGCTTTAGAGTCCCTCTAGAATTGCTCGAAAAATAGAAATGAGTAAAGAAAATATTTTAAGTCCACAAAACCAAAACAAGCTCTCAAAACTCCAGAATTGCTCGAAAAGAGAAGTCAAAAAGAAACTATTCTAAGGCCATAACACTAAATGATCCTCTTAGATTTCTCCCAGAAATACTCGAAAGATAGAAAAACAAAAGTTTTGATAGGTCAAGTCATTACAAAATCCAAAAGCGGTTACCAGCAGTTATCAACATTCACCGCTATGCAAAGGAGATCGTGGGCGATAGCGGTTACGAAAGAAGCCCCAATCAACAACACGATCACAAGCAATCGTAGATAATGGGAATCAACAGTTGAAGGTAGTTACCAAGAAGTGCCCGCAAAAGGAGGAGAAGGGTGGTGGTCTTCCTGTCTATAAATACTCTAAAGCGCCATTCTACAAGGGACGACTTTTTGCACCCTGACATCGCACCTAAAACTTCTACACGCTGAAACCTTGCACCGCGCCAGACACCAGCTACAAGGAGACTCACATTGACTACTGTTTGCTGTTGTGAGGAGTCGTACGTTTACATTCACGCACCTTTACATTTTTGCACATTTACCTTTCTGCATTTTAATTCCAGCTTGTTGTTTATTTCGTTTCTGCGATTTGTTTCCTATTTCGTACTTTTCTGTAAAGAACCTCTACGTTGTGATTCCGTTTTATGCATTTCATATTCACGTTTCTGCTAAATTATTTAGTTCCTATTTAGCATATTTCTGTAAAAACATCTGCTTCTGATTAAATTCTGTCTCACTATTAGTCGCTATTTCCGTTTAATCCTCTACTTTATAACGTCAATCCTACTGTTACGTTAACAACACACTTAAAAGAACCCAAAGAGGACCTATTCCAGTCCCCAAATTGCTCTTGGATTATTTGTTTACAAATTATCATTTTTCACCGTAAACAGAATGTTTGGGACTGGGATATGATATGTACCGATGATTGAATGAAGCTACTATTAAGGACATGTAATTGCTATTTAGAATAGATGACTTATTCAATCAGTCGTAAGGAGCCCGATATTTCCAGGAGCGACTTCTGTTCGGGTCACTATCAGTCTAGGTTCAAGTAGAGTGATGTGCAAAAGTTGACCTTCCGAAATGTGTAATGTTATTTCGAGTTCATAGTGGTGTCATATGATCAGACCAACGCCCAGTGTTTCGTGGACCTTATGGATGAGGTGTCCAAGCCCTTTTGGCTACATGCTTGGTGATGTTTATAGATGACGATATAGTGTACCCTTTTGATTTGGCGATGAGCGAGATTTTTGGAGTGGGGTTTTAGAAACCTGGAGACAGGAAGGATTCCGTGTTAGTTTAGCAAATGCAAATTTTGACCCGAGGGATATATATATATATATAACGGATATATGAAGTGTCCAGCAAAGCTATCTTGGCTTTTTACTTCTACATTATGAGTCTAATATAGGTATAATATTGGATAACACCAACTTTTTCCTTTACCTACCACCAACCCAAATCTGAGTGTGTGTGCAGTGGATGTACATTGAATTTATCTCAATATATTGGATGTATTTGGAACATAAATATGTTTTACTCTTGTATAAGATAGAAATTGAGTTTAATATGTGTGTATGTAGACTGTGTGAGTGTTTGTTTATTTCTGCATGAAATAAAAGTAAAGGACTTGATGAAAGTATGTAAAATATGTGTGTTTATCAGTGTTTCTTTCTATATAAAATGAATGATAAAATTCGGTGTGGAAATATGGTACAAATATACTGAACTAGTAACTTTATAAAGTGAAACTTAAATCATAGTGACATATAGAATTAGATGTTATAGAATGTTTGCCTGCATAACACCCTTAGTTGTGAAACAATATAAAACTGAGGGTAAAGAAAAGTTACTAAATAAATTTCACCTCCTTATTTCGTGTAAATTATGAACTGGTGGAGAATGCTGAAATGTTAGCTAAATGACGGGAAGAGTAACAGAGGCCAAGGTTAAGAAGTACCTAATTGATAGTTCCAGCTTTTCTAGATATACAAAATAACATGTAATTAAATGCCTAGTATGAGGTGTTTAGTACATAACATAATACTGTAAGGAAAGAAAGATGCTGAATTACTTGTCTTTAATTCCTGGATATAATACATTGTTGTACATGTGGTTCATGAGTTATAGATAAGACAACCCATAAGTGTAACTAACAAACCATAACCAAAGATGATGTATTTACTAATTTTTTAGTGAAAAATATGATAACTAATGTGTAATAAATAAACAAAATACACACCAAATATTTAGTACAAGTATAAACCTGAGACAACAGTATTACAATTAAGAAAAATAAAACAAATAAAGGAGAGACTTAAAGCCATTAATAGGAATAATTTGGTATTAGGTTAGTGAATAACAAGAAGTGGGAAAAATTGACTATATAAAGAGAATTCTAATAAGAACTTATGATAAGGTCATGATAAATCCACATTTTACTACATTTTAAGCATAGTTTTGTTAATAAATAAGTGGTAAAGTACTCAATAAACTTGAAAATACCATAAAAATTGTGTTAATATTCTTAATTGTGTAGTTAGTTTGAAATTTTAGATTTTATTCTAATTTTGGAGAAAATTGGCTTAAAAAGAATTAATTTTTGTGCAGAAGCTTGAGCTGAGACTATGAAGTTGATATTCAAGTGAAGAAAGTTGATGAATTGGGCTTAAAAAAATCAAGAATCAAGTGTTTTGTATGAGGCGTAGCCACTTTGGGTGCATAGAGTTAACATTTTAAAGAAGAAAATTTATGAAAATCAAGTGCGTAGCAACTCCAAGTGTTGAAAGTTAACACTCCAGCAACATAATTCATAAAGGGCTTGTGCGTTAACACTCTGACTGCTGAGAGTGATAACGCCTCTAATTTGCCCAAGAACCATGCGCGTTAACACTCTCGCCACTAAGAGTAGCCACGGGCTGTCAGGCTAGTGATTTATTATTGAGTAATCTATAATATTTTATACTTGTTCAATGTTAATTGAAGGATTATTTTGTATTGGAATAGATTTAGATGGAGTTTGAAAAAAAAAAAAAAGTGAACAGTACCGTATGAACAGTAAAACCGCCTATGAACAGTGCAAAATAGCGTGTGAATAGTAAAAATCGCGTATGTACAGTGACCGCTGACATCATCCTGATGTCAAGTACGCGTACAGTACGTGTGCATAGTATTTCTGACGTGAATAGTGTCCTGAACAGTGTTTCCGGCGTGAACAGTAAGGCGGTGAACAATAATTTCTGTCAGTAAACAGTAAATTTCAAAAAATTTCTATAAAAAGGGGCTTCACACGAAATTTTCATTTCTTTACTCATATTTAAGGTTCTCAAAGGTTCTAAGGCCATATACTGCCATTTTCTTCCATAATAAACCCTCCTAAACTTAGATTTCTCGCCAGATCTGAGATTCTACATCTATTCTGAAGGATTTGAAGTAAGTTTCTTTAAGTTTGAAGCTAGATTTACCGTTCATTTCTCTTCTTCTCTTTCTCATAGAAGTTCATGGTGTTCTTAGGAGAAACTCCGTTCTAAAGCCAAATCTTTGGTGAATCTTGTTATAAAACAAGTAATATTTGGTAAATCTACTGTGAATCATCGTTCTGAGGTAAAGGGAGCTTACTTTAACCTATGAACTACGTTTTGAACGGTTTAATATGCTATTTCAAGATGTTTTGATATGATTTTGTTAGATCTATTGAATAAAAGCTATTTTCTAAGATGTAACTGCTGTTATATGACTTAAAATGCTGAGATTTTGGCTGATCTATTATAAACTTGCCTTAGTTGAGCTATTAAAATAATTTTGGCAGTGTACATCATACTGAGATATATATTTTGCATCATTATAGAGCTGAGTTACATGTTTAGGTGGGTAGACGTGTAACGGTAAGTTCATGCTAAGCTCTTGTGCTGTGCTGTCTAGATCCAGATACCGGAATGGGTCGCTCCCAGACCGGCTCGGTTTCTTCTGGATTACTTAGGCTGTGAAACCAGTTAGAAACCGTTTTTATGCTGTGCATTAGATAGGCTGGTAATGCATGGGGCTGTTGTTGTGAGTAATATTTTGCTATATATATATGATTTTAGTTTATTTTTGTAAGATCACCCTTACATTTCTTTCTATGTCGTTGTGTGCGTGTATACTGTGATGATCGTACGGTGGTATGTGAGCAGATGTAGCAAGTGTTGCATCTACTTCACAGGCTCAAGGGCCAGTGAAGAAATGTTAGAAGCTGGAGTTGAATAATCTTGCATTAAAGTCCTTTTTCTTTATATTTTGAAACCTCATGTAGAAGGAGTTACGTAGTATAATTTTTGGTATTTTGAATATTATAAACTAAATGTAATATTATGTTGTTCTGTTGGATATTTGTTGTAAGAAAATTTATTTTATTTTGAATGAGAAGTGAATTTTATACTTATATTCTCTATTATTTACCTATTTTAAATAAGTATGTGGTGTAGAAATAATGTTCTCGGTTCCTTATAAAAGGGGTCGTGACATTTTAGTGGTATCAGAGCATGGTCTAGGTAAACCTACGGGGTGTAAGAAACTTTGTATATGATAACTTGGGTGAGTTATAGGCGAGTTGTACTATGTAAATAAGAGGCTGTTAAGCTAAGTTATAAATGATTGCTGAGATAAGTGTGTTTGCTATGCTGTGTGAAATGCTGATATGATGTTATGCTCGGTGCTAAATTTATTAAATTGTTATGATATACTAAATATGAATATATTACTGTAAGCTGAATTTGTGAATATAGTTATGTGGTGGTATTGCTGAATGTGTTAAACATTAGTAGTTTAAGCTAGTCTATATATTAGGATGGCTAGACCGAGAAGATCTGCTGCAAACCCTCCTCCTCTAGTTGACGTGAACAAAATGGCTCACGCCATGGAGGCTATGGCAAGTACTTCTCTCTGTGTTGTTTGATTTTGGAGCCACGCATTATTTTATTGTGGATATTTGTGAGAGAAACTTAAGGTTATCAGTGAGCGATCTAGGATGTGAATTGGTAGTATCGACACCTACTTTAAGTTCGATTAAGACTTCGACGATTTGTGTTAGGTGCCCCATAGTAATTGAGGGACGAAAGTACAAGGTAAATCTTATTTGTATCCCGATGTCAGGGTTAGATGTAATCCTGGGTATGGATTGACTAACTGCCAATTGTGTGCTAATTGATTGTGGCCGGAGGTGTTTAATCTTTCCTGAGCAGCAAGGCTGTGTGGAATTGATTTCTACTCACCAAGTAGAAACATCCTTAGGTGAAGGAGTATCTTGTTTTGTTTTGTTGGGAGTTATGAATGCAAAAGTGGAGCAAAGCCTTCAGTCAATACCAGTAGTACGGGAATTCCCTCAGATTTTCCCAGAGGATATTCCTGGAATACCTTCACGTATAGAGGTAGAGTTTGCTATAGATTTGATTCCTAGAGCTGAGCCAGTGACACGGGCAGCTGCGCGTTAACAGTCTAGCTACTGAAAGTGAACACGCCCAAGCCAAAAGTTTTGAAAACACATGTGCGTGGACACTCTGGTCATTGAAAGTGTCCATGCAAAATAAAAGAATTTTGAAAATCACTTTTAAAGTGTCAACTTTGGACGATTTGAATTCCTATCTCAGCCATAGAAGCTTCTAGAAGACTTTTCATATTATAATTCTCAGAGATTAAATTGAAGAAGTGAAAAAGGCAGAAAAAAGAATATAAATTGAAGTTAAGAGTTTAGGTTAAGGGACTTTTGTTCATTTTTGTTAATTTTCACTTTATAACTGTTTTAACTTTCAAGGGAAGTCAGAGAGAGGGATTGGGAGCGACTTTCAAGCTTCATTGCTAGAGGAATCAGGATGAAGATTAGGTCTTAGAAGATGTTCTTCTGCTTCTTATCTTCTTCTTCTCTTACTTCCCCTTCTTCCATTGTAATGTTGTTCTAAACCTTTTTGGTTAGGGATCTATGGATCCAGATTTGATATTGTGATGTAATTTTGGATTTGGATCTTGAGATGTTAATTGAATTGAGTATATGATTATGTTCTTAATGCAGTTGTGAATTAATCTTTCATTTAATTAAACTTAGAGGAATCTTTATCAATGAAAATTGAGTTTATTTCTCAGATTTGAATCATATGCCTAAGTTATTCAGATCTTAAGAATAAGTATCATGATCTAGTAATCCTATAATTTTCAGAACTTAATGCAGTATTTGATTAAATTTCACCTAAGAAATTAGGGAGGTTTAATTAAGTATTAGGATCAATGAAGCAAGAAATTGTGCTTTGGTTAAAGAAGTAAAATTGATTATTAATTAATTAAAATTCTCAAGAGTCCAGAACATGATTATATTGCAATTGAAAATCTGGTGAAGTGATTCTTAACTATTTTCTACATAGCATTTTCAATCTAAAATTTGTATTCTGTTTTACAGCATTTTATTACCTTTTATTGTTCTGATCTCTCATCTTTTTACATGTTACAAATCTTCCAAATGAATTGTGTGGCTCAACTAATTGTCAAATTGTGAAGTGGTAATTGAAAATAAGATCCTTGTCAACGATACTTGGGACTCATATTGATTTTCAAAATTTTATTACTCGCTACAACTACCTAGTACACTTGCTAGTTAGTAGTTATCCAATTTCGTAACAAGTTTTTGGCGCTGTTGTCGAAGATCTTTATTTTTCAATATTATTAGTAGCAAGGAGACAAGTAGATTGAGTTGTTTGTTTTCTGTTTCTTTTTTTAAATTTCTATTTTTATCAATTGAATTTTGTATTGCATTTTCTGCTAGTTTTTCTGTATACCTTTGTTGTCTAGTTTTTTATAAATTTTGTATCATTGCATTTTGTGTAGTTACATGTTTAGATATTAGTAGGATATTCTGCTAGTAATTTTTCTATACTATATTGTTTTGTATTTTGATCATTTTTCAAGTGTTCATGCTGTGTTTAGTTTTCCTTTTGTTATATGCGTGAGAAAAATAAAAACAAGACTGCTCTTGTGTTTGATCCAAACATAGATAGAACATTAAGAAGGCTGAGAAACAAATTAAGAGTAGGAAATTCAGCAAGCAAAGAATAAGAATTGGAATATACTCCATATACTCCTAAATTGAAAAAACTTCAAATTCCTTCTTCTACAGCACCAATACCACAAGAGAAGATAATGGCTAAACAGAACATGTTGAGAACTTTAGGAGATTATGTAGTACCTAACATACAGGGACACAACTCCTCTATAGTCAGACCTACTATACAAGTCAACCATTTTGAAATAAAACTAGCTTTACTTCATTTAGTTCAGCAAGATCAATTTTTTGGTTCAATTTCAGATGATCCTAACTTACATATCTCTAACTTTTTACAGCTTTGTAACACAATAAGGATGAATGGAGTCAACAAGGATGCAATTAGATTGAGACTAATTCCATTTTCCTTAAGAGATAAAGCAAAGTGTTGGCTGTAATTCAACTACAAGGAAGGATAACCACTTAGGCAGACTTTGTCAATAAATTCTTTACCAAGTATTTTCCACTATCTAAAGTTGGCAAATTAAGAGGAGAGATTACATCATTTGTGCAGCAAGAAGGGGAATCTCTATATGAGGCTTGGAAAAGATATAAAGAGCTATTGAAGAAGTGTCCACACCATTGCATATCGGAACAGATGCAGCTGGAAACTTTCTATGATGGAATGAGTCCAGCCACTAGAACTATGATTGATGCAGCTTCAGGAGGATCATTGAATACTAAATCATTAGAGGAAGCTCAGCGGATTATAGAAATGATGGCTTCATCTATGCGTCAAAATTCTAATTCAAGACACTCTATAAGGAGTGGAGGATATGAAGCTAAAATTCTTGAGACTTTTTTTGCGTAAAACTAGTTGCAAAATCAAGTGTTCTCAGAGCAAATTGTTGCACTAACTCAACAAATAAACAATTTACAGGATGCACCAATTCAGAACATACAACTTAGTTGTGATTTTTGTGGAGGAAATCATGCTAATTAATTATATAGAAAATTTTCAAAGACAACAACCTTTATTCCTACCTGATTTTCAGTATTCTAATAGCATAAACCAACAATATTATAATTGGAGTTCTCAAAATTCTGCTGCAAAGAATTCTAACTCAACTTTACCTTTTGCTAGTGCAAGTCCAACAACACAACAATCCTATTTTCAAGGGAACCTTACCACTCAACCTCAAAGGAATAAAAAAATTCTCAAAGCCTATGATTGAAAGGTTGAGTGAAATGGAAGAAACCATGCTGCAACTTATGAAAGTGACCCAAACAAGCTTCAAGAATCAAGAGTCTTCCATGAAAAAGCTTGAAACTCAAATTGGACAACTTGCTGAGCAATTATCCAGCAGAGAAGAAGGGAGATTTTTTAGCAATACAGTTGTTAATCCAAAAGAGCAATGTCAAGTTGTAATGACTAGGAGTGGGGCTGTTGTGGGAGTCCCAAATCTACCGAAAAGAGAGGAAGTAATTCTGCTGCAAAGGAGAAGTTGAAATCTGACTTGCATGAAGGAAAATTTACTTTGCTGAAAAGAGAAAATTCAGAAAAAGAAAGTTTTCCAAGGGCTGTGAGAAAGGCAAAGAGGCAAATACTTGAGGAAGCAAATCAGCCTATTGATGAGGAGAAATACAATAGACTGTCATATCCTCAAAGAATGTCAAATCCGAAACAAGAAAAGCAGTTTGAGAGGTTTCTAGATGTCTTCAAGAAATTTCAAATAAATATTTCTTTTGCTGAAGTACTTGAGCAAATGCCTTCCTATGCTAAATTCATGAAGGAGCTGTTATCTAAGAAGAGAAAGCTTGAGAATGATAAAACAGTCCCTTTGACTGAAGAATGTAGTGCTATTTTGCAAAGGAAGCTCCCTAAAATATTAAAGGATCTAGGTTCTTTTAGCATTCCATGTTCCATTAGAAATTGTACCGTGGAGAAAGCTCTATGTGATCTTGGGACTAACATTTACCTCATGCCTCTTGCTATCATGAAGAAACTTGGAATAGAAGAAGTCAAACCCACTAGCATAACTCTACAACTTGCGAACAAATCTTACACATATCCTCATGGTATTGTAGAGGATTTATTAGTTAAAATTGACAAATATTTTTGCTGCAGATTTTGTGATCTTAGATATGGAAGTGGATGTCAATATTCCTTTAATTTTGGGCAGACTATTCTTAGCTACCGGGAGAGCTTTAATTGATGTTCAAAAGGGAGAGCTTATGTTGAGAGTGCAGGATTAGAATGTTATTTTCAATGTATTTGAGGCACTCAAACATCCTAATAATGATATTACTTGCATGAGGGTTGATATTCTAGACTCTATTACTTTCTCTCATTTTATTGATAATGATGATGAGATTTCATTGTTAAGGGAAACAATAGTTGTAGGGAATCATTTTGCTGCTGTAAAAAAAGAAGAACACTTGAGAGAATATGTGCAGCAACTGGACACCTTGCCAATTGTTCCTTTTTTGGAAAATCCAGTAAGGGAAGAACTGAGAAATGAAATAAAGGAAGAGAAGACTAAGAAACTGGAGTTGAAACAATTGCCTTCTCACTTGAGATACTCTTTCTTAGACCAAGAACATGAAAATTCAGTGATTATTAGCAATGATCTCAAGGGAGAAGAAGAAGAGAACTTGTTGAGAATATTAAGATCTCACAAATCAGCAATTGGTTGGCATATTTCAGATTTAAAGAAGATCAATCCAGCTTTTTGCAAGCATAGAATTCAGTTTGAAGAGAACTACAAACCAATAGTACAGCCACAAAGAAGATTAAATCTAGCCATGAAAGAAGTAGTGAGAAAAGAAGTAATGAAACTGCTAGATGCACAGATTGTTTACCTAATTTCAAACCCCTAAGAAAGGAGGGATAACTATTGTGCCTAATGAAAAGAATGAATGAATTCCTACTAAAACTGTCACGGACTGGTGCATGTGTATTGATTATAAAAAAATTAAATGATGTAACTAGAAAGAATCACTTTCCATGTGTGCTGATCAAATGTTGGAAAGGTTAGTTAGACATGCATTTTGTTGTTTTCTTGATGGATATTCTGGTTACAATCAAATAGCGATGGACCCTATGGATCAACAGAAGACTGCATTTACATGTCTATTTAGAGTTTTTGCATATAGAAGAATGCCATTTGGATTGTGCAACTCTCCTGCTACCTTTCAAATGTGTATGTTGTCCATTTTTTCTGATTTAGTAGAGAAAATTATTGAAGTGTTTATGGATGATTTTTCTGTTTTTGGTAATTCTTTTGATGATTATTTAGCTAATTTGTCCATTATTTTGCAGAGATGTCAAGATACTAACCTTGTTTTGAATTAGAAAAAGTGTCATTCATGGTCCAAGAGGGAATTTTCCTTGGTCATAGAATTTCAGAAAAAGGAATAGAGGTGGATCAAGAAAAAATAGAAGTTATTAGTAAACTGCCTCCACCAATTAATGTTAAGGGAGTTAGGAGTTTCTTAGGTCAGACAGGCTTTTCTAGGAGATTTATCAAAGATTTTTCAAAAGTAGCAAAACCTCTTAGTAATTTACTTGTTAAAGATGCTGACTTTGTATTTGATGATTCTTGTTTGCATGCATTTTCTGTTTTGAAAGAGAAACTTATCTCTGCACCTATTCTTGCAAAACCTGATTGAAATTTACCTTTTGAATTAACGTGTGATGCAAGTGATAGTGCAGTAGGTGTTGTTCTAGGACAGAAAAAGGATAGAAATTGCATGTCATTTATTATTCCAGCAAAGTATTAAATTCTGCACAAGTAAATTATACAACTACTGAAAAGGCTTGCCATTGTGTTTGCTTTTGATAAATTTAGATCACATTTGATGAGATCAAAAGTCATAGTCTATAGTGACCATTCTGCACTTTAATATTTGTTGTCCAAACAGAATGCCTGTAACACCTTTAATTTAATTTTAATTAAATAATAATTTCACAAATCAGATAATCAAATTTTCATAAAAGATTTCGAAATAAGTGAAGAGTTACAAATTAATATCAAATAACTGCTACATGACTAGTTCAATTACAACAAATTTCAAAATAAAATCTAAGTCCTATAGCAGTTCATCCGTCCCTTCACTGAGTCCGGTACTGATCGTCTTGATTACCTGAAAAATGAATGTAAGGGTGAGTATTCTACACTACCCAAAAATACACAATCAACTTAGAGTCTCACCTCCAGAACATTTCTAATACATTAAACAAACACAATCACGAACAGCATTATCACACCTATAAGTACAATACATAAACCCATGCATATGCACGCCAACCACACTCACTGTGGCACTGTGATCACAGATTTACACTATGAATGGTCGCTGGTTACCCCTGCCTCATGGATACCACGTGGGCGGTCACGAGTCGCTCAGCAAGGATAATGGTCAAAGGTCTAGTCAGGAAGATAGTGTGTGGCCTGTGGTGCACCCGTTTCACAGTTGGTGTCACCACCACTCCCTCTTCCCCAAGGTATTTTTATCGTTCTCATCTCTCACATCCCCAGTGTATCGTTGAACCATTCACGGCACATTACAACGATACTACACGCCTCATTCACATACATTTCATTCACGCATGCAGTAATCATGCTTGCACACGGCACACAGCACACAGCCTATATTCAATTCATATTATACGACACATAGCCCACATTTTATCTACAATATCATTAATTCACCAATCAATGGCATTCTATCACACACAATCACCTTCACGGGGCCTAACTATTCTAGCACACATCACATTGCATACTAATTTCCATCAAACACACAATTCCTACTCTCTATCTCAGCCACTATTGTATTAATCATCAAAACACACAAGAATTACAATACATTGAGATAGGGTAAAATCTTCCCTTACCTTGGATTGAAGACCCACACGCTAAATCCACCAAAAAATGCTCCCCTCACAGATTTCGTCCTAAACACATGGAGAAATCTCATGAAAACCCAGGGAAACCACAAAAATAGAGGAAAGGGGATGAGAAACGGAACCCTAACCATTAAAACTCACCTCCAAGCATTCTCCACGCAGATTCAACCTTCAATCAAGCTCCAAAACGGCTTTGAAGGCAATTACTCGGTGGAAAAAGGACTTTGGGGATGAGAGGATCGAAGGGAGAGGGAGAAATAACTCTCCCCGAACCCTAACCTCTTTAAATCTTTTTCTGATCATGACACTCTCGCTACAGCGAGGGGACCTCGCTGTAGCGACACACCCTTACGTTGCAGCGAAAATATCAGACAAATTTACACCCTAATTTCTGCAGAATCAGCAAGACTGCATCCAGAAATGCACCCCAGATTGTCGCTCTCTTGCTACAGCGAGACGTATCTCGCTACAGTGAGAAGGCGACAGTTCTGGTCCTTCCTCCCAGGGCCCTCTTGCTACAACGAGAATCCTCTCGCTGCAGCGAGAATAGCCCAGCATCACGCCCTGCACTTAGGCACTTAGCCCATTTCAGCCCTATCCAATCATGTATACACACACACACACATATATATATACACATATTCACAACATATATCTAAAAATACACACATGAAAATACATTTAGATTTATATAATTATCAATAATTAAGATTACAAAATTAAGGGCGTTACAATGCCAAGCCAAGATTATTGAGATGGATTTTGCTACTGCAGGTGTTTGAATTGGAAATTAGAGATGAAAAGGAAAAGGAAAATGGAGTAGCTGATCATCTGTCTAGACTTCCATTGGACAATTTAACCTCTAATCCCTTAGACATTAATGAAGAATTTCCAGATGAAAGACTTTTTGCTGTGGAAGATCTCCTTGGTTTGCTGATATTGCAAACTTTAAGGCCACTTAACTTATTCCAAAAAGGTTTACTTGGCAGCAAAGAAAGAAATTTCTACATGATAGCAAATTCTATATATGGGAAGACCCTTATTTGTTCAAAATTAGGGTGGATGGTCTACTTAGAAGGTGTATCCCACAAAGTGAATAAGCTGAGATATTGTGGCATTGTCATAATTCAGACTATGGAGGCCACCATGGGAGTTCAAAAACTGCTGCAAAAGTCTTACAAGAAGGATTTTTCTAGCCTATACTCTTTAAAGATGTCAAAACTTATGTTGAGAGCTATGACAAGTGTCAAAGGACAGGCAACATCTCTAGGAAACATGAGTTGGCATTGACAAATATTTTAGAAGTGAAGTTATTTGATGTATGGGGAATTGACTTTATGGGACCTTTTCCCATGTCTTTTTCTCATGAATACATTTTTTTGGCAGTTGATTATGTTTCTAAGTGGGTGGAAGTCATCCCAACAAGGACGAATGAAGCTAAGGTGGTGATTTCTTTCATTAAAAAGAACATCTTTGCTAGATTTAGAGTGCTTAGATTTTTAATAAGTGATGGAGGTGCTCATTTCTGCAATAAGCATCTTGAATCAATTTTAGCAAAGTATAATGTAAAACACAAGGTTACTACTCCTTATCATCCACAAACAAATGGACAGGTTGAAGTGTCAAACAGAGAAATTAAACAAATTCTAGAAAAAGTGGTGAATAATTCAAGAAAGGATTGGTCAAAGAAGTTAGATGACTCTTTGTGGGTATATAGAACTGCCTTTAAGACTCCAATTGGTATGTCACCATACCAATTAGTCTTTGAAAAGGCATGTCATTTACCTTTAGAGCTGGAACATAAAGCTTATTGGGCTATTAAATGGCTGAACTTTGATTTGGCTAGTGCTGGAGAGAAAAGGATTTTACAGCTACATGAGGCTAGAAGAATTCAGGTAGTAGGTCTATAAAAATGCCAAATTGTATAAGGAAAGAACCAAGAGGATCCATGATAAGTTCATTTTAAAAAATACAGCTTAGACCTGGACACCAAGTTTTATTGTTTAATTCAAGACTAAAATTATTTCCAGGGAAGCTCAGATCAAGGTGGTCTAGACCTTTTCTAATCAAAGAAGTATCTCCCTTTAGAGTAATTTTAATTGAGAATCAAAAGACAGGGAGAGAGTTCAAGGTCAATGGCCAAAGGTTGAAAGTTTATCATGGAGAGGTATTCACAAAGAACATTTCTTGTGTTAAGTTAGTTTCTCTTGAATAAGAAACATGAGACGTCAACCTAGTGACGTTAAAAGAGCGCTTGTGAGAGACAACTCACATTTCTAACCCTTTACTCTGGCTAGGGAAATTTTACTTTTAGTTATTTTTGAATTTTAAAATTTTGCATTTTCTAAATTTTTAGTCTGGATATAGTGGTTAATTCTGATTTTTCATAATAATAATGAACTGCAATTAATTGCAGGCTTTAGCTTAAGCAAGAACAAAGTGATGAAGATGTATTTTAAGTGATGTTAATCAAATGAGTAATTACTTTGAGGAAGAAGAGTTGAGGCGTAGAGGCTGTTTTTTGAGTTTGATAATTTAAGTGGACACTCTAAGTGCATAAAGTGTCTAGGCAAAAGTCCATTACTCTTGAACTTTGGAGCAAAGCTTACGCGTTAACACTCTCATTACATAAAATATTAATGCACAATTGATTTACACTGGGCATTACCACTCTTGGGAGCGAAAGTTGACATACGCAACTATGCATTGTCAATCTGGTTGCTCACAGTGAACATGCATAAAGGTTTTGAAGGAATCTCTGCAGTGGACTTTGCACGTAGACACTCTCATTACATAAAGTGTTAACTCGCATATATATATCTTGTGCGTTATTACTCTAGTTGCTCATAGTGAACATGCGCACCTGAGTGAAGCTTTTGCTAACTACTCTCGCCATTGATAGTGAACACGCATGTAGAACAGAAATTTTAAGTCTCAACTTCAATCACTTGAAGTAATCACCTGAATGACACACTCCAACTTTAAGTGGTAACTCTGTTTGCTTAGAGTAAGTACACAGACGTTATATTTCATTAAACTTTTTCAGAGTGCTTACTTTCCCTAATTAAAGTGATTACTTGCTCTGCGTATCTATTTAAACTCCTCAGAGTAACAATGCACTATTTCAAACCCTAAAACCCTAACTGTCAATCTTCGCTTTCTTGCTCACTTTTGATCACATTCTTGTTGATTATCTGTTTTACCATCATCTGCGAATGGGACTACATCATTTTTGCACTCCAATTCTAGGTAATTCTTTCTCCAATTTTGAATTTTCTGATTAGGGTTCTTAAAGGTGTAAATTGGAAAAAATTTGGGAATTGGAAATTGGAGACAAATTTTGTGAATTATATGGTTTGAATGTATGATTGAAGGTTGATAGAGTAATTCTATGCTGAAATTGTCATTTTTAATTGAGATTTGACGCTGCACTAGGTTTTTAGTATGAACATGTTGCTATGTTTTATGCTTGCATATGGGACTTGATTTCTGAGCAATTTATTGTGAAATTCATGCATTTTAATGTTGAAAATTGCTTGAAATATGTCCTGCATAATTTTGAAATAATTTTTGATAGATCAATTGTGTAGAAAAGATTTTCAAAGTGAATCTTATAAGTACTAATGTGATTTTTGGTGCTGATTACTTGATCATGACATTCTAGATCATTATTTTGCTGCATTACACTGATTAGCTCTGAATTTCACATTTACCTTTGAGTTTTAATTCTGCACATGATTGATCATACTATTCTGCATTTAGCACATTGCACATGAAAATTAGGAGTTGAGCTGACCCTGAGAATTCACTTTGCACTTAAACATAACTAGATATTGATGAATTTTACTTGAATTATAACTTGTTGATGATTCACACAGTTTTTAGAGAGCATATTCTCTATGTTTTGAGTTAGAAAAAGTGCTATAATTGTTGACATATTTCCTGCGCATTTGGAAAAATTCTAAACTAATTCTTACTTTGTTTAAATTGTAATTTCAGTATAGAAAATGGCAAGCACACTAAGGGGAACTCCAAGGACTAAGAGGGGAAGATTTTCAACTGGTCCTTCTTCAAGAACTATTCCTGACCATGACCCAATATTTAAAAGCATTGCACATGAAAATTATTTCAAAACTAACATCTTGAGGAGGAAAATTGTGCATGATCGAAATTTTGATTTGAAAGAGGGAGAACATCCTAAATTTTTTGAACAAATTCAGAAAAGAGGTTGGGAGATTTTCACATCTGTTACTAGGAAAGGGTCCAAGGATATTATTCAAGAATTTTATGCCAATGCTATTAAGACCAAAGAAGAACATCTACCCTACAATCACACTGCTGTTTGAGGCACTGTGGTGAACTTTTCTGTTGAGAACATCAACAAAGTTCTGAAGATTGCTATTGAGAAGGAAGAAAGACAACAAGATTTCTCAAATTTTGGGAAATGTATTGATAAAGATTACACTAAAATCCTTCACAGAATTGGCAGACCTGGAACTACATAGGAAATGAGTGCAAGAGATGAAGTTAAAAACATATCTACACCAAAGAATATTTTGACCAAAAACCTGCTACCCTTTGCAAAAGTATTGAGTATTTTCATACTTAGTTCATTCATGCCGGTGATGCACAGCTCAACCATTGTTGTCAAGAGAGCTAAGCTCATTTTTGCCATTGTTAGTGACTTCTACATCAATGTGGGAGAAGTGATCAATAACAACATCAAGGCAATTCTGAAAATAAAGAGAGATTCTTTAGCTTTTCCAAGATTAATCACTTTACTTTGTGAAGATATAGGAGTTAATTTTGGAGAGTTCATAGAAGAGATAAAGCCACTCCTCCAATTACAGCAGCTATGATCAAGGAGATCTATGCCACAACCCCAGTCACTGCTGCCTCACGTGTCCTTAAAAAGTTCAAGAAGGATCCTCCTTTTAAAATCAAGACACAGCTGCAGAAAATTATGGACAGACAAGACTCTTTGGCTGAAAGACAAAATACTCTACATGAAAGTAATAAGGCTAGAGTTATGCTCTTAGAAAACATCATGATGAATATGGGTAAGAAGTTGGGCATGTCCAATAAGCAGCTCTATGATTCAAAGGTGGAAAATGCCTAATACCTTAGAGCCACCATATTCAACAACCTTCCTCTAATGAACACTTACTTAAACACTCCTCTAAGAGTTAATTCAGATGAAAGTGATGAGAGTAAAAAAGAAGATGAAGAAGAAGAGGAGAGTTCAGAAAAAGAAGCAAAAGAATAGATTAGAAATTTAGTTTTAGTTGTTTTTCTTTAAAAATTCAATTTATGTAATTTTTAGTACTTAAGAACTTTAAATTCTACAATTTTAGCTAGTAATTTTTATTTGTTCAAAATGATTTTAATATTTTTCAGTTGTAATAAAGTACATTTTTCATTTGGTTTTATATTTTTGTATTCTAATTACTTTATTTTTTTGATTACTTTATTTCTTTGTTACATCAAAAAAATATGTAGGGGTAGAAGTTAGAATATGTCAAATCTAATTATTGTAAAATCTATTTTCTTAACAAATAAAATATTAAATTTATAAATAGAATTAAACTTTAATTTTCATTTTAATTTTTAAAAACCATACTATTTTAACTTTTAAATATTAAGAATTTGTATTATATCACTACCAATTTTTATAAGATAGTTTGTAAACTATTTTATTTTTTAAGATAATAAAAATTTTAAAATAATATTTTTTATTATTTAATTTTTAATGTATTTATATTAAAACCATATTTAGGATTATTTTTTGAAAAAAATTAGGATAATAATAAAAGAACATTTTTTTACTTATATTTAATTTAACCTACATGTTTCATTTAATTTAATATTTTAAATATATTTATTTATATTTCTTGATTAATAAATAACAAAAATGAAAAAATGTTTTATTATTATAATTTTATATACATAATATTTTTGTAACTAATTTATTTCAAAATTAATAAAATATATAAAATATAAAATATATTTTTAAAAATATATTTTTTATGTTCAACATATATATTTTTTTAAATATTTTTAAACAAAATAATTTAATGAAGAAATGTAATGTAATCTGCATACGCTGCAGGTTCGTGTTTAGTAAATCTCTTAACAAATTTAATTATTTTTTAAAATTTTAAAATTAATAAATTTTATAATATTTAATTTTACTTTTAATTTTTTTTAAATTATTACTTTTTATTTTTATGGATTGATCAACAACAAAATTTAAAATGAAAAGTACGTATTATATTATTATCAAATTAGACATATGATAGTTTTGTAAATTGTTATATTTTTAATAATAATAAAAAATTAAGAAAAATTAATATATTTTTATCTACACTCATAACCATTTAATTTTCAATGTATTTATATTAAAATTATATTTATTATCAATTTGAAGAAAATTACCACAAAAATAAAATTTACATTTTTCTTATCTATGTTTAACTTAATTTACATGTTTTTTTTAATTTAACATATTAAATTTATTTATTTAATTTTATATATTAATCAATAACTAAAGTGAATAAAATAAAAATATGTATTTTATTATTATAAACTTATATGCATAATAGTTTTATAAATTAGTTTATTTTAAATTAATGATAAATATCTTATGACTTTCTTGAAATATATTTTTATAATTTAAAATATAATTATTTTTAAGTAAAATATTTTAATTTAAAATATAAACAAATGCATGCAATTTATGAAAATATTTAATAAATTACTTAACATATCTAATTTGTTTTTAAAATTTATTATGATAAATAATTTTAACAAACCACTAAACAATATAAAATTATTTTTTAAATTGATAAAACATATACCATTTAATTTAGGTTAATTTATTTCTAAAATATAAAAATATATTATAATTTTTCTTGAAAATAAATTTTAATATTTTAAAATTATTTTAAAACAAAATAATTTAGTGCAACTAGTAAGCAGTAAAACTGTGAACACAGCGCTTGAATGAAAGCTTGGAAAGGCATTAGAAATAAAAATTCCCTGACTTTTGTTACTTCTTTTGTTAACCTTACAAATTTTCGAATATAATTCCAACAAAACAAAGTAATAAAACCCGAACAAAACCCTTGAAGGCGTTTAAAACTGCTGGGCCTCTGCCTCTGCCTCTGCCTCTGCCTCAGCCTCACTGGTGCCTATCAAACATTGGCATCCACTCAGCTGCTCTGCTGCCTTAGATATTACCACCAAAATGGGAAAGTTGGGGAAGAAGGCAAGGAAGTTTGCAAAAAAGAATTTGCAGTCTGTTTTGAGGAACAAAAGGAAGTTAAAATCCAAGTTCAAAAGAAAAGCTTCTCAAAGTAACCATTTTATATTCTTATCACTTCCTTTCATTCTCTCTTTCATAATTATTTTTTGGGGGTTATATTTTCTCTGTAAACCTTGTGCGGGTAGGGGATTAAGATACATATATTTTTGAAATTATGGAAAATGCCCATCTAGCTTCTTGAAATTAGACCAAGAGAGGTAAATATCCCTAAACTTAATTACGAGAAATTCTCGGACATGCCCCGCCATGATGAATAACCAAGCACTTGAATTTCAAAATTTTAAATTTCAATTAAATATCTTTCAAGATTGCAGGATTGAAATGCTAAATTATATTTTTGGTTAGACTGGTGAGCTGCGTTTGTAAACAAGTATTCATGATTGACTATTTATTTATTTGTGTGCTGGACTAATTTAAGTTAGTGATTTGTTTGACAAATATTTCATGTTGGGACATTGGGAAATGAAAAATCAGCTGCATAATGTTGGCGTTGGTCCAGTATACGGAGTGGTACACCATGTGATCTTAGAACTTTCCTTCCATTGGGTAGAATTTGGCAGGAGGGGCCTGTTAAAGGAAATTCAGAAAAGAACCATATGTACTGGGAAATATAAAAGTGGACTGAATAAAACTATTTTTTAGAAAAGAACAATAAGCTAATCCTGGTATTACTCTATTAAGTCTTTGGGCCTTCTGCTTCCCATCAAATTGAATATATAATGTTCTAGAAAATTTGACTGCAACAGGAGATAGTCAGGATATTGAAGAAAACCATGAGTTTGATACAAAGAATGCTTCAAATGAAAGGTAAAATGCTAACCTAAGTACAATTTTCTGACAACTCTCATCACATGTCCTCGTTTCTATTACTCTCATACTGATTCTGATGTTGTTGTTTCTGGCAGTCTTTTCCTTTTGTTTGGTGAATTTTGAACTGTGGATGTTGCCCCACCAAAGCATTGTTCTTAAAGTAATAGAAATTTTATAAAACAGTAAAAATTCTATCCACATGAAACTGGTTGATGTAGTCTTAAATTCATAGAGGAAATTCTGTGGAAAGCTTCTCACTGATTGTTTTGCATAATTATCAAGTCCATTTATATTTTTTATAATAGAGATCACGGGGTTGTGAAATTTCCTTTTAAAAGAAAATAAAATCTGCTGTTACGTTTCCTACAGCCTCTTCCTTTGGACCAGAGAGTCTTATGCAATATTAAAGAGCATATCTTTAAGCTATCACCTTCAATGTTAGGGTCACATTGTTTTAATCTTAGTCTGAGCTTGTAGGTTTTTATGCTTTTGTGATGAATGAACCATTTGTTGTCACCACATTTTTCTTGACTTACGAGGTAATTGTGAGGAATATTATCATCAAGATTATTAAGGATTTAGTAAACTTAAATGATGAGATAGTTGTACTAATAACTGACAATTCATTTTTTATTGTCAGAAAAACAGTTGGTGAAGAATTCCAAACCACTTCCCTTGATGCTGTATTCAGTGAAGATGACAGTGAGGTGCTTGGAGATGATTCAGACAGTGATGGATTTCTTTCAGAGGTTTAAATTATAATTTATTGCTAAAACTTTTGTTAATTTTAATTTCTGATTTAGTTTAGCTGTTGTATATTTTGTGTATTGATTTCTTTATTTTGTGCCCAGGACTCAAGCTTTGCACATGTTGTTGGAAGTGACAATGAAAATGAAAGTTATATCAAGGGTAATGACATTTCTATAGGCTTTCAGTTAAACGACCTGCAATTTATCCTCTTTGCTTGCATTTCACAAGGTTTTTTTCAGACAGCAATGGAGGCAGTTCCTTTTCTGTGCAAAACAGAGATATTCGTGCAGAACTTTTGAAGAAAGCAAAAAAGTTAACCAAGTTGAAAGAAAAGGTGGTTTCCATGTATCTTATGATTTTATGGTGGTTTACAACAGAATCTTAATTTCTTTATTTAAAAGTTATTTTCTGTTTAATGGATAGAGGTTTGTTGCTTCCATAAATCCATATGGATTTTCGTTTGATTGATGCTTCTTTTGAACAATTATGCCTTGCTAGTGTTCTATTTTCCCTTTTATAGTAAAAGAAATTTTATTGGAAAGGAAGGACAGTACAACTAAAAGGAGGATAAGAAATGCTCAGATAGAAAAAAGGTTGAACAACAGGGAACAAGCCTAACAATATTACAGCTGTCAAGATGACAGTAACATAAAGCATTTAGTGTTTGATGTTGAACCCTGTAAAAACTTTTGCACTCCTGTCTACTTCAGACTTGTTCAGTACTTCAGTTTAATAGGATAGTAGATACAATTCTCAAATTCTTTCTTATAGTAAAAAGCAGACTTGTTAGCTTTGCAAGTCAAGAACTAAGTGTACAAGATAGATGAAGTAATGAGAAGCTTCATTTTCATTGAATTTGGATTTGTATGTTTAGGTGCGGACTCTAATAAATGACGTATCTGTTTTTCTTTTTTATCATTCAATGCTTCTTGCATGGATATCTAACTTAGCTTCCTTTTTGAAATCTCCAGTATCCAGGGTTTTCTAAATATCTGGAAAGTTACAATGTGGAGATTGAACAAACCAAAGATGAAGAAATGGTGAGTAGATTTGTTACTTATTTAATAAGTGTGTGGAAATTTACATATCAGAATTTTGGGTGGATGATATGGCTCAAATTAGGCGGCCCACAATTAAGCACACTTATAGGAGAATAGGTGCAACACACCTAATCAAAACCAATAGTAATTGGCTTTGGGAGAGCATAGCACACTTGAATTGCTTATTTGCTTTCTTTCATGTTTCCATCTTGTAAAAACTGCTCTTGTTTTCTGTGATTGCTGACAAGGGATATACGTAAATAATATAACATATTCTCTGGTTTTCTGTACATTTCTTGAATATTCTCTTGTATTCTGTACATTGCTTGAATCGTTTCAGTGAATAGTTCACTAACATTCTTGGCTTGTTAATTTTGCGGTTGTTCTCTTTCTAAAACATTCATATAATGATAAGATTAATTTATTTAGTTGGAATATGTGCAGGAAAAAAAAAAAAAAATTTGTGGTTGAATTTGCCTCTGGCAGTTGTGGAGTAGACTGCTTTTAGTTTTGCGATGCACTGAATTTTTCCTAGGCACAACAAGGCCTTATGGAAAGATGTTGTACTTGCTGTGCTGGACTGTGGTGTATTTGGGTTTAATATAGTGCTACCTGACTCTCCAGCTTTTGCATTTATTTTGGTTGGCTTCCTTTTTCATAGGATTTGCAAGGTGATTGGATATTAACTTTAGATAGATAGGAACTAACTAAAAGGGATGTTGTTATTGAAAGTTGGGGGGGAGGGGGGCTTGAAGAAACGAAGAGATTGTACATTTTGGGCCAGTCTGTGGGCATTCTTTCTGTAATAATGATTACCTGCTTTCCCTATTTCAAAACCAGTATCAATCAGATTATTTAGAATAATACCTCATTCTAAACCCGTATCATATCCTGGAATTTAATTGCTTTCTTTGATTTTTAAATGTTTTAATGGAATTATCTTAGGATCATATTTTAGTACAAGCATGTAACTTGGAGTAGATCTATGCACACTCAATAAATAGTACACTACTATTTCACTAGATATATTAGTATTTCATAATACTATCTCAAACTTTGAATTTTTGACCTGTGTAGAAGCTCTGTCGGTAAAATTGACTTTCTTTTTATCCAATTATGTGGTTCAGAATTCCGATGACGGAGAAAGTTTAGATGGGCTGCAGCCAGTGATTGACAACAATGCATGTTCTCATGTGGGTAAACAGATGACAAGTGCATACGTTGATTCATTGTGTAAACTGGTCAAAGAACAGGATAGCGTTCCTGCCCTTACTTGTCTCATAAATGCTTATAGGGCAGCATGCCACAATGATGGTGAAGCAATCAATGTCAGTGGTTGTGTCTTATCTCAAGGCACACAGAAGAGTGAAACTTTCAGCAACATATTGATGTTCATGCTACATGAGGCTGATAATATATTTCGGAGGTTATTGGGAATATCAAACTTGAGTTCCAGGAAGGAAACTATTTTGGAGCTAAAGAATACAACAAAATGGTTGTCTCTTAGACCGCTTATTAAGTCATATATAAGAAGTACTATGTTTCTCCTGAATCAGATCACTGACTCTGAAATATTGGCCTTCTCAATTTGTCAACTCAGAGCCTCAATGATTTTTCTCTCTGCATTTCCATCTTTAATGTGCAATCTTCTTGAGGTATTCCTAAATTTAATAGTGGTAAAAGATACTTGAAGTTCTCTGTATTTGTTTATCAGACACTGGTCAAGATTGTTTAAGAGAGGCGTTTTTCATATTTTCATTTTCCCAATTGATAGTTTTCAAGTTTCTTATATCGTGTATTTCTTGTTAGCTATTCATTGTTGACTATGAAGTATCTTCTTTTGGAAATTAATTTTCTTAGACATTTGCTATGCCTCACAACCTTCTTGCAAGAATTTCATAATCTTAGTTTATATTTGAAGAGAAATCCCATGTTTCTTCACTACACAGATTACCGTGACATTCTTTCTAATAAAACATAAGGGATGAATTGATAATATATTATATTAATTCACAAAGAAATAGAGCAATGTATCTTCTTGTCCCAGAGTCATATGTTCACCACAAAGATATTCTCTATCCAGAATTGAGAATGACTACCACGTAACCTCCCTATTGCACACTTTGCAGAGTTACAGCTACATAACTGCTGCTGTTACACACTATTCTTATATTAAACAAAAACAATACACAGCATAACTAACACAAAGGCATAACTATCTTTCAATTACACACAACTCCTTGAATAAACCTTCTGAATGGGAGGTTTCTGATCATTGTGTAACAGATCAAACCCAATGTGTGCTCATCACTTTCTAATAGTAACAAGTAACAATAGGTTTCATCCAAAGAGTTGACGACTTGGTAGACATGATCAGATTCTGTTGATACTTAGTTGTGGTTTGTGTTTAATGTAAGATATTATATACTTGGCCTCTTGACTAAGGTGTCTCATGCAATGCAACATCTTCCTTACCTTGCACTCAAATTTGTTGCAGATTTCTGTTCATATCTGGGCAACAGGTGATAGGTCTCTGTCATCACACTCCTTTCTCATTATACGAGATATAGCTTCTGTGTTTGGATCAAATTGGTTTGACTTCTGCTTTGTCAAAACATACAAGGCCTTCATTAGTCACTCTCAATTTGTTGAGAAAAAATTTGAGCATATACATTTTCTAAGGAACTGCTTTGTGGAGCTATGCTGTATAGATATGCAGAAGTCATCTAACAAAGCAATCATATGTATACTGTATCTGGGTAAGATATTGCACAAAGGGTGGGAAACCAAAGAAAAGGTAAGCTTTAAACAATTTCAATATTTGTTGCCAATTTTAAATTAAACTTAAATGTTCAGTCCTTTAAATAATTAGATAGCATGTGTAAGTTTCTAGAGCATCATAGTATTGCCATGCTGGGAAAATTTTGTTATTTTACCTTATATTTAATGGACAGGAAGTGGTTAAGACAATTTGCAGTTGGCAGTACATCAATTGTGTCGATCTCTGGGTTACATTTATATCAGCAAACATACATGACTATGATCTTCAGCCATTGCTGTATATGATCGTACAGATTATAAATGGAGTTGCTCTCCTGTTTCCTGGGCCTAGATATTTACCACTGAGACTGAGATGTATCCAATGGCTGAATCATCTTGCTGATTCTAGTGGGGTTTTCATCCCTGTTGCATCATTGGTGCTGGATGTTTTAGAATACAAAATTACTAAGGATAGTGGGAAGCCTAGCAAAGTCATTGAACCTATGTCTACCATAAAGGTCGGTGATGAATTTGACAGGGCAGGGTTTTTCAGTTTAAACTCATTTACTCAATTGTTGTAATTGTCATTTTATAAATTATTTCAGCTTCCAAAGCATTGGTTAAAATCACATGACTTCCAAGAACAGTGTGTCTCATCTGCCATTGAACTCCTTTCGGAGCACTTTGCCCAATGGAGCTACCATATATCTTTTCCTGAGCTGGCAACAACTCCACTTATCCACCTCAAGAAGCTCTTTGAGAGAACTTCTATTGAGAATTTCAGACGTGTTATCAAGCGTTTCATTGACCAGGTATAAGTTCTAATAACAGCAATCCTCTTTTCCTGTCTCTCTATTTGGAGTAGATTATGTGCCATCTTGAATTTTGTCATTCAAAATGAATATCTGACACACTGTCAAGCATGTTGGAACATTTAAATCACAACCACATAGAAAACTGGCTATTTTAACTGTATGTTCTGTCAAAAGAGTAAAAGTAACCGGTTGTGTCATTTTCCTGGGGACCTACCCCTGCTTGATGTTTAAGGTACCCAGCATAGGTGTGTACTATTTAGTTTGTTTAACTTCATGCCCTTCTGAATTAACCATATAATAGTTAACATTGCCAAACTTTTCTTGCCATTTTTTAAGCAGACATTGAAATATAGTCACCTCACCCAACTCTCTTTGCTTTTTCCTGTTGGGTGGTGGGTAAATTCAGGTAGAGATGAATATTGACTTGATGCAAAAGAAAAGAGAAGAGGTGCCTTTCTCACCAAAAGATCAGCAGTCTGTTGAATCATTTCTTCAGGTTATCTCTCACTTTACATTCCCCTCTGAATCAGGGTTCCAGTCATTGGTGTAACTAGACTTGTTAAATGATTGATCTGGCAGGTTGAAAAGCGTACTGGCAGTACTCCATTTACACAATACTATAAAAGCATCATGGGCAAGGCTGCTTCGAGGAAAATGATTTCAAAGAGAAAGGTATGATTGCCTTAATCACTTTCCTTCTTACTGCTTTTTGTATGATTCATGCTATTTTATGTCCTTGTTCTCTTGGTGTACTTCGTCCTTTAGTTTTTGCATCTCATCCAACAAGTGTTATTGCATTCTTTTCTCTTGAGGGGATACCTTACCCTCTTGCAATGAATTGAATAAGAAAAGTGAGAAACGAACTCTCTAGGATGGTGATACAAATTGACGCCGCCATTAAGCTCTCAGAGATATCTGATAAGGTCTGAAAACAAAGCAGTAATGGTATAGACTATCAATGCATGAATTTGTGATTGTTGAAAAGTTGTTATTTGTTCAACAGGTGCATTAATTGTCAGATGTGAGCATTTATAACCCACTGTTGTAAGAGTTGTTATTGTGGGGTGGGGTGGGGTGGGGGGGGGGGGAGTTAGTGATTCATTAATTACTCGTAAAAACTAGCCTTATGCCTTTTCCAAAGGCTTGGCAAACAATTACCATGAGTTTGCCATTGGCTATGGACTTTGCAAAACATGTTTCTGGCAGCATTTGCCGTGTTGTTTTCCAGGCATGTAATCAGTTACATGGTTCTTGTAATCAATTGTAAGGATTCAAAGATGAAATCAATGAAAAGATTGGAGAAAAATGATGGTTTTATTGATCACTGGGAAAGAATTTGGATTACAAAGAATCCCCCAAAGCTAATAGCTCCTGAATAGAGAATGAAATTCTCCCCAAAAAAACCACCAAGAAAGAATATGCCTCAATCAAGAACTAACTCTTTATAGTATCGGTTAGCAATGTTAACAAACTAACTAACTGACTCTTTTCTACCCTTCCTCCTAACATAAACCTTCCACACTTTAGGTCTCTTATTGATATCAATCATCTGCTCCTCTGCCATGGTTCTAACAATACCTCCATCCGAAGAAACAGCCTTGTCCTCAACGCTCAAATGTGGAAATTGATTTTGCAGAACAAATTCATCCTCCCAAGTGGCTTCAGTAACAGGAAGACCCTTCCACTGAACCAAAAACTGCTTAACCTTCTTACCCTCAGCTGATGTCTAAATAACACAAATTCAGGTTCAGCCATGTCTTCAGAGATTAAATCAGCAGGTAGTTTGGTAGGAGAGTCATATTGTCCAACAACCCTTTTTAATTGAAAAATGTGAAAGGTAGGATGGATCTTAGTGGAACTAGGCAGCTACAGCCTGTAAGCAACCTTTCCAACCCTTTCTAAAATCTGATGAGGAGCAAAAAATTTGGGGGGCTAATTTTTTATGAATGCGGTTGGTAACTGACTGCTGTTTGTGGGGTCTTAATTTTAGAAAAACCCAATCTCCAACTTCAAACTCAAGCTTCTTTCAATGCCTATTCTTCAAGGTAATGGTGTGAACCGTTGACCTTTTGGTAGGAAGACCGCTCAACTCTTTGAAAATGCCCTCATGTTCCTCTAGAATTTGTTCCAGTTGTTGTTCTTGTATAAAGGATAAATCTGCATGCTCACCTTTCACCCACTGATCCGACTTGATCCATTACAAACCATCATTCAAAGGTGCTGCACTACTCACCAGATTATAGAGAGGAATTTGATCTCCTTCAAATGAGCTCTGTTTTCCACTTTCCATAGAGCTGATCCCTTCAAGCTTAATCATATTTTCTTTCCACGTAATCCTCATGCTCATATCACTCCAATCCACCATCACGATGCCTAAGGTCTTAAGCCATGTGACCCCAATATATCGTCTAAACCACCCAAGTCCAACACGTGTGTCTTATGTCATCTCAGTGCCAGACAGCTGTAGGAAATCTGAGAACAATATCCTCTAGTAAGTACTAGGTGACCATCTCCTAACCTGACTGAGTTTGGGCTTTTCACTCACCTTTAGCCCCATAGAAAGGACCACTTGGGGAGCCACAAAGTTCTCAATTGCTGCACTATCCACAAGGATAACCATAGGTGCACCCTCTATCAGCCCATTTAATTTCATGGTTTTTGTCCTGTTTGGGCTTCCAGCCGCAAGGCCCAAGAAGCCCATCACCTTGCACTCTACTTCTCTCCTGTCCTCCTCAAACCCATCTCCCACTGTGGTCGCCAAGACTTCATCTTCCTCTCTTCATCCTTCGCTAGAACTGTCAAGCATAGAGAACGATCTCTACATTGATGCCTAGGGCCAAATTTCTCTTCGCATTTAAAACATAAACCCAACTGCCGATGCTCCAACATCTCCTCATGAGGAAGATGTCTCATGCCCCTGTTATGACTCCTACCATTGTTCCTCGTTGCCCTTGACTGTGCCATTGTCACCATGCTGGAATAAGGACCTAAGGTCAGATCCTTAAACCCTCGGCTAACTGAGTTTCCCCGTGTTCACAGATTCTCGCTGAACAGAGACGCAATACCCCTTCTTGAACCTCTATTGCCCAATATTCCCCCACCCAAACACCTATTTCACGACAGGGAAATCTCACTCCCCTTCGATATTTCGGCCTTGATTTCCCTTGCCAAACACATCATATGCTGCCTAGTTGACAGGTCTAGGGTTCGTATCCTCAACCTGATCTCTTCTTTCAAACCTCACAAAATACCCAAGGATCTGAGCCTTAGGCAACTTTGGAACTTGAGAACAAGTGTTTCAAAAGCTTCAATGAACCCTTCCACAAAATCTTCTTGCTTCAGCAAATTTAACTCCTCAAAAGGATTATCCAAGCGATCACCCCCAAATCTATAACTATCAAAGCCTGTCTGAAATTATCCCACGTTGTTTCCTCCTCATGCTGCAAATTGAACCAATGAATCGTGGTCCCCTCCGTACAAATTTTAGCCTATTTCACTTTCATGGCTTCACTTGTCCCATGCACATCCAAATAAGTCTCTGCTCTGCAAATCCATCCAGCAGGATCAATGCCATTGAAGGTGGGGAGTTCCACCTTCTTAACAGAAGAATGAAACTCAACATTGAGGTTTTCTCCCCCTACACTCATCAATTCACTTCTCCAATTCTCTCTGCACGACTCTATATGCGGCTGGTCTTCCAGCACCTTTGCAGCGCTCATCTTTTGTATCTACTTCAACAATTCTTGTTGCGTGATGCTCATCTCCCTTATTATGTCTTACAACATCTTTTGTGAAGCTTTGATGTTCTATAACATAGATTCAAGAACCTCTGCTCTATCATTCGTCGTTGTTGACATCGGGTAGGATCTGGCAGGTTTGACCAATTGTTAGGGTTCAGAGATGAAATCAATGAAAAGATTGGAGAAAAATGATGGTTTTATTGATCACTTTGAAAGAATTTGGATTACAAAGAATCTCCAGAGTTAATAGCTCTTGAACAGAGAATGAAATTCTCCCCAAACAACAACCAAGAAAGAACATGCCTCAATCGAGAACTAACTTTCTATTTATAGCATCAGTTAGCAATATTAACAAACTAACTAACTACTGACTCTTTTCTACCCTTCCTCCTAACATAAACCTTTTACACTTCAGGTCTCTTACTGATATCAATTATTTGCTCCTCTGCCAACATCAGTTACGTGCTCTTGGGATGAAGCAGAAGTTTTATTGTAATGTGGTAATCAATTAACATAAGATGGACTTATGTTACAAGGTTTCAAAGCACCATAATCAATTACTGTCAGCTCAAAATTTGGTAGAGGCTTGGTAATTTATATTATTTAGTTGGTTGCATTGCAATTGCCAAAATTGTGATGAATTGTGGGTAAATATGGCCGATGCAATTGCAGTTACTGTCAAAGAAATCTTTTTAATTGCAATATTGCGGCTGCAATTTCGAATGCATAATTGGTTACTGGGTGAGTAATTGATTACTGGCTTACTGAACAGATTTTTGAAAGAGTCAAGCATTCTGATTGATTACTGCTTGAAATGTGTGGCATTATTGTATCATACTCCCAGATGTAGACCAGATGACTTTTAATTCAATAAAAAGGGGTAGAGGGATACTCAAAAACACTTTAGGAGTGTAAAATGGATGAGATATTTCGAGTGAGTCATTCATTTGTTAAAAGAATTTACAATATTATGGGTTAAAATTTGTTGTTTGGATGTTTAATTTAACAGAATTTAAAAAATTAGAAACTTCAGTGGAGATTTTTAATAAACTAAAATCAAAGAAGTTTAAATCCTAACAAAAGGGTGGGGATTTGGAATTGCTAATCATTTATTGTGTATTTCGTTCAGATTTTTATTAAGATATGATTAATTTAATCATTTAAATTTTATATTTTTAATTAATTTTATTAAATATAGTGATAATTTTAATATATTTTTAAGAATGTAAGTAATTTAATTACTCTATTCAAACAAAAATGTTTGAAATGAAGGAAATTTAATTATTCTGTCTAAACAAATATTTTAAAATGATAGAAATTTGAATAGTATAATTTAAATTTCTTAAAATTAAAAATTTTTAAAATTTTTTTAATCATTTCATTTAAACACAACTTAAAAGATATTTAGTTATAAATAGTATAACAGAAAATTTAGTTTTTAAACTAAGCTTAATTGTATCGTATAATCTATATAGTCAATTTCACGTAGTAAGGCACAGTTATTATTGTTATTGCAAATCCCATGTATAATACCGGAAGGAAGATAGCACTAATTGTCTAGTATCAATAGCAGGAGGAAGAGCACACACATACGAATATAGTGTTATTAAGTTTGAATAATCTAAATGTCGTGTTTTTGACATTTTCCATGATCTATCCTGCAGTCTCCTGGCAAAGGAAAGAAGAAAATGCAACATCCAAATGGCAATGTTGATGTGACCGCTGCTGATTCTTGATAGAATCATTGCTTTCATGCTTTTTGCGATCTGATTCTACACGAGGTTGAAGAAAGCGGTTTCTACTATCTGTAGTCTTATACACCTTGCTTTAGGTTTAGAAGACCAGGTAGAATGTAAACGTTCAAGAAAAATCCAATTTTATTCATTAGTTTCAACTAGCGTTATTTTGAAATATTGGTTCTCGAGTTTTATGTGTTGTCTCCTCAGGCTTTAAAGGAAAAGTAATTCGAGAACGCAGTTAAAAATTTTGCAATTTCTATATGGCAAAGTTGTAGGTTACTGGGTGTTGGTATCTGCTTGCAAATTCAATACATTCTTACATTGAGGGATGAAAGACGTTTCAGCACCTACAAAAGAATGATTTGACTCAAAAAATGTCATTTGCTTAAAAAGTGAATGAAATGTAAGCAAAATTAGGGTAGTTCTCCACTTTTACTTTTATTTAGGTTTAGTTTTCTAATTTTATTTTATTTTTTTATGCATTTTGGTGTTATCACTTTCAGTTTTAATTTGGTTTTTTTTTTCTTATGGGTATTGGGTACTGTGGTGGTAAAAATTGTCATAATTAACAGATTATCATAATTGATATAATATATTTTAAGTTAATCACTATAATTGATAAATAAGTCAATTATAAAAAAAGGAAAATTGTAATGAAATAAAAAGTTTGGAGTTAATTTTATCAAGGAAAATTTTAAAATTGTAATTTTTTTTGTAATAAAGATTAAAAAATTACCCTAAGAGGGTCTGATAAAATTAGACAAAAGAAATAATGTAAAAGTCAAAAATTTAATACTGACAAAACAAAAGTACAAATAACTGTTAAAAAAAACAATGAGGAAGATAGAGAGCAGCCCCTATAGCTATAGTTTTTGTCTAAAGCGTGAAAATGAAGGTTTATAGCATGTCGTTTGCGAAGATCCATGGTTGAAGCAATGTGTAAGGTAGAAAGCTACTATGAACTAAATTTTAGTAGCAAATAATGTACAAAACTATTAAGAACTAAAATTTCATTGAAAGCTACTATGAACAACTTGAATAGTCTTAATTGACAAGATGTCGAAAAAAAAAAGAATTTGAGTTGGATGAAAATGTAGAATTTGAGGATATATGATAGCTACAGAGGTTTATAACGTCTCGCTACCTATATATATATATATATATAGAGAGAGAGAGAGAGAGAGAGAGAGAGAGATGCCTTTCAAAGGAGTAATAAAACGATCCATAACTTTGAATTTCATTTCAGATGAATAAATAAATTAACTAACTTTTTTAATAGTCTATTTTTTTTTTCACAAGTTTGAATTTATATATTTGACTGGACTCAACTTATTTATATCTATACTTTATTATAAGTTTTTAAAAATAAAGATAAATCTCATTATTAAAAATGAAGCCTTTAACTAAAAGAATATGAAAAGAATCAAAATTGGAAATCAAAGAAAAGGGAATTCTATAGAATGTATTGGTACAACTTATTCTCTTCTGTTTTGAGCTTATTTTCATTCACAATTATAGTAGAAAATAGTCCTCTCCTTGACCGTGAGCATGCCATCAAACCCAAAGCCTTCAAGTTTGGGGCCAAATTCTCCAACTTTAGAGAGCATTCAAGGGATGGAGTTGACCAAAACACGGGGGACAGGGAATGGAAAAGATTGCTTTCTAACAAATAGAAAATGAATGTTTTATAAATTGACAAAGATAAGGATCATATTTTCGGAATTTTAGTGTGCGAGTAATCTATTAATTAAGACTTAGTAAATTTTGATATTATAATTATGCAAATTAAATTCTAACGTATTTTGTATATGATTTATAAATTTAAATAATATCAAATGAAATTTACTATTATTCAAATTTTATTTAATTTAGTAAATTATGTTATGATAAAAATTATTTAGTTATATGTTAAATTTGATCGCTCCAAGTATTATTAGAGACCTTTTATGGATTGGATGATGAAAACAAAAGATTTGAAATTCTATTAGGTTTTCTTGCATCATGAATAGGAAAGATTTAATTAATAATTTAATTTAAATTATAAGTCTTTTATAAATTATACTGAAATAATTTATTGAAAAAGGTGACACCTTTGTAATTATGTGGCATAATATAAATTAGTGCAGAACCTCTTGCTCAAGCCAAATGAAATCAAGTATTCTGAAGCACTTTTGCTCAAGCGAGAGAAGATAATATTGTCTTAATTATTCTCTAGCCCAATTAAGAAGTGACTCACTCATATGAGGAATGCCAGGAAAATATGGAGCTTCTTGGACTCATTCTCATTCAAGCAAGAACATAAAAAAATTGGGTAAAATCATTGTCTGATTTTATTGTCCAAGCAAGAAAGGTCTCGCTCATGTGAGAGTCGACCTCACTTAAGTGAATGTGCAAGTTTGGACAGGTATTTAAGGAACTTTTATGTTAGAAATTTTCATTTATAATCAAACAGCCTCCCCTATCATTTCTTCCTATTCTCTCATCTTCCCTTCTCAAAGAAATTCTCCCGAACCCTAAATCTCTTCCAGATTCGAGCTTGAACATCTATTCTATTCGGATCCTAAGTAAGTTTTTCAGAACTTAACTCTCTAGCTTCACTCCTTTTTTTTTTTCTCTGTTTTCTCTTGCTCAAAAGTTTTTTATTTTGCAATACTTAAGGATATCTTGGTCTTTTGGGCAAAAACTTCAATCAAAAGCATTGTACCTCTTCTTTGAACCTCAAGGAGAATATAGTCTCTGAGATCTATTTTCAAGTAAGGGGAGTTGATCCCAAACCCTAACTCCTATTTTTGTATTTTGCCTTAAAAATTTCAATATTCTTGCTTTGAATAGTAGAGCCCTAATATTTATTATGATTTCAGTGCTAAGGATGGAATTTTTAGCATGAAAACCCAATGATCTATTTTTGAAAATACTTAGATAATATTTTTATAACAAAAGTTATGAGCAACATAAGTTTTTAGGAAAGTTTATGATTTTGATATTAATACGTATGTATAGTTAATGTTATATTGAATAATATGTGCTAGAAGATGCTAAACTTCAGGATAGACTATTTTTATAAAAAGATTGAGAGAGTGTGATCTTTGACAATATATATGTGGTTTAATTCAATGCGTGTTACTATGCAACTGGTTTAAGTTTAAGAGTATTTGACCTTCGACATATTTCAATGATTTGTATGATGTGAAATTGATGGATGATTTATCTATATTAGAATAATATATTACAATGAGTATGGATTTTTTTTTTTCAAATAGCTTATGTATGTTGAAATCGGTGAATTTATGTTATTGACAAAAAAAGTATTTGATTGCCCTCAGATAATAAAATGTTTTATTAGTGACAATTTAGATTAAAAGACTGATGTGAATGGGTGTACATATAAAATTAAAGTTATTTATGTTATTTAAGTGAAAAGAGAAATGGTGATAAAATGTGTGTCATAAGAAATCTTAAGACTGTGTATAGATAATTACATAGATACACTGAGAGTATAGAGTTCAGAGACGATTTGAAAAATTTTCAAAAAATGAGGGTGGTGAATGCTATTCGTAAGTAGGTGCACATGATTTGCTCACATGTCACACATTCATTTCTTGACTAGACCTCTTACATACCTTTACTAAAAGGGGTCGAGGGAATACATGTTGTATCCGTGCTGTTCGAGCTAATTGGTGACTATCTATATAACCTCCAGAGATCTCAGGGGCAACAATTGTAGAATTGTGAGATGTGTGATTGTAATAGGTGAGTTATAATAGATTGAGTGGTGTGATTATAATACAACTATTGTAATACATAGACAGATATTGTTCCTGTTAGGAAAACACTAATCTTTTAGTCTCTGCCCTAGTGGGATAATGTCTTTCTGTACGTAGCTGAAGTGGGGAGGCCACCTGCAAAAGACACTCTGATGCTGAAGTCAGATGTCGGTTATGAGTAACAAATACTATTATAATAATAATCCAAAAAATCCCCTTAACCTAGAATTCCTACCTTTCTTTTATAGACTTTGTTATGGGTTAATGGGCTTGAGTCATCTTAACTTTGGCCCTTTAATTAGTTTTGGCCCTTTAATTAAAGTAAATAATATTTTAATTATTATCCTCAATTAAGTTAATTACCTCTTAATCTGATGAGGGTATTTGGTTATATTAACCGAATGGTGGTTACCTTTTCCTATGAGTAAGATCGAGTAAGGCTCTATCCAGTACACTAGCCCCCCGAGCCCGACGAGGTACGAGGCAAGGACTTAATAATAATACCAACATCAAGGTTTATTAGGCCGAAGAGGTAGTCGGTTTCTTCTTTCTACAATTAAGTCTGAATAGTGTCCTACCTGGTACACCCCCCAAGCCCGAGGTTGTAAAGCGAAAGGGCTGGAACCACTAGTGGAGTTCTCGACCAAGAGACGACATGGTAGTCGGCTTACCTCTAGCGATATGTGCATGTCAAGTATTCGGTGTGAGCAAAAAGATATTGATGATGTGATGTCAACGTTAATGGATTAGGGTTTTGAATCTAGGGTTTCCTCGAGTGTAGAGCCTTTGAAACGAAAGGATACATGGTTCTAGTTGTCAAATCTGAGGAAGATCTAACGGTTCAGAGAAGGTGTGACCCTTCGCTTGCCCGAAGGCCTGGATTCTATAAATATGTGGTGGACCATCCCTCTATTCACATGCTTGTGCTCTACACCGAAGAGTATCTTTTGTGCATTGCCTTTTCCGTTTTTGCACAGTTATTTCTTTGAACCGAAAGGTATGCTTTGCTTCTCTCCTTCCTCTGTTTTTCTATTATCGTCATGGCTAGTTCAATTGTGTGGGAGGACTCCTTGTCGGATCTTATGAGACCGACTACTTCTGCCGAGGACGAGAGCCTCACAAATGATAGGTTTGAAGAAGTTTCTTCACAACCGAATAGGGGTAGTTCTGAGGTTAATATTAGGAAGGAAAGACCGAATCATCCCAAGCAGGTACTGAGTCGGATCAGCCTCTACCAAATGCGAGCCCCCCACGAGAGAGACCTATTTTCCTCCCATGTTCCGTACCTGGATACGAATGGGTGCATGGTATAAGTGGCCGCCTACTTTTCTCGTTTCCAGAAGAATAAATGTCTTCAAACCTTTGTAGATAATTGTGACATATCCTTGTGGGAGAGTTCAGATCCGTATCCTATAGGAATAAACACCTGTCGGGGCGATGGGACCGATCATCCAAACTTTGTATTTTTAGGAGAAGAGGTTGAAGGGGTTGACACCTTTTATGTATATGAGTATATGTTCAAGGAGTTAGGTGTCAGACTCCTTTTTGACGACTTCCAAATGGGTGTGTTAAGGGTGTTGAATGTTGCACCTACTCAACTGCATCCAAATGGTTAAGCGGCCATACAAGCGTTTAAAGTCCTTTGTAAATTTCATTACACAGAACTTAGGGTAGGTTTATTTTTGCATTTTTTCTGTATGCGTCCGTCTGATAAGGCGAAGTGGGTGTCTTTAATAAGGCAGGCCGAGTTGCCCCTATTCAAACCCTATACTGCATCCTTTAAGGGTTTCAAAATTGGTTACTTTAAGGTGACTGTGAACCCTATAGGTAAAAAATATTTTTTTGACAAGGAAAAATGACCCTTCTTTCCTTTCCATTGGACCCAGGTACCTCGTCTTTTGTTCTGTTGTTGAAGTCTCCCCAACCCCGAGTGGATCTGGATGGTATGTTTCATATTTTTGTTTCTGTTGCTCATGAGCATTGGTTTGTATTGACTTGACTTGTTTGTATTGCAGGATTAATGGCACAAAGAGGAGTCGGATTAGGTTATCGGCATGGTCTTAAGCTGAAGGCTCCTGAGGGTACTCTAGCTCGTGTTCACCGACACCCAGTAATAGATCAGTTGCACCCGATAACTGAAGCTCATTCTCCACCACAAGACCCTCCTTTTGCCGAAGGTCGAGCAAAGAAAAGAAAAGACAAAGGCAAGGAGAAGGAGGGAAAGAAGGAGAAGAAGACACTAGGTCAAGTGGCCAAGAAGGTTCTTCTGCGCCCATCGTCATGCCAACTGACACCATACTGGAATCGTTCTTTGCTAAAGGTTTCAGGGTTAACCGAATGATATGTTCGGATTTGTTATCAGAGTCGGCACGAGTCCTTATAAATAAGCAAACCCACAGGACTCGTTGGCAATAGTATTGCGAGTTCTAGGCACGGGCCGTGGCGATGGTACGCAGCTTCACATTGGAGCCCCTGCAAGAGTTTGAAAGGGTCCAAGGCCGACTCGTCTCCTCCGAACAGGCTCTTGCCCAAAGTGAAGAGGTCCGATCAAGTTTGGTCGAGACCAATAAGTCACTGGAGGAGGAAGTTGCTCAGCTGAAAAAGCACTTCTACGTCATGGGTAACCGTCTACGGGCGGCCGAGGAGCGCTCTAGGCGAATGACTCTGAACTTAAGGCAAAGAGCTCGGAGTTAGAGGTGAAGGGCTTGGAAGTGGACATGGAGAAGCAAAAGTCTGAAACTGAGCTCTTAATCATGTTGTTCGCCAAGTTGTTGAGTTCTGCCAGATCCCCTCGGGCTTCAGTTTCAACTTGACGCGGGACTTCTTCGGTGGGAAGTTCTTACCATGTGATGAAGTGGACGAGGAGTTAGAACCCAATGCCTTGGCTCCGAGCCAATTCATGAACCCTAGTGAAGAGGATGTCCTGCCTCATCAGGGCACCGAAGGGGGGCTATAGTGTGTTTTTTTTTTTTGTGGCCGATAGTGCCTGATTTTTTGTATTGCTCATTGACAAATGAGTATCAATGTTTTCTTAAATTGTCTTGTTATGAGCCGACTAGTAATATTTGTATGAGCAACACTGACATCAACCCATTAAGTTTAAGTGATTAACTAATATAACGATATGTTCAAATAAATGATATTTAACCGAGTAGGGGTACTCGATATAGGGGTACACAGTTCTCCCTTGGCGAACAAGTGTTTGGGACTTAATAACGTATTCGTCTTTCACCGAGTAGGAGTATTCAGGAATGAATTAATTGATTCAATCTTGGCCGGGTACTAGGGGGTTCCTAACAACTTGGACCAAGTAGGGGTACTCGTTGGGCATATATTCAGCCATGGCCTAGTAGTAGAGCTTGGGAGGGAATGCGATAGACGAGTCACTTTTAGCCGAGTAGAAGTACTCGGGAGGGGATGTGAAATAGATCATCCTTAGCCGAGTAAGGGTACTCGGGAGCGAATGTGATAAATAAGTTATCCTTAGCCGAGTAGAGTACTCGGGAGGGTATCGTCCTTAGCTGGGTAGGGATACTCGGGAGGGATATGGTAAATAAGTCGCCCTTAGCCGAGTCGGGGTACTCGGGAAGGAATGTGAAATAAGTCATCCTTAGCCGAGTAGGAGTACTCGGGAGGGAATGTGGTAAATAAGTTATCCGTAACCGAGTAGGAGTACTCAGGAGGGAATGTGATAAATAAGCCATCCTTAGCCGAATAGGAGTACTCGGGAGGGAACGAGGTAAATAAATCAAGACAACAGAGTAGGCATAGAAGAAATATTTTATTAATAATGTGTCTCGTTAAAAACCTTCCCAGGAAAACTCCTTTTCACATTCTTTTAAGAGGACAAACCCTGCGTGAGGAAAAGAGTGCATTGATTACAATTTAAAAATATTTAACTGAAATAATGCTTTAAATGTGTGTTGTTCCAAGTCCTCGGTATCAGCTTCCCTTTCAGTGTCTCCAGCCTGTATGACCTGTTGTCAAGCCGCTCCGTTACCCGAAAGGGGCCTTCCCAATTAGCAGCTAATTTTCCTTTTCGTCAGTCCCGATGTGCTTCCCCTGTTATTCGTCACACCAAATCATCAACGTAGAATTGTCTTGGATTAATTTGAGTTAAACTTCCTTGCCATCATCCTTTTGGCAGCTTCAGCGACTATTGCTGCTTGACCACGTGCTTCATCCAATAAATCTAGATTAACTGCAAGGGATTCGTCATTTGCTGATTCATTGAATTGTTGTCTTCAATATGATGGCTCTCCAATCTCAACCGGCACCATGGCATCAATACCATAGGTCAACCGGAAAGGTGTTTCTTTTGTGGTTGTCTGTGGTGTACACCGATAAGCCCATAAGATCTCGGACAACTTTTCTGCCCATTCCCGAACCCAATCGTCTCCTAAGTTCATGTAAAATGATCTTGTTTGCAGCCTCTGCTTGTCCATTGGATTGAGGATGTTCCACAGATGTAACCATGTGTTTGATATGCAACCCTTCTAAGAACTCATTGAATTTCCGATCTGTATATTGTAGCATGTTATCTGTAAGCAGGGTATGAGAGAGACTGAAACGTGTGATGATATTTTTTCAGGTGAATTTTTGGACGTTGTTGGCCGTGATGGTGGCGAGTGGCTCTGGTTCGATCCATTTACTAAAGTAATCTACGGCAACAATCACTAATCTTCTAGTCTCTGCCCTAGTGGGATGATGTCCTTCTGTACGTAGCTAAAGTGGGGAGGCCACCTGCAAAAGACACTCCGATGCTGAAGTTAGATGTCGGTTCTGAGTAACAAATACTATTTTAATAATAATCCGAAAAATCCCCTTAACCTAGAATTCCTACCTTTCTTTTATAGACTTTGTTATGGGTTAATGGGCTTGAGTTATCTTAACTTTGGCCCTTTAATTAGTTTTGGCCCTTTAATTAAAGTAAATAATATTTTAATTATTATCATCAATTAAGTTAATTACCTCTTAATCTGATGAGGGTATTTAGTTATATTAATTGAATGGCAGTTACCTTTTCCTACGAATAAGACCGAGTAAGGCTCTATCCAGTACACTAGCCCCCTGAGCCTGACGAGGTACGAGGCAAGGGCTTAATAATAATACCAACATCAAGGTTTATTAGGCCGAAGGGGTAGTCGGTTTCTTCTTTCTACAATTAAGTCTGAATAGTGTCTTACCTGGTACAGATATAATTATAATGCATGTATTGTAATGCATTGATTAATATGATTATAATACACGTATTATAATATATTTTTTGATGTAAGAATATATAAAATGATATGAGCCTAGTTTATGTTCGAAAAATACCGATTATATCATTGTTTTCATGTTTGATATGGTGTAAAATTTGTTAATATAATATATAAGTTAACATTATCTTAGTCCATATTGTATTAGATGATATTTCTGTATTACATAATTTATTTATAAAATAAAAGATTTAGAGGATGGGAATACTCTTACGAATTATTTTCTAAAAAAAAAAAAATTGATTTAATTTAGAATCATCAGATTATAAAAAAGAATTGCTCTGATGGTGTTTAGATTAATTCAAGTATTGTAATAATTTTAATTAACAAAAGTATATAAATATTTTTTATTTCAATTTTAAATTTATGATACTTAATTAAAATTTTGTTATAACAAGTAATTTAAAGTATTTTGTAATGTTGATAATTAACTAATTTAATTATAGTTTACATTTCATTTTATATATATATAAAATTATCCTATTGACTGACAGAGTTATTTAATAGTTTAAATTTAAATATATGCGATATAAATTTTTGTTTCTACTATAACCTTTATGAATTTAAAAATTATATTTTTTAAAATTTTTTAAATATCTTTAAATTCTTATAGATAAAAAAAAATTATTTTTTTTACTTAAAAGTCTTTAAATTATAAATAAATAATTTTTTATTTTATTCTCTATTATAAAATATTATAGGTATTTGAGATATAAAATAAGGATGTTATATAGTGCTTGTGAACTTAGAGAATTCAAATCTCATAAATTTTTTCATTTCATTTTTAAAATTATATATATATATATATATATATATATATATATATATATATATATATATATATATGGAGTAAGATTTTTTTATACTGGTATAAGTTTAAAAGCTCTTACACTAAATCTGAACCTTGCATTTAACTTACATCTAATAAGTTATAATTTATTACTTTACTAATCATTAGATATAATAAGTTAAATGAAAAGTTTAAATTAAGTGTAAAAATTTTTAAACTTATATTAGTATAAGAATATCCTTTATATATATATCAAGCCCGATTTTTTTTAGGGTAGTTTAGAGGTGCGATCGCTTAGAGTCCAAGCTTAAAAGAGGGCCCAAATAAAAATTGTGTCCTACTTTCACTTGAAAAAAAATTTCAGCTCTTATAGTTTGCAGTTGGAAAAAATAAAAAAATAAACCTTTTAATTCTTCGCATCTCACTTGCTATAAACGTTCAACTCATTGACTTCTGTAAACTCAAAACTTCATTTAATTCCAAAATTTTATTATTCTTAATATTAAAGCTCATGGAGAATTTTAGTTTTCTCTAAAAAATTAAACCATTATTTAGTTTGTCAAATCTGCAGATTGTTATCAATATTTTAATCACTTATAGAATTTATTTTACGGTCCTGGTGATTATATCATCAACTGAAAGAAGTTTTTTAGAGTTAAAGTTAATCAAAACCTACCTAAAGTCATCAATGTCACAATAACCGTTGAATGGTCTCACAATTTTATCAATCAATAAAGAATTTTTTAAAAATATTAATGTTAACATTATCATTAATGATTTTGCATCTCAGAATGCTTGTAGAACCCATTTTTTTTATGATTTTTTGTATTTTTGTAGTTAATTATAACATAAAATATGTTTGAATGAAAAATATTTTTTTATAATTTTATTAGAAAAAAATTATAGCCACTTAAAAAAATTATATTATTTTAATAAAATTATTAATATATGCTTTTATTTTGTTTATTACATTTTATAATTTTTTTAAAGGGCCTTAATTTCCTATTTTGCCTAGGGTTTCAAAAAGTTAAGAATGACCTTATATATATATATATATAAATGAACCGTTGGATGGCTGGTACAAGAATGAATGGAAAATTATTCATAGGATCTGGGTCTGGAGAGTTTTCGTCTCTCTCTTCCCAAAAACTATTACCCCTTGAGTTTAGGTAGTGGCGCAGAACTCGAGGAAGAAACACATGAACAGCACATGATATGCCTCAAATTAGTTATTTCCGTGTGTTGTTTTATTTTCATCACATGATCTACCATCGACACATAGAAAAACAAATGTTTATTGTATAATGTCAGGATTTTTTTTTATATATGATATTTATAAATTATATATTAAAATATGGTACTTTTTAAAAAAAATTACAGAAATATAGGATTTAAAAATTTAAGGATAAAAAATAAAAAATCATGAATGATAATTTTAAAATAAAAATTAAATATTTAAAAAATATCAAAAAAGAGTCAAAAGTTGTTATCAACGATTTTTGGTAAAAAAAAATGATCAATAATGATTTTTTTTAAAAATGTATATTTATGTAATTTTACAAAAAAGAAATTATATTTCTGTAATTTAAAAAATATATATAAAAAAAAAAGTTTCAATGCTACCATTAAAAATAAGTGTCAAGCTCGTTTAACGTCTTAAAAGAAATGAAAAGTAATTTGCATCTCGCTAGAAAGATGTCGATTACGCTGTCAGTGCAAACAAGTTTTTTTTTTTTGATGAAATAATAAAAAAAAAGTGTTAGGGAAATTGAAAAACTTCTTTACACACTAAAAAAAATCATTTATTAAATAAAATACATTAAAATATTTTTATTAATATAACATGTTTAATAAATAAAATAAAATTATCAATAAAAACTTTAAGAAATTTTATAAATATTTGATATATAGATAACATATATAAATATTTTGTATTAAAAAATGTTAATAAATATTTTTATTTAAATCATAAGTATTTTTTATGAGAGACAATTTTGTTTTAAAATAATTTCATACTAATCTATGTTATTTTCTTTTTTTTGGTTTTTAGTTACATGTAAAAACAATGTAATAAAAAGGAACAATAAAACTACTCTCTAAGATGGACAATACTTATTTGGTCTGAAATCAAAAGGAGATTCAACCCTAAAGCGAGGTCATGAAAATAAGTAATCATGATAACGAGCATCAGATCTTGCAAATTAATTGGCACATTGATTTTCTTCTCTAAGCATATGTTGTAGAGAAACTCACTAATTTTTATTTAAAAGTTGTTGGATTAAGTTAATCACAAAAGCATACTTGTAATGTGACATAAGGATTCATAATCAAATGAATCACTTTCAAGTAGTCTATGAACGACAAGTATGGTCCATAGACCTTCACATCTTGCAATTCAGTATGTATGTTATCAGAAGTTATGGGGCTCCCATAGAACTCAATGATCCAAACACCATTACAATTGCAAATAAGACCACTAAAACCTACCTAAATTACCAAAGCTGCTACCATCCACATTCAAAGAAAACAAAAACACAGACTTTCATCATGCAAAAGTTTAGGAAAGTAGTAGGTCAATTTATTGGCGACGAGTTAAATAGAAGTAACCAACTGATGATCCATAATATGGAGAAGAGAGCTTTGTGAGAATGGAGGAATGTCCTCAACCAGATCGATGGATTTTGATTCCCAAAGAAAGTAGACACTATAATGAATCCCATCAAGTTCTAGACATGGGAAGCATGCACACAATCTCTGGGACATTGCATGATGGTTTCCGGAGATGAAAAACAACGAGTGCACAAATCAAAGGAACACATCATCCTATGAGTCTTCATACCATTGGTGGAAAGAAAGTCATGAAGATTGAGCCACATTAGAAATTTGAATGTCTTGGGAAGATGAAGCTTCCAAATCCAAATCCACTCATTATCTGAGTATGTCTACACCTCTTAAAAAGCCAAAGATAGCCTTTACAAATAGAATATTAATATTAATATTAATTTTGCATTCTAATACTTGTTGATGAACTTTAATACAAGATGAAGAAAAGAAATCTAGTATTCGAGGTACTAGTCCTCTAAAGAAGAAGTTTAGTAATAAGCCAAAATTTTCATATCCTTTCAAATGGATTCTTACAATTGATATAAGCAATTCTCACTCCCTAACGGATACCTACAAACAAAAAAGAACAACATGTATCTTAACAGAAAAAGATTCCAAATCTCCTTTCATGAACATAAGCAAAACATAATTGCTAATAACAGAAAAAGGTAATTAAGGAACTATATTCTTAGTGGATGAATTCATTCGAGCCAGCTGACCTTGAGGTTTGTCTCGAGTTCTTCCTTATGTGTTTTGGTTCATTACTTGGCCCACTCTCACCAATTGGGTTGTTGGTGTCACTTGGCCCAATAGTGCCTCCATCTGTATCAAACTTCTAAAGTGAGAGGAGTAAAAAGGTGAGATAAGCCTTAGGAAGGCCCATTCCAAACGTTCTTAATACATAAATAGCAATCATAAATATGCACATAAGAGAGCTTTGGAACAATAGATCCTTTACCTGCCCAATTGACAAACCAAAAAAAGAAGCATTACCACAATCAACCTTGTACTCAAAACTAGTTTTAAGCTTAGAAACAGCCAATTGGATAGCATTCTAGGTGCAAGACCCATTGACCCAATAATGCCTCCATCTGTATCATCCCTTGGCCCTTGGAGAAAAACCTTGTCCTCAAGGTTAAAGGTCTGTTTGATATCCGTCCAGTACTCCCAGGTTGCTTCTTCAGGAGAAAGCCCCGTCCACTGCACCAAAACTTGAACTGTTGGTGGATCAACAGAAGTATCTTCACGATGATTCAAAATGACTAATGGTACCAACAAGGGTCCATTGTTATTAGTTTCTACAAGAAGAGTGCCTGCCTCCTTAGGTGGAACCCTAACATGTAGTTTCAAAATAGAACAGTGGAAAACAGGGTGGATCAGATAGGTTTCTCGTAAAGCCAACTGATATGCCACCGCCCCAATGCGACTGAGAATCTGGAAAGGGCCAAATTAGTGCTTAGCTAACTTGTGGGGAGTGCAACCAACCACAGAAGTCTGGCGATATGGGTAGAGTTTGACATACACTCAGGTTCCTACGTCAAACTGGACGTCATGATGATGGACATCCGCCAACTTCTTCATGCGCTCCTGGGACTTGTGTAAGTTCCTGCATAGCTTAGCTAACAGAGTATCGCGAGAACTGAACATTTCCTTGACTGCCTCCACTGGGAATTGGCCCAGTAAATATCTCGGTAACGAAGGAGGAGCACGATTGTACACAATCTTAAAAGGGGTGTAGCTTGTATCTGAATGGACAGAAGTATTGTAACACCATTCCGTATGGAATGTAGTGACTCCAGTGAGAAGTTTGATGGTGGCAAACGGCCTGTAAGTATTGCTCAAGGGTGTGGTTGAGTACTTCGGATTGCCCATTCATTTCCAGGTGATAAGCATATAACATATGCAGCTGAGTGCCACAGGCCTTGAGCAATTCTTGCCAAAATTTGCTCAAAAATAGAGAATTGCGATAAGAGATAATACTCGTGGGCATTCCCTGGAGTTTAGCCACCAAATTAATAAACAAAAGGACCACCTGATAAGCAGAATACAAAGTGGGCAGAGGGCCGAAATGGGAGACCTTAGAAAAATGATCGACGACCACCAAAATAGTTGTATACTCGCAGGATGGAGGGAGGTCAGTGATGAAATCCATGGCCAAGTCTTCCTAGACAAGAGTGAGTGGGGAAATAGGTTGGAGGAGCCTCGCAGGTTTTTGAGGAATGTACTTAATTTGTTGATAGGTAACACATTTGTGGATAAAAAACTTGAAATCCTTAGACATCACTGTCCAAAATTTTTTTTCTTGCAATCAATTGAGGGTCTTGACCAATCCTAAGTGACCACCCAAAGGAGTTGAATGAAATTCTGTCATTAGAATCTCATGGAAAAGGGAAGATGAGGGCAACTAAATTCTCCCCTTGAAGAAGATAAGGCCATCCTGCAGTTTGTAGTCAGCTACAGATGCAACACCCTGTTCAATGTCCTATTTCATGGAGTCAAAATGCTTATCAGAGTGAAACGTTGTGCGTAATTTCTCCAAGAATTGGAACTGAGGAACTGTAATGACATAAAACTGAGAGGTACTCTGTTCTCAGGAAGGCATGACAGGGCATCTGCCGCAGTGTTGGTGTGACCAGGGTGATATTGAATCGTATAATTGTACCCAAGCTTACTCATGTAAAACTGTTGTTCCAGAGTCTGCACAGTTTGAGTTAAGAGATCCTTTAGGGGTTTATGATCTGTTTTTATGATGAAGTAATTGCCCAAGAGGTATTGCCTCCACTTTTTATAGCTACTATAACGGCATGGAGCTCTTGCAAATAGATGGAAGCTTGCATCATACGGGGACATAATTTCTTACTGAAAAATGCACTGGCTTTTGGTCCTGATGTAAAACTACCCCCATGGCAGTACTAGAGGCATCAAATTGAACCACAAATAGTTTTTCGTAAAATCTGGTCAAAGCAGTAGACATGGCATGTTTAAGCTGATCAAATGCCTTTTGAGCCTGTGGAGACCACTGAAATGCTTTCTTTCGCAAGAGGGGAGACGCTAAGGAAGCGTAACTATTGATGAATTTGCGGTAGAACCCCGTGAGATGAAGAAAACCATTCAAGACCTTGACAAAAGTAGGGGTTGGCCAAGAAGTCATAGCTTAAATTTTGGAACGGGCAGGACCAACTGAACCTGCACTGACTATGTGTCCCAAATATTCCACCTGTTGCATAGCAAAACAACATTTGGGCAATTTCAAACAGAATTGGTTAGTCAGAAGCAATTGAAAAGTGGTTTCCAAATGAAATAAATGATCAGCCCAAGAAATACTACAGATAAGGATATCATCGAAGAAGACGATAATAAATTTGCGTAAATGGGGCCAGAATAAATCATTCATGGTGGCTTGAAATGTTGCTGGGGCATTGGAGAGTCTGAAAGGAAGCATGCGAAACTCATAGTGGCCATCTTGAGTGAGAAAAGCGATCTTGTGCATATCCTTTGGGGTCAAGCGAATCTGATGATAGCCCTTTAGAAGATCCAACTTGGAGAACCAAACATCAGCACCCAATTCATCGAGCAATTCGTTAATTGTCAGAATTGGAAAGCTATCCAGGACGGTGATCGCATTAAGTGCTTGACAATCAACGCAAAAGCGCCATGTATAGTCCTTTTTCTTCACCAAGAGAACAGGGGAAGAAAAGCACTGATGCTTAGACGAATTTCCCTCGTGGCGAGCATGCAGGCTACCTGAGTCTCAATCTCCTTCTTCTGAGAATATGGACTGAATTTGGAAAAAAGGAATTGTGTGGTCTGTTGGGTGCTCTGGTGGAAGCGGAGTGGGTTCCACGAAAAGGGCTTGGTAGTGGTGGAGTAAGGCAGACACATCTAGGTGGGTAGAACTGGAGATGGAGAAGAGTTGGATAGGGATAGGGGTAGGGGCAGGAACTAGAGAGAGATGGTAGCACTCCAAGATCTGTTCCCAATGCGATAAACAGCGCAACTGGTGGATCAAAATGGCCATGGGCTCAGGTTGTGTATCCCTTAGAAGCTTCACCATTTTACCATCCCACATAAATTGCATAGTGAGCTTTTCATAATCTATTAGGACTAGGCCCAAACTTTGTAACTTGTGCACCCCAAAACAGCTCAAGCCCACGTAGATCAATCAATGGCAATAGGTAAAATATCTGATAAGAACTCACAAAATTTATCTACAATGAGTAGGATATTTATCCGCTATACGGGTACAGGTATGAGTATAGGTAAAAACTCGCAAATTTTAATGAGGATGGCTACGAGTATGGGTATCTAAGTACCCACCCCGCCCCATACCCGCATATATATATATATATATATATATATATATATATATATATATATATATTCTTGAACTTTGTTCTACAATTATACATTGAATTTTTGTATTATTATATTACTTATGTGAAGTTATATAAGATTAATATAAAAATCTATTTAATAATAAAGTAAACTAAAAAATTTATTTTGGTTTATATTTTTAATAGAAAAATTTATTTACTATTTTATATCATTTAATTAAGCTAACACAATTTAATTATTACATAGTTAATATGAGATTGACTTTTTAAAAATATTATTTATATATGACACACATAAAATATTTTTTACACAAATATTTTTGTTAATAAAATCATATTAATATTTAAATCATAAAGTGAATGATAAATAATAAATATATTATAAATATTTTATAAATTTTACAATCACCTACTATTACCGTAAATTTATTATTTATTAATAATATTTAAATTTTATTTTTATATTTTAATTTAAAATAATATTTTTCTATGTAACATATGTATTACAAGCACAACTATAATCTATTGAATCTAAATAATATTATTCTTACTATTTATTCATATTCAAAGAAGTTTTTGAAAAGATATAAATATAAAAAGTTATTGTTAATTTTTATTTGTTAATTTTTTTAAGATAAAAAAGTATAATTTTTTTAATATACACATATATTTCTTTATTATAAAATTTTATTGTAACTATTTATCTTTTATTCAATTTTTTTTTAAATTTATATATATTATAAATATTTAATTCACTAAAATAATTTTTCAAAAATTTATATTTTTGATAAAATACTTTCGTATAGTATATGAGTTAAAAAATACTAGTATTAATATATATATATATATATTAATTATATTATATTATTTTAATTAAATCTATTATTTTTCTTACAATTTCAAATTCAAAAGTTAAAAAAAAAACTATGTATCAACTTTTTATTGTTAGTATTGAACTTCTCTACTCTAATTCTATTCTTATTCTCAATGTCTGTCTCACTAAAACTTAATAACTATGAAATGTTATTCATTAGAGTTAGTTGTTAATGCTGTTACAAGAGATTACTAAGTGATCCCACACGAGGGACAATGTACAGATCTATTTGGTTGTCGTTCTGAAATTACCAGTCAATCAAATCTCACACAAGATAGGATTATCACTGACGAATAACTTAGTGTTTAATTTTGCTTATTGTTTCTAAGAATTTTAGTTTAAAAAATTATTATATTAAGATACATTTAATATTTATGATTTTGAATGTTTGACAACTACATATTGAATTTTTGTATTATTATGTTATTTATGTGAAGTTATATAAACATATTTTTCTTTATAAATATTTTTTTTCTCAAACAAGCGCGGGTAATGAGTACAAGACGGGTATGCGAGTACCTAGAGGTACGGTTACAAAGATTAATATTCATATTCACGCAGGTATAGGATCAGATACGAGTATTTTTTTAAAATGCGGGTATGGAGATGGGTTCTGTAGTACCCTATCTATAGTACCATATCCATACCTTACCTGTTATGATCCCTAATTCGAGTTTTTCTAAATCCTGCACTAGAAGGAAAAATGAGATTTACAGTGATGGTCAGGGCTGTATTTCTCGTCGCAATTGTAGCAAAGTCCTTTGTCACGAGAACTTGCATTTTCGAGGTGGAGAGACGCTTATAGGGAATGGCCTGGGAGGACGATGTGGGTAATAACAGTGGTCGTGGTGTTGCCAGGGATGGGCGCAGAGTCGAGGGGTAGTGGGGTCGTGAAGAAACTGTGGCAGAACCAAAATTGTTCTCCTAAAGCTTTGCCAATTCCGCCGCCTCCGAAAATTGACTAGTTGAAAGGCTAGAACCTCCCGATTGAATGTCGGGGCGCAACCCAGAAATAAAACACTCAAGCATGAACAAAGGAGGGACATCTGTGATACGATTGGCGAGGCTCTCAAATTCAGTGAGATACTGCAGGACCGAACATGTTTGTGAGAGCTTGCACAAATGACCTTTCATGTTTTGAAAACAAGAAGGGGCAAATTGTGCCTCAAGAGAATGGAGAAATTCTGGCCAAGTACAAAGCATGTTATTGCGTTCCATCCACGAACTAGCTAAAGGCAGGACCATCCAGGTAGAAGGAAAGGATTTGTAACCGTTCAACTTCGGGTATTTGATGGTACTCGAAGAAACGGGTAACTGCAAAAATCCAATCCAAAGTGTTGGAACCATCAAATTGCGGATAGTCTAAGCGAATCTTGGGAGTGGCTCTTGACGATGAGGAATGGTTTGGTTTGCAGTGCGAAGACGTCATTGGAAAGGCCATCAATGCACTCGGTGAGGCGAGCCACTTGTTCAATCAAAAGATACACAGAGGCTTGAGAAGCCATTGAAAGCACCAGATGATAGAAGATGAAGAAAAGAAATCTGGTATTCAAAGTACTAGTTCTCTACAGAAGAACACAATCTCTACAACAATATTTTTCCTTGAACATTTGTACCCACAACTTGTTATCTTCATGCAAAAGACACCAAATTAATTTGTCATGCAAGACTATATTACAGAGTTCTATGTGTTTGATGGTTTTTATCAAGGTTATTTTTGTTATTATATTATATTGCTAATAAAATTTAAAATGTCAATATTAATAATTTAAGTTTTATTAAAAATTATATTAACATGCTAATTTAATATTAAATTAGTAACAAATAGGTTTTTTTTTTATTAATGACAGTTGATATTTTTTAATTTTCAAGTATGCAGATGAGAAATTTTTACTCATTTCCTTTCAAGAAGTTAGTATAAATTGAAAGGAGTTATTAACCACATGTAATAACAGAATGCGTCTGATTAGAACCCTAAAATCTCATGAATAAGCTTCCTCGTCAATCATCATGTGTATTGAAAATGAAGTTGTCTATCATCGCGATTTATCTACTACGTTACTTGTGAAGCCTGATTAATGGTTAATTAATCACTCAACTACAAGACTTCGGTAGTCATAGCTCATGATTTCGATACTAACGAAATAATGATGTGATTTCAGTTGAGTTGGATGGTCCATCTGATATAATACAACCACGAAGAAAAGTATAAAGATTGGCAGATAAGTTTAACATAGAAGTATAATTAAAATTTTATGCAATAATTTTTTTATTGAGTTAAATGATATATAATAAAAAATAAAAAATAATTTTTATTTAAAATTATAATATTTTCATATTATTAATATATTAAATTTTATTATATATAACTTTTTGTTATATATTTTAAATAGACGTGTAAAAACATACCAACATACAAGACTACAAAAATAAACAAACTACACCGTTGACGGAAGAGAGGTACTCTTTGATGTAACTGGTTTAGATGTCAAACACATCAAGGATAAGCCTGGACTGAAAATATACTTGACTATGATATTTTGTATAATGGAGTAAATAGGACATTATAATAAAATAAAAATGGCATGCGCGCGTGTATAATGCTAGTATGTGTAACAAATATTGAGTATTAGCCAACTGCATATAAACTATTTTACATAAATTTTGTAACAAGTGAATTAGTGTTGATCTATAGTGAGAAATTAAAATTCATTATTAAAATTTTTTTGTTAATAGCAAATTATTTGCGATAGAAATAATTTTATCATTGTAATAACTTATGATTTAGTCATTATTATTAAAAAATGTTAATGATAAAAGAAAAATTATTCATAAATAATATATATATTTATTGGAATGTGCAAGCAAAGTCTCACATTAACTAAAATCGTGGAGGATCAAGAGCATATAAGTATGATAGATCTTCATTAGTATGAGACTTTTTGAAGGATGTCCAAAAATAAAATTACGATGATTTAATTACAAAGTGGACAATATCACACTAGTATGGAGATGAGGGGAGAGAAATTGTTGAGATGTTTAAAGTCTATACTTGTTCAAACAATATTTAAGTGACAAATTTTATATTTATAATTAAATTTTAGTCACGCTAGCTATAAAGTGAGATTAGTACATTTTTAATTAAAGTTGTATAATGATCAATGAAGCAATGTTAAGTGCTGGTTTGGTGATTAAGATATTTAGAAAATGTCACTCTCCCATTAAATTATTTTCTCTAAAAAGGTAAATCATCTCAGCTTAGCCCATTAATAAATATATTTAGGCAACAGTGATTTGGTCTTAAAATTAATTTAACCTTATAATGATAAAAGAGTCACACAATTTAACTTTACATATAAAATTAATATAGATTTAATTACTGAATATAAAACACATCTAATTTGAATATAGTGTCGTATTCACATTTGTGGACAGAAATTACATTGTTCGATATTTCATATTTTAATTCTCATGCATAAAATTAATATTAGTTTGAAAAAATAAATTAATATTTTATTCTTTTATTATCGTTCATTAATATTTTTTATTTTATGAGTATTATTAAATTAAATTATTTAAATGAAAATTAAATTAAAATAAAAAAATATTTAGCTTGAAAAAATTACATGACATAATAAAAAAGACCATTAATACTTAAAAATAATTTTATTTAAGAGTGGAGGAAGAAAGTTAGCGATTACAAAGAACAAAAAAAGAAATGACACATATCTTTACTACAAAAATGCTCTAAAAATTGATTTAGAAATGCAAAAAACTAGCTGAAAAATTCATCAAAAAATAAATACTAAAATTCATTAAAAATAAAATTTTAGAACTTTTATTAATAATCAAACCCAAACTAATTAGACTCCCGTCTATGAAAACATGAAAACTTTTTTAATTATAGGAATTGAAGAGTATTTAGGTGCAACTTCTAACTCATTTGAATATTCTTTTTCTTTAGCTCCATGATTAAACTTTGTAAAACTTGTTTCATCTTCTTAGTTTTGACTTTAGTGATTAAACTTCCAATTTTATGTAGAGTCTTTTATCGGGTTAATAGATCTCTATTAATGTTATATATGATAGGCTTAATTATATTTTTTGTCTCTATAAATGTTAGTTATTTTGTGATAAGTTTCTATAAAATTTTTTGTTAGGATTTAGTCGAGTAAAATTGAAAAATTAGAATTAGTCCTTGTTGTTAACCCTTTTTTTGTTAGGTGAGCCAGTTCAGCACTCCACGTGGCATACTATGTCATTTTTTTATTATTTAAAATTAAGATTTTTAAATAAGTCCCTAAACTTATTTTATATAATTACATAAAAGTCTTTTTTCTTCTCTTTCTACTTCTCCACACTCTTTTTTCGACACTTCTCCTCCACCTCTACCCCCTCCCTTTTACTCCATCTTCACCCCTTCTTCTTCTCCACACTCCCATCCGCACCACCCCTCTTACCCACCCATTTCCATTCCTCTATCCCATCACCTCTCTCTCCCACCCACTTCCATTTTTCTATCCACACCACTCTCCTCCCACACCCGTTCCCATTCCCCATCTGCATCACCCCCATTTCCCACACTCCTCTCCTTCCAACACCCACATCCGCACCACCTCTTCCCTACACCCCTCTTCCTCCAACACCCAAACTTCTACCCCATCCGCAACACCTCTCTTTTTCACTCCTTTTCCATTCCTCCCATCCGCATCACCCCATCTTCTTTCTCTCCCTTTCCTATTTCTCACACCCTCACCACTCTCTCTCCCTCCCTCAACCCTTTCCCTTTCCCTTCCCTCCACCCTAACTCCTTCCCTGTTATTCTACTTTCACTCCTTCCCCTATCCCACTCCTAACTCCTCTCCTTCCCCTAATCTGCATCTCCATTTCCAATTTGTTCCTCACTTTTTTTTCCTAATAAAATTTTGTGTGTTTTGGATATTGAGGGGTTATGTGAATATTCTACGTTGAGTGATAGAACATTAATTTGAAACACGTACAAAGTTTAAAATTGAGTGTGGGGAAGGGGAAAGAGTAGGGGTGGGGGAAAGGGTGTTGGAAAAGGGTTGTGAGGAGGTTAGGGGAGATCGAGGCTGGGGAGAAAAAAGAAAAAAGTTAAAAGGGCTTTTCTACAATTATGTAAAATATGTTTAGGGATTTATTTATAATTATATAATTTTAAATAAAAAAAATTGAATCACATTGCATGCCACATGGCATCATGTAGGTGTGTTAATACTCCATCAGCTAGCTTAGCACTTAATATAAGAGAATTAACAGTAGATACTAAATCTTAATTTTTTAACTTTACGGGGACTAAATCCTAACAAAAAATTTATAAGAGTTTATCACAAAATGCCCCATATTTATAAAGATAAAAAATATAATTAAGCTTATATGATAACCTCTCTCAATTTTAAAGTACATTTCAAAAGATAAAATAATAATTGAAGTAGAAAAGATATAAGTTAAAAAGACATTAATTTTACCATAGTTAAATAAACAATAATTAAATGTATATTTTTAATATTACGTGACACATCCACCTCTATAAATTTTATGTATTAATTTAAACTCTATTTTTTTTTTCCACAAAATTAAGCTATACTCTACTTATTAAATAATGTACCTTCTAATGTCGTGAATGCTTTTTATTTATTTATTAATATTATTCAATTAATGAAATTTATTTTTTAAAGATTATTTGATTAATAATTTTTTTTAATCAATTATAAATATGTTAAGATACTTAAAATAATGTTTGAGACTTTTGCAAATAAAATTTTTGAACATCGATACTTTTATATTTTATTTTATATTTTCATAAAAGTACTTTCACAATGTACGAGATATTTATTAGTTAAATAATAAATTAATATTTAATTATAAGAATTATATTAAGTAAGATTTTAAGTTAGTATACGATAGGCTATAACATCCATCTTGTAAAATAAAATATCAACACTCAGAAGATAAATAATAACATTTTATAGTTAAACTTTGCATAAAAGCTATTGGAATTTAGCATTAAGCCTTTATAAAAAATATTTGAAAATGAAAACTTAAGGGGCTATTTAATTTTAGGATTTTTTTTAATTTTCTGTTTTATTCTTTTTTTTCAAAGATTTGTGCAAAAAATGCAAAACATATATTTTTTATTTTTATTTATTCCTGCGAAAACAAAAAATTGAATAAAAAAAACAATGTCAATTTGTAATTAAGAGTGAAGACATAAAATAGAAACTCTGAATACGACATATTGGACCTCATTTCAAGTCTACCGATTTTTTTGGTTAAATAAACTTTTTAACGCCAGATTAAAACACTTATTTTTTGATTAATTTTCTTTCTTTGGTTACTTTGTTTTACTTTATGCGTAACTAACTGTTATTCTTGTTTTGTATAGTTTGGCTGTTATTTAACGTTAAAATCAGGAATGAGAAGAGGTCTGGGACCCAGTTAGCATGTCTATATTGTTATGTTCCATCCATTTCGGGCAGTTGAAGTTTCCTTCAAAGCAAGATCTGCCCTCTCTCTCTTTCTCATCTCTTCCTGGGACACTCTGTGTGGGCCTCAACTTGTTCCGTTACTCTGCCAAACCAACTACCTTTGAATTTGATTTCCAGGTATGTGCGACTCATGCAAAGGTTTCCACTTCATTTGGGGCCATTTTCTGATGCATTTGTCCATCTTTGCTCCCTTTTTTTATTACTTTTCTCGTTAATTCAGGCCTGCAAAATTGGAATTTTTTTATTGGGTTTGCTACTTCTGTTTTTCTCTCTTTAACCTTTTGGACTATAATATCTGGGTTCTTCTCCACTTGTCAATGTGCATTCTTCGTTTCTCGTTTCTATCTTTCAACTTTTGAAATTATCACATGCATTCTCGGCTTATACTATATGGGTTCTTCTCCTTATTCCCGTAAAATACATGCTACTCGTTTTTGGTTTTTGATTTTTTTTCTCTTTTAATTATAAAACTGTCAACTTATTTCACTTTTCTGTTTTAAAGATCTGGACATAAATGTTTATTTGTTTTTAAATATTTGAAAATAGAAAACAGAATAAAAACAAAAATAAAGGTAGAAAAATTGTAATGATAATGAAAAACGATTAGTGAACTAAACATCCCTGAATTTGCTTTTTGTTTTGCGAAAGTGTTGAAAGTCTTTTCTTTTTGGGGGGCGTTTTTGCTATATAGTTTCAGTTTGTAGTGCTTTTCAGTAAAAGGACTGTTACTGGTTATTTTATAGTAAGCGTTAGTCATAGATCTGTTTCCAGCGCTTTAAAGTCGGTGTTTTAATGCCCCGTTGACGTTTCACGTGCCAGTTTCCTTTCCCAATTCTATGCACGGATTATGTTTTCTCTAAGGTTTGCTTGGAATTATAAACTCATTAATTGAAACATGACCATGTTAAATTTAATTGCTTTTAATAGAAGTTTTTTCATCATATCTCCTCTTATTTTCCTCTTTATGGATGGTGTTTGTTTGGCCAGATATTAAGATCTAATATGCCTTTCCCTTCTTTTTTTTTATGAAAGCAACAGGAATTGCAAATGGGGAAAAAAGGGAGTTGGTTTTCTGCAGTCAAGAAAGTTTTCAGTCCAGATTCCAAAAAGGAAAAGGTGTAATTGAGACATTATTGTTACTTATATTCTCATCTATTTATTTCAAGATAGAAGAACTATTTTATTATAATTAATAGTTAAATTTGTTAATTTCTCTAATTAATATTTTTTTAAAATCCTAAAGACATTAATAAAAGAGTAACAATAAATATCCTCCTAAATTTTTAGATGATGATGTAAAATCATAATATGTACAGAAATTATCTCTTTCCAGGAAATTTACTTTTTTTTTTTTTTACATTATCTGTTTTCATGAACAGTACTAACTCAAACCGTTTAAATTTTTGTTGATTAAAGAAAAAGCACAAGTCAAAGAAACAAAGTGGTTACAAGGATTCGGAAGTAGCATATGCAGAAGCAGCAACCCCTCTTCCACCAATAGATAGTGTTAAAGAAAATGAACAGAACAAGCATGCATTTTCTTTGGCTCTTGCCAGTGCTGTTGCAGCAGAGGCTGCTGTTGCTGCTGCTCAGGCTGCTGCAGAGGTTGTGCGTCTCACAAGTATGCCTCACTACCATGGAAAGACCAACCAAGAAATAGCAGCTACCAAGATTCAAACGGCATTCCGCGGATATATGGTATCAACTTCTTCTCCTGATTAGTATCATGTTACTTATTATAAATCCACCGTTTATTTTACTAGTTGTAATTTTGCATTGAATTTGCTTTTATTAACTTTTCAATGTAACTCAAAACACACATTTAGTGTATGTTCAGAAATCTAATCAAATTATGTTAAATAACATTTTAATGTGAAAGCTGTAAGTTATAAAGTTGAAATTGAATCACATTTGAGTAGATTTAATACCAGTACATGTTTAAATATTCTACTTTCAATTTAACTTACATCTTCTAAACATCCATTTATTTGAACCTTAGAGTAATGCTACACAGGTAAAAAGGTGCTAATTAAATTATTATTTTTTTAATAAAAATTACAAAATTTAATATAATTAAATATATTCAAACTATTCAAGGTTTTAATTTTTAATAAAAAATGATTTTGTTATATGTCCTCAGACACATATTAATTTCTATTTTGAAAAATAAAACAAATCACACTCCGTTCGCAAATTTTGTTCATTCTGTGTTTAGAACGTAGAAGTTAGTTGATGCTGGCAGTTCACACAATATATAAATTGGATGTCCTCAGTGTGCCTAAATTTCAGAACGTTACTGAGAACTTTTTTGGCACTCTTGAATACATAATCCTCCCTTTATGTGGAGATTAATATTGATGGTTAGGTTTTCCCTAATTTAAAATTTTCTAAAGTTAAAAATACAAAAATGATCAAATAAGGAAATAGATAACAGATAATAACTCGTAGTATCAACATATGCTTTATGGTATCTGTGATGTGAGCATATATAATGTATGGTTTTGGGGCTTATAGGCAAGAAGGGCATTGCGCGCATTGAGAGGTTTGGTGAGACTGAAAACACTGATACAAGGACAATCTGTTAAGAGGCAAGCAAGTAGCACCTTACGATGCATGCAAACTCTGGCAAGTTTACAGTCTCAGATTCGCGAAAGGAGAATTAGAATGTCTGAGGAGAACAAGGCCCTTCAGCACCAACTACAGCAGAAACATGAAAAGGAACTTGAGAAGTTGCAAGTTGCTGTAAGCATTCTATGCACATTTTCTGTTCCACTGTTTTCTGTACAAATATTAGAAAACAGGAAATAAAATGAAAATAAAGTGATAATTTTATAATAAAAAATGAAAAATGAAAATAAAAATAAAAAAACGTTTCCTGGAATCTAAGGCTCCTAGAGAGAAAAGAAGAATTTGTTCCTATTTACGTGTTTACTTAAACGTTTAAGATAATATTTGCTATTATTCTACTAATACCCTTGCTCTACTAATGCCCTTTTATCTATATATATTATTTGAGTAGTCCATTAACTTAAAGGAAAAACTTATTAATAAAAGATAAACTAAAATGCTTAGCTGTTAATTTTTGAAAAATGATTGAATTCCTTTGTCTGTGTAATTTTATTATTTTTTGAACAGATAAATAATAACAAAGATAGTATATGATAAATGTTTCTTTTAAAATATGTATTGAAGCGGCAAATACTTTCACAGCAGGTTGGAGAAGAATGGGATGACAGCTTGCAGTCAAAGGATCAAATTGAAGCAAAATTGTTGCAAAAACAAGAAGCTGCTTTGAGAAGAGAGAGAGCTTTGGCCTATTCATTCTCACATCAGGTACCAAGAATAAATCCATTTTCCCATTCCTACATTAAGTCAGTTGATTGGTTCACTGATTTTTCACAAAATAGCTGAAGAAACCTAACATTTGTGCATGAAAAATTGTGGAACAGTTAAATTAGGTAAGATTAATCAGTCTTTTCTGAAGAAAATTGCATTATGAATGAGCTTAATAGAACTGGATTCAAATAAAGAAAAAATTTGAGAGAATTGATGAAGAACCTTGGAGAACCACACACGTCGTCACGGTTGGAGAGTTTAAAGCCTTGTAAACCTCATTTTAAAATCTCATATTTCTAACGTGGGACTCAAGTCTCATCATACCTTGCAATTAGAATTCTAACAATATACAGGAGATCCTTTTCTCTTCTCATTTTTTTAAGGTTGTGTTTCGATGAATGATTTAAAAATTTTAAAAAATATGAAACTAATAACGAATAATGTAAGAGTGAGAGTCAAGAAGTATGAGAAGAGTTATAAACAGTAAATGTAAAAAGTTCAGCCTAGTGAAGAAATTTTTAAATTCACTCTAAAAGAAATCATTTGAAATTCTTTTTATTTGATATAAAAATTATCTAGTTAAATTTTTGTAATATTTACTTTTTCTGAATTGTATTAACTTTGAAATAATCTGTCCAATCACAACCTTTAAGTTTATCCTTTCTAAATACTCCTGCTCTATTTATAGGCAACATGCGATACTCAACTAACTAATGGGTAATTAACTAATCTATTTTAAGCGACTACTAATGGGAGTTACAGAAAAGCATTATAGCATTTGCAGGTGAAAGAAATCACCTTAAATTACATACGAATGTTATTGAGCAATGATGTCTGACTTATAAAATAGTCATTGGATTCAAGGTTGTTTAACTTAGCCGAGATGGGAACATAGTGACAATTAACAGTAGTTATATAATTTGGATTGGTTTATAAATGTATTTGGTTCACAAACAGCAAACTTGGAAGAGCTCTTCAAAATCAGTAAATCCTACATATATGGATCCAAATAATCTTCACTGGGGGTGGAGCTGGCTAGAGAGATGGATGGCTGCCAGGCCATGGGAGGGCCAAAGCACAATGGATCACAATGATCATTCATCACTGAAGAGTGCAGCAAGTGTAGGAGAAATCACCAAAACGTATTCACTCCGCGGCAATAGTCATGATAATAGGCCTTCCCCTTTTGGCCAAAAAGCGAGAAGACATGCCACTCACAACTCCCCTTCAACTCCAGCTTCAAAGGCAAAATCTGCTACTGGAAAGGTAAGGCCATCAAGCTCAAAGGGTAGTGCATGGGGTGGTGATGAAGACTCAAGAAGCATGCTAAGTGTTCAGTCAGAACGTTATCGCAGACATAGCATTGCAGGATCCTCAGTGAGAGATGATGAAAGCCTTGCAAGCTCACCTGCCATTCCAAGTTACATGACACCCACAAGTTCAGCAAAGGCCAAGTCCAAAATCCAAAAGCCATCACCTGAAAAAGGAGCCGCTGCTGTTTCTGCCAAGAGGCGACTTTCTTTCTCCCCTTCTTCGGCTGGTTCAAGAAGACATTCTGCTCCTCTTATGGTGGAAATGGTTTCCAAAAAAGATGTTGCTGCTATGGTTAGCAATGGAGGGGGCAGGTAGTGATGGGGATGTTATTGCCATCAGTGTAATTCTTGTATGAGCATAGTTTGTCTATAGGCACAACCAGTCAAAAAGGCAAAAAGCTTGAATATAACATTAAAATATCTTCAACTTAGATTCTACTTTTGATTGGTTGTCCCTGTAGAGTCTGTCTCATGCCCAAATTACTCTTGGCATTAACTTTCTCACTGTTATGAATGAAAATTTAGGTGGTGTAATGGGTCTTGCTAGTTGTCTTTGATCCTCTTCTTCATCCCCACAATTGTTGGTGCCTTGAGGAGTAAAGATACAACAAAATTGGCTTATCAGTTTGTTCATATATACAATTATCTTCATAATTACTATCAAACACTTCTTAACAAACAACTCTGTTTAGCTGGATTGGTTTTAGGAGTGACACTAGTTTTTTTTTTTTTTTTTGACAAATTATGCTTTTGTTTAATTTTGCTGTAACCCTTGTAGGGTAGTATGCTTTTTGTATTTCTTTATTTTCTATGTAATTGATTTCATGATTATTGGTTTAGATTGTGACCATATTTGTTATATTCTTAATATGATGTCTGGATAAGAATCAAAACCCAGGAATTTGGATGCGGAATTTTTTATATGGGACATTTTCATAAAATACAAATAACCCTCTTTCTAGAGTCGCTAAGCGTGTATCACATTAAAATTTACGATCAAATAGCCATTAATTGGTGGAATTGTGTAACGCAGAGGTCATCATCACCTTGGATTTTCATTACTTTTTTATTCACTCATCTATTTTATAAGTTGTGGAGTTGTTATGACTAAGAGTAATTCTATTTTTATCATTTTCTTATTTCGGATATGCAAAAAATGGTTCAATCGAATACAAATTATGTATGTCATAAATGCGAGGTCAATTGTTTCCTTCTTCATTTAATAGAATTATTTTTATCTTTAAAATTGTAAAAGTTGTTCACGTTTTACAAATATATAAAATTAAGCATTAATCTATAATATTGTAATTATTTTTTTCTCTTTGATGTTATCAAATATTAAAAACTACATGTAGACACCGGTCGGATTTGATTGGTTTTGGATAAAAAAAAACTTTACTCAAGTCAAATAAACTAATTATGACATTCCAACTTCCATTTTCGTCTGAAATATTTATCTGATTTGTCAGGTCTCAATTAATATGGCGAGCGGATTGGACAAGTGGTTTTATTCAGATAGATGAGTCGAGTATGAAGGAAAGCTAACATTAGCGAATGGAGGTGGTTGCTAGAAGAATAGAAATGGAAGATAAAATCTATGTGACGATAGTTTTGAGAATTACTCTTAGTCAAATGTAAGATTTTACTTGTCTTTAAAATTTGAAAGCATATGAAAGCAAATAAAGATATGGTTCCTTCTCTCACACACTCACAAACTTACATGTCCTTCTCCCATGGATAGAATAAGTATTTCCATCTCTATCGACCTTGTGTCTCCATCTCTATTAGTACTATGCATATTTGTAGCCAGTACTTATTTTGGAAAGGATTAGATTACAAAAATCTTAAATCTAAAACTGAATCTGATTGTATATATTCATTACAAATTAAAATTTTTAAAACATTGATTTGAAACTCGCTCCGATCCACTTGTTGCACGATTTTTCCTTCTTAGTTGTTGCAGGTTTGATCTACTTTTTTGGAGATGCCCACCCCTATTAAAAATTAGGAATAGAATACTAACATGTCATGTAAAAGAATACCTTAAATATTGTAGTAAAATTTAAAATAATAATATTTTATTAAAAATCTATCCTTAACTTATTTTAGTCTTAAGATTAGATCTATCATCTTTCTTAATTTTTTCTTTAATGCAACTCATTATTTCCTTTCTTTTCTTTCATCGTTATCTCACCTCTCATGGTGAAACTTAAATAAAATAATTAGAGTGGCCAAAATAAAATTTAATAAATAAATTAAATATACAATATTATATTATATATTTAAAATTTAAAGTATAATATCAACTTAAAGTTTACTAGAAATCTTTACCACATATTTAATAATAAATTATTTTTTATTAAGTTTATTATATATATATATATATATATATATATATATATATTAAAAATTTATGTGCTCTACATCTTATTAGAATAATCTTCTCGATACTTAGTGAATGTAGGATTATCTCTAGATTTAAAGAAGATAAATTTTCTTTAATATATTTTAAAAAATTTACAAATTTAATAGTACATAATTAATTTTAATTATTTTTAAACATGCAATCAAATAAAATAAAATTTTAAATGGTTGCAAAAACAAGTTTTAGAACTTCCGTTTCATTGAAGAGAGTCAATCACTTATCAAAGAAGAGTTAAAATATTGTATCAAAAATTAAATTTTGGCTCATATCTTTCTTTAGGAAAGTTATCTCCGGTGCAAACAAAGTAGTAAGAAAATTTATGCTAATTTTCAGTTACATATGTTGCCTAATTGTTTCTACAATATTATCCTTTAAAACATTCCATTATTCTTTTATTGTTAATCATGTAGTCCCTTAAAAGCTAAACACTTATTAACCATTCGTTTAAGGTTTTCATAGTGTACTGGATAGGATATCAGTCGGTCTTAAAGATAAAAGAAGGAATCTGAATACTCCACTCGGCCTTAGCAGGACGAGTACCCTGTCAGTTAGATTAAAAAATAATTAAATCAACTAAGTTAAATAATTAAATTATTATTTACTTAATTACAAGGTTAAAATTAAGGCTGATTCACAAAATCCATTATAATACCCATAATATTGCCTATAAAAGGAAGATAAAAAATACAGATAAAGTAAGGGGTTGACTTTTGAATATAAAATAGTATTTATTATCTAAATCGATACCTAACTTTATTATTAAAGTATCTTTTGCAGGTACACCCCCTACGTCAAATAAAGAAAGACTTATAATATAAAGGAGGACGTCATCTCATTCTGCACTAGAAGGATATTCTGAAGATCAATATTTTCATAATAGGAACACATAGGATTATTATTTGGAAACAAGCAGCTTTTTTTTAAAAAAATATTGTTAGGTACTCTTACAAGTTAAAATTTATGAAATTGAGGTACCACTCTCTTCACACTTAAAGATTAAAGCTTTTTTATTAGATTGATGTATTTTTTTAAAAAAAAAATTACCAAAGTAGTGTAGAATTTGAAATATTTACCGAAGAAAAGTAAATCGTAAACGTAGCATACGATTTATAAAAAGATAAGTAATATCAATCTAATTTGTATTATATACAATAAAATTTAAATAATTAAATTATTAGAATGAAAATATACATACCCGTACAACGCACATTTTGAAACGATTTTTTTGCAGTGGTCTGTATATTAGAGTATATCTTTTATTATATGAGTTTAAGAATATATTATGTTCATTAACGTTAAAATGGAAAAAGATGGTAATGATTAAAAAAAAAGAGGAAAAAAAGGATAGTAATAAAGATCGATTTCACTCATATCCCTTGTTTGTTTCTAACGTGAACGGTAATTAAGATTGATCAATTTCCATACTCTATTCCCTTTGTGGCATGATGTGAAGTGAGGGGATGTTAGGAATTTTAAAGTTTTTGTTGTCTAAAAATAAAACAATTTTTTATTAAGAACAAAGCATTATACTAATTTTTTATAATTATTATAAATTAATTTTGATATAATTTATATTATTATTTTCTGTGAAGGCTAGCATGAGTAAGCATACTAAGTAACTCACAAATAAATTAGTAAAATGACCTGTTATAGCAAGTTTTAAAAATTTAAATATTTAAAAATTAATTCTTGTCACATTTTGGAGATAAAAGATATCAATTTCTTAGATATTTAAAATAGGTAAAATTTTAACATAATTTTTTTTAAGGTTAAGAAATAATGTAATTATTTTTTGATGTGAAACTATATCATATTCTTTCAAACTCATTCTCATCTTTGTTTTTTAAGAAGTCTGATAATCCTTTCTTGCTTGTTCAATTTCTCTTTTTTCTATTTCAATTCTTTCTTATTTCTCCTCCTTAATAACATGTAAACTCGATTCTCATATCTATCATAAACCTATATAATCATTCTCCCTTTCAGTTGTTATACTTTCAATTTTAGGGTTTTTCTATTTGAAAATATCTTATACTCATCTCAATTATCTTAAAAATCATTATTTTTGTTTGATCAAAATAATGTAATGACTAAAGAGATTTTATTGAATTAGAAGAAAACGCACGAACTCATTTCGCTGTAAATTTAGTTTAAGCTAGAGTTATTTGCTTAAGCTAAGTTTAGATAGAGATGAATCTAATTTATTCATCAAATTTGCTTAAGCTAACATACATTCGCTTAAACTGATTAAAGACTAAGATGAATTTAAATTTTTCATCAAAATTAGCTTAAGTCACAACCCATGAGCTTAAGTAAATTAAAGATATATATGAATCTAATACACATTCGCTTAAGCTTATAGGTTATGGCTTAAGCTAAAGCTAAGCTAAGACATAAATTAATCTAAAACTCTCGTTACAATTCACTCAAGTGTATAGTTTAGCTAAAGTGAATTACAACTCAATTAAAGTAATATTTCATTTAAAAATATTAATTATTTTTCTATAAATAGGCTCAAATCCATGTTATGATCAATGATAGTAATAAAATATACTTGGCAAGCACGAAGTTGTAAACATTTTATAAGGTATAATAACATTTTATGTTGTTAGCTTTTGAGGCAAGAATATCATTTAATTGAATTTAACTTTAATTACCATACATCTCCTACATCATGTTAATTTCTAAAAGATTAATCATCTTATTTATACAGGATGACATGATTTGGATTTTGTAAAAAATGTTCAGAACTTAATAATATATAAATAAATATATGGAGAATAATATGAGCATTATAGTAGGAGGTAGTTCGTAAATAAAAGTCTTACTAATAATGGTCTCACTTATCTTTGATTGTTTTCGTAGAACATGAAATATCATAGCTTAGTGATGGTTTCTTTAATGAGTTTACACAATCCCAATATTTCAGGACTGTTCCTAAATCAGCAAAAAACGTGTGTGCAATTTCGTAACATACTGTTACATTTTCGCTTAAGCTCGTACATATTCGCTTAAGCGCATATCATACATAAAGCCTTGAGCATAGAAAACAAATTCACTTCAAGCACTTCATCTCTGCTTCAGCTATTCATATGTAGGTTACCTCTTTACTCCAATTTAGAACAATGCTTAATTTTTCACATAAGCATAAGTTAATATGTTCCGCATAAGCATATATATGGTAACTTCAAGGTTCAGTTTAAACTTAGCTTAAGCGCGCTATTTTTAGCTTAAGCGTGTGATATTTTTAGCTTAAGCTCGATACTTTTAGTTTAACCTAAAATTTATTTGCTGAAACTCTATTTAATTTGCTTACGCTGGACTTATTTTGTTTAAGCTATATTTATTTTACTTAAGCTAGATGTTTATTGCTTAAGCTTTAACTTGTTGGTTTAAGCTAGTATTATAAACTTAAGCGATACACAATCAGCTTAAGTCAGTGACGTAGTAACTTAAGCATTATATCTACAGCTTAAGCGATATATGTTTAGTTCCAGCAAAATAGTAAGCTCTTATCATTTATATAAGCGAGATAATAAATTATTAGCTACTTTATTTTATGGACTCATTCTTATCTTCACCTAAACTATATATTTAAATTTAAAAGTAAAATATATTTTTTTCTATTTGTTAATCACCATAAAATACCAGTAGTCTAACTAAATGTCATTTAATTAATTTGATATCATGTTACTTAGTTAAGTCATATGTTATAGTCACAAATCTCAAACTCAAATAGTAGAGTATAAAAAGTATATTTTTGGTGAATTTTAATTTTTTTTTATTATAATTTTAATTTGGACATCCATTTCAATTATAAAAGCTGACATTAATCCTTTAATATTCAAAATCATAATTAAATAGCTGAAGTCACCGCTGAATAACATATTTTTTATTTCTTAATGATATAACTAGTATTTTTTATAATAATATTGAACTTTTCTTACTATTTCAGCAATAGTATTTGAAAGCTTGAGCCAAATTATCATAAAAATAGTTTACTTATCATTGGATTTATTAGAACGATAAGTAGAATAATGCAGAAGGTCATCAAATTTGTTTCAATTTTTTTTATGATACTATTTTCAAACATTTTAATTACTTTATTTTATTATGAAAATTTTAAAACAAATTTTTTAAATTGATTCTAATAATAATTTTTTAATTTTTAAAAGTTTACAAATATTTATAATTATTGTTGTTTTATTTTATACTTATTTTGATAAGTTTTTTAATATAGTTCATTATATAAAATTTTATAAACAAATTTAAAGTATGAACAAATTATACAAAATAGTTTATTTAATAATAAGTTAATTAAAGTGTGTTCTCAAATAAATTTTAAATTTATGACAAAAGTCTTAATATAAAAAATATATTAATTAAGTAATTAATTAAACTATATATTTTAAATATTACTTTTTATCATATAGAAATGGTTTATATATTAAAATTTATATTCTTTTATAAATAATTTTAACAATAATATCTACCATGAATAAATTCAAATATTTTTAAAAACTTATTTAATTTTTTAATAGCTTAATTCCTAGTATTATAATTTTTATTGTGCTCCTTTTAGACTAATTATTTTTTCATAGCTCCTATGATAAAATTTATATATATATATATATATATATATATACTGTTAAATATCAAGTCTTCTTTATCCATTGAATAAGTGTACATATATTTTTATTCTTGTTGTAGAGTCAAAGGAATATGGTAGCCAGCTCCAGGACCTACCGGATTTGATGAAACATTCAACCCAACCGGACACAAGATTAACTTCTCAAATCTCACTCGTCAGTGTTTGTCTTCTTCGCATAGCAGAGTTTAGTGGCTTTCTGAACTTACGAATGAAGTGCCAAAGATTTCCCTCAATCTTTCAACTGCCCTAGGAATTCAATGGTGCGTAGATTCTATTCTTATCATCGTCTTTCTGTGTACTCATTTTCTTCAATACTTGAGTCTGATTTCACCTTTTTTATCCCTTTAATTGACCCATGTAATTTTGGAACATATTATTAATTTTGCAACTGCTGCTACCCTTTTTCATGACACTACAATTTTCTATTTCAAATTTTTGTAACAACACATTTCTCGCTATCTCCATCTACTTCTTTATCATCTCTTTCTTCCTCTCTCTTTTATTTGTATAAAAAATACAACTTTTTTTTTTCTGTTTTATTGGAGGATTAACATTTCTCTCTCTCTCTCTCTCTTTCTCTTTTATCATGTTAACCTTGTGATTATCTGTTTTTCGCTCCGAAGGTGGTAATTTGTGTGATGAAAATGTTTGTTTTGGAAGATGCATCTAAGAAGATTATGGGTAAAAAGGATTGCTCATTCAAATAACAATATCTATTAATACCTCTATGCTTTGTAAATTTTGGTTCCAATTATTTCTCAATGAAAAGTTAATGTAAATAATGTACTTATGATATATTTGTTAGACAGAAATCATTGGCAATACAGGCCCAATGAGGGAGAGAAAATGCTTGCATTTGATATATTTAAAAACGATTGTATTGTAGCTACTTATTTATGTGTAAGTGGAATTATTTGCTTCCTCTCTTACATTTTGGTAGTTGCTCACATTATTTTTTTGTGGTATCAATGTTAAATACGGTGATGGTAGATGATGTCATTAATCCTAGTCTTATTGCAGCATAAGAGAATTGAGCAAGTAACGGGCCTATTTGAAAGAGGTTATGAATAACTTATGGAAAACAACTTACGACTCCCTCAAGTTGTTTTCAACGTATTTTAATAAATTTCTTGAAATAGCTTATGAAAAAAAACTATTTTTAGCTTATCTCAATAAGTTTCATTGTTAAATTTATGCCATACGCTATTGTTTAAAAATAGTTTATTGAATAAGCGTTTAATTAAGCACTATTCCCAAACGCATCCTAAATATATATGACTGTGTGTATAATGATGGAAGCAGCACTATTGCACCTCCCCCTCCCCTGCACACCTGTTCTTCTGTAATCAATTTCATTTTGGAAGAATAATACATAATTTCAATTATCCGCCATTTATTCACTATGGCTCACAAAGACAGCTGAATCTTGTAGTCTTTTGTCAAAGATTTTTGGTTTCATTTATGTGATGATATTAGTGCAGGACACTGGATAAACTTGGCTACTTTTGGTTGGAATGATTTGAACTAAAAATCAAAATTAGAAAAGAGAATGTTAGTTAGAATTTCAGTTCTCATTCAGGTGTCTTTAATATCAAACTTGTCTGTTATTAACAAACTGCTGCTATACATCAGGCTACACCATTTTTAGCTGGCCTTGCTGTAGCTGCTGCAGCTCTTGCCGGCAGGTATGGTATCAGAACATGGCAAGCATTCAAGGCACGGCCCCCAAAACCCAGAATGCGTAAGTTCTATGATGGTGGTTTTCAACCTACAATGACAAAGAGAGAAGCTGCTCTGATATTAGGCATCAGGTAACCTTGATATTTGATTGCTTATGGGTGGTTTTAGTTAAAATTCTAGCCCTGATTGTCCATCTTATACTTCATCAAATTGCAGTTTTGTTATTTGTTGGTAGAAACTAACTCTTGAAGTTAAATGACCAAATGTATGATGTTTGAATTCATGTTGTGTTAGACTTAGTTAAGTTGTTGAATGTTGAACGTTTTCTTAATACTTTCTCTCCTAAGTCTTGCTAATTGATTATATTTTCTTATACTAGTAATCAAACATGCTCAACAATAGTTGATGTTCAGGTAGGTAGGTGGTTGTTTTGATGATTTTGGGTGCTTCAGGTGTGGTTCTGGAGAGAGTGCTAGTGAATTGAGCTAGTTTAATGAAGTTGAAACTAGTTACTCCTTTTGCTCCTAAATATTCTATAGGTCTAAGCTTGTTCCAATTTATCTGTTACTTGATAAATACATAATTTTCTATATTCTAAGCAGTAATAAGATTTGATTACAAATTTACAGTCTAATTCTGATGCAAATTTAATTTGCTATAATCTGATTGGCAATCAGATTTGATTACAATCTGATTCTAATGCAGATTTTATTACAAAATCATATCAAGTAATGACTCACAACAACCCTCCCCCCCCCCAGCTGGATATCCAGCATGCCCAACTTGCTTACAAGGAATTCAAAGTTTTTTCTGAAAATTCCCTTGGTGAGAGTGTCAGCCACATGTTGTGAGGTTGGAACAACGGCATACAATTCCAGTATCTAGCTTCTCGTTAATGAAGTGCATATCAATCTCCACATGTTTGGTCTCATCATACTTCACTGGATTTTGAACATGTTTATTGCTGTTATCACTGTATAGCTTCATGGGCAGATTAAAAAACATTCCTAAATATTCATACATGCTCAATGATAGTTGATGTTCAGGTTGGTAGGTGGTTGTTTTGATGATTTTGGGAGCTTCAGGTGTAATTTTGGAGAGAGTGCTTCTAGTGAAGTGAACTATTTTACTCCTTCTGGTCCTTAATATTGCAGAGGTCTAAGCTTGTTTCGATTTATCTGTTACTTGATAATATTAAGGTCATAGTAATTATTATATTTCCATTTTTTCCCTCACCTTAGCCATACTTATTCGATATACTAATAACTACATGCATAACTTTTGTTATCCAAAATTGTCTATGCTAGTAAAATCTTATCTCTTGCAGTCTTGCAATTTTAAATTCATTTACTTTTCCCTATAATCGTATGATTTGTATCTTTTTTCAATACGATTCCTGGATCCATCGATACAGACTGCAAGTTGTATTGATTTTGACCTCAAATATTGCGCTTGGATTGAATCTGAATCATGCTTGCAACTCTGGGATGAGTTGTTTGATTCATGCACAGTCAGGTCACACACATAAATGGGTTGAGTTGAACACAACTCAGTTCTGGAAAGCATGATTTTAGGGTTTCTTTTTTGCAATTATTTTTCAAGGTTGGAAGGAAAGGGATGAAATCTTTCCTTAAGGTTGGAAACTTGGAACTGAACTGAATTTGGTGAGACAGACAGTGTAACAGTGCATAGCTGAAGATTGAAGATGGAGGGCAGGTTTCATTTTCTTTTCCTTTTTTGGGGTCAAAAACAGCATTGCATCCGAAAACCAAAAGGACACAAAAGACCAATAGAGGCCCAAAACCTGAATGACACAGCAGGCACTTACAAACAAAAAGAAAAGCACTAATTGCTGATAAGCATGCTTTTGCTTCTTTATTTTTTCAGGTCAAACCTGTATGCATGAATGAGGACAAGCTCCATCATGGGCCAAGGTGATTTGAATTGATTGGATCAGCCCAATTAATTCATTACTGCACTCGAGGCTAAAGTTGATTATAATGAATACGATAGTTTAAGGATTTGAAACCTAGATCATAAAATCCTACCAAACATAAAAAATTATACGTAACATATATATATGCATAGAAAATAACATAAATAGGGAAACTAACCTCCAAATCATGTATTTCAACTAAACATAGACTTAAAATACAACCCATAAAATACATATGCTTTTGCTATCTACATTTTGGTTGCTTCTTTTCATGATTTTTTGCTCTCTTCTATGTTTTTTGCATTTTGCTAGATTTTTGTGCCTGACATGGAGGATCTAAGCAACATCCTACCATCATAATAGTTAATCCTAGATAGCAGCGTGGAGTGGCTAACTCCAAAAACACTATAGCGGGATGACTGCTATTCTGACATTTAAATATTTCGATTTAAGAAACTTGAACCTAACTTACTCCCAAAAGCTAACTCATAGGAAGAGGACTACATAAGTCTTTATGAGGAGTAGTATGTCTCTATTTTTACCAATTTGGAACATCTTAACATTATTCATCATCACATTCTTCTTTTTGTACAATTTCCTTCATTTTTCCCTTCGATGTAAAGGTAGAAGCAATTGTAGTTGTCTTGCTTGTTGATCTAGCTTGCTGCCTAGTGTAGGTTATGTAATACCTCATTTTCTATAGACTTGTCTATCAGACCTGGTAGTGTAAACTTAGCAGCAATTGTGTAACCATGCTGAAAAAAGGGAAAGATTGTCTAAGTAAATTTATTGTAGAAATAGTTTGAATGATTATTGGTTGATTAAAATTGGTTTGAATCAATTCTGACCCCAATTGGGGATGTTCGGTGACAGTCCTCATACTTGCTGATAAAATTCTGCAGCCTAACAGATTGGAGCCCGTCAATGTTTTGTCAACAAAATGATGTTTCGGCTAGTAGGGAATTGAGTCTTCCAATCACTTCCAACGGATGATGGTTGCACAATGCATAAGGGATTGGCTGTCGACAATATGATGTTTTGGCTAAGCGTCTATACTAGTAGAGAATTGAGTCCTCCAATCGCTACCAACAAATGATGGTTGCGCAATGCATAAGGCATTGGCTTATTTGGGTAATGTAAGAAAGTAAATGCATAATTGAACTTGCATCATTCATTGCATTGCATGTAGTAAGAGCATAATTGAACTTGCACCATTCATTGCATTGCATGTAGAATATGTGTTTGATAATGTGTTTAGAATTTCAAGTCTTTGATATTTGTAGTAATTTTGTTAAGAGAGTCTACTTGTGGAATAGATGTGAGAACTAGACTCACCCCTTTGTATTTGCTTTCCTTTTTCTCTCCCCTCTGTGAGCACAACATGATTCCAACTTCAAGCGCACAACATTGAAAGCAATTCTATTCCTACAAATGAATCACTCTATGTATTGAATTGTTCTTCCTTTTGCCTCCTTGACATAAGTATTATGTGTTTGACATTTTTTCCTCTGTTGGTGGCAGTAGAGCCACTAACATAAAAACTGATGTTTGCACCTCTTCTTTGTCATTATCATCTTCATCAAGCTCAACTAAATGTCTCTTTCTCAACTTTCTTCTTCTCATGAGCTATTGCTATTAGTGTTTCTTTTACTAAATGCACTAGCTTTTTTTACTAGTGCCTAGTGAACATTGCAATGCTGATGCCTTGTTTGTGGCTAGGAGACATGATGAAATGCTTTGATACTAATTGATAAGAATCTTAGGAGAACCACACTACAAAGTTGGTTGTTGTAGTTGGAGAGCTCAAAGCCTTAAAAACACCACATTAGAATCTCATGCTTCCAATGTGCGACTTTAGTCAATACCTTGCAATTGAATCCTAACATGTAGTAAATTTGCAAAGATTAAGATGGGAAATGTTGAAAATCCAATTAGAGATAAGAGGTTTTGGAAAAATAACATAAATTCCTTGAAGGGTGGTTATCTCTTAATTAGAGTGTTGTGCTTGGTGGATTTAGAAGATAAGCTAGCCATGAGATTCATCTATGATAAAATGGATTGAGCCAAAGAGAAAATTCAAATTAACTTCAATGGTGTTAAAAAACGGTCTAAAACAAATTAGTCCTTTCAAGCAATTTATAGTCTTAATTTGGAAACTATTCAATTTGTTTTTCTCTCTATAGTTTCATACCTCTATCGGTGATAATTGATGAACAATGGGACAATCAATTGCAGACCTTAAATCGACAATTTATAGTCTAATTGCCAGTGTTGTTAAAATTCCATCATGGCGGCGCCATGGCAGAATGGCGTGGCGGTTTAGACAGAACCCGTTACAACAATGGCGTGGCAGAAATGCATGATGGCGCCATGGCGGTATGGCGGTAACGGCGACCATGGAGGAAACGGCTGAATATGGCTTTTTTTGTTGAAAAATGGGTTTTTCTGCAATTTTGGGCCAGCAACCCGACCTGGTCCAAATAACATAATCTTAAAGTCCAGGTTTTTCCCTCTCTTCTCCCTGGGATCTCACTCTCTCTCTCTGCAGTCTCTTTCTGCTCTCTACTCATCTCTTCCTCTCTGCTCTTTATCGAGATCTCACTCTCTCTCTCTGCTCTTTGGTGAGATCTCTCTCTGCACTTTCTGAGATCTCTCTCTGTGCCAAGATCTCTTTGTCCTGGCCTCCTTGGATTTCTATTTTGGTGCAGTTCTGTCTCCATTTCCAGTGACTGTACCTCCATCTCTGGCGACCTCAACCTCCATTTCCGGCAGCTGGTCCTCTATTTTTGGCGAATTCAACTTCTATTTCCAGCAACTAGTCCTCCATATGACGGAAGGGAGCCATCCCAAACCAAAGGAAGAGATGGCCCACTAAAAGAGAGAGAGAGAGATGGATATTGGAGAAGATAGCTTGAACAGAAGTGGAGAAAGAAAAAAGGATTAGAGAAGTAGTGTGATAAGACTATTTTACCCTTAAAAAAACTTAAAACATAGAGCAAAAAGGGAAAGCTAATTTTTTTTAAAAGGAAAAGGTCTTTTTACTCTTATAAAACCGTAAAAAATGTGGGATAGAAGAAAAGTAAATATTTTTATTGGAACCCTAAACAGAATAGCGGAAAAAGAGATAAATAAAAAAAAGATAACATAACAAAAAATTTAAAAATGTTTATTTTGTATTGAATTATGGGTGAAGCTACTTGTGTTTTAATTTTTTTTCCTATAATTTCTTATTATCTATATATATTATTTTTTATATATTTATTATAGCCGCCATAATTCTGTCATAGCTCGCCATGGTGGCCGCCATAATTTTATGGCAGTTTTTTGTGTTTTTGCCATGATCCCATCCGCCATTGATAACATTGCTGATTGCACATTCCTCAAATTGACAATAACATGGATTGGGTTAAAGTAGTAGCTTGCTTCATGTAAAGGTGTACTTCTGATGTTCGATAAATGTTGATATGTAAAATACAGAATGGATTCTGGATTTTCATATTTTGTGGAATTGGTATGTATGGAAGTCAAAATCATTATAATATTCTATATGTCATTGAAGTAAACTTGGTTCAATGAGTTCATTGGTTTCAAAATAGTGGTGAAAAAAATCATATAAGAGTAACATCTAGTAACCATGAGCACCCAAAGTCATTATTATTATTGTAAATTTTGGTGATGGGACAAAAAATGTTAGAAAAGAAAGGGGTCTATGTTGCATATATTTAGGCTCTACAAGACATCTAAGAGTATATGCATTGTAGGTTTAACAAAAACAAGATGAGTATCATGTGTTGAAAGTTAAAATTAAAGATGATATTATACCACTTTCCAATTTAGGTACTTGATATCAATTATACATATTGATGAAAAAATTAATAAAGATGTTACTTAGAATACAAGCTGAGTGGTTAAAGTAGATAAAGACATCAAGAGTTATTTTTGACCTTAAAGTAGCTATAAAGTTGAAAGAAAAGTTTTACCGTACTATAGTACGATCAGCTATCTTATATGATAGTGAACTTTGGACCTTAAAGGAAATACAAGAAAAAAGTGGGAATTGCAAACATGACAATGCTTAATGAGTGGACACCTGAGAAAGGACATGATACAAAATGATTGTATACAGTAAAATATTGAAGTAATACTTATAGTGGAAAAGATGATTGAAAATTGTCGAAGGTGATTTGGTCATGTGTAGAGAGGACCTTTCTTTGGAGGCATCTGTAAAGAGAGTGAATTGTATGACTCTTAGTCCAATAAAGAGGGGTTGAGAGAGATTCAAAAGAACCTTAGATGAAGTTATTAAAAAAGACTTTTTTTTGATTAATCAGAATTTTGAAATTTGGTTTTTTACTAAGGTCAACGGTGTTGTGTGATCTATGTAGTCAACCTCACTTAATGAGGTAGGACTTGATTATTGTTATTGAATAGAAAATGTTAGCTTTATATTTTAATCATTCATATGCTATTGTTTGATGAAACCCCAAGTATCTTGGGCAAAGAGATGCATAATACATCTAGTGTAAACCAAGGAAATTATGGGGTTTCCTTCATGGAGATAAGGTGTCCTTTAGTGTCTCTACATGAGAAGTAGTCCATATCGTCATATTGGGAAACAGAATTGTTGTTGCAAAACCCATAGATTGGTGACCAGCGGGTTCACATGTAAATCCTAATGATATATGAATCCTCCAGCTATATAGGGTTGTCACTTCTTTGAACTCTTGTCAAAGGTCTATCTGTGCAACAAAAGTCATCAAGAACATTTAAATTATTCTGCCTCTGCTTTTTATATTTATAAAATGTCATATGGACAATCAAAATTTTCTTTTTGTCATACTGAATGACTATTGATATTCATCACCCTCCTTTTCTGCCGGTGAAAGTAAATCTGCTGCTGCTCTTATCCTATAAATTCATTTCTAGGCCTTGTGCTTTTGCTACTTCCAAGACCAAAATGTTGGTCTTGTCTTTGTCATGAAGTTTTCTGAAGTTATGATGTTCCGTGATTCACCAGGGAAAGTGCAACTCCGGACAAGGTGAAGGAAGCACATAGAAGGGTAATGGTTGCAAACCATCCTGATGCAGGTGGAAGTCATTATCTGGCTTCCAAAATAAATGAGGCAAAAGATGTTATGCTTGGGAAGACAAAGGGAAGTGGATCTGCATTTTAACACATTTTCAATATCTTAATTCTGGACATTACCCCCGAGTATACATAGCACCGTTACTTTGTTTCAAGGAATTCATTTAATTCATATATATTGTGGCCTGCCGTGATTTTTGGTTCTTGTGGATGGTGGCAAACTGAAGTTCCTTCCTTTCTCCTTGCATGTCCATTGCAGATTCAAACTTCTCATTGGTGCTATATATTTAGTTCCTGTCAGAAATTGCAATAAAGAGTGGCAATGAAATACCGTATATGGTGGCAGAAGTGTGTTGTACAGTTTTTGTCGTTGTTGTTAATTATGCTAACCTACGTTACATTTTTTATGACATGAAGTTCTGGTGGCCGCCTTAATTTGTCATTGAAATGATCACCATTAGAGTGAAAGCCTCATGCTCAAAATCCTGTTACTGCCATGAAAGGGAATCTGAATCAAATACTCGTTTTATGGTTCATTTGGGAAATAATGTTAATGTTCTACAATCTACGTAATTCGTCAAATCGCGTTATTTTGTCAATCAATAGTAGTCGATTAATTGCTTTGTCATTTTACCATAACTTTTGTACTTATAGGGGAATTTGATACGTATGTGAAGAGTACAAGTGTGACTGTTGGATTGGGGTCGGACGTGTGGATTAATTTTTAAATATATTATAATAGGTGGGTAAACTAAACGATTCGTTAAAAATGTATTGAAAATTTTAACATGTTCATGACTCCTTTAATAAAAATTATCTAGCTCCATTTATTAATTAACTTTAACTTACTCACTTTAAATTATATTGCAAGTTGGCGAGGGAAAGCCTAAATCAACATGACTATTTAAGTGCATTTGGAGTATCCTTTTAGCTCAAATTAACAAAATGTTCCATGGGTTGTCCAAGAAAAACAAAAGAGGAAAGCACATAGTGAGGGTTGGGGACCAAAACCTAACCGAACAACGTTATTGAATGACATGATCGGATTGTTAAAGTTCAATGGAACGAAATATGAATATAGAAGGATGGGGTGCTTATGTACTTGCCTTGGTGAACTCTCAATCTAATTTCTCTAAATCTTTTGAAATGAAAGAAAAAAGTGTGTTTGGATGTTAAGTTTTAGAATGAAAGGGATAAGAGGCTAAATTTTACATTTTTAATAAATGCTTTTAAATTTTGGTTGAGCTAACGTAAGTTAATATGTCATATAACTTATTCATGAATTAATAAAATGACTTACTATAACATGTTGATATTAAGTTATTAAATATTTTATTATATAAATTTAATTGTTCACAATTTATGAACTGATAATTTTAAATTATTGTCTTTAGATTCAAATAAAAAAGTGAATCGGATAAGCAACAATAACTCACTAAACTAAATTATCTATTGCATAGCTAATTATTCTTTTCCAATTTGACCTAAATTTACCGCTACACTCATAATCATGATGCATTAAAACCTGACACATCAGGCAGCCATGTCGAATCCAAATTACATTAAACAAAAAGAGAACCATTTTATTTTACAACTTCACAAAGACGAACACTTCAACAATAGGAATTTGTCCAATCTTCTTTAAAGTTGTCTTCCTAGGTTTTTGGTCTACTCCAATTGCCATTATAGCTTGCTTGAGTGGAGCAATCCTTCCTACACTCATGAAGCTGACATTCTGATAACCCAAAATACTTCAAACCTATAGAGTATGATGCCACCTTCCAAACTCACATCAACTTCAAAAGATTCAATCTTCGTGAGATGGGGATACTATTTTTCACCCAACCCTCAACCTTGATCTCCCTATATTCTAATATGGCACTAGGAAATCAAGATTCCAAATTAGCATTCTCCCTTGCGAATTGCAAATTATTTAAAAGTGGCATTATCAAGTTACAACAATAAATTATATCCATTATTTTTTTTTTCTAGATTTAATGGCTATCACGTTCTAACTTACTTATGCACTATTTAATAGCTAACTCTCACATTCTTAGTGTAATATCCTTATTTTATATAAAATTATAAGAAAATAAGTTATTAGTTAAAAAGGAATAATTACTTCAAATTCATTTGTGAGTCGAGTATGAAACATGTAACTATAGAATATTTCATTGATTTTCCTTTATACTTATAGAAATTTAGAGAAATAAACCCATAGAAATTAAACAAGTTAAAAAGGAAACATGAGATAACATTAATAAATATATGGTTCTGAAGAGTTTACAGTAAACTAATCTTATCAAATATATATCAAAATACATTAGGACTCACTTTTCAAAATTTACAAAATACAAAATATAATAAGTTCTAATGAGTAATAAATCTATCACACAACCAGAGAGATACTAGTCGTCCCCGTGCCATCCCTCTATCATCGCGATATCATCAGAGTCGAGATCATTATTCAGATACAGGTCACCAGGGTCCGCAATAACCTGAGCACCAGTATTCGCTCATACGTCCAATGAGATGGCCTTCCAAAATGATCGTGGTCATGATATATGAACAGGTAGGTCAAAGCTGTTGGCGTCCTCACAGTACCAGGAAATATATATACACAAAGAGTATGATGGATTCTACTTGAAGAGAAATCAAAAGGACACTAAAAGCTAATTCCATTTCCATCATAATAGTATTACTAGGTACATCATTTACATCTATAGCAATTCTAAAGAAACAAAGTCTTTGATACTCATTAAATACATAATTCAGTCTATTAGTTACAGAGCTATCTACTAATCTAATCCTCTCGGTGGGTGCTATCATCTGGGTTCCCTGAAATGTTTATGTAAGGATGAGTCTCTATTTATATTACCAAGCATACATTCACACAGTAAAACAAAGGTAATAGAACAATCAATCATGTTACAAAGTCATACTCATATTCATGCAAAAATCTTTTAGTATTCAACTTATTACTCTTCATCTATTTCTCAATACTTTGGATTCTTATTTCACTTTCATTGCCCCTGGGATCCTTCGAGGTCTTCCTTAGCATAGATAGTCGCTGGATAGCCGCAGCTACACAGATACAACGTGTGCCAACCCAGCTCCCTTTTAGCAAAAGCATGGTTAGGAGTATTAGTCAGGAAACGAGTGTGAGGCCTGTAGTGCTCCTACTCTCATTTGATTTGTGCAATTCAAGAGGAACATCCACCACCCTCTTTTCCTCAAGACTTTTTAGTCGTCTCCATCTTCCACACTCCTAGTGTACCTCTGAACTATCCATACTCATCCTTATCATATACCATTCTCATTTCACTTTTTCTTTCCATATTTCCTATCTTATCTTTATATTTCTCACTATCTATTTATTCACATATGATTCATGCTTTTATATCTTTCTTTTACTTTAGTTCATTATTATATCACACATAAATAAATCATTGCCGAGAGTTATTCTCTTCAGATTCAGTCCACTATGTACATGCATATACAGTCAAAATAAAAATCATACACATCATCAAACATCACAAAACAGGCTTCAAATATAACAAAAAATGCTTTCATCCAACCTACACTTAAAATCATACATTTCATTACAACATCTTCATGAATATAAGCATTCCACTTCCTTAGTAACAAAATAGAACTTTCCTTACCTTGAAATGAAGGTTTAGTAAAGGGTTTTTGAGAGATCTTGCTCAAAAGGCTGAGTTCTTCCTAAATATCACAATAGTTTCTCTTTAGACAAGGAAGAACAAGAAAATAACCAAAGAAATGGAGAATTAAGCTCTAAAAACTTACCAAAGAACAAGGGAAATGATCCTCCAAGCTTTAATCGGAGAAAAGTTGAGGTTTTTCAAGGATTTGCTGAGAAAATGAGGAGAGAAGTCAGAGAGAATGTATGAGAGTTGTGACTTGGATTATAATCCAAGTTTCTTAACTTGGAAACCCTTAAATACCCCTCAATTCGCGATATTCTCGCTACAGCGAAAAAATCAGACAAAATTACACTTTACTGTCTGTCATTTTAGCTACAGCACAGCGAGAGCTCCTCGCTACAGCGATAAGATCCTCACTACAGTGTGAGAGAGCATCAGAATGCCTGATTTTAGACACTGATTTCTCACTACAGCGAGACATATCTCGCTACAGCAAAAAATCCTGCAACTTAAACATCTAAAACTCTCCTAATTTTAAGCAACATACATTATCAACTCATACCAAATACAAAACTAATAAATAATAAAAATAGGGGTGTTACGCTTAGCCTAAGCCATAAAAATTTTATGATTTTTAAATAAAAGAAATAAAACAATACATTAGTATTTTTTTAATCTGTTTACTTTTTTCATTTAACTCCCAAACATATCCTATTGAGAAATTTTAACTAGAGGATTGAAGCAATAGATTTTAAAATGCCATGACCTGGATGGATTCGTGCATGGGTTACCCGCAAGAGTGATTTCAGCAAATATGTCACAGAATTTCATTAAAATGGTGGATTGGAATTGTGGACAAATGGTTAATTCATAGTGTTTTTACCCAATTCATTAAATAGTAATATTAATATAACTTCTCGTGTAAGTAAAATCAATTTATATTTTTCTATTTCTTAGAAGCTATTTTCGTTTAACTTCTTTAAAATTTGAAGAAATAAATTAAAATTTTAATTTATAAAAAAAAATTATTATTATTTTTCTTCTCTTGTAACACTTATTTACAAGGTCATCCAAACTAAGTCTTAATTAATCCTACATAAATGAAAGTATTCTAACTAAAAAATAAAATGAAACATCATGTAGAACTATTCATGTTCAGTTTAACACATGGATTTTTTAAGAATAAAATAGAGTTAGAATAATGTGTAAATTACACACTCTTTTGTTGTAATAATTTTTTTTGTCTGCTTCTTTTATTAATTTTGTTCTAAATTTTAGAAATAAAAGTTATTATTTAACTTTCTCTTTTTACTTTATATAAATTTTTAATTTTGTTTTGCAAATATCTTATATAAAATTTATAGTACTTAATATATTAATTTTAATATTTTAAATTTTATAGTTTTATTAATCTTTATCATTTTAGTATATACTATTTGTAGTTATAAAATTAGTTAAAGTAATTTTTTTAAAAAAAATTAATGTTTCAAATAATTATATAAAATATATATAGGGGCATTTTAAGTAAGAGGTGAGAGACATTAATAATGATTATTGATAAGAGAAAGAAGAAAGTGGATAGTGGGGTAGCAACATCAAATCTAAGCTTTTTATTTTGATCTAATGGCTATTGTTAATGTCTCTCATCTCTCATAATAACAAACTCCTCTCACTTGAATATATATATATATATGAGGAAGGATCTTCTTACACCAGTGTAAGTCTAAAAACTCTTACACCCAATCTGAGTCTTTAATTTAACTTAAATCTAATGGCCAATGAAGTAATAAATTATAAACCGTTAGATTTAAGTTAAATAAAAGGCTCAAATTGGATGTAAGAAGTTTTAAACTTAAGTTTTAAACTTACACCAATGTAAGAAGATCCTATATATATATATATATATATATATATATATATATATATATATATTAAAACAAAATACTGTTCACTAGATTATTTACAATTTTATAAATCGTAAAATAGATGATAGCAATTAGACTATCGAAATATTAAGAAAGTTCTTTATTACTAGCGTCATGTTAATAATAATAATAATAAAACATATAAAGACTACGCTATATAATAACACTACAAATCACTGCACTAATATAATGAAATTGTTTTAATTTAATTGATTAATTAGTAAGAGCCACGTGACTTACGTGTATCCTCCAAGATTTTATCTTCTCACTTTCAAGAAACTTTCAACTAGGTTTTTCTTCCTAGGTTATCTTTGAGAACTTGTACCGCTGCAACGTTGCTGCAGTCCTGTGCTGCTGTAGCCAAGCGATAGATCCACTGCTCCTATGGATCCATTTGTTATGGAGCGCATTAATGCCGAGAAGGGTTCAACCAAAGAGTTGGACCTCATGAATCGTAACACCAAGAAAGTCAAGGTTGACTTAGGGCTTTCCAAAGTAGATCTAAGCTTGATCATGCAAGTAGATGCCTTTGAAGAACATCAAATATCTTAGGTATTTTTTATTCCCTCTCATTCTGATTATATTTCATATAAAGTTCTTGAATCCAAAGACCTAGACTTAGTCTTAGGAGATGATGAAATAATTAAACTGGTTCTTGATGACTTTAATATTAGCCTTGAAATAGAGGATCTTGACGAAGGTGTTAATAACAATTAGAACTTTCGTCTATATCTGAAAATACCTCTAGAAGATTATGAACAATGGTGCTCTCCATGGAAATCAATCCTAATTGTGAAACTATTGGGTAAATCTATAAATTTTAACTATATGAGTTCTAAACTAAGACATATTTGGGGAAGAAATGACACTAAAGCTTGAACTTAAATGAATTTTTCATAATTAAATTTGATAATATGGAAGATTAGAAACATGCTTTATTTGAGGGTCTCTAGTTGATCCTAGATCATTATCTGCTTATGTAGAAATGGTGGCCCTTATTTAGGACAAAGGATTATAGTCTTAGAAAAATTGTTGCCGGGGTCCATATCCCAAACCTTCCACTAGAACTTTACAATGAACAATTCCTATGGCAAGTTAGTGCTTGCCTAGGGTCAATGCTCCCATTGACCCATATACCTCTCTGTTGTCTCGTGGTAGATTTGCTAATATGCCTAGAAGACCTTAGGCAAAAGTTGATTCCCTCATTTAAAGTTCTAGTTCAAGAATTTATGATAGAATATGAGGGCTTACATCTCATTTGTTTCAATTGTGAAAAATATGGTCATTGGTAAGAATTTTGTAATGAAATAATTAATCCTAATGTTGATAATTTGGATCACATAGCCAACAGTAAACCTAACATGAACATTCAGGAAGAGGTCCCTAATAGCTCTACCCAATCCAACAATGGGGATGCACATGATATGTAAAAAGAATGTATAATTAAGGACTCAGAGCAATTTGACCCCTGGATGTTAGCCAAGAAACCCTTTAGGAAGAAATCCAGTGAATCTTAACCCATTAATATCCCTAAAACTGGAAAAGGAAGAAAAGGTCTGCATGATCTAGATATGATATTCTAGGCAACTCCATCTCACTAATGGCTCTCCATAACCTGGTTCTTCTAAGCCTAAACATGCTGTTAAGAATAATCCTCCAAAGAAAATTGCTAAACCTCAACCCCATCCTAAGCCTGTTAAATTAGTAAAAGAAAAAGTAGAAACTCCTCAAACCGGGGAGGAGATGTATGATCCATATAATGATAAGGAAAGTCAATCTAAGGATAGTAGGAACATAGCTGACCACTTGCTAATGATGTCTAGAATACAAAAAGATCTTTAGGACAATAAAGAATATGGTCACTCTATTCAAGACTTGATTGGTCCTCGACTTGCCTATCAACCAACTACTCTCAATGCCCAATTCCTAATAAACCTTCTGATAGGTCTCCAGATCTCACATATAATATGGAAATTGATAAATTAGTTAAGGAAAACCTCATAATTTTCAAGGATATCCAACTTTTGGAATGTAAAAGTGGTAATTTTTAGCATAATTACGATGCTAACTCCCTCTAAATCTTGTCATTATAAACTGCCTATTTTGGAACTGTAGGGGTGCAGGAGGAAAATCTTTCACTAGGTTAGTTAATGATTTAATAACTATCCATAACCTTGATTTTGTGGCTCTGTTTGAACTAAGAATAAACCTTAACAAAGCTGATTTTATTATTAATAAGATTAACCTAGATAGCTCAGCTAAGGTAGATGCAGTTGGTTTCTCTGAGAGAATTTGAGTTTATTAGAATTCTAGGAAAGTAAAGACATATGTACTAAGTAAATCCTTATCTCAATCCATCTAAAAGTAAATAACCCTAAATAGCCTGAATGGATCCTTTCTGTTATTTATGACAGCTCAAAAGAGGGACTGAGAGCTAGATGCTGGGAAGAGCTGACTAAGTTCAGCTCTCCTAGTGTTTAGCAGGAGACTTTAACTCCATTCTATATGAAACTGAAAAAGTGAGGGGGGGGGGAGGGGGGTAGACCTTTTAATTTTCACTTACTCGGAGACTTTGCTAACTGCCTTGATTCCTGTGGGCTTCAAGATCTGAGGTTTAAAGGCAACCCCTTCACTTGACTAAAAAGAAACCTTAAGGAAAGGATAGATAGGACTGTAGTTAGTGAATCATGGCACCTTTTTCAAAATAACTCACTTATTCACATTCTCCTCTTAAAATTTGATCATGCTAGTCCTCCTCAAAGTTAGGGATAAGAACTCATCCTTAGAAACTGAAAAGCCTTTTAAATTCCTTACCTCCTGGATGTCCCACAATGATTTCCAGAATCAATTTAGGAACAAGAGGCTTGAAACAAATTCATAGACTATAAACATTTCTAGCTTTAAAACTAATATCTCTATCTAGAATAAAACTACGTTTGGGAATATTTTTAGTAAAAAAACGTCTTCTAAATAGGATCAAAGGAATACATAATAAGCTTACTTCTGAAGATAATCCATTCCTCTTTAATCTTTTGCACTTGCTATGAAAAGATTACCAATTAATTCTGGACCAAGAGGTGATCTTTTGGTATCATCATTATAGGACTAATTGGATCAAATTAAGGGATAGAAATAATAATTTTTTTTTCATAAGGCGGCAAAAAGTTTTATTGAGACCTTGAAAAAAGTCAAAAATGAGTGGGAATTCAACCCCTCAAATCTAAAACTTATGACCTTTAACTATTTTGAAAATATCTATTTGGATCCTAATCTTAATAATGTTAATCTCCATAGTGTCACTTCCTTTCCTCCTCTTAATAACCCTAGTAAAGAGATATTGTATGCTGACTTATCTCAAGAAGAAGTTAAAGCCTCCCTTTTTAGTATTGAAAATTTTAAATCCCTGGCCCAAAGGGCTTACACGTTATTTACTTCAAAAAATAATGAAATTTCTTGGACTTCCTTTATTTTTAAATTTGTCCTTGATGTTTTCAACAACCTTGGAAAGATAGCTAAGGTTAATGAAACTGCTATCACTTTAATTCCCAAAACTGATAATCCTGTCCATTAAAGATTTCAAGCCCATATCCCTTTATAATGTAAGTTACAAAATTATAACTAAATTGCTAACCAATAGAATCGTGGAATTATTACCCTATTTAATTTCTACTAAACAAACTAGTTTTGTCCCTGGAAGGCAGGGTACTGATAATGCCTTAATTCTCCAAGAAATCATGCAATCTTTTTCTAAATTAAAGGGTAGGATTGACTATATGATTTTTAAAATTGATTTTGAAAAAGTTTATGATAGACTTAAATGAGATTTTATTATTAACACTTTTTTAAAAATTGGCTTAAAAGATGAGTTTACTAACATCTTACATAACTATATTTCTTCCCCTTCCATGTATATAAATTGGAATAATAGTAGAACTAGATCCTTCAGGCCTTCTAGAGGGATTCATCAAGACGATCCCCTCCCCCCTACATTTTTGTCCTGTGTATGGAGAAGCTTGTCCACCTAATTCAGGACCAAATCCTAGCTTGAAATTCGTCCCTTTTCCCTATCAATAATCTTGGCCATAGAATATCTCACCCGTTCTTTGCAGATGACATTCTCCTAGTTGCAAAGGCTAACATGAACCAAGCCAACATAATTCATGAGATTATCTCTACTTTCTGATAAGCTTCTGGCCTTCAAAATAAATAATGATAAATCCTTTTTATTTTTCTCTAAGAACACTGACTCGGCTCTTTCTCATGATATTAGCACTAGGTTAGGTGTTAGAGTTACCTCCTTGTTTGACAGATACCTTGGAATTCCCATCAGTCACAAAAAACCCTCTAGACATGACTTTGTCTTTATAATGGATAGAATTAGGAAAAAACTATCTCATTGGAAGTTGAATTCACTTTCCATGGCTGGTAGAGTCACCCTGACCAAGTCATGTCTAATGAGCATTCCTGCTTATTTAATACAATCCATGGTTATCCCAAACACTGTTTGTAAAAAATTAACAAAATCTGCAGAAATTTCATTTGGGGATCCCTTGGCAAAAGAAAATGCCACCTCATTAACTGAGACAAAATTTGTAACCCTAAGTTGAGTAGAGGTTTAGAATTTAATGATCTTTTCCTCCTTAATAATGCCTATATGATGAAGTTGCTCTGGAGGCTTATTAAATGTCCTAATGATTTGTGGGCTCAAGTTATATGTAAGAAATATAATTTTGCCCTAGGTAGAAATCCCTATCTAGGTCACTCCTAGCAGAGTTCTTACCTTTAGAAAATTCTGGTTTCCATTTGGGATTCTTTTTCTAAAGGTTTAGGATGGGCTGTCAATGATGGATTAACCATTAAAGTTTGGAAAGATAACTGGATTCCCTATATTTAAGATCTAGGCCAATATGTTGTTCATCTAATTAATAAGGAAAACTTGGATTCTCCTGTCTTTATGTTTTTTTCCCATGGTTCTTGGGATTGGGAAAGGATTAAGGGTCAGCTTCCTGCCCCTATCTATGATATTATATCTTAGGTTGACCTCCTGATATTTCTAAAGGCTAAAATTTTTCCTTTTGGAATCAATCAAATTATGGTTTATTTTCTATTAAGACTGTTTTTTCTCTTTTATACTCTTCGAACCTGAATACTAATATTAATAATAATATCTTTAAATTGATATAGAATCGAGATGGCCCTTCTTGAATTGCTATATTTTTCTGGAAACTGGCACATAGTAAACTTCTAACTAATAGTGAAAGATTCTTTAGAGGCATGACTCGCTGTCTTGTTTGTTCTAGGTGTAATGACGCACCTGAAACAATAATGCATGTGCTCCATGATTGTTGGTTTGCAAATCAAATCAAGAATTACTTTATTTCCCTTGATGTCTTTGTTCCTTTTTTTAGCAATGGCCTCTGTAATTGGTTATTAGTTAATTTGTCAAAGAATAACCACCATAAAATTTCTCATTGGAATATATTATTTGGCATTATCATATGGCATATTTGGAAGGAATCTGTCATTTTTCAAAATTCTATTATTTCAGCCAAGTCTTTGGTCTATAAGATTATGTGTGATTTTAACTATTTTACGGTTTGCTACAAGGATAATCACAAATATGGTTCTGATACCCGGCTAGCCAGTTGAAGCTCAATGTGGATGGAGATGTATCTCAAAGCTATGGAAGAGCTGGTTGTGGAGGACTGATTAGGGACAATCAAGGCTATGTTCAAGTTGAGTTCCATTGCAGTCTTTACCTTTGCTCTACCCTTGATGTTGAATTATGGGGTATTCGTTTGGGGTTGCAACTTGTCATTCAAGACAATATTCACTTCATTTGGGTTGAAACTAACTCTAAGGAGGCCCTCTCCCTTGTTTTAAATTTCCTGTCTTGTAATCACTTTTTGTATCCTCTGATTAAGGATATTAGGGACTTGATTAAATATATTCCTTTCATTAGATTTAGCCATGTTATGAGATAGGCTAACCAATGCGTGGATATGCTTGCTAAAATAGGCTTGGAGGAGAGTGTTCAATTTTTTGTTTTAATAGAGTTTCTCACTCCTTATTTCCTGTTGAGTCTAGATTCTTTAGGTACTTGGACTCTTAGATCCTCTATGTAATTTTCTTTGTTTTGTTAGGCTTTGTTAGCCCCTCTTAATAGCAAAATAAAATAAAATAAAATAAATTATTTTTATAATAAAGAAACATTAAAGAGGGTATATTTTTAATTAATTATAGAAAAAATTATAAAAAATATACTTAAATTAATAATTAATATATATATATATGATCAAATTAGAGATGAAAACGATTGAGTCGTAATAACTTGCATTATTTAATAATTTAAATAAAAGAATGTTTTACATAATAAATCTTAATAAATAAAAACAATTATATAATTAATTAATTTTTAAAGTCAGATATTTTTTCATATAATGATGATATATAAAATTTAAACTAATGTTGATATATATAAATTTTAACAATATAAAATATATAAAGGTAGAATTGTTATATATTAGTATTATAAATTATTGTATTAATAAAACAACTTTGATTTATAATTTATTAGTATGTTAATAATTAAAGAAAAATAAATCTTGATTAATTATTAAAATAATTATTTAATTAATTAAAAAAATATAATAAATTAATATTGAATAAGGTCTATGTAATATAAATGTACATCGACTTTATTAATTTATATTATGATAGAAAAGTCATACATCAATATTATAAATTGATAAAATTATATTATTTATTTATTTATTTATAAATAAAATAAATTATAAATATAAAATTAAATAACATCAACATCATACAAATATACAATAAATAAAATAAAAAATAATAATTTTAAAGAATAAATAGTTAACAGAATAATTAAGATATAAATAATGAAATAATATAAAAATTTTAGAAATAATTTATTGTTAACATTAGAATGAAATAAAATTTTTAATTAAAAGTACAACTCAAATATAATATAATTAAAAAAATATTATATTTAAATTAATTTTAATCATATTTTATTATTATTTTAATAATTACTACTTGAAAAAATAAATAAATAAAATTAGGAGAACTAAATTTAAAGATAAGTAAAATAATTTTATTTAATATAAACTAGAATAAATAAAATAAGATATATAATAAAAATGACATAAAAAAAAATCCATTTTTAGAAAATAAAACAATAAAATTATAGGGCTGAAACAATGACAAAAAAAAGACCGGCCCAGGCTAAAAATATTTAAGGCCCAAACGACCAAAAAACGAAAACTAAAGAAATAAAAAAATAAAATAATATGTGAAATGATTTAATGATAAGAGTAGGTGCAATGCAGAGAGATACACACCACCCGAGCCTCACGCAGTCACGCTTCCTTTAAAGTAAGTCAAATTAGATTTAATAAAATAATATTAAATAATAATAATCATATTTAAAAATAAATAAATAACTGAATGTGATTTAGGTATATGCCTCCATCAAATCACATTTAATAGAATAATATTAAGTAATAATAATCATATTTAAAAAAATAAAAATATAATTTATAATATTTACTCTGTCTCACACTTATATTCATCTCGAACGTAAATTTTAATATGTAGAATAGAAAGAAATGTAGCTTACTTTAATAATATAACAATAACAAGTGATAGGGTAAGTTAAGTAATAGATAATGGTAGTTGACGTTATTATATTTCATGTCCTTCTCATTTTTACTTTCTTCTCCTTATTCTTCTTTTTTTTCCTTCTCTTGTATTATGTTTTCTCCTATTCTCTTTTTCTTCTTTTATCTTTTTTGTATTTTGTTTCTCCTTGTAATCTGAATCTTTAAAACTTTCACTTAAAAATTTTATCTTTTTTTTTTTTCAGATTTCTTCCCTTAAAAATACAAAGTCATAAAAAATATTTTTACCCTAAAAAGTTTTCCTGCTTCCCCCTTTCAAATTCCTTATTTTACTATTTATATTGATTTCATAAAAAGTCAAATTTTTTAATTTTTTCTTTTCTCATGTATGAATCCGACATTGATTTATGAGTTTAATTTCTATCATGTTTTATTTTCTGTTTTTGAGTTAATTCTAATTTTTTTTCATTTTATTAGGACCAAATTTTGTGTTTTTTAAATACTTTATTTTTATTCTCTTTTTGTAATAATTAAATTCAGATATTCAAAAATAAATATAAGAATGTTTAAATAAAATTGTAGTTTTCACAGCGAACACAAAAGCATGTTCCATAAGGTAGCGTGAGACATAACAATAGACACTTGCTAAATGTTACGTGAAAATGGTAACTCTGAGTTCATAAAATTGAAACAAATTATTATTATTATTTTTTATATTGGTTACTATTAAAACTGATGTAAAAAAGATCTTATTAATTTTCAAGTGAAATTTGAAAATTTGTTACTTGATCTAAATAATCACACGTTCTCTTGTTTTAGTGAACGAAGAATTTGGAGAGTGCATTTTTTTATTCCCTAAATAAAGAAGGTCGCAGAAGAACCTTAAATTCATGGGTGTACCAAAGGAAATATACCTCTTTCCTTAGTCGAGTGCCGTTCTGGTTGCTGTGTAGTGAGGCCCAAATATTTCAATCTTCAATAGGCCGAAATTGAATTATGGGACTTTTAAATGAAAAAAGAATTTGGAGTTGATTCCAAATACCAACAGTTGAAAATGAAAATATGTTAATATTTAATTAATTTTTAAATTATCTCTACACTAAATATTAACGATGGATTACAAAATCAGAAAATGCATTTGTAAAGTTAGATTAAAAAAATATTGTTTTATCTGTATACAAAACATAGTAAATATTCTCGAAAACATGAAATAATGATATATATACATATACATGCTTTCTCATTCCAGTGGGTAAAGGAGACAGGAACACCTGTGAGTTGGGTAACACGTGTCATCTAGTGTGCCTATAATTGTGCCACGGTAATCTCCACAGTAACAGTTCTTATTTGCTTCAAAAACATCGCTCCGCCATAACTGTTTTGGTTTTCTTTCCCCTTTCACTGCTAACAAATTTGAAAATAAAGAGAAAAGAAAGGAATGGGTTCAGAAACCTTTCTGGAAGTGATATTAGCAATACTGCTACCCCCTGTTGGTGTTTTCCTACGCTATGGCTGTGGTGTATTTAATCTCACTCTATCTTATCTCTCATTTTTTTAATCTCATATTTTAGGTTCGATGGTGAGTAATTGATGGTTGTGGTTTGATTAATTTCATTTCAATTTGTTTTTGGAAACAATGCAGGTGGAGTTCTGGATAGATCTGGTGCTGACCATGTTGGGATACATACCTGGGATTATATATGCCATTTATGTATTGGTTGGATGACACTCATCTATACCTTTAATTCATATGTATATTTCTCTTTTCTTTATATATAAAATACACGCTTTTTTTTCATAACGTAGTTTCCTACCCTGTTGTTTTTTGTTTCCTCTGTTGATGGGAAAAGGTAGATATAATTTTTTATGTGCTAAATATAATTGACTCTCCTGTGATGTGTTATTTTGAAGTCCTGAATATAAATTCAACTTGGTTCAGATTGATATAAATTTATGCAAGTTTTTCATTTCTCTTTCTGATTCCTTATTTATCCTTTGATGTTGCAGCTAATAACAACCTCAATAATTGCAGAGTTGGGTAATAATGCTCTAAACTGGAAAAAAAATAAAAATGAGGTATCTTGTAATAGTAGGTCCATTGAGTACATGTCCTTTATAGCGGTTATATTTAGGTTTATATTTTAAAGACTTTTTTTATAATACAGTTCCATTAGTGAATCGATATTAAAATTATACTTTCAATTACTATAGTTTTTCCGATAAAAATTTTATCATTTGTAATATTTCTTATAAAAATTGTTATAAAATAAGGTAATACATGTTAATTTTGAAAAAGTAAATGAACAAATTGAAGTTTGTCTTAAAACTTTCATCGATAAAATTGTAAATTATAATTTAAAATAAAATTTTATTTACAACAGAAGCTATTTTAGTTTAATTAGTAATTTTAAGGCTGAACTTTTCGATATTATGGTAAGCAAAATTATCTTAATTTCTTTTTTATTTTACAGTAATTTAGAAGTTAAAGTCCGTAATTCTTAATTATCTATAACAATAAAGGGTAGGTAACTTTAAAATTATGAAAGTTGATGATATTTGCGGGTAAAGTTGTGAATGCGGAGCCTTTCAACTTTCAACAGAAAAAATAACTTACAAATTCTCATGTTGTAATAATAAAACTATTATTTAAAAGTATTGATGTCTTTATTAGTGAAGGTTAAAGATAAGATAGCTGATTCACCAATAAATTATAACAAAATAACATGCTGTTATAGTAAGTTTTAAAAATTATAATATTTATAATTTAATTTTTAATAAATTTTATAAATTTAAAATTTTAATTTTTTAGATATTTAAAATAGGTTCTTTATTACTAAGATAGATAAGATAGATAGTCATCAAGAAAAATATAATTGTTCAATAAAGATAGATAGTGATCAAGAATAATATAATTGTTTATTGAAATAAAATTTAATTATATATTTTTTAAATTTACTATCATTTTTTAATTTTTTTTTGGATGTTTTTAATAATTAGTTCAACAATAGATTTAGTAGTTGTGGTTAGAATTTATTTGATAGAAATATGAAAAGAGATATTTATGAGATCAAATTTTCTATTAGAATATTGTCATGCAAATTTATTTTCTAAATCTACCTTAAATTTAAACTTAAATAATCATAATCTCTTTAGAGTTTGAATTGTTATACTTTGATCTATCATCTTTGTAAGTAGAATTAATTAAATTTAAAAATATCATATATTCATCTTTAATTATTTTAGATATTAGTACTTTGGTGTAATTACAATAAAAATAATGTATAAAGAGATTTTGTTAAACGAATAAAAAAAAATAATACAAAGAATCCATTTGCTTTACTTTTTGTTAAATTAATATTTATTTGCTTAAGCGAATAATAAATAATGAATCACTAATAAATTTTAAAAAAATTGGACACAATTTTCTTAAGCCTATAATCATTAGTTTAAGTAAATAATAGAAAATGATAAATGTAAAATATTTTTCAAAATTTATTTAAGTTAATATTGATATGCTTAAGCTAGTTTTAGACAGTGAAAAATATAAAAATTTTGTCAAAATTTTCTTAAATTAATATAATTTTGCTTAACCTAAAAATATCATTCAAGTGATTGTTTTCTTAAAATGTGGCATGTCATGACTTAATGACAATTTTTCCAATCAGTGAGTTGGGTGTGTAGTTTCATTATCTGCAACCAGGGAGGCTTTTTTTGTAAAAAATGTAAAAATCGCTTAAGCGGTATACCAGTTGCTTAGGCGCAATAATACATTAAAATTTCTCTTCAGCGATTCATATCTAGCTTTAGCCTTAATATTCATTCAAATAAATGCTTTATGCATCAATTTTGCTTCAGTTAGTATTCATGCGCTTAAGCGATTTAGGTATTACAAGAGAACTTCAAGTTTCAACTTAAAATTAGCCTAAGCGCAATACTTTTAGTTTAAGCTAAAAATCATTCACCTAAACTAGTATTTTGTTTAAGCTAATAATTAAACATAAGTTTGTCGTTGCATATACTTTATTACAAACATATTTTACCGTTTGAATTCAATTAATAAAAATTGTGTTTCATTAATGAAGTTACAGATAAAAAATTTTCTTTGTAATGAGGTATATAGATACGTTGTGTTTTATTAATGCATTTAGAGACAGAAAAATTTGTCTATAACATGTAGAACATAGATAAAAGTCTACCTATTTAAGCTTAGGAGGAAGCGAGGGTGGTTGAGGCGAATGAATACTGGGGCTCTTGTTTAGGTTGAGGTTAGGGGCCATGTTGTCAATATTCATGAAGGCGGGTGCAGTTGCAAGTGATATAAGGAGAAAGGGTACTGAGGTAGCATAGAGAGGTAAAGGAAAAATAATCTCAACAGGTATGTCAGTGGTGTATTGAGGTTTCCAACACCACTCAAAAGCGAAACCAAGGGTCATCTTAGCTAGCCCTTGTAAATGCTCTAGTGGGTGTTATCGTCATAGATTCATAGATTGTCCTCCCTCAAAAATACCCAGACCTTGATCATGTTGTGTCCTATCTACATACAATAAACAATACATACAACAAATAGACATGTCAAGCACACAAAAGGGTGAATCCATGAAATCAAGGATCAATCAAGCAATGAATAACTAGAAGGGAATCATCAAATCAGTCAATCCAAGATAGCCATAGTATTAGCACATGTCTAAAAGGAATCCAAACATAAAATCAGGAAATGAATGCTAATGATGCATGATGCAATCTAATTATGGAGTTCAATCTTATTTAATTATTTGTATGTAATGCATGGGAATCCTAGAGTCACTTTGTCAATCAGTCGACCAATTTCATATTCAAGGCGATCAGAAGTCTTCATTCCCTACTAATCACATCCCAACACATTTTCAATTAAAACATTTATCAATCGCACACTCCTCAAGGGCATCATCCATGAATAGACCTACCAAGATATTAGTAATGGATGTTCATATCAGGATTAGTAAGGGTTTGTTGGCGATTTGACTCAACCACAGTGAGTTACTCTGCACCATTGGGTCATCTCCCTTTGCTACACTCAAGGTTTGCCATGAACCTAACACAAAGCATTTCATAGTTGTGCTAACTATAGCCTCATTCTCATTTATGATTATGATGCATGATTGCACACTACATTTTTAATCCTTTTCACTTAGATTAACATCATTTTCAATTCAACATAGTGAGCACATCATCCTTTGCGCCTCTCTTCAAGACCACACACACAACTTATCATTTTTAAGTCTCCTCTCATTTTACCTAACTCCATTGCTTAACACTTAGTGGTTATATCACATATGTCTCTCTTCTAACAAGTCTCAGTCAAGGTACCTGTTCGTAGGCAAGTGTACCTATCAAAAAGTAATAAACAATAAATTAAAAGAACAGTAATAGAATGTATGAGAAAAATCAGATGAGATGAGCTTAGGACTTATGGGTTCACCTACTACACTTCTTTATATTCTAATTAATTTAATCCTGATATTGGTATTCAAATATTTGTCAATCACTCATAATTAGTTCTATTAATATCCAATGATTATGCAATGTCAATATTCTTTTCCCTAAGCAAACACCCCCAATGATCATTCAAGGTAATTGGCTGAGAAAACATGAAGATCATATGAGTTTGTTAATTCAATAACTACTAAAAGAAAAATTGAGTGTGATTAACCTAGCCCCTTATCTCATTTTATCCTATAGTTCTGTTAATTATACGTGGTACGATCGCCTACAATGCAACTAACTATGGGATGCTAAGGGTGATCAAATCTTAACATACACAATACAATCTAATAGAATAAAACTAAACATTAAAGGAAAACCAATACCAACATTAAAGTAAAAATCACATAAAGTTTGTAGTAGGATCCACCATAGCCCTAGCTATGGGTTTAGTTACTCATAACAAAATAAACTACGAAAAACGTGATAAATAAACCCATAATCACAAAGGAAAACTTAAACAAAAAAAATTCAAAAAGGTAGAAGACTAAGAGAGTTCTCGTTCTCTGAAGGGGCGCTCAATCACTTGCTTACGAAGAGAGTTCTGTTCTCTGAAGGGGTGCTCAATAGCTTGCTTGGACTCCAAATGGAAGCTCGTCGTCCTTGCCAATAGTCTCCAATGACTCTCAAAGATGAGTTTGGATATAACTAAGAAGGTGTGTAGAGAAGTGAAAGTGTCAAGTGTGGAGCATAAGGCTTCTTTATATAGACTGTGTCTTGAGTTTTCAATTGGTTGAGCTCTATTTTTTTAAATCAGTTTTATCCACAATTAAAATTTTAATTAAAAACTGCTCCAAATCTTTATCTAAATTTAAATTTTAAATTCAAACTCAGATTCACATAACACAACAAGGACTAAAAATATTTAATTTTTCTCTAGAATATCTCCATAATGCACTAATAATAACTTCTAGCTAAACTGCAACAATTAATAACATAATTAGTGTAAATATATATAAAATAAAGTTTAAGTGTATAAATATAAGTCATAAAATATATCAAAATATGAACTTATCAGTACCAAATTTTATTATATTTGTTTCGTAAGTTTATTCTATATTAATCTTAGTACACTCTAATGGATCAATAAATTGTTAATCTATTTCACTCGCGGTTTTGGTGGGTCAAGATGGATTATTCCTCTTATTAATTTCTCTCGACCTATTTTGTACACCTTTTGGAAGACTACCTATAAATCACTCCTAAAGTTTGTTTGAAACTATCTCTTTTATTCTTATTTGTTAAAATTAATTTTTACACATCTCAAACTTTTCATGGTCCTTTGCTAATTACTCACTATAGTTAAAGACTACAAGGGTTCTTGATTACTCTCTCACTCTCTCTCCTTCTATATTATTATGTAATATTTTATTCTCGCTTATTTGTGCGGAGTGGACACTATGGCCTTCAGTTTATTCAGGGATGGTCTGCCGAGTAGTATATTATAAGATGTGTTCGCATGTACTACAAGATAAGTGACTCTTATACGTTTTCCCTCATACTCTGATCCAAACGAGGTATACAAGTCAATACACCCCTTGGTCTCTACTCGTTCCCTGGAAAAACTGACCAACGGTTCGTGATATTCTTTGAGCTCTTGTTCTGAGATGCCTAATTGCTTGAATGTATTCCAATATAGGATATCAGCCGAGCTCCCCTGGTCAATTAGTGTTTTTTGAACAGTGCAGTTAAGAATGTCTACACTAATTACCATGGGATCATCCTGTACCGGATCGACTCCTTGAAAGTCGTTGTTAGTGAATGTAATAGGCGGGATCCGGATTCTGCTGCCCAATGAAACATTATTAACCAAACGGACATGCCTAAGATGCCTCTTTCTAGCCGAATGGGTAGGTCCTCCACCAGCAAACCCTCCGGCTATGGTGTTAATGATCCTTTTCGGATACTTCTCTTGTTCAAATCTTCTAGCTGGAGGTTCTCTAGACCTGCTCCTGTGTCGTTCAAATTTTTTGTCGTCAGATCTCCTTGGTGATTCAGGGTGACAGTCTCTTCCTTTGTTAGGTTGCCTTATGGGATTTGTCTGTACGAAATCTTTTAAGTATCTGTCTTTAATTAATTCTTCAATTTTGTCTCTCAGTGCTGTACACTCCTCGGTAGTGTGACCCCTGTTCTAATGGTATCGGCAAGACTTACTTTTATCTGCGCGAAGAGGAGTGTTGGTCCGTCTAGGCATTCTCAATATTTCTGTGGCCAACGCTTGATCAAGTACTCTGGACCGATTAGTGTTGAGCGTTGTGTAGGAAGGATACTTAGGTCCCCGAGGTGGTCGTTCAAGTTCATTTCTCCTGTCGTTTCCCTGCCTTGCTTTAAAAGCTTCTCTCTTTTCTGTATTTTTTGAGTTGGATCCTTGATCCATCTGTACCTGGTTCCGGTATTCGGATAATTCTTCCATCTGCATATACTTTGCAGCCTGACTCCTTAACTCGTCTAGGTCAATCAGGGGTTTTTTGCAGAGGCTATTAACGAAGGGTCCTGGCTTTAACGCTGTTGTGAACTAACTGAGTGCAGGTCCTCGGAGTGAAGTAGGAAAAATTCTACACCATAAGGCATCGTTTTCTATGTACAGACTGACCTGTGTTGTAAAGACGCGTGTTCTCCAGGGTCAGATGTGCCATCGTATTTGTCTATTACCAACCCTCTCCAATTATCGGGCAGCTTAGCTTCCAGAATGTGGTGAACGAATGGGCTCCGGTTCACAAGATCGTCCTAGTCATTTCTGGTTACCGATTGATAGACCTGTCTTGATTTCTCTTGCAGCGCTGAGGATTCCCCTTGATCTTGGATGACGGGTGTAGTTAGGGAGGGGACATGTGTCCTTATCTCTTCCCTTAGGCCGGCATTTTCCCTTCTTAGGGTCGAGAGTTCCAGTGCATCTCTTTTGCGCTCCTTCTTCATCTCCATCATTTCTGCCTTAAGTTGCCTCAGTACAGCTAGAATGCTTTCCTCTGTTCCTCCCTGCATCACCACTTCAGGTACTGGTTCCTTTGGTGTGACACCCTCCATTTGTTTCCTAGAGGTTCCTTCCTGCTGGCTTCTCGTCATTACCATGCTTAATCCTGAAAAATGAAGCTAATCGGGCCCCACAGTGGGCGCCAAAATGTTCCTTCTAGAGAAATGGCTGTCTTCAAACCTCTGATCTGGCGTCCTTCTGACGATTGCTGATATGGGAGGGTACCTGCAAAAGGCACTCGGATGGTAAAGTCAGGATTCGGTTTTGAGCAATAAATGTTATTTAATGATGGGAAGTCAACCCCCTACCTGTGTTTCCTACCTTCTTTTTATAGGCATTCTATTGGGCTGATGGGCCTGTTGAGTCAGCCTTTATATTGTGGCCCATTTTCCTGGTTTAAATAATATTTTGATTATTACCCTTAATTGAGTTATTTACCTTTTAATCCCGACGAAGGGTATCCAGTCTAGTATACCGAATAGGTACTCGGTTTTCTTTTCCTATAGGTGGGACCGAGTTGATTCCTTTTCCAGTACAATAATTATTTTAACATTCAGTCCACCAAGCCGAAACCACAACATGCAAGGGAGTTTTTCACACATCCATCCAACATCACCAAGATTCACATGTATATCATACACACTCCTTTATAACAACATTCACATAAACAAATCTTCACATTCAGCAAGGGAAAATCGCTTCCACACAAACCAATTTAGCATGCAATAATCCGAGACTAAGGACAAGCTCTCCAAGCTCACATGCAAATAAAAAATCCAACACGTTTCAATGAAATAGACTCCTCTCCTTACTTGTGATGAGGATTTCTTTTTGAAAGAGAAAAGATCGATGACATGGAGAATGGTGTTGTCCTTCCTCACAGCAAGTATATCAAAGGTTCCTTTAAAATGAAAGGGGATGAAAAAGGTAAGGGAAGATGGAGTTGAGGCAACATGGACAATCAAGGCGAGAAAGCTCACCTTACAATGAGAGCTACCCGTCCACCTTTGTTCTCCAAGCTTTGTGTGAAAGTGGCCAAAGAAATGAAGCAAAAGAGAGTGGTGTGTGAGAATGTGGGTGGGTGACCATGAGGTGGAAAGGCTTGCATGCAATCCAGTTGGAGGAGAAGGGAGGTGATGGGACTAGGATGACTCTTCCTCCTTCCAAAACTACAAAGGGCCGGCATGATGGGACTAAGAAGCATTAGAAGCTTCCCTTCATAAATGCATGTTCAAATTTTGACACTCTCCATCCTAAGCCACTTAATATGTCAACGTGCAGCCACCAAGGATGAAAGGGAAATGTTCTCTTCATCAGCCCTCATCAAATGGAATGCAACGTTACAAGGTGGAAAAGTACAATTCAGTCTATGATTTATTTATTTTCATGAGCAAACATCAATATGGCATCAGAGACATGATTGGAAAGAAGAGTTTGCATGGCCTTTTTCTAATAAAAGGCATGCATGTCTCTTGCCACAATTTGAGTTAACCAAAGACATTGGGACCTAGGGAGTGAAAGGAAAAATAATGTAAAGGTAGATTTAAGAAGAAAAGGATTTTTAAGTGTTAGGGAAAAAGAAATATACAAAGTCCTTATGTGAACAAAATTTGACTTTTAAAATTTTTTGCTAGGCCTAGGCATACAATTAGAGAAAAATAAATGTTTAAAATACGTTGTGAATTTTCATTTCCATAAAATATTAATTTAAATTAATTAGTAAATCAATCACAAACACATAAGGGAGAGAAATAAAGCATACCAAAAAAAATTTCAACCATAAAATTTTTCAAACATAAAAAAAAATACAGGAATGAAAATTTGGTGTGTTACATGCTATAAAGTAGATTAAAATTTTTGAATTGTTTATCACTGCAGGTCAAAAAAATGTTTATTATTTCAATCTCTAAATGACAAAATTATCTTTAAAAAAAGATTTATAATATATCTTTATCTTTAAATTAATTGTTAAAATAAAATTAAACAGTCAAAATATTTATCGTTAATTAATCCATTAAGTCAGTTGCTAAAGAAAAATTAATTTGATAAAAAATTATTAAATTTAGTCTTTAAATTATGCATTATAGTAATCGAATATTTTGGTCTCTAAACACGTCACTAAATAATAAATATTTATTAATATTTTTCTCCCATTAAACACATTTAATTATTAACCTCATTTATCAAAACAAATCACTTACAGTGTATGATCATAAAAATTTTCTTAACATGTAATTAATAAATTTTAACATGTTATAATTTTAAAATTACGGTAAAATCATGTTCCTGGTCAACTTTTAAAGTGTAATAACTTTTGTATATTATATATTATTTAGATAGTATTCTTTATAGATGTAAGAGAGAATTTTATTTTATTTTATTTTTTCATTTTCCTGACAATAATAATAATAATAATCCACTGGTGGCGCGTGGTCTTTCGAATAGCCAAATGGAAAGAAAAGAGAGAAACATGAAAGATATAATTGGAGAAAGGTTCAAATCTCTTAGAAACCAATAAGAGTCGCTTTGGTACTATTTCTTATGGAACCTCCAAACTGAAGCCATTATCACGTTCGACGTTGAACACTTAGACTTGTCGCCGCTTTGGACCTGTAATATGTTACCACATCAACACATTTAATGCCTCTTCAACAACCGATGCAAAACGTTTCAAACCGTTATATCCATTTAAATCAATTTCAAATTCAATAAACCAGAAACTGAAAAGTTCAATTTCTTTTATGTAATTCAATTCCCCTTTCAGTTTCTACTTTTAAAACTGAATCAAACCTTTTAACTCTAAGCATACAAATTTATATTATTTCAATTTTTAAATTTTATAAAATATAAAATTTATAAATCCAACTGTTAAGTCATTTTATATTATTTTTGTAATCATATATATTAAACTTCATATAATCTAAATATTATCAATATGTTATTTAAATTTTAATTTTTTTATACTTTAAAAATATATTATTGTTGAAATAAAATAATATAAAAAACTTTTAAAATAATTTTAGATTGATTAATCTCTCATTTTATAAAAAAAATATTGAATGTTATAAATATGATTAATATTTTATTTTATAAAAAATTTATTAAATATTATAAATTTTCAAGTTTAATACTTAAAATACTTTTGATCAATATGATATAATAGAAAAACGATAAGATAGAAAGATAGATAAAGACACGGTAAGATAAGAAAAGGATAGGTTATTATCTTATTATGATATACGTTAAAATAATAATTTTAAAATAAATAAAATAATAGAATCAATTATAAATTATATTTAAATAAAAATTATTACTTTATAAAAAATAAATTTTATTTTTTAATATATATACTAAGATTAAAAAATATTTTCACAAACATATAATATTAAATTAAAATAAATTTTTAAAATAATTTTCTTTAAATATGTTCATATAATTTTTTTATAAAAATATTAGAATTAATTTTGAAAATATTTTATAAAATATTAAAGAAAATATAAAATATGAGTAAGAATTTAATTAAAAAAATGTCATCATATTCATCCTCTTTGCACTAAACAGGCTCTTTGTATTAATGACTTTTGACTCATTTAGAATATATTTATATTTTTAAAAAATTAAAACTATTTGAACTTGTAATAAAAATTTAAATTTTTAATTTATAATAATATTTAATAGGGTTAATATTTTCATTTTTATTTTATATTTAACCTCTTATTTAATAAATATTATCACTTAAATAAAAAATTAGTTGCTAAAAATTTATATATTAACATGAAAATCAATTAATTAAATTTTATGTGCTTATTATAAAATATTATCTCATAAAAATTTATAAAATGAAGAAAAATTAAAATCATAGATCCGATTCAAAATTTAAAATCGGTTTAATTTGCTTTAGTTTAATTTTATATTGTTATTGAACCGATCTAAATCAAATTGAATATTTAATTTCAGTTCAAATTAATGAACTTCTTTTTAAAATGTTTTACTCAAAACTGATATAAATCGAACTGCGCACATATGCGCACATAGACTATATTAATATTAATATATAAATCAGTATATTTAAATAATGTTTATAAAATACTGTTAAAATAATATCATAGAAATATAAATAATAATTCAATTATATTTAAAAAGTAAAATAAAGGAAATAAATAATAATTGCGTTTTTTTATTTTTTTTGAAAAATATATAATAACTTACCTTAATTATAAAATATTAATATTTAAAATTAAAATAATTGAAACCCGTAATTGGCGCGGGTATTAAGTCTAGTCTAGCATTACTTAAATCCCAACTGTAGAGCGTTCTCCTCGCACACTTGAAGAATCTACACCGAGCTTGAACTCACAGTCACTAACATTTGGATCATATTAAAGCAAACTCATTTCATTTATTTTAATGCTGTTTTCAATTTTATCATGTCTTTGCAAGGTATGAATTGTCCAACGAAATTGGAAACCAATGTCCTTTATAAAATCAAACAATGAATTCATAAATAGTTTTAATATTTTAATTATTTTGAAATTGATCCCATGAGTAAAAAGTGAAATTAGAGACAGATAATGAAAATTATTTTAGTATAATTTAAAACTTGCTCCGAAATTTTCCTTCCAAAATAAATTAAAATTGAATCTTACCTTATTCTTGACCTTTTCGCTCTTTGTCATTTTCAAATCATCAGCATGACTTTCTAGATACCCCTTTAGCTGCTGGTCGTTCATACTTTCTATCATATCAACCTATGTACATCAAACGATTAACTATAATTGAGAGTCTAAATTAATGAAAAAATTGATTATATGGTAAATAGATAGATAAATATGTACCCATATCTTAAGGTCTTGAATATCCTTGCTTAAGACCTCTTCTTCCTTCTCTGCAATTTCTTTCTTCTCTTGCCATGGCATTGGTACCACGTTTGCTTCATCTTCTGCTCTCTTCTTGCTTTTTCTTCCTCCAACTGTGTTCATTGGTGTGCAAGAAAATAATTGTAGCAGAAGGGAAAATGTCATCATAGAATGTATTTAAAGAATAATTAAACTTACAATTGAAAGAACGCAAATATTTCTTGGCTTTATGCCAATTATAATTATTGACTGATACTGACAAATGCAATGGCTATTAATGCCTTAACACTAATCTAATTAGTCTAATCCATTTGACTATGACATGGTTATTATAATATTCATTAAACCTCACGCCAAGTTCTATGCAGGGAACATTTAAAAATATTCTTTTTCCCTAAAATAGATTCTCTTTGGTGACATTATTATTGAAAATATCTTGACCATTAAAATAATTATTTTTATTTGTTTAAATGTCTATTTTTTTTTTAATAATCAAAGGCAAGATTTTAACACTTCACCGTCACCATGTCAAGCTTTTATTACAATTGAGAGGATCTAATCCCCTTTCCATGACTAGCTGTTTAATTCGCATTCGTGTGGGTGCGATATATATGCTTTCATGCCATTTTGCAAACCAGAGAAAGATACAATTAAGTATAAAATGTATAGTGAATCAACATGATAGTTTCTTCGATAATTTAATATCAATAATTTCAATAAATTTAAATATTAAATTATTTTTTATAAATATATGTTTAATTAATGTGTAAAAACTCAAAAAAAGTTACTTGTCTATATATACAAGCTCTTGTGTTAAAAAAATTCAAATTAGTCACTAAGAAAGGAATTACTTAAAAGTTCGATTTCTTACCGTGCATTAAATGTATTCTTTTCTGTTTATGACATTAATTATTTAAAGCTATTTAATAGAATATTAATGTATTATCATATATTTCTAACACATAGATAAAATTATATAAAAGAGCTTATTTTGGGTATGTTTAGTAAAATTAATGAATAATTTAACTAAAACTTAAAAAATGAAAAAGTAATTGATTAAATTGATAGTATTTGATAAAATTAAGTGATAAATATAAAATGAAAGATAAGGACATTATATTAATTTTTACTCAAGAGTTTTAAAATTTGGTAATTATATATTTTTAAATAATTATAAATTTTTAATTTTATTGTCATTTTAAAATTATTTTTATTAAATAAAGTATGATCATATCAATTAATTTATATTATAATTTTGATGATTTTATATTTAAAAATAAGATTTAATTTTTAATATTTTAATAAAGTTTAATGACAAAAGTTGTTTAGAAAAATTGTACGTGAAACAGAAAAATATAGTAAAATTTTAAAAATTGAATGGACAAAAGGAGAAATTATAAAAATGTAATAATAATTTATATTAAAATAAAAAAAATCACTTTCAGCTAATAGCTAAAATATAATGTTTTAAAAAAGTAATTGTTAAGGCAGTTTAAAAGAATAGTATCCACCTATTATTTTTGTTAAATACATTTTCAAGCTAAAATAATTTTTTAGCTAGTTAAAATGTCCCAAACACACTCCTTCTGTCACAAATTTACTTATATAAATATTTACAAAATAAAGTAACCCTCGTATATGTTAAAAATACTTATATATGATATTGTATCTATGTAACGTGCGTGTATATTTTTATATTATAATAGTAATTATTTAATAAAAGGTTACATTTATTTACCTTTGTAAATGAATTGATATATAAATCATGTTCTAAATTTATGTTAATTAATAAATAATAAAAATCATAACAATGAATTAATTGCAGACAGTAACAAAATTAAAAGTAATATAAGTTTACGTAAAACATTATAAAATAAGTATGATAAAATATTTTGTAAAGATAATAATAAAAATAATAAAATAATATTTTATCATGATTTTAATAATTTTTATATAATTATAATTTTATAATATTACGACAATATTATAGTAATATTTATTATCAGGATACGCGGAAAAATTACAGTGGATGTTCTCATTTTAATATATAAAATATGTAAGAAAAATCAATTGAATTGTTGTAATCATTGTGTGTCAACTATTATTATTTTGACATTAGAACTAATTAAGCTAAGGATGTGTTATTATAATCAAATATTTTAAGGAAAATAAGACTTGCACATGTGATGGATATTGTAACTCTACCAACAAATAACTCTAATTTACTTTTTTTTTTTTTTAAAATCTTTCATCTCACTTTCAAATCTTTTTACTCACCTTCATTCCTCAAAGATCAAAACCTTGGTAGAACGCTTCTTTTGTTCCATGAAGAACTAATCTTTGTGAGACAGTTCCACCACTAATAAAAATATACATTTTCAAAAGGACAATAGTTTCTTATTACAAGAAAACTTGATGGGAAAGAATATGTTTAGACTTCTAGGATGGATCAATTTTCTCTCACTATTATTGATCAAGAGTAATATATTGATTTAAAAATTTAAATTTTTGTTAATTATTATAGTTGATGAATTCATATTTTGTTAATATTTTACTTATCTTTTTAATATATTTTTAATAGAAAAATAGAGTTAGAAAATGTAAATATCATAAAAAGTTTAATTATGTCATTAATTCTAATTTTCTTAATTTAGTTTAATCTACATGAATTTTATAATTATCTTTTGTAATTTTGTTAAGTAGAATAATTGTGCAGGAATTTTTGGACAATAATCTATGAGATTTGAGTTTGAGAAAAAATTAGGTAAAAGTACTTATGTAATGCCCCAAATTTTGTAATATTAATTATTAATAATTATATAAATCTAAATGTATATATGTGTGTATTTTTATATATATGTTGTGAATATGTATGTATATATATATATATGTGTGTATGCATGACTGGTTGGGCTGAAATGTACTAAGTGCCTAAGTATAGGGCGAGATACTGGGCTGTTCTCGCTGTAGTGAGAGAGCCCTAGGAAGAAGGACTGAAACTGTCACCTTCTCGTTGTAGCGAGAAAGCGACAGTTTGGGTGCATTCTGAGAGCATTCTCGCTGTAGCAAGATTCTGCAGAAACCAGAGTGCAGTTTTCTCTGATTTTTCACTAGGCGTGCAGCGAGAATATCTTGTTGTAGCGAGAGTGTCGCGATCAAAAAGGAATTTAAAGGGGGTTAGGATTTGGGGAGAGTTATTTCTCCTTCTCCCTTCGATCCTCTCATGCCCAAAGCCCTTTTTCACCGATTAAATTGCCTCTAAAGTCATTCGGGAGCTTGATTGAAGGTTGAATCCGTGTTGGGAACGCTTGGAGGTAAGTTTTAATGGTTAGGGTTTCAATTTTTCATCCCCTTTCTCTGTTTTCGTGTTTTCCCTGGGTTCTCATGTAGTTTATCCATGTATTTAGGATGAAATCTGTTAGGGGGAGCATTCCTTAGTGGATTTAGCGTGTGGGACGTCAATCCAAGATAAGGGAGGACTCTATCCTACTCTTTTGTGCAATAAATTGTTGTTATTTTGCTTAATATTGTGTTGCAGCTAAGTTAGGGGGTAGGAAATTGCTGAGAAATGTAATGTGGGCCATGTGCCATGATATGTGAACATTATGTGTGTTGACCTAAACATGATGGATGTGGATTGTATGTAAATGTTGCATGATAGATGAATATTGGCTATGTGTCGTGTGATGTGAAATGAATATGGACCTAGTGCCGTGTATTTGAATGTAATGTGGGCCGTGTGTGAGCAAGATCATTGCATGCGTGAATGGAATATATGTGTGAATGGGCGTATTAGTGCCGTTGTGAAGTGCTGTGAATGGTTCAGGGATACATTGGGGTGCAGAAGATGAGGACGGTAGGAATACCTTAGGGAGGAGAGAGTGGTGGTGACACCGACTGCGGAACGGGTGCACCACAGGCGACACACTCTCTTCCTGACTAGACTCTGACCACTATCCTTGTTGAGCGACCCGTGACTGCCCACGTGGTATCCGTGAAGCGGGGGTAACCGACGATCATTCATTGTGTAAATATGTAATCACAGTACTATAGTGAGGTGGCTGGTATGCGTATGAATGAATTTGTGTTTTGTACTTATGGATATGAATTGCTGCTTGTGGTTGTATTTGTTGAATGTATTGGGAAGGTTCTAGAGGCGAGACTCTATGTTGATTGTGTGTTTTTGGTACTGTAGAGTACTCACCCTTACATTCATTTTTCAGATAATCAAGACGATCAGCACTGGGCTCAGTGAATGGGTGGATGGAACTGCTATAAGACTAAGAATATTACTTTGGAAAACTGTTGTATTAGAATAGGTCCTGTAGCAACTGTTGATATAATTTATAAACCCTTCCTTTATTTGAAATGGTTGATGAAACTTGAATTAAAATAGAAATTTTATTATTTCAAAAATTTGTGAAATTTCTTATTTATTGAAAAATTAAATTTAAGGCGTTACAACTTACTTTCAACGCTTGAAGTAATCACTCCACTAAACTTCCTCCAAGGGTCAAGTGAAAATAATCACTTCCAACATTGAAACTAACCACCTCAAAACCATTTCTAAGAGGTAAGTTTGCGCGTATTTACTCTCATCATTGATAGTAGACACTACAGAGAGCATTTCAGAGAGGCGAGACTGCAAGTAATTACTTTTACCATCCATAGTGATTACACGCAAGCCTATCTGGCTAACAAAGTTGAGTGTGTTTACCCTCAACAGTCATAATAGTTACGCGCGCTGTGTGTAATTACTTTCTCTAGTGAAAATAATCACTCCAAAGATGAAGTAGTGCATGGACCTACGCGTAATCACTTTCATTAGTCATAGTGATTCTCCAAGAAGAGTTGCCCTTACTATAAATAGATTTTCACTTATAAGATAGGGATCTTTTTGCCATTTTATTGTACTTTTATTCTTACACACTTTTCAGAGGATTAGGTCACAACTCTGGGTGGCTACCAAGAGTTCATTTTTAGGGTTCTTATTTCTTCTTCCTTTCATTTACTTTAATTTTTCTGGTTTTTGGTAAACATTATTCAATTACAATGTTGAACCCCATCTATATGGAAGCTAGTTTTTGCTTATTAATTCTTAATAAGTTCATAATGGTTCTTGAAATCTTAATTTGATTGTTAATACGAATTTTCTTCCCGTTGAATTTCATTTCCTTAATTTCTTGAGAATTGAATTAAGAATTGAATCAAGATTATTGCTTAATCAATATAAATCCCTTTCTTAACAAGAGTATTAAAACTCAGTTTGCTTAATTGTGGGTTGAGTCTTAAGTTTGCTTAATTCTAAGGACCAAAAATTAGAGCTCGTGTGATTTGCTTAATCTTGCATGAGAGTTTAGGGTTAATGGACGCTTGTTCTAATTAACTAAATTCTAGGAAGGGATTAGTCACCAATTCTTGGTGGATTTATGATTGAACCAGTATGGATGAGCTAGGGATTAATATATTTTTTTAATTGATTTTCTAAACTTAAATTTTTCACTTGAATGTTTGATAACCTAAAAGCAACAAAACCCTCCTATTTTCGTTTTTTGAACTTGATGCACATTTCATGTTTGATATTTGATCTCTTACCCAATGTTCACAATAGGACGACATAGGTTAACTCCACCTAATATTACACTAATTTTAATTATATTTTGATAGTAGTGACAATCCTTTCATCAGTAATCAAGATGGATACACTGTTCTTTGCTATGACCGAGTTTAACTAATACTTTATTTACATGAAAAAAAAGGACTTTCAATTACAATTAGGGCTGCTGTATTAGACTCTTTATATGTTCATTATGATCATGTTGTTATTAGGAACAATGTTCACTACTCTCCATGAGTAAGAGGAAAAAATTGTGAAAGTGCATGTTAAGCTAGAGCTTCAAAGACCCTAAAAATTTTGGAGAAATGTTTGTTTCCTCTTTCTATATAAGGAAAAATTCAGCAAAATCCATGAGTAAGAGGAAAGGAAGATCACAATTTTGAAGAGGATAAGAAAGGATGAGAAAATCAAACTTAGGAGAAAGGGTTTGTACTCTTCAATGGTGGAAATAAACTCCAACAATCAACATTTATCGATTCTTGGGGCTTCCCTTGGTACTTGGTGGAGGAAAAATGAAATAAGGCTTGGAAAGAGTTCACAACAATTTTAAGGAACATAAACAATTTCATAATATTTTACTAGTTGTATAATTAATAAATTATATAAAATAGATAAATAAGTCAAAAAAATTATAAAAAATTTATTATACTAATATTATTTTTGACTTAAAACATTTTTTTTTATGAACTATCTAGTAATTAAACCAAATTTTAGCATAAAATATTACAAAAATAACATGTATAGTTAAAACTAACTTTTTTAGTTACAAAAATAGATTTGAAAATAAAATCCTAAAAGTTAACCTACCAAATTTGTCAAAATAAACATACTCAAAATTATTTAACTTTTTAAAAATAATTAAATCAAAATTATTGAAGAATATTTTATGATTTTGAATAAAATATGGGTGTTAGATGCACCACCATCAATGCAACTTTGAGCCACTATAAACAAATCATTGTGTATTTATGATACAGATGAGGAGAAAGAAGACGGACGAGAGGAAAAAATAAAATAAAATAAACAAACAAAATTAATTTATTCAATAAATTACTATTTTTTTGTTGCACCTCTTTTCCAATTTTCCTTATTTTCTCTCTTGATTTCTCTTGAGGAATTACTATTGTCCCATTTCTAATGATAATAACATTACACTACTTATACTATTTTTTTGGATTTACTACTGTATCTCTAAGAAAAGTATCATAAGAAAAGTATCATTTACCTTTTCAATTTGTTGCTTAGCAAGTTGTCCAATTTGGTTCTCATGGTTTTTAATAGAAGCTTGACTAGCTTGCATGAATTAAGCAAGAGTATTCTCCAAAGTTTATATTCTATTGGAAGTTGGAGGTGGTGGAGTTGTTGGGTTTTAAACATGAGCACTCTTTCTCCACAAAAGATTTGGATGGTTCCTTAAGTTCGGATTATAGGCATTTGAGATGGATTGATAATTTTGCTTTGGTCCTTGACCAATGTAGTGAAGTTGCTCTTTTGTATAAGCTCCCATTAAAGTAGGATCACAACACCCATTTTCATGATTTCTTCTACAAAAATCACCTTTTGAAGGTTGTGATTATGTCCAACATAATTGTATAGCTTCACATTTCTTAGACATGTCGTCCAATTATTTTTTTTATTGTAAGTCTACTTTGAGTAAGCAAAGTATCTTGTGTGTCAAGGTGCATAACTCTTCTTTTTCCCATATTTCTATCACTTCAAACATGATATTCATTTTAAGCATCATTTCAATCAATTCCATTACTTCTTTAGCTATCTTTGCATTAAGTGAACCTCTTGCCAAAGCATCTATAATAAGCCAGTGGATGGCTTGATTTCAGTATAGAAAATGCAGACTTGTTGTATTTCAAGGAACTCGTGATGTGGACATTTTCTTAGTAGCACTTTAAATCTCTCCCAAGCTTCATATAAGGATTCTCTTTCCTTTGTGTAAAGCAAGAAATTTCTCTTCACATCTTATTGTATTCGGAAGAAAGAAAGTATTTTGTGAGAAATTGTGAAATTAAATCTTCCCAAATAGTGATGCTCCCTCTTGGTAGAGTTTGAAGCCAACACTTAGCAAGATCCCTTAAATAAAAAAAGGGAATAACCTCAAGCTTATTGCCTCCTCAAAAATATTGTTCATCTTGATTATATCACAAAGTTGTAGAAATTTTGAGATATGTAAATTTGGGTCCTCAACATCACTTCCACGTAACTGGTCATGTTGCACTAAATGAAGAAGAGTGAGTTTAATTTCAAAATTATTGGAAGCAATTGGTAATCTTAAAATACTTGAACTTCACCCATCCGATGTTGGTGTGACATAGTCTGCCAATGTGACTCTATCATTTGTTCAGTCATATTTACTTTTTAATGCAAAATTTCTTTTTGTATAGCTTCACCTCTTCCATGAGCTCTTTCTCTAGCTTTTCTTTCTTTTGCTTCCTTTCTATTTCTTTTTATTGTTTTCTCAATTTCTAGATCAAAATTGAACTCCAAAATGATTTTACCTCACATACATAATAATAAACCAAAGATAAGTTTTAACACAAATAGAAAAAAAAACCCCAAAGAATATTAAAGAAAAACAAAATCAAAACAAAATCTAACAAAATTAACAACAACCAAATTAGTAGTTTTTTTTCTGTATTTTTAATATTGATTTAATAACCTTCCAGTAATAGTACCAAAAACTTGTTGGATTTAAATCACGGCAAATGTGCAAATGTATTGATTATTTTTATAGTATGGATAAGTTGAATATCATTCCCAAGAGGCTTGCAACTCAATTATTAATTTTACAATTTCTCTACTATTTGACTAATAATTTAAATGAAATGATCATTTTTTTCTAAAGCAAGTACGAAACCTATTATAAATTCTAGTATAAAATTTAAATTGAGATAACAAGATTTTTTTATGTTTACAATTATCAAACACAATACTTATGATGAAAAATCAATATATCATAAATGTTATAGAATAAGTTCATTAAATCTTTATCTAAGTAACCTAACTCTTTATAAGACGTCCCTATTTTCAATAAGTATTTCTCAATATCATCCTATTTCTTGTGGTGAATAAGGAATAAATTAAAGCATTTAATAACTACTCAATTTCAAATGTATACACATCAACATGCTTATTATATTTATGTCCTCAAGCACAATATTTAGAGTATATAATATAATATTACATACCGTATAGATTATTTTCAAAATTATTTAACTATAGAACATTACAAGGAAGGTTAACAGTCTAGGATAGTATACTACACATAATATATAAATAGACTAAACTCCTCCTCTCCTCTTGACTCCTTCCTTATTCATCAAATCCCCCTGGAGGAGGGTCGAGATCAATGCCAAGGTATGTAGTCGTATGGCAGAGAGGAAAAGGGACCTCCACTCTAGCTTCTCCTTGTATAATAGTAGGACTAATATAGGGATTATTAATAGTAGATATAGTTAAGATAATAAAGCCTTGAAATATGATAGTCTGGTTGGAGTTTGAGTCATTGAAACTCCACTCTCCAGTCCTCATACTAAAGGTCATAGTACGCGCAGGAATAATTGGCGCACCTTCATTCATTCTGCATCCATATACATTTTGGACACATCATAGAAAAAGATAGGGGTGGGTACAAATATTCATAAACAACCTAATAGGCAATACTCATGTTTAAATGAACAAAACAACGTTCAAGCATCAAACAATAATCATTCAGTATCTTTTATTTGTAAGTCTTCCATGGAGTAATTAATTAATATCCAACATTTTAATTTCAGGTTAAGATTGAGAGTTGTGTCTGCAATCCAGCTAGTGTCATAGGTATATCTTCCTCCTTTCTGGAGACAGAACATAAGTGCACAATTCTCACTTTATGATCACTACCAACAGCCCACACTCAAACCAATCTTGGTATGCTCTAGTGTCTGTCAAGATAGGTTAGCAAAGTTTCCACTGCCTATGACAGAAGTTAGCTAGACTTGGTCCCCTGTAAATCTTGGGCACTCTCCTATTCCCTATGGTAAATACCAACACTATTTGCTCCTCGCCTGTACCGTGGCGTATTCAACCTCTTTCATAATCATAAACACAAATAATATCATAGCCATTGATTGTCCAACAGGCACATTATAACATTTCTATTTCAAGAGAACAATCAATTACATGGACATGGTTAACAATCAAAATTTTTCAGATTTCATGAACTAACTTGTAAAATTTATAATTAATTCGATACAAGTCCAAACATCATGAAATCACAAGGGTTTTTTTTCCTTTAAATGTATACTATAATATAAAATTACAGCCAAAATACAAAAGCTTTCAAAGAATCAATCAAGTCTCAGCTTACCTCTGCTGTTTTCAGATCATTTCACTAAACAACTAGCATATTGTAAAATTCATAATAAATTCAATTCTCATCCAAAACACATGAGACCAGTAAGATTATTCTCATTAATATGTCTATGTTCATGTAAAAATAATTCCAAAATAAAACTATTCCCAGACATCAATTCGTGCTTTAATTTCTCATACATGTCACAGAATAACACAATTTAACAACAACCTATTGGAAAAATCATAAGTTATTCAATTCACCACCAAAATTCATGAAACAAATGGCATTCTTTCACTTTGGTCATCCAGTTTCATCAAAAAATATAATTAAAAATTTATATCTTCCATATTCTAGAATAAGTCCTAAACATTCTCTATCACTCACAGTAACACACTTCTCAGAATCAGTTAATTTAGAAAAGTCATAACTATTTTATTTTAAGTCCAAAATTCATCAAACTAGTGAGGATATTTCTCTTATAGTCTCTATTTTTACACAAAAATAATAATAAAATAACACTACTTATACATTTTAACACGAAAAGAGAGTTCTCAGTAGCATGCACAAAACGTTACTCTCATACAACAACACCTTGAAAAAATCATAAGTAATTCATTTTAACTCCAAATTGATCAAACACAGTGAGAATATTTTTATTATAAATTATACTTTAATAAAATATTATAAATAAAATACAATTACACTTGAATTATAAGAAGAAAATGATTTAAAGTACGCAGTTCTCAAAAAAAATATTTACACATAACCGAATATTAAAATATTCATAACTATTTTATTTCAATTCCAAATCAAGTGAAACCAGTGAGTATACTTCCATTAAGAAGTCTATTTTCGTAGAAAAATATCAATAAAATAACGCTCCAAACACACAGTGAGACGAAAATAAATCAAGATATACTGCCCAGAATACCATTTTCATGCAACAAAAATTTATAAAAATCATAACTAATTAAATATAAATCCAAATAAAATAAACTCAGCGGGAAAATAGTATAAATTTTACTATCTTCATGAATAAAATACTAAAAAAAACACTTTTAAAGATTTTCTCATATTTTACATTATTTACTTCTTAATCCTTATATTTTATATTAATTGAGAAAAAGTCCTTGTCTCCAATTTGGTAAGCATCAAATTGTCCATTATATCTTCCATGTGTTCGAGGTCATTAATTCATGTCCAAATATGGTCCAAATCATTCTCTTGGTCCTACCACATATGTGAATAAGGATCTTGCATTTTTAAGGTTTTTTTTTTTTTTGTCGAAGTCCATGGTATTTTTCTATTTTTAGGTTCAATCTTTAAAATTTATTTTTATTTTTTAAAGTTTGTTCTCATCATTTGTCCATGTAGTGCATAGGTCCAAATATGTTCAAAAGCTCAAGGGTCTTCATCATGGTCATTTTCCATTTTTAATCCATTTCCTTTTAGAAGTTTTTTTCATAAATTTTCAAAAATACTTTAAAAATTCATTTTGACTCCAAACTAATTTTAATCCAAAAAAAGATCATGAATCCAACTTAGATATCATCATAAGAATAAGTCACAAAATGAAACATGCAAGATTTTCATACAACCAACCACATAAAAAATAAAGTCATCATCAAACACTTTGTGGTTCTTAGTGATTTCCATGCATTTATTTATTTCAATCAAAATTTTAATCATGGGTTCATCAACACACACAACTTCAATCACAGCCGAAAGGGTTAAGGCTCCCCTTGACTCAAAACCATTTAAACAAGATATTCCCCTTGATTATGAAAAGTACCCTCTCTCTTACTTAGTGTTTTTGGGTTGATCTTGCCTTGATCTTTGGATGATCCTTCTCCTTTTTCCTTTTGCTTTATTTCACCTCTTGGAAGTAAGTATCTCCTTCCTTGGCCTCTTACTTCCTCAAGTGCCAAATAGTATACAAAAAGAAAGTTGGGGGTTTAGTTGATTTTGTGGGGTATTTTGGTGTTTTTGGTGGGGTTAAAGACTTGATTCGAGATCCTTATGGTGGGGTATTGGGTGATCTAACTTGTAGGGTGCAAGTAAAGTGTTTGAGATGAACTTGGATGTATATAGAGAGAATTAAGATGAAGAAGAAGTAAAGAGCTCTTGATTGCATGAGTATTAGTATAAAGGGTCTTTTTCTCCTTCATGCATGGCTTTATATAGAAAATCTCTTCATGTTGGCCCACTCCCATGCATCTTACGGTTCCACCCTCTCTCACATAAGTCTTGATTTTCAATTTTGGTTCCTTTTTGGCTTTTTCTACAAGCCTACCCATGTGCACATTTATAAATATCCAAAATTGCCCTTTCATGATAGTTTTGTAATTCTAGTTAGATTTTAACTTTTCTAGTTCCATTTCAACCATTCCAATTACTTTTTGAAACCTATTTAGTTTAAATCCAATGGCCATAGTCATGGTCCAATTAGATCTATTGGATGAGGATTAGTCCACAAATTATTCATTATTAGCCTTATCTTCTAAGAATACTTATCTTGTTGTTTTGGCTTAATTTCATTGGTTCTTATGGAATATGCTCATCCAGCTGAGATTAAACCATAAATGACCTTATCCCTTAATCATGATTAGTCTCACATGGCTCTAAAGGGTCACATGGCTCTTTACTACTATTCCTAGCCCACTTTCTTTCATATACACTTGATTTTTAGGCCTCTTTTTGGGTGATTTTTGGGTAATTTCTATACTTGCTCTTTTGGCTCCATACTTGCACGTCCATAACCTCTACACATGGGCCATCTATTATAAAAATATCATAATTTATCTCCTTCATTTGCTTGTCCAAAATGGGCCTTCATTCTAAGTGTTTCTAGGGATATTTTGGTCATTTTAGTTAAATTTTATAATTTTATTTATTTTCCATTTTTGGATCTTTCTAAATTTTTTATAATTCATAAAAATATTTTAGATATTCTAAAAGGTTAAATAACTTTTTTTATTTCCTTTTCATATTACTTGATTATTTACCGATCAAACCTGTTTCAGTAAATTTTACTAAGAAAAATTCTAGTTCTCAAGTCTCTTCATACTACTTACTTTTAATTAAATGAGGTTAACATAATGTAAAATTATTTATGAAAAGAGAAAAATTTAGGGTGTTACACTTTATTTTTATTCAAGTCCTAAAAATATAAATAAAAGTCGAACTTGCTAATATAATTGTGTTAATTCTTTGATTTAACAACTTTTTCTTTCAATTAGAAACCTTAATTTTTTAAAAATTCCTAATTTGAACGAGCATTAATTTAAATGGTTTTATATGATATACAAAATTGTGTAAATTTTCTTTTTATTATAATAACATGAACTATTCAAAATTTAAAGATGAGTTTCGTAATATATATATATATATATATATATATATATATATATATAATATTTCAAATATAAGTTGTATTACATCATAATAAAAATATATTATAAAAATTTAGATTTAAGTTTCTTACATAAAAGAGAAGGTAGCCCTTTAAAGACATTTTAATGTTTTCCTTTCATGTATTGTTAATCTAATTTTATTTTATATAATCAATCTCACGACCATTTCAACAAATACAAAATCGTTGATGTAATAATATGGAACTGAGAAACAGTATACAAATATTTACAACATTTTAATTAAATTCATAATTTTATTTTTTAACAAATTTAATTGTTTATTGTTGTAAATAAGAATAATTTTATCAACAGCGTAATTAAAACAAGTTCTCTCTTACCTGCAAGGGAGATTATTTTTAGCATATTGAATAGCGAGAGAGATAACATTAGGATGGAGAAGGTAAGCGTAAGCCACATGAAAAGGGGTCTCCCACTTCTCAATCGCACAAACACCTTTCTTCAGTTTAAGCAGTTAACTTCCTCTCTCAGCTTCCCAACCCAAAACCCAAAATCCCTTCGACTCCGCAGACCCAAATCCTCACTTTCGGACGGTACCTTTTCGTGTAAGCCTTTACTTTGTCGTTTCTGAATTCAAATCTGGCTTTTGCAGTTAGTTGATGAATGAATGAATGGTGTGATTATTGTTATTATTAAGCTTCGGTTGCTGCCACAGACTCATCTGTTGCGGTGAAGGTAAGAGAGATACCCTTCACTTCTTGTTAGATTCATTCATATTCACAGAATTGTGGGTTTTAACTGTTTAGATTTTGGTCAGAAGAAAGCAGCAGATGTATCTCCTGAGCTGAAAGGGACCTCTATATTTCTCACTGGTAAGAGTTGCTATGCCCACCACTTAACTGCTTTGAATGTTCGTGGCTTAATGTGACTCAGCCCAGTTCTATTTATTTGATCAAAGGTATGAAAAGCTCTCTCAAAATCGGTTTGGGGAAGCTGCTGGCTGATGCATTAAGATATTATTATTTCGACAGGTATGTATTTGTTTATTACTCCCTTCCCTCTTTTCACTTAAAATAAGTTAGTTTTTATTTTAGAAACTTACAGTATTTGCTACGACTTTTTTTTTTTTATCACGATTTCACTTTTGCCGTTAAAATACTGTTAAAAAATCTAACTTAACGAACAATAATTTTTTAAAAATAATTTTTTTGCAGTATGAAAATTAATCTATAAATAAGCATCAATTATTAGAAGCAAATGTGTATTTTTTTAATATAATTTTTTTGTAAAGCTTAACAAATATTTATTCCCCTTTTTAATGTTTATCTTTTCTAAAATATTAAACTTTTTAATTTTTTTTATAATTAATATGATAATAGAGTTTGAGTTTGATTTTAAAAAAGAATAAACTTTAAATGTTGCAATTAATTTCTTAAAAATCAATACATTAATTAATTTTGATAATTTTTTTAATTTGTGTACTTTAGATGAAAAAATTTTATATATAAGACGGGAAGGAGTATTCTTTGGTAAACTAAGGTAGCTTCCAATTTATTAGTTTAAGTTAATAGTTATGTACTGTATACAGTGACAGTGTGGTGGAAGAAGCTATAGGGGGCGCTTCGGCCGCAAAATCCCTTAGAGAGAGTGATGAAAAAGGCTTCTTTGAGTCTGAGGTGATTGTATTTGATTTGTGTTGCATCATTACCTATGTGCTTAATTGCTATAAGTTCTTCCTATTAAAGGGGCGATCCTAGAGCTGTGACCTTAATATAATATGTTCCTTTTTCGAACTGAAATTTCAAGATAAAGAAGCCCATTTCCATCACTTATCTGTTGAATTAGAGTATCAAATATATCTGTTTTACATGTCAAATGCTGCAGACTGAAGTACTGAAGCAATTGTCATCCATGGGAAGACTAGTGGTTTGTGTTGGAAATGGTGCTGTTCGAAGTTCCACTAATCTGTATGGATTTATAATTGCCAGCTATTTGAGCTCACATTTCTTAAATTTGCTAAATAATATGCCAAAATCCATGTTAGCTACAGTATTGTCTTGTTTTGACTTGCCTTAAATTGACATAGGGCACTTCTGAGACATGGGATTTCATTGTGGATAGATGTGCCTCTAGACATTGTGGCTAGGGATGTAATTGAAGAGCAGGGTCAATTTGCTTCTTTTGAAATATCTGCTACAGGATCATACCCAGAGGTTTATTCGTACTATGAAAAGTGTAGTGATATAAGTTTTACAAATTTCTACCATCAATAAATTTAAATCCCTAATTGTAAATGTCTCTGAATAATGATATTAGGTAAAGGATGAAGTAGGTGTTCTATACAATAAATACAGAGATGGATATGCTACAGCTGATGCTATTATTTCAGTTGAAAGTACATAACCTTTCCTGGCTCTCTTATTAACAGTTTTTGCACACAATGGGAGGTAGGGGTGGTTTATAGTGTCTCATGTATTAATGGCTTCTTTCTTTTTACAGAAGTAGCATCTCGGTTGGGTTATGATAACTTAGAAGAAATTACAAGAGAAGACTTGACTTTGGAGGTTATCATTTTTATTCAAGCAAGTTGTAGCTTTAATTGGATGCATGTCATACTAAATGTTTCTTCTTAGGAAAATACTGGATAAGCTTAATTTTTACTATATTGAGTAAGCACTGACATTGAGTTTGGATGCATGTATGGTTCTTGCTTCCTAGTATTGTGACTTAGTTAACTATTATTATTGAACTTCAAAAAGTTTTACTGAATTATTTTCTGGCTCTGTAGAGTTTTTCTTATTATTCTCAACCAATTTCAGGCTCTTAGGGAGATTGAGAAGTTGACCAGAGTAAAGAAGATGATAGAAGAGGCTGCAAAACCATTTTAACCAACCCAGACATGCCCCTTTACCTGCGATCAAATTCGACAGTCTAAAACATTTTGCAAAAACCCGGGCTAGCTTCTCACGTTCACATCTTCACTTTTCTTTGGTTGTCTTTCTTTGAAAGTTCAAAGCATGTTTTTTTTTTTTTTTCCCTATTTCTTTTTTAATTTGGATTATCGTCACTAGAGTGTTATTTCTGGAAAAAAAAGAAAAGAAGAAAAAACAACACACTCCATTCTTTACTTCTTCCAATACAACTTTTTATTCCTACTGTTGTTTTCTTTATGATTAATTGGCTTCTACCCGAGTAACATGAAATGTTTAAAAGACTGGTTAAGGATTTCAATCCTTACCTTCCTCATGTTCGTATTTGTTATTTTAAAAAAATCACAAATAATGAAACGAGTAAATCAACGTCTATGAGGTTTATTATTTGAGTCCTTAAACTAAGAAATAGCAAAGTCAGTCTAGAATGTCTAGATGTGAAAAAATTGGGTATAAAGTTTAGACATATTTTTTTAGGTAGAACTGTAGATTAAAAATGAATAATGAAAATAGTTCAATGCTTTCTCCTCAAAGGACTTGTGTTTTGCTTGTAAATTCTGCTACCACTTTATTCTTATGTAACAATTAAGTATATAAGAACTCTGTCCTTAATTTAAGTTTAGTTGTAGCTTGAATAATATAATCTATTCGTGAAATAATTAATAACTTAGATACTTAAAACAAAAGTGAATTTATATTTGAGAAATTACTAAGTTGAGAAAATTAAAAATAACTTTTTCTAATTAATGTTTAATAACATTCCATCCACTACGTTTCACGGAGTTTGACTAGCCTCATGCGAACATTTGCGCTGTTCATTTGTACCTCAGAGAGACGGTGGAAAGTTTTGATCTCAATTGAAAAGAATTTTGGGAGAATTACACCATAAAAGTTAGCTAAATTTTAAAATTTCATATATAAAGTCTTTTAGAAGCAATTAGTATAATTTCTAGTAGATTCTAAATTCTCTTTAAAGAAACTTAAGGATTACTGAGATATCTTAGTTTTGGCTAGTCATTGATGATTGGTAGAATTTTAAGAATGCATCTTGAAATAAAAAACTCTCTTCATCTCTTTTTCACATCTTGAAATAAAAAACTCTCTTCATCTCTTTTTCACAAGAGACTTTTTTAGTTTGTATTTATTCTTTAAATGACTATGGATTAGTTTATTATTGCTTTAGTTTCTTATTACATTATGTCTAATTAAATTCATAGTTAAGAATATGGTGGACCCATTGCATGACTCTATGTAATCCTTGTAATTGATAATAATTTTAGTTTCCTTCTTAATTGATATTTATTATATTATGCTACATTTGTATGTTTGTAATTGATAATTCTTAAACATATCATAATTAATTTTTCTGTAGGTGAGCATACCGCATATAATTAATGAATCTATACAGTAAAACAAGACAAAAAATTAAGTGAACTAAACTTAGTTCTTCTCTTTCAACTGTTATTCAATTAACAACTTGTAAGCTCTTCATGTTTTTCCTTTCTTTTCCCTTGCATGACTATTGAGAGTAATAGCTTAAGGAAAAGATTGTTAGCATTGCATGACTATGAGGTGTTAATAGCTTTCATACGAGTAGTTGACAATTATAAGAAATCAGAATTAAAAATAATCTAAAAGTGAACATGGAGAAGTATAAAGGTAAAACCATATACTCTAGAATACATATTGATTAATTTATTTTCATAAGTTGTATTGTTTTAATTTTTTTATTCTTGTTTTATTTAATTTTGCATTCTTTGAGTTCAAATAATTGAATTAAGATATTATTGGTACTTGAAAACAATCTTTGTAGGATAATATTTTAGAAACTTGTTTTAAAACTCCTTTATTACATTTTGACAAATACACTTATCCAAGTATTTTATGTACTTAAAATATTTATCTTTTCGACAGATACACTTGTCCACAAACACTATGTACTTAGAATATTTATCAATGATAAACTTAGTTTAAAATGCTTGGAATTTTTAATCTTTCTAAAGATTTGTTATCATCAAAACACTTCATATTTAAGAATTTACTTCAAAAGTGACTTCAATTTTCCTAATTTCTTTTTATTCTTTTTGTCATGACATATAAGATAGTGATTAATCTTATGTTTAAAACAAATTAAAAAACTGTGAAGAAAAAAAAAACTCTTAATGGTGATTGAAAATTTCATGACTTATAATTTTATTTCTTATAATTTTTTATTCAATTTATACATCACTTCAGTTAACGTAAGAATAAAGATAAATAAAATTACTTGGCATAAAGGCCAGCTAAAAAAAAGGATTAATAGAGTAGCAGTTAGTGACTCTTAGAGGGTGCTATTTCCAAATAGCTCCTTTATTCACCTACTCCTTCTTAAATTCGACCATCATGGGCTATGGTTAAGAATTAGAGAAGGGACCAGATCTGTTCCTCATAATAAAACTTTTAAATTTTTGGCTCCCTTGACCCATAGTGATTTTTCCAATCAAGTTAAAAACTCTTGAATTGCCTCTAGAACCTGGACTGAGAATATATCTTTCTTCCCAAAAAATATCGCTGATTGAAACCTAAAGGTGTTTGGTAACATTTTTAATAGGAAAAAGAGAATATTAAATAGAATAAGGTGTATCTCTTGTAAATTAGCAGTTCGTGATAATCCTTTTCTTTTAAATCTTATGAATTCCCTATAGAGGAAATACAAGAAAATTCTAAATCATGAAGAAATTTATTGGTTTCACCAATATAAGTCTAACTGGCTCAAATTAGGAGATAGGAATACTAGTTTTTTTTTTCATAAATTTGTTTTAATTCGTAGACAAAAAAACTTGATAGAGGCTCTTAGGAATGACAGGAATAATTGGGTTTATGACCCCATTAAGCTTAAAGCCTAGGTTGTTGACCACTTTAAAACTCTTTATTTTGATAATGAGCCTAGGGATCCCCTCTTCACACTAATTCTTCTTTTCCCAATCTTAGGAGTGATGAATTAGTTCTTTTAAATTCTGATATTTCTTTTGTACAAGTTAAAGCTTCTTTATTTAGTATAAGAAACTTTAAAGTCCCAGGTCCAAACGAGATTCATACTTTATTTTTTAAAAACCAATGGGAGTTTATAGGTTCTTTTTTTTTTTTACGTTTATCTCTGATATTTTCAAAAGCCCCTCCAATATTGCTGTTGTTAACGACACATCTATTACCCTTATTCCCAAAAGGATAACCCTAAATATGTAAATAATTTTAGACCCATTTCTTTGTGTAATGTAAGTTACAAAATTATAACTAAGTTAATAGCTAAGAGAATGAGTGCAGTTATGCCTTCTTTAATCTCAACCAATCAGACTAGTTTTATAAAAGGTAGGTAAGGGACTAACAACATTTTAGTGATTTAGGAAATAGTTCATTCTTTTAGTAGATTGAATAAAAGAAAAGGTTACGTGATTGTCAAGTTGGATCTAGAGAAGGCTTATGATAAGCTTAGGCGGAGCTTCATAAAAGACACTACAAAAAATTGGCCTTAATAGTGAGTTGTTTGAACTTATTTATTAGTGCATATCATCTACCTCTATGACCATTAACTGGAATAATAGCAGAACTGAGGAATTTAAACCTTCTAGAGCGATTAGGTCACTTAATCCAGGATCATGTTATTGCTAGTAGTTAGACACTTTTCTCTTTTAGTAATTAGGGCCCTAGGGTGTTTCATCTATTTTTTGCTGATGACATAATTTTAGTTGCTAAAGTTGATAGATCTAATGCTAAAATAATTAGAAATACTCTTAATAATTTCTCTGATGTTTCTGGATTAACGGTCAATTAGGGTAAATCCTCTATTTTCTTTTCTAAAAATAGTGACCCTGTTCTAGCATAGGAAATTTGCTCTTGCTTAGGTTTTAATCAGGCCTATTATTTTGAAAAATATTTGGGCATTCCCATAGCTATCTTAATCTAGCTAGACATAATTTATTGGATAAGGTCATGAAAAAGCTTTTTCAATAGAAACTAAAGTCCTTATCTATGGCTAGAAGAGTCCTTTTATCCCAGTCATGTATCAGGAGTATACCTACCTAGGTGGAGACTCTTTACCTCTTCTAATGAGTTATAGGCTCAGGTGTTAAGTAGAAAGTATACTTTTGCCATTGGTAAATCCTCTTTTTCTAAATCTAACCAAAATCAATCTTATGTGTGGAAAGGATTGTTGTTTGTTTGGAACTTTTTCTATAATGGGATAGGTTAAATCCTAAGGGATGGTCAAACTATTAGGTTTTGGGAGGATTATTGGGTCCAAAATCTATCCACTTATGCTCTTCAACCTATCTTGAAGTATCATTAGAATGCACTTGCTGTTTTATATGTCTCCCAAAATAATTAGAATTGGTCTAGAATTTGGTCTTTGTTGTCTGCTAATATTTGTGACATCATCTCCCAAAATTCCCTAGCTATAAGGTCTAAGGTTCCGGATCTTTTCTTCTGGAAATATTTCAGTAATGACATTTTTATCGTCAAGTCAGCTTATAATCTAATTTCAAATATTGAGGACAGTGGGGAGATCAATAATAACGTGTTTAAAGTAATTTGGAAATAGGGATGTCCTCTTAAAATCTCTATTTTTCTTTGGAAGGTTGCTCATGGTAAATTGTTAGCCAATGTGAAAAGATGTAAAAGAGGAATGGCCAACTCCTCATAATGCTTTAGGTATAGTGAGGACGCAAAATCTATCATACATATTCTTAGGGATTGCTGGTTTGCCCAAAAGATTTAGAATTCTTTTATTCTTTCTGACAACTGGGTTCCTTTCTTTAGTCAAGGTTTGCATAGTTGGCTCGAATATAATTTAGATACTCAGAATTTTAAAAAATATCCTCACTGGAATGTGTTGTTTGGGATAACATTATGGAATTTGTAGAGAAATAGGAACCAGGCTATTTTTTAAAACTTGCACAGTAATGTTGAAACTTTGTTACAGGATATTTTACATGAGTTTGATTTCTTTCTTTTTTGTGGCAAGATTAATCAGGATGCTGGTGTGATGGATTCCCAAAGTCAGATAAAATGGCAAGCTCCTATCCAGTCGCATCTAAAGCTCAATGTGGATGAAGTTACCTCACCAATTTCTGGTCATGCTGGCTACGAAGGGCTTATTTGGGATAATAAAGGAAGATTTTTAGCTGGGTTTTATAGGCCCTGGACAGACGAATATGCAAAAAAAACTGAATTGTGTGAACCGAAAACTTAACATTGCTATTACAAGAATTGCAAATGCTTATAAACATACCCGTCTAGCCCTTGAGTTCTGGGGAGTTTATTGGGGGCTTAAGATGGTTGTGCAAGAAAATATTCAGCTGATTTGGATTGAAAGTAATTCTATAGAGACCGTCTCCCTGCTTATCAACTTTCCTACTTGTAAACATCCTTTGTTTTCTATAATTAGTGAGATTAGGAGTTTGATAAAATGTATTCGATTTATTAGGTTTAACCATGTTTTGAGAGAGGTTAATCGTTGTACTGATTGGCTTGCCAAGGTTGAGGCTAATGGGAGGATGCCTTTTTGTTTTTTTGATACAGCCCCTTTAAAATTACTTCTTTTGCTATCTTTGGATGCTATTGGTTCTTGGTATCCTAGAAGTGTTACCTAGGTTCTTGTTGTTGTTTGGACTCTAAGTCCTATTTATTAGCAAGAATAAATAAATAGATAAATAAATAAAATTATATAGTAAAAAAAATAAAAATAAAAAAATATAAAAAATAGAATAAAACTTGTGATACTTAAAGACTAAAAAAATTTGCGATACCTCTAAATTTGAAGGAGTATCCTACCCTCCGTAAGTAAATCAATGAACATATTTTATTATTTAAGACTCCTTTAATTTTAATGGCAAAAAGTACACTTGAACAAAAAAATTATTAAGAATTTTATTTTATTTTAATATCAATCATTCATAATTATTTTTGTTCAACATTTTTCATGATAATAGTAAATTTATATTCGAATGGATAAAAGGGTAAGTTAATAATTTAATGAGATATTTTCTTATGTCAAATTAATTATTAGATAAATGAAAATTTTAATTACTTTTGATTTTTAGTAAATATTTAAAATATATACATGAGTTTTCTGTCAATTTAACTTTTAACAACATTTATAAATTATAAAATAAAATATTAAAAGCATGATAACATTTAAAATTTGAATCGAATAATTAAAAAGTATTAAAATTTGAATATTAAAAATTATTAACATATGGTAAAATGTATTTATTTTTATAAAAATCAATAATATTATATTGTAAATAGTTATGTTATAATTATTAGTACTCTTACGCTTTATCTTAAAATATATCTTTATATATAATTTATTTTGTCATTATAAATGTATTTTATCTTATGTTTTATTAGAATGTTATGATAATATCTTTGCTATTCAATTTTAAAAGTATAATTTAATATATTTTTTTTAATTTTATTAACCGTGCAGCACAACAAGTTTAATCTAATATTAAATGTTTGTTAAAAAATAAAATAAAAGAATGTCATAAAATCATTTAGTAAATATAAAACCTATAACCCTGTTAAAATTAACTTAGCTTAAATAGCATTTAATCCCTATAAATATAATTTATTTATTTTTTGGTTTTATCTCCTATGAAAATTTTATTTTATAAAGTCTCTCATGCTATATAAAACAAATATATGATTTTAGTTGTTAACAAGAAACTAAAATGTTATTTAAGCCAACTAATTTTCACCCATTTCTAATGTGATTTTAATAAACTTAGGTCACTAAATTTTTTTAGATCAAATAAAAGGATATTATTATCTTCTCAAACTCGAAGATCCTGTAGTAATCACCTAAAGTATAGTTTATAAAAAGAAAAAAGGAGATGTGAGAGAATGAACGGTACGGTAAAAGGTGGTTGGTGATTAAAGAAATAAAGTACATAACTCTTCCTCTAATAGCATAACACAAACATATAATAAAATTGAAAATAGTAAGAATCCAAACTAATTCCTCATAATTTGAATATAATTCCAAACCCAGCTTCCTTGATTGAACTATTTGTTACTCTTGACGAGTGGATCAGCTTTAACAGGAAAATTATTGATCTCATCCCTCCAAGGACTTCTGATAGATGCTGGTTCAATGGTGTTCAACGCAAGCCAAACGGCAGTGTTACACTTGAATCCAGATCCAAATGCCATTTGCCATACCCTATCACCCTTTTTGATTCTTCCTTTGGCCTCACAATAAGCCAACTCATACCACACAGAGCTTGATGATGTGTTCCCAAAACGGTAAAGTGTCATTCTAGAAGGCTCCATATGCCAATCATCAAGCTCAAGACTCTTTTGCATCCTATCTAAAACAGCTCTACCTCCTGTGTGGATGCAGAAGTGTTTGAAAGCAAGCTTGAAATTTGGCATGTAGGCTTCAATCTTGGTCTTTAACACCTTTCTCTCCACTACATTTGCCAAGAACTTGAGCTTTTCAGAAATGGGTAGGACTACTGGGCCTAGTGATGTTATGTGTACCTTTAGTGCATCCCTTGCAACGTTCATGAGCTCTTTTGAGAGTGAAACACCAACCTTTTGGTCTTCATCCTCTTCTTGAAACACACATTTGTAGCTGTTATCATCAGCACCCACGTGAGTTCGCAGCGTGTGGATCAGCTCATACTTTGAACGGTACCGGTCAGAAGGATGACTTGAGAGCAATGCTGCAGAACCACCCATTCTAAACAGGCAATTAACAAGAAGCATCGAAGGGTTGTTGCCCCAGTACATGCTTGAGATTTCGTTTTCTGTGCTCAGCACCAAAGCATACGAGTTTGGGTGTGCCTGTTGCATGTAATCATATATTAGAAAAATTATATTTATATTATTAATTAGTTGTATTTTTTGTATAATATAAATAGCCAAAATATTTCTTGAACATTTTAAGATTGTTCTTCTTTTATATTCGAGGTGTATTTTTAAGATCCATATATACGGAAATGAGAAATAATAAGTGAGAAAAGACAAAAAAAAAGGTGAAATTTATAAGATTGTTAATAAAATAAGAAAATAGATAAAAATAAATTAGTAGTTTTACATCGTAACCCTCTTCTATCAATATAATGTAGGTGTGTTTGAAACAAAATTATAAACATATATGCCTTTTGATAGCCCACGGAATGAAGCAAGTACAACAAGACAGCTGATTCAACGAAGGCTGATTGATGAAAATAATATATTTTTAAGAATAAAATTTGAAAAATAGTATCATAGAGAACATATTAAAATGAGATAGTTTTAATAATTTTTGGCTGTCAAAAATTTATTAAAATTACTTCATTTTAATAATAAGTTTTAAAATAATTTATTTTAATAATTCATTTTAAAGAGTAGTACGAGTCTTCACAAAATCTGGCCTGGGCTCAAAAGTGTGGAAAATCACGTAAGGAAAAGTAGAAAAGAAAAGGGGTAAAAAAGGAACGTAAAAGTAAGGTAGCAGCAGAGAGAGAAGGTATTGTTTCGCGGTGTAATTTCTTTTATTTCATTTTCAGTACACATCGGTTTTTGTTTCATTATTAACTACTTAGTTCGTGATAATTGATACCAGTTTTGTATGACTTTGGGAGATAGGAAACAAGACTAATAATACACCTATTCAGCCAAATTTATGCATGGAAAATTAATCTTGTAATTTTTTTAGTTAGTGTTTTCTTCTTGTAAATTCAGCCTACTTGTTTATTTATTTATGCATGGATAGGAGTTTTCTTTTTATGCACGGAAAGTACCATAAATATAATCTGTTTTTTAATGCAGAAGTGCCCGCTGGATATATAATATATGTGAAGAATAATGGGAGAAATATGTGAAGGCAACAAATGAAGAAAGTAAAATAGATATGGAGTATTGAAAGATAAGAGAAAACCTGAAGGAGGTTTTTGGCAAAGTCAACAGCAAGAACCCCAGCACTGCACCCCATACCACTAAGATTATAGGCCAATATGTTCCCTCTAAGCTTGTAGCGGTTCACAATGGTGTCAGATAGAGATGGTGTGGGATTGAACAAGCAACAATTTACGACAAGAATCCCTATGTCCTTAGCTTCAATACCTGTTTTCTCAAGGAGCTCATCCACAGCCCCAAAAAGCACTGTGTCTGTTTCCTTCCTTGCCTCATCCAATGTGAGTCTTGGTGGGATCTCCAATAGTCCCTCTGGGACATATGTCAATGGTCCCAAACCAGACCTGTCTATAATTTTTGTCACCAATTTGAAGTTCTCTTCTGATAAAAACCCAACATGCTTGGCTCTGTCTAATAACATTTCCTTGGTGCAAAGACAAGAAACGCTTGGTTTGAAGCATGCAAAGTCTACCAAGTAAACTTTGTTGGGTCTACTCATTAGGAAGTAATACACCAGGGATGCACCTAAGCATAAAGCTATTATAATTGAAGGACGAGGCCTGAACTCAGGAACATAAACACAAGCTGCAGTAACAACTAAAAGGGACATGAACAAAATGTTCATTATATTAGGGATCCAATTGAAATGCTTCGCCATTGTCAAGGGGGAACTGAAGGAGTAGGATACTAAAACCCTCAATGCAAAAGGCTGTTATTGAGTGAGATATCGTATAGTTGACCTTATAGAGGATAAGAAGGGAGCGATACTTGAGCATATATAGAGATTCAATACTTGGGGGATTGGGCAAGTGTAATTTTAGGCATTGTTCATGTTGGCAAAGAAAATTAAGAAGGTGGAGTGTGGGAGTTAGAAGTCATAACTATTAGTAATTGTTTTTGTCAGGAGTTAGCTATTTAGTTTTAGTTTTCACCCGGTCTCTCGACCTTTACAAAAATATAATAACAATTGATTTGAATTAAAGAAGGAAAAAGATACCTGAACTAAACAAGTTAAAGTCAAACTTACATTATCTTTATCACTGCAACTGAGAAAGTTGCTCTCACTTCAAATCAAATCCACCTACATCTAAATATATCTATCTAGGTTTTCTTTTTTGTTGATATGTAAGAGTTGCTTGTATAATTAACTTTTTTTCTTTAATACAATTTCCTCTATCTCCTTTATATTATCAACTTTAATTCTATGACAAGTAACGTAATAATTGCTTATCTGTATACAATCTGTATCCGAGTTGTTCTTAGAGCCTGCTAGGAAGGAGACAAGAGACACAGTAAAAAGAAAAGAAGAAAAAATTGACTAAACAACCAATTTGGTTCCTATTATTTTTACAATTTATTAGAATAGTTTTAAATTAAGCGAAACATTATTTTAGTTTTTAATGATTACAATCTTTAATTATTTTAGTTTCTATAGTTTAAAAAATTTATAAAAATAGTACTACTCTAAACAAAATGTTATTTTGATTTTTTTTTCAACACATATAATCATCAATCATTTTAATTTTTAATGTATCTAAATATCAATCATTTATCTTTATTGTTACTTAAATATTAATTATTCTAACAAATAAAATACTTCATATGTTAAATATCATGTACACATGATACGTAACATTTACTAATAACGTTAAAAATATTTAATCAGTTAATTTAATTCCTATAGAACTTGAAGTTTAGAGATTGTTTAGAAACAAAGTTAACGGATTTTTATAAAAATAAACTTAAAGACATATCTCTTTATTATATTATTATTATTAAATGTCACGTGATGTGATTAACTAATACTTATCATGTTAAATTAGGTTGTTAATTAGAATAACTAATGTTTAAGTAATAATATAAACTAAAATGATTAACAAACGTATATCTCAAGGAGTAGAATGTTTAAAAATTATATACATTAAAAACTAAAATGATATTTTGTTTAAGTTATAGACTATTTGATGAATTCTGGAAACAATAAGAAATAAAATGAGTTATAATTGCATATGTTAAAAACTAAAATAATATTTTACTTAATTTAAGAACAATTTTAATAGATTTTATAAATAAAAGAGAACAGATTAATATTTTACTAAAAGAAGTGGGAAAGAATAAAATAGACAGAGATTACAATTTTATTCTTATAAGACAACAAAATATATTTGGAAGAATATTACTATAGAATATTTCTAAAATTAAATATTTTGTAATTTTATAAATTTTTAAGTTTATCGAGACAAATTTTTTCACATAATTTATTAAAATAAGTTGTCTTTAGTTTATGTCAATAAATTTTATAAATAAACTTATAGTATAAACTTTTAATATAATAAAAATATATTAAATAAATATTTAATTGAGTTGTTACTCAAATGCACCTTTAATGTATAATAAAATAATACTTTTTCATATCACTTTTCTTAATTACTCTTTTCAGAAAAGAATATCATTTGTTTTACTTTCCGCATCTTTTTGAATTAATTTGGCATTTTATAAGAGTGTGAACAAAGATACAAAAGAATGACATGAAAAAATTTAAACTAAATAAAAGTGAAAGTTTCCTTCTAGTATGTAAAGAATCAAAGTATATGATTTGATATTAAAACACGATTATTGATTACTGAGCATATGCATCAAATGGCGAGTTAATATTTAATTGATTACTTGTGGTTTGAATATATATATATATATATATATATATATATATAATAATTATATAAATAAAAACTAAATTAAAATATCCTTTCATGAAGACCTCTATATTTGTTACTGAGAACGCAACACAGGTTATATTTTTAGAGATATTTTAAGCATATATTTCTATACGATTAATATTAATATCATTAATACCGTTACTCTTCTAACACAGCATTGAACGACAGTATATTAAATATCATAAATTTGATTGAATATGTCTGTCTGAATGTATGCATGTTTAAGATAGGTGACTGCTCTATCTTAGGATAAGGAATAAAAAAAGAAATATATTCTGAGAAAAAATGTACACAGAAGAAAAATGAAAAATTTTATGGAATTTTTTTTCACATTTTTAAAATTTACTTTTCAATTTTTTGTTTAAGTTCTCTGTTTTCTTTACTTTTTTTGTTTTATCTCTTTTTTCTTTTCATCCATTTCACTTCTTTATAAGACGTAAATTAAATGTTTCTTACAACTTTATTTAATACATAGGTATACGCTGAGCAACTATGCTTAAAATAATAATGAACTTAGGTGTGTAAATTTAAAGGAGGGATTGCATTCTTGGGACTAGACACAGCACATGGGACTCTTGAGCAAATGTTCCGTTTGCTAGAGACCAATTAGTTGTGATCCACATTGAGGTGACGGTAGTGCTGCTATTGACATTTATGAAACTATGACACTATGGTACCCCTACTACAGACGCCGAGTCTTCGTGATAGGGTTGGATTGAGCTTAGAAGGATATGACGATTAGGACAAGTGTTAATTTGGGCACTGTATATGTTGGTGAATATGGTTGATGGTGTTAAAAAGTTATAACTACTAGTAATTGCTGGTGTCAGGGGTTAGCTTTTGTTTAGTTTGCGTGCAATGCAGAAACCAAATTAAATAAATGACCGTGTGATTTACATAATATACTAGTAAATATGACTGTATGTTGCACTGATTTGTACAGATATATTTATATTTTTTATTATTTAATTTAATTTTAAAATAATTATTTTTTATGTAATAAAATGATAAAAAATTTAAATAGAAATTTTAATTATTTTTTAAATAAATTATATAAAAAATCAATATAACAGTTAAAATTAATTTATATGTGATTTTATAAACATTATACATTCTAATAATAATAATAATAATAATTTAGTTATAAATTAGTAAATATGTTTGTATATTATACAAATTTGTTTATATTTTTATTCAATTATTTTATTTTAAAATAAACAAAAAATTATAATTTAAATATAGAAATATATAATAATAAAATTTTATTATATATTGAATAATATCAAATATAATTATATTAAAAAATATGATAAATAAATTTTTATATACAAATTTTTATATATTTTTTATATTCAAAAATTTTAAATAAGATTTAAATAGAAACTAAAAGAGAATAATAATTTTATTGAAAACAAAAATTAATCCTTATATCAATTAAAATTACACATATTGACATAATATAAAATTTGAGTCACATATAAAATATAGACAAATGTTATAATAAAAATAAAGTCAATACATAATATATATATATATATATATATATATAATAATAATAATAATAAAATAAGAGAAATATATATAATAAAATAAAAAAATTATTTTATAAAAGATAAAAATATTTGGTGACATTCTACTTTTTAAATTTTACAAAATTTTAAAAGTATTTCTATAATAATGCAATAAAATTGTTTAATCTTTTGAATCTTTCATTGTTGTCTTTCGTTGTTTACTCTTTCTTTATCAAGTTGCAACATAAAATAAAATATCAAATATAAATTACTGTATGATCTAAAAAATTTCAACACTACATTATAAATTTATAAATTATACATTACTTTTCTCTCTTTTTTTCGTAAATTTGGTGTTCCCTCAGTTAGAGATATACATGAAGAACTTGTTGCCAAATCATCTTCTTTTGTTTTTATATTTATATTGTCTAAATTTTCTTCTTTATCAAAAAATAGATATTAAACAATGAAAATAAAGTTATTCATCATTGTACCTTCACAACAGGCTTTAAAATTTTATTTGCTATGAAACTTTATTTTCTACAACTTTCAAAGTAAGTACTTATTTTTTAAAGTTGTGGAGGCAACTTTAACCTTTCACCATCATCATAAGAAAAATTATCATATAAAAATAGTTATTTATTTTAACATGTTTTATTATATAATTAATCATTTGATTAAATTTTTTAGTAAGTTAGATCTTAAAAGATTTGCTTACAACTTCAAATGTTGTAATGAGATCTTTTAACTTTACTTATGCTAATTTTTAATAACTTCATCAAATAAAACAAATATAGTTGAATCGGTAAAATCTTTGATATCAAGCTTAAGACAAAACTTGTAATGTATATAAATTAAGGTAATAATATATAATTTAATTTATTTTAATAGTAAAATTTAAAAATTAGAATACACAGCGTTATAATTTAATTACCTTGTCATTGGGTACTCAACATCTTTATAACATAATTCACATTAAAATTTGTAACTTCGAAACATTCTTCTTGTAATAAGGGCAAGAAATATAATACTAACCATTTTTAAGCAATATAGTTCACAGTTGCAATACAACCAATTACATCATTCTAAAAATTAATTAAAAAATTAATTTAAAAATAAAGTAAGAAGAACAAAGTATAAGATAAATAATATTTATCGTATCACTCTTTGACTTTGTCATGGTTAAAATTTCAGATATGTTTTTGAAATTTTCTAACCTAAGAAATATCATAGATCTTGTATTATCGAAATTGTCAGTAACATGCACATCATTAAAAATGATAATAAATAATTGAAACTTTAGTTAAGAGAAGAAGTAAAGAATTGAGTAATTACCGTAATAGGAAAATTTTAAATAATTTCATTACATGAATGAGAATCTATAAAATGAATAACCTCTTATACGCCAATATTAGTATAAATCTTTGTTGATCTTGATGTGAAAATAAAAATATTACTTATAATACATACATTCATATATTTTTATAATTAAATATGAACTATATATATATAAATATATAATTTATTTAAATAAAATATTTTAAATATAGGATAATATAATTACCTTAAAATTCTTTCACAATAGTGGATGTAATGTTCCAACATTGATTTTTGAATCCTTAGACACATTATTTCTTATTATTTCTTTAAATAGTACAATATAATCATCTCATAGTGTTATTTTTTACTTTATTTCCCCTACAAATGATTTATCTAAAATTAAAATATTTTTCAATTAATAATAACTGTCAAATAGTTGTTTATACATGATGTCCTGAAATTAAAGTATCATGGCATTAACTTTGCCTTAAGTAGTTATTTTTATTTCAACCAAACTTGTATACATGAATACTCTAATCACATCTATTCATAAATAAATAAAAATTAGGAATCTAATTGGTAAATCAAATACAAATTATATAACAAATTTGAGTAAAATTTTACAACAAAATACTTATTAAGACATTATTTCTACACTGACTTTTCAAATCTTCAAATTGTACAAACTCAAAGATATGGCAAGGAATTATATTATCATCATGATTTAATTCTTTAATAATAGTTGTGGCATAGAATTGCAACATGAAATGATTGTTTTCAACCACAACAAATCTATCTTTGTTCTTTGTTATTGAATTTTTTTTTTATGAAATATATTTTTCCTTCCTTTAACATACCTTTGAACTTGAAAGCAATACTCCGTCTTATTGAAGCATGTATGTAATTGTTCTATAAAAAGAAAATTTTAATCAATCAAAAAATTTAAAAATAAATCAAGTTAGTTAGTATATAACTACATGTAAAAGACAACATAATTATAATTTATACAACTATTAATATCATTTTATCAATTAGTATCAATACTAATTAAGAATATCTCACAATTGTGATATTTGCACTTTTATTTTCCAATCATTTGTTGTTTAATTCAGATTATCAAAGAAAGTCTATTTATCTTCATTGAAAGTTATTATTCTCCCACAAAAGTATGGAAAACATAAAAGTAAATAGTTATTTATGATGAATATAAATTGAATCTACATATCAATTTATCAATTTGCATTGGTATAGAAAATAAATTGGTTTAGATATTTTAATTAAAATATATTATAAGTGGTATAAAAATAATTAATTATTTATAATTTTTTAATTGAAAAACTTTAAAATATAAACTTATATGATACGTCAATCCCATCACATAATTTTAGAAAATCTAAATTTATACTATTGTAAGTTAAATTAGTTAAGTAAATAATGATAGATTTGATACAAATTAATCAATTATCAATAAATTTTAATTTAATTCAATTTTAACTATATATAGTATCTTCATATGTATTATAATTTTAAAAAAGAAATATAGATTATATTAAACTAATTAATAAATTAATTTAAATCAATACCATTTAAATATAAATATAACTTAAAGTAAAGATATATATATTTTTCAATTAAAAGATAACTCAAGAAGTTTATTAGATTTTTTTTTCTATTTTCAATATTTGACAATACTTTTTTTTTCCAAATTTTTTATTGTGTTAGTGTAGGTTTGTACACTCCTTTTTGGAAAGATAAGTGGGTAGGCGGGTGCGATTGTGTAAGGCATTTTTCATGAATGTTTGTCGTGGCAAAGAATGTTGAATCTTGTGTATTGAAAAATAGTTTTCATGATGGCACTAGGTGGTTCTCAAACTTTAATATTTTGTTAGAGCTTGTGGATGAAGTTTCTATTAAGGTACTACAAGAAGATAAATGAGTATGGTGGGAATATTCTTCAGGTTGTTATTCAGTGTAATCTACGTATTCATAGCTATTTGAACTTTTTGGTGGTCCTTATAGTGTAGATCAGTTTACAGCAGACGCCTTGCAAAGGCTATAGAGAGGGAAGGTCCCTCTTAAGTGTCTAGTATTTTTTTTGGCAATTATTGTTGAATGCACTACCTTTTAAAGGTTTGCTGATTGATCGTGTGTTCAAATTGATGATATAACTTGTTGCTTTTGTCATGGTTTGGAGGAACGTTAAACTCGTTTGTTTTTAACATGCTTAGTTTTATCGACTCACTTGCTTTCTTGGGTTGGTGTTGGTTGTAGTAAAAGAGAAATGATATGTTTATTAATGTTTGGGTAAGTACAGTGTGGTCTTTATAGTTATATAGAAATAGAATTGTGTTTTTCAATGGTATTTTAGATGAGAGGGAAGTCCTAGATTCTATTATTCTAAGGTCCTAGGAATGACTATCACTTGTTAGTAAGGGAGAAGCTATTTTGTTAGCTGATTGGTATCTAAAGTCACAAAATTGCATCCGTCTTAACTTTGTATAAGTATTTTTTGCTTTTTATTTTCCTAAGTAAATATTAGTTTTTTTTTTCTGTGTATATAAGTTTTGAGTTTCCCTTGAACTTTCTCTAATAATATATGTTTTGCCTATAAAAAAAAAACTTAAAGTACATTTTAGGGTTTGAAGTAAACATTGAAATATATATCATATTAAACTAATTAATAAAATAATTTGAATACAATTTTATTTGACAAATACAATTTTATTTCAAATTAAAATGTAACTTGAAAATTTTATTAAATTTTTGGAAAAATATCTTCATTCATTAGATACAATTTTATTTGACATAAAATTTTCAAATTTTTTATATAAAAAATTTTAATAATTTTTTATATAAAAAAATTTAATAATTTTTTATTAAATGTCATTCACAAAATTTTGTTATTGCTATTTTTAATATAATATAATCATCAATTCTAATAAACTTTTGTTAAATACAATTCAAAAATAATAAGTATGAATCAAATATAATTTCAATTCGTAATTTATGAAAAATCTTATAATTAATTCCAATCAACTTTAATTTTAGGCAATTTATAGTGATTTTGTTAATATAAAATATATGAAACTAATTAATAAAATATTTAAATAAATACCATTCAAATTTGAATATAACTTAAAATAAAATACAATTATTTTTCACAATTAAAAGGTAACTTGAGAACTTTATCAGATTTTTATGAAAACATTTTTGTTCAATTGCAATCATTTTTTCATTCAATTGAATTAATATTCTTTTTTTTTAACAATTGACAATGATTTTTTTTTAAAAAAATTTAAATATTTTTTTCAGGGTTGATATTCGCACCAACCATAAATTTTAATAAAATTTGCTTAAATACAATTCAATGATAATAATTATGAATTAAATATAATTTTAATTCATAATTAGTTATAAAAAGTATTATAATTAATTTTTATTTAATGCAACTTATAGTGAATTTGCTTATAAATTTTGTTATAAATATATAAAATAATATATAGATTTATTATTTATATATAGAAATGACTCTAAACATTCTAAATTTTGTTATAAATGCATATAGTAATAAGTAGGTGTAATCAATTTTAATATATGTTCGTGAGTGGGAGAACACGGTGAACGCTAAGGCCTTTATGATCATGTTCTCAATGGAAGCTGAAAGTGGAGTGGAGCCGAAGCATATCCTGGTGGCGAGGGACTTCTTGGAAGTCTTCTTTGAAGATGTTTTTGAATTACCACCTGAGAGAGAGATTGAGTTCGCTATTGACCTCATTCCGAGAGCAAGCCCGATTTTTGTGGCGCCATATAGGATGTCACTGGCGGAGTTGGTAAAAGTCAAGAAGCAAGTAGATGACTTGTTACAGAAGCGATTCGTGAGACCGAGTGTGTCACCATGGGAAGCACTAGTGCTCTAGGTGAAGAAGAAGGATGGGAGTATGAGGATGTGTGTGGATTACCGACAACTGAATAAGGTTACGATCAAGAACAAGTATCTTATTCCCAAAATTGATGACTTGATGGATCGGTTGAGATTAGCTGTAGTATTCTTAAAGATTGACTTGAGATCGGGGTACCATCAAATCAGGGTGAAAAATGAAAATGTGCCTAAGACAACCTTCAGGATGCAATATGGTCGCTATGAGTATTTGGTGTTCATAGACTACATGAACAGAATCTTCCATGAGTTTTTGGATAAGTTTTTGGTGGTGTTCATTGACGATATCCTAATTTATTTGAAGACTCAGGAAGAGCATGTTGAGCACTTAAGGATAGTCTTGCAAATTTTGAGGGAGAGACAATTGTATGCAAATTTCTCCAAGTGCGAGTTCTGGTTGTCTCAGAGTCAGTTTTTGGGGCATGTGGTGTCCCAAGATGGAATTATGGTAGATCCTACGAAAGTGGAAGCAGTGCCCCGATGGCTGAGACTGAAGAACGTTACAGAGATCCGCAGTTTTCTAGGATTAGCGGGCTATTATAGGTAATTTATTGAGGGATTTTCTAAGATATCTTTGCCCTTAACGAAATTGACCCGCAAGGGGAAGGAGTTTAAATGGACCAAAGGGTGTGAAGCTAGTTTCTTAGAACTAAAGGTGAAGTTGACTTCAGCACCTGTATTGGTCTTGCCTGACCTAGAGCAGAAGTTTGATGTGTACTGTAATGCATCTGGGCATGGACTTGGGTGCATTTTAATGCAGGATGGAAGAGTGGTTGCCTATGTGTCGAGGCAGTTGCGTCCTCATGAAGCCAACTATCCGACTCATAATTTGGAGTTAGCCGCGGTGATTTTTACTCTTAAGGTATGGAGACATTACTTATATGGAGCAAGGTTTGAAGTGTTCAGTGACCATAAGAGCTTAAAGTATTTGTTTGACCAAAAAGAGCTGAACATAAGGCAGAAGAGATGGATGAAATTCCTCAAGGACTACGACTTCACATTGTCTTACCATCCTAGCAAGGCAAATGTAGTGGTCAATGAATTGAGTAGGAAGTCCTTGCACGTGGCGGCTATGATGGTGAAGGAGATGAAGTTGATTGAGGAGTTTTGGGACATGAACCTGGCTATAGAGGTAAGGCCTGGGAGTTTGTATCTCGGAGCAACGACGATTCACAATGACTTCTTAAGGTACGTCTAAGATGCTCAGCAGGGAGATGCTTTCCTGTAAGATATGATGAGGAAGAAGAGTGAGGGAAGGGACTTGGGATTCCACCGTGATGAGAACGGGGTGATTAAGTTTCAGAATTGTGTGTGCATTCCTCAAGTGAGTGAGTTGAAATAGATGGTACTTGAGGAAGCATGTAAGAGCAAGATGAGTTTCCACCCCGATGCGACCAAGATGTATCAGAACCTCCAAAAGGGCTTTTGGTGGAATAGGATGAAGAGGGATGTTGCAGAATATGTAACTAGATGCCTAACTTGCCAAAAGGCAAAGGTGAAACACCAGCGTCCATCTAGACTATTGCAACCATTGGAGAACCTTAAGTGGAAGTAGGACAACATTTCCATGGATTTTGTTTCCAGTTTGCCGAGTACCAGGAACAACCATGATGCCATTTGAGTGGTAGTGGATCGGTTGACTAAGACTGCACACTTTCTTCCGATTAACATGAAGTATAAGCTAGAGCGATTGGCAGACTTGTATGTGAGAGAAATAATTAGGCTACATGAAGTGCCGACTAGTGTGGTGTCTGACAAAGACCCGAGGTTTACCTCTAGGTTTTGGAAGAGCCTACAAAGGGCATTGGACACTAAGTTGAAACTTAGTTTGACATATCATTCGCAGACCGACAGTTAGACAGAGAGGACCATTCAATCCTTGAAGGATGTAATGAGGGCTTATGTGATTGAGCAGCAAGAAACTTGGGAAGAGTGCCTACCATTGGTGGAGTTCACGTATAACAACAGTTATCACGCCAGTATTGGAGTGGCACCATTCGAGACTTTGTATGGACGGAGGTGCAGAACTTTGTGTACCATATATGGTTCAAAAGCAAAATGAGCAGATTAAGATGATCAGATAGAAGATGAAGGCTGCATAGGATAGGCAGAAGAGCTACTATGATAAGAAAAGGAAGCATTTGGAGTTCCAGATGGGTGACTGTGTGTTTTTGAAGGTCTCACCTGTGACTGGAGTTAGGAGAGCTCTGAAATCTCGAAAGTTATCTCCTAAGTTTATTAGATCATTCGAGGTGTTGAGTAAAATTGGTCCTGTAGCGTACTGGATAGCACTACCTTTGAATCTCTCAAATCTAGATCTGGTGTTCCATGTGTCACAGCTCAAGAAGTATATGCCAGATCCCTCTCACGTGATTGATCTTAACCCAGTTCAAGTGAGGGAGGACCTGTCCTACAAGGTGTACCCAGTGAGGATTGTGGTCCACCGTGTTAAGCAGTTTAGGGCAAGGAAATCTCGTAAGTGAAGGTGATGTGGAGTTCAAGTGATGAGAGAGATGCCACGTGAGAAACAGAGAGTAGAATGAGCAAATTGTATCCAGGATTGTTTGTTTAGTTTGGTTGAATTTTGAGGATGAAATTTTCTAAAAGGAAGGAAGAGTTGTAACGCCCTGAATTTTGTGATAATAATATTTTGATTTATTAATATAAATGTGTGGGTTGCTTTTGAATGTGTATTTGATGTATATGATAAATGTGGATGTTGATTGTGCATTGAGATTGGATGTACTAGGCTAATTGTAAATAGGCTAAGTGTGTGCTACAGGGGTGTTTTCGCTGTAACGAGTGGATTCTCGCTGTAGCGAGAAGGCCCTGGGTGTAGAGCACGAGTCGGTGGTGTTCTCGTTGTAGCGAAAAGGTCCTGGGAGAAAGGGGTGATTCTATTGCATTCTAGCTATAATGAGAAGGAAACAAAGAGGGACGCATTTCTGGGTTACAGTCTTGCTATAGGGAAAGGGCCTCGCTGTAGCAAGATTTTGCAGAAACTCGAGTACAGTTTCCTCTGAGATTTTTGCTGTAGTGAGAACATCGCGATCAGAGGGGTATTTGAAGGGTTTAGTGTTCAGGCAACGCATTCCCACTCTTCTCTCTTCATCTCTCTTTCGATTCTCTCGATTCTTAACCCGTTCTTACTGATTAAACTGTCTCTAAAGCCGTCTGTGAGTTGGATTGAAAGTTGAAATTGAGTTTGGGACACTTAGAGGTAAGTTCTGAGAGTTAGGCATTCAATTTTCAATTCATTTTCCTTGTTTTTTTTTAATTTCTCATGGAGTTTTCTATTATTTAGGATGAAACTCGTGTGAGGAGCACATTCTTTGTTGATTTTGTGTTTGGGTCTTCAATTTGAGGTAACGGGAGACTCTACCCTATCTCATTGTGCTTTGAATTCGTTTATTTGACTAAGTATTGCAATGTGGTTAAGATAAAATGTAGGGATATATGTGTGTTGATATACATTTCGTGTTGAACATGATTTGTGAGGGAATGTAATCAAAATTGTGTGGTTGGTTAAAATGTGGTTGATGTTGAATAGTGCGTGTGTTGAGAATGGTTTGATTGTATTCAGAATCGTGTTGGAAATGTTGTGTGTTTGAATGTAACGCGATTGAATGTGGACATACGTGCCCTGTGTGAAAGTGAATATTGGGATGTGATTGAGATTGTGGATGAAATTATGTGTTAACATGCCATCGCTTGATGTTGAATAATTTGAATGATTGGAAATGTGTGTGAATGACATGTTAGATGTGATTGTGAATATGTTAAAAGTTATGAATGGTTGAGCGATACACTGGGATTGTGGAAGATCGGCACGGTAGAAATACCTTGGAGAATAGTGGGGTGGTGGTGACACCAATAGTGAGCATGAGTGCACCACAGGCCACACACTCTTCTCCTGACTCGGCCTCTGATTAACTCCTTTGCTAAAGGGCCTGTGATCGCACACGTTGTATCTGTGAGGTAGGGGCTATTTGGCAACTATCCATGGTGTGAAACTAAGTAAGTCCCTGAAGTTGAGGGCATCAGGAAAATTGTGATAACAATGTCACAGTGAGCGTGGCTAACTTGCAGTGAGCCCACGTGGGTGTAAATTGTTTGATGGTGCAGTGAGTGCACCTGTGTGTGGATGAGAATGGAATTATTGCTTTGTGTTTGTATGATGAATGACTTATATTATGATAGAAATGTGTGGAAGTATGCCAGGTGAGTCTCTATGCTTGTGCGTGTTGGATAATGTAAAGTACTCATCCTTACATTTATTTTTTAAGTGACCAAGACGATCAACACCGGGCACAATGAAGGAATGGATGAAACTGCTATAGGACTTAGAGTATTTATTTTGAAACTGAAATGTATTAATTAAGTGTTGTAGCAATTATTTGATTCAAATTGTAATCCATCCTTATTTTGGAATACTTTATTGAACTATGCATTAAGAACCATTTGAATGAAAAATTTTATTATTCTCATTTTTTTGAAATTTCTTTATTTTAGAAATTAAATTCATGGTATAGAAGGCATCAGAAAACTGTGATCACAGTGCCACAATAAGCGTGCAGTGAACGCATGTGGGTGTTGTATGATAATTATTTGATGGTGCAGTGAGCGCACCTGTTTGTAAGTGAGAATGGAATTAGTACTTTGTATTCGTCAATGCATGATTTAAAATATGTTAGAAAATATGTTCAATAGGCAAAGTGAGACTCCATGCTTGTTTATGTGTGTGTAATAGTGTAAAGTATTCACCCTGACATTTATTTTTAGGTGACCAAGACGATCAGCACCGAGCTCAATGAAGGGATGGATGATATTGCTATAGGCTTAGAATATTTATTTTGGAACTAAAATGTATTTAAATTAGTCCTATAGCAATGACTTGATCCAAATTTGTAATTCATCCTTATTTTGAAGTATTTTATCGAACTTATGCATTGGAAACTATTTGAAATGAAATTTTTATTTATTCTCACTTATTACGAATTTATTTATTTTGGAAATTAAAATTACGGTGTTATAATTTCATTTCATAAGTTATGAAAAATATTATAATTAATTCCAATAAATTTTAATTTTAGGCATTTTATAGTAAATTCGTTAATATAGAATATATGAAACTAATTAATAAAAGATTTATATTAATACTACTCAAGTTTGAATATAATTTAAAATAAAATACAAATATTTTGCAATTGAAAAGTAACTCGAGGACTTTATTAGAAATTTATAAAAATATTTTGTTCAATTGCAAGAATTTTTTCATTCAATTGAATCAATATTTTTTTTTTAACAATTGACAATGAATTTTTAAGATTTTTTTAGGAGTTGTCAGTCGCAGTGAACATAAATTGTAATAACATTTATTTAAATATAATTCAAAAATAATAAATATGAATTAGATATAATTTCAATTTATAAGTTATAGAAAGTATTATAATTAATTTTAATTAGTTTTTATTTAATGCAACTTATAGTGGATTCGTTTATAAATTTGTTATAAATATATAAAATAATATTTAAATTTATTATTTATATATAGAAGTGACTTTAAACATTTTAAATTTTTTTATAAATGCATATAGTAATAAGTAGGTGTAGTCAATTTTATATAAAGCCTTACATTTGCTATACAATATTCCAGGTTTCGACAATATTTTCTTTTTTTACTTTTTTTTAAGTCATAGTTAAAACTTTCAATTTATTTATATTTTAAAAAATATGATATTAATTTGAATCATTACTTGTTTATATTTATTAATAGTTTTAAAACTGTGGCAAAGTCATTAGATCACTACTCTTAATGTGATAGAATTAAATCAAGTTTTATAATTAGATGAAAAACTATTGTCAAAATGGAAAAACAATAGTCACTTAGGCAATAACTTGGCAAGACTATTAAAACAGTTGTCTAAAAGTTAGACAACAATTTTTTTACTTCTAAAAATATTTTTTATTGAAATTTTAGTAGTAGATAAAATAACAAATGTGCTAAATCTAATAATAAATATAAAATTTCATGAAATTGCTTCTAGCACTAAAATTTGATATATTGTTAAATATCTAAATATATTAATTCCATTGATTGAGGTAAATACTGTAATGCCCCCAAATTTTTGTAATATAGTTTGATTATTAATATAAGTGTTTGCGTTGACTTTTCCTTGTTGTGTATTTATAATATATATATAAACATATATCTGTGTGTGATGTGAATGGATATTGGAGTTGCACTTGAACGTGTGATGAACTTTGAATGCTGGTGTGTATAAATGCTTATGGACATGTATAAATATATTTGTATATGATTAGATTGGATTGATTGGGCTGAAAAACAGGTTAAAGGTATAATACTGGGGCATTCTCGTTGTAGCGAGGGGCCCTAGGAGGAAGGCTTGAAACTGTTGTTTTCTCACTGCAGCGAGAGGTCCCTTGCTGTAGCGACAAAGCGACAGTTTAGGGTGCATTTCTGGGTGCAATCTCGCTGTAAAGAGAGCTTCGCTGTAACGAGATTCTGCAGAAACTAGAATGTAATTCCCTCTAAGATTTTCGCTGTAGCAAGAGAGGGTTTCGTTGCAGGAAGGTCTCGCTATAGCGAGAGTGTTGTGGCCAGAAAAGGATTTAAAGGGATTAGGGTTTGGGGAAGTTTCATTTCTCACTTTTCCTTCGAGATTTCTTTAATTCCTTCACTCCCAAACCCTATTTCACCGATTAAATTGCCTTCAAGCCGCTTGGGAGCAAGATTGAAGGTTGGATTTGTGTAGAGAACGCTTGGAGGTGAGTTTTAATGGTTAGGGTTTCGGTTTCTCACCCCCATCCTCTGATTTCTCAGTTCTCCTTAAGTTCTCATGGGGTTCTTCCATGTATTTAGGTCAAAGTTCGTGTGGGGAAGCGCCTACCTTGTTGATTTGGTGTGTGGGTCTTCATTTGAGGTAAGGGGGACTCTACCCTATCTGATTGTGTTCAATTTACTGTTTATTTCATTGAATATTGTGATGTAGCTGAAATAGAGAGTAGGAAATGTGTGATTTGATGAAAATAATTGTGTTTAGAGTGAAATGTGAATTAATTGTGGGGTTGGCATACCCTTAATTGAGAATGTGTGTGAGCATGTTGAGGAATGATGATTGAATAGTGTAAATGGTTGAAAATGGATATGGATGACCTATTCATATGTTGTGTGATGGAATAATGACATATGTGCTGAGTATTGTGAATGAATTATGGGCTTATGTGTCGTGTACTGTAAATGAATGTGGGTTTCTATGCCATGTAATATGAATAAATGTGGGCAAAGTATTGTCGTGAATGATATGCTATGAATGGTTCAACGATACAGTAGAGATGTAAAAGATGGGGATGGTAGAAATACCTTTAGAAAGAGAGAGTGGTGGTGACACCAACAATAAGTGTGGGTACACCACAGGTCATACACTCTCCTCCTAACTAGACCTTTGACCACTACCTTTGCTGAGCGACCCGTGACTGCCCATGCGGTATCCATGAGGCATTCATGGTGTGAAACTGTGATCACAGTGTCAAAGTGAGCGTGCCTAGGTGCAGTAAGCGCACGTGTGTGAAATATTGGTGCAGTAAGTGCACCGGTTGTGTTTTGAATTGGAATAGATGATGATTGATGATTGAGATGCTTACATTGTATTTGCATGATTTAAACTATGTTAGTAAATGTGTAGTATTTGAGGTGAGTCTCTATGTTTATGCGAGTTGAATAGTGTAGAGTACTCACCCTTACATTTATTTTTTAGGTGACCAAGATGATTAGCACCGGACTCAGTGAAGAAAGGATAAACTACTATGGGACTTAGATTGTATTTTGAAATTATGATGTAATTGAATTAGTCATGTAACAGTCTTTGATATAAATTTGTAATCCTTTATTATTTTGAACTGTTTTATGAAGCTCTACGATGGAATCTTTTTATTTAAATGAAAATTTTATTACTCTTATTTTGTGAAATTATTACTTGAAAATTAATTTAAGGTGTTACAAACACCCGTTATAAAAGGAAAAAAAAACATGTTACATGTAATTTTTATTACATTTTAACAAGCACTACAATAGAAAAAACATTGGAGAATGATTTTGTATCATTTTAGAGAGTATTTCAAATTGCTCTAATAAGTATTGTTATCCAAAGTGGATGTCACTTATAGAATATTTCATATTGTTGCTCTCCAAAACATGAGTATAAACTGCGAATTTAAAATTTGAAATTTCTTTCTTTATGAATTTCTATTACAAACTATAATTAATTTATTGTTATGTTTAAATTTGAATTTGCATTTTTAACATTTGAAGTTTCATTATTTTTATCACAAACCAAAATTGATTCCTTGTCTTGCGCGTTGAAACTCGAGCTTGTATATTGTGTTAAGTAAATAGTTCGCATATGCATGAACCAAACATTAGTAAGCAAAGCAAAAAAGAAAAAACTTTATAGGAAATTTTTGAGAGAAAAAAAAAAGAATGAAGAGAATTGTGAAAAAAGTACCTACTGTTAGACTTGTATATTTTTATATACATTATTCCTTTTTGAATGGTGTTATGTATGCTTGAATTATATGAATTTTCATATGCTTGAGTTTAAATATGAGAATTGTATGATTGTTAAATAAAGAGCTGTGTATTCGTAGTGCTGGGTGATGGTTTTGTTGAATGTGACTAGTAGTGCGAGTTGTGATCAATCATTAAGTGGGTCATGTATGTAATAACCTAATGATTATAGTCAAGGACTTGTGTTGCCTCATTCAGGGGAAAGATTAGGAGGTATGGGTGTAGGGTGTCTCGCTTAAGCGAGATTGAGTGGTGCAGAATTGGACACTCTAAAGCGATTTCGCTTAAGCAAGATCAGTCTTGCTCAAGCGACATAGGATAAGACCACCCCAATTGTCCTATTGCTCAGGCGAGAAGGGATCTAGCTCAGGCTTGAAGCGACTTCACTCAGGCGAAGAGTCATAGGAAAAATGGGTAGCTCTTTGGACCTAATCTTGTTTAGACACCCAGTGTTTTAAAATTAGGGTTCCTTGTGCTTGAATCTTAAATTTTTTAAAATTAAAATGCTGATGTGGATTTGTGATGTGGAAATTTAAGGGTGAGGTGGAGGAGAGAGATTGGAGGTGACGTGACAAACTATGAGTCATGTCACCATTTAACTGACAGAGGTTAACGTCAGGTACAAAATTAAAATAAAAAATTAGTTAGACATTAAAATGAAAAAAAATTAATAGGTAGTAATTTGAAATAAGCCCTATTTAGAGGTAGTTAAAATATATTTAAGCCTTTTTAGAATGTTTATAACAATAAAAATATACATTTTGTACATATGAATTTTTTATAAAATAAATAATTTAATAAAAATAAATTTAACACCCAAATTAAATATATGTTATTAATTTAGAAGTAAAATAAAATATTTACAAAATTTTAATATTACAAAAATTTAAGCCTCCTCTTTTTTCGATTTTGTATCCAACTTCCTCTTTGAACTTTCCTCTTCTAAATCTTATTAACCTCCCTCCGATTTTACAATACTACCTTCGTATCTTAACAATTATCAATACAGAAACATGCACAAGCTTGCTCTCTCTTCACAATCAATGCATGGAGTGACAAAGCTTTGACAAGTTCCATTGAAAGAGTTATAAGATTAGAAACTAAAATGACGTGAACTGTGCTTCATCTGAGTTTATGACTTATAAAGTGATTAGAGTAGATTTAGAGTTAATCACGCAAAAATTTAGAAGAAAATAATTAAAAATACATAAAAATAATGCAGCCTTGTTTAATTTTTATTTAAACATTAAAAAATTAATTCAATTAAAAAAATTTCTTTATTAAAGCTATGGATTTTATTTTTTGTATTTTTAGGATTGGAATTTTGAAAAAAAAAATTGATTTGACCATTATGAGTATGTTATGATGCCTTTTGGAGTCACCAACGTCTCAACGGTATTCATGGACTACATGAACAGGATCTTTAGACCTTTTTGGATCAGTTTGTAGTGGTCTTCATTGATGACATCCTCATCTATTCCAGTTCTCCAGAGAAGCATGCAGAACATTTAAGGATTACTCTAGAGATTTTGAGGGAAAAACAATTGTATGCCAAACTATCTATGTGTGAATTTTTACTCGAGAAAGTGAAGTTCCTTGGCCATGTGATCTCTACCAGCGGAATTGCAGTTGACCCTTTGAATGTGGAGTCGGTGCTACAATGGGGAAGGCCAAAGACATTTATAGAGATTTGTAGTTTTATGGGCTTAGCGAATTATTATCGAAGATTCATAAAGGGATTTGCAAAGATTGCTTCACCTTTGACACATTTGACTCACCGAGACCAACCCTTTGTATGGACGAAAGACTGTGAGCAGAGCTTTATTAAGTTGAAGTAGAGATTGACAATTTCTCTAGTATTGATTCTCCCTGACACCAGCAGACCTTTTGAAGTGTTTTGTGATCGTTTGGGATATGTCTTAATGCAGGACTGTAGTGTAGTAGCTTACGCATCATGCCAGTTAAAAACTTATGAGCAAAACTATCCTACACATGACCTTGAGTTAGCTGCAGTATGATGACTCCACATTTTATTAGTTTTTTTACTTGTCATTTTAATGTTTCTTAATAGAAAAAGTAAACTTAGGAATTGTAAATAACATAAAAACATAATTTTGGTAAAAAATCATAGGTTTCTTAATTTTTGGTTAATTTACATTGATTTACATAGATATAGTTTGCAATTTTGATCATTTGAATAATTGTGCAGAAGTTTCTAGATTTTTTCCATGGATTTTTAGGATTTGAGAAAGTTTGAGGTGAAAGTGATCACTTTGGAGTCCATAGTGAACACTACAGCAAGCTAGTTCCAGAAAGGTAGACTAGAGTGATCACTATGAACCCATAGTGACAACTCTAGAAAGGCCAAAAAGTACAAGGCTTGCGCGTAGCTACTACGGAACCATAGTAGACACTCTAGAGCAGCCAAAGTTATCACTCTGATGCTATAGTGACAACTCCAGAGAGGCCAAAAACACAGAACCTGCGCGTAAACACTATGGAACGAGAGTAACCACTCTGGGGCGTTGTGCGTTATCACTTTGAAGCCAAAGTAATAACTCCAGAAAGGCCCAAATCACAGGTCTCGCGCGTAACCACTATGGAGTGCGCGTAAACACTATGGAACACTGCGCGTTATTACTATGAAACCATAGTAGTCACTTTGGGCAAAAATTTATGCACTATAAATAGGATTTGAGAAATTAGGGTACGAAACTTTTTACATTTCCTTAGATTCTTTTGCCACTTTTGACAGCCAAGGCTAATCTTAGGGTTTGGTTTACAATTTCGCTTCATTTTTCTTTAATTCTTGCATTATGATGTTGATTTCCCTTTGTTTCCATCTTGAATTTGTAAGACTCATCTCTATAGAGGGCTAAACTTTCTTGTAATCCTTAGTGAGTTCATGGATTCTTGAATTCCTGGGTATGAATGTCAATATAATTCCCTTTCCCTCATGAATTTACATTTCCCAACTCTTTGAATTGAATTAATGGTTGAATGAGGGGGACATTGCTTAATTAACCCTAATTCATTTTAATGAAATTCTTAACTTAGTTTGCTTAATCCTAAGTTAATTTCTAAGGTAGCGTTATCTTGGAGATGAGAGATTGGAGCCCATGTAAATTGCTTAATTTGTATGGGATGTTAAAGTTAATTCTTGCTTTTTGACTTACCCTAATTTAGAGGAAGAGGAAAAGTATTGAATCTTGAGAGGGATAAGGATAGAATTGCATGAACAAACTAAGGATTGCATATTTCATTGATTGAATTCATTAATTTCATCACTTGCCTTTACATTAAAATTGGAATTACACAAAACTCCCTTGTTTTAATTGCTTTTATAGTAAATGTTTACAACATGTTCAATGTATGTTACAAACCAAAGTCGTTGGAGACAACCTAGGCTTGCACCCTAGATACTACAAACTTTTTTTGCATATTTTGATGAAGGTTGACGACAAATCTTTTTGCAAAACGAAATGAAAATTTATTGTTCATCAAATTGGCACCGTTGCCGGGGACTTTGGTGTTAATTTTGCATTGAACTTGTTAGTTGCTCTGTTTTAGTGTTTTGTTTTCAATTTTTCTGCACTAATACTCTGTTTTTGCTGCATAATTCTACAGAATTCTGCAGAATTTGTTAGCTTGTGCTGTGTTTTCATGCAACTAGTTGTAATTTCTTTTCTGTTTTTGTTGCTTAACTTCTTTGCTTCATTTTACTGCACATAGACATTAGTTTTCTGCATAATTGTCATCTGAATTTTTTTGCATTTTTTGCTGTTTCATCTAGTTTACTTCTTTTCATTCCTTATAGTCAGTTTCTAGTGCATGACCAGATCGAATCCTGGAGACTTGTATCCATTTGATCCAGAGATTGATAGGACATTTCATAGTAGCATTAGAACACATAGGAATAGTTTTGAACATTTTGAGGAGTCTTCATCTCCTTCATCTATCTATTCATCACCTCATTCATTAGAATTTGAAATTGAAAAAATGGCTAACAATGAAAGAACATTAAAGGAACTTGCTGCACCAGATGTAACATATCAAACTTTATGCATACAGTATCCTAACATTGATGCTCCCTTTGTACTAAAGACTGGACTAATACACTTGTTGCCAAGATTTCATGGCCTTGCGGGTGAGGATCCACACAAACACCTCAAGGATTTCCACATTGTTTGTTCAACCATGAGGCCACAAGGTGTGCCTGAGGAGCATGTCAAATTAAAGGCTTTTATGTTCTCTCTGGTGGATGCAGCCAAGGATTGACTTTACTATCTCCCTCCAGGATCCATTGCTAGTTGGGACAACTTGAAAAGGCTTTTCCTGGAGAAATTTTTTCCAGCATCAAGAGCTGCGTCCATAAGAAAGGAAATATGTGGGATAAGGCAGCTTGAAAGAGAAACCCTTTATGAATATTGGGAAAGATTCAATAGACTATGTGCTAGCTGCCCCCATCACCAAATTAGTGATCAATTGTTGATACAATATTAGGAGGGGCGTTGGTTGACAAAACTCTAGTTGCAGCTTGCAACTTGATTGAGAACATGGCTGCCAACTCCTAACAATTTGCAACAAGGCAAAATTCTTGTGTTACTAGAAATGTGAGTGAAGTACAAGTTGCTAAATCTAGTAAGCTGGAACACAAACTTGATGAATTAGCATCCATGGTGAAGCAATTGACTTCCATACAAAAGAGTGCTGCTACATTTTCACCTCCTTCACCATCCGTTCCAGCCATGTTGTGTGGTATTTGCTTAGCTACAGACCACTACACTGATAGCTGCCCCACACTACAAGAGTCTGACACTCTAGAAGGTAATCCTCAGGCTTATGCTGCAAACATTTACACTAATAAATTTTCTTTTCCAAATTCACAGCAGCAGCCCAATTGGGATCTATCTTCTAATAGATACAATCCAGGCTGGAGGAACCATCCAAATCTAAGATGGGGAAGCAATTCTCAATAACACAATCAGCAGCAAGGCACTCAATACCAAGCACATCATGCTGGCCCAAATAGATCCCATCAATCCCAACATCAACCACAACAAGCCCAGCACCATTATCAACCATCTTCTTCATAACCAAGTGCATCCCAGAAAAATGAACCATCATTGGAGAAACTCATGAAGCAATTGACCATGAACAACATCACTTTCCAGCAGAGAACCGAGGCTAGTATCAAAACTTTGGAGAATCAAATGGGACAGTTAGCCTCCTCTCTAAACCAGAAGCAGTCTCAGGGCTCAGGGAACCTCCCTGCACAAACTGTTGTGAATCCTAAAAATGTGAGTGCAATCACCTTGAGGTCTGGAAAAGTGATGCAAGAGCCCACAATGCCCAAAGAGAAGGAAGACTCAAGCTGTACTCTAGCTACAGTTGGTCAAAATGGAGAGGAAATGACTCAAGAAAAACCAAAACCTATTCCTACCCAACCAAAGGTAGCAGAAAATGTTGAAAGGCCAATTCCTCTATCATTTCCTCAGAGAGTTATCCAGCCAAGCAAAAAGATTGAAGAGGCTGAGAAAGAGATTTTTGAGACCTTCAGGAAGGTAGAGGTGAACATACCTCTACTAGATGTAATCAAGCAAATACTCAAGTATGCCAAGTTCTTAAAAGACTTATGCACCTATAGGAGGCGTCTTAAAGGTAATGAGAAGGTAAATATGGGTAGGAATGTTTCTGCACTCTTTGAAAAACAAAGGTCTACAATGCCTGAGAAATGTAAGGATCCAGGAATATTCACTATCCCATGCATTATTGGTAATAATAAAATTGAGAATGCCATGCTAGATTTAGGAGCATCTATAAATGTCATGCCTTTGTCCATTTTTACTTCACTGTCTCTTGGCCCTCTGCAGCCTACAGGTGTGGTTATTTAGTTAGCCAATAGAAGCATAACAAACCCAGCTACGATTGTTGAAGATGTACTAGTCAGGGTGAATGATCTCATCTTCCCAGCTGACTTTTACATTTTGGACATGCAAGAGGGAGAGTTAATAAAGAGTGTTGCACCAATCATATTGGGAAGACCGTTCTTGAAGACTGCAAGACCGAAAATTGATGTGCATGTCGGGACACTTACCATGGAGTTTGGGGAAAGCATTGTGCGCTTCAACAAACTTGATGCTATGAAGCATCTATCTGAAGAACATTCTGTCTTCCAAATTGATTTATTTGATGATTTGATAGATGACCAATTTTCTGAATTTTTAGAAACAGATTTTTCTTTTGATTTTACTGAATGTATTGATACTTTCATTTGTGAATATTGTAATAATTCTTCTATGTGTGACTCTTGTATTTTTGACTTTTTGAATGTGAATTCTGCAAATTCTAATATTGAAGAGATTGACAAATTGATAGGGGAAGAATATGATGTTTTGAATTCAGCAAGTACAATTGAATCTAACCCCTTTGATTTGAATGTTGTAGAGATTTCTTCTACTGAGAGTGCTAAACCACTTCCTTCTGTGGAACAACCTCCAGCACTGGAGCTTAAACCTTTACCAGAACATCTGAAATATGCCTATCTAGAGGTAGATGAGAAGCTTCCAGTGATAATCTCCACCAAGGTGAATGTAGAACAAGAGGAGAAACTCCTAGAAGTGATTAAGAGGCACAAGAAAGCTATAGGCTGGACCCTTGCTGCTATTCCTAGAATCAGCCCCTCTCTTTGTATGCACAAAATATTATTGGAGGAGGGTGCTAAGCCAGTGAGGCAGCCTCAGAGGAGGGTAAATCCCATTATTCTAGATGTGGTGAAGAAGGAGGTCACCAAGTTGCTGCAAGCTGGGATTATTTACCATATATCAGACAGCACTTGGGTCAGCCCGGTCCAAGTAGTTCCCAATAAATCTGGACTCACTGTGGTAAAGAATGAAAAAGATGAGTTAATACAACCTGAAGACCAGGAAAAACCACTTTTACACGTCCTTTTGACACTTTTGCCTATAGGAGAATGCCCTTTGGCTTATGCAATGCTCCTGGGACATTTCAAAGATGCATGCTTAGTATTTTTTCTGATTTAGTGGAGCATTGCATAGAAGTCTTTATGGACGATTTCACTGTGTATGGCCCATTTTTTGCTGCATGCTTGGTTAATTTAGAAAAAGTTTTGAAAGATGTATTGATACTAACCTTGTACTAAATTTTGAAAAATGTCATTTCACGGTAGAGCAAGGTGTAGTATTAGGCCATATCATTTCTGAAAAGGGAATTGAAGGAGATCCCGCAAAACTTGATATTATTGGACAACTGCCTTACCCCTCTTGTGTTTGAGAGGTTCGTGCTTTTCTTGGCCATGCAAGGTTCTACAGGAGATTCATTAAGAACTTCTCCAAAATTGCCATTTCACTGTCTAAGCTTTTCCAAAAGGAGGCTGAGTTCAATTTTGATGAAAAGTGCAAAGAAGCTTTTAATATGCTTAAGGAAGCCCTAACCACCACACCCATCATCCAACCTCCAAATTGGACCACACCATTTGAATTAATGTGTGATGCATCCAATTTTACAGTGGGGGCTGCATTGACATAGCGGGTTGGTAAGTTTCCTCATATCATTTATTATGCTTCTAGAACTTTGGATTCAACACAATGTAATTATACCACAACTAAAAAAGAATTGTTGGCCATAGTTTTTGCACTGGACAAGTTTAGATCATATCTGTTAGGGTCAAAAGTTGTAGTTTTTACTGATCATTCTGCCTTGAAGTATTTGCTGAAAAAGAAAGATTCTAAGTCTAGGCTTATAAGGTGGATGCTCTTACTTCAAGAATTTGATTTGGAGATCAAGGATAGAAGTGGAACCCAGAATTTGGTAGCCGACCACCTGAGCAGGATAGAGGAAGTTCTAGACCCTATTCCAATTTTAGATGATTTTCCTGATGAACAACTCTTAGAGTTGTATGTTTCACAGGCACCCTGGTATCTGATATTGTTAACTTTCTTGTTGCAAGAGTTTTTCCAGCAGGTGCACCAAAAGCTAAAAAGGATAGGATAAGGAGTGATGCCAAACATTACGTTTGGGATGACCCTTATTTATGGAAATTATGCAGTAACCAAGTCATCAGAAGGTGCGTGCCTGATGAAGAAATTCCATCCATACTGCAGTTCTATCACGGCTCAGTTGTAGGAGATCATCAAGGACCTCAGAGGACAGCAAGAAAGGTGCTGGATGTAGGGTTGTATTGGACATCTATTTTTAAGGACTCATGGCAAGCATATTCTACCTGTGAGAGATGCCAAAGAGCAGGAGGAGTAATTACATGGAGACAGGAGATGCCCCAACAGTCCATCCTCTATTGTGACATCTTTGATGTCTGAGGTATTGATTTTATGGGGCCAGTCCCCTCCTCTTTTGGTTTTCTTTATATACTTCTTGCTGCTGATTATGTCTCAAAATGGGTGGAAGCTAAAGCCACCAGAACTAATGATGCTAGAGTTGCTGCAGAGTTTGGTCATAGCAACTTATTTTGCAGGTTTGGAATCCCTAAAGCCATCATTAGTGATCAAGGAAGTCACTTCTGCAATAGGACTATGGAAGTCTTGTTGAAGAAATATGAAGTTGTGCACAAAGTTTCCACTGCCTATCACCCACAGACAAATAGGCAGGCTGAGCTCTCTAATAGAGAAATCAAGAAAATACTTGAGAGAGTAGTGCAGCCCTATAGAAAAGACTGGAGCCGCAGGCTTGATGATGCCTTGTGGGCACATAGAACAACATTTAAGACACCTTTGGGAATGTCACCATACAAAGTGGTCTATGGAAAAGCCTGTCATCTGCCAATTGAGGTAGAACACAAAGCTTATTGGGCAGTAAAGACTTGCAATATCCATTATGACTCAGCTGGAGAGCAAAGGAAATTACAGCTGCAAGAGTTGGAGGAGCTACGTCTTGAGGCCTATGAGAACTCCAGAATTTACAAGGAAAAGACCAAACAATACCATGACAAGAAGATTTCAAGCAAAGAGTTCTACGTTGGTCAGAAGGTTCTTTTGTTTAATTCTCATCTTAAACTCATGCTTGGAAAGCTCAAATCAAGGTGACTTGGACCCTTCACTATTACAAAGGTATTTTCCCATGGTGTAGTGGAAATCATAAGTGACTCCACTAGCAAAAGCTTTACGGTGAATGGACACCGGTTGAAGCCATTCTTGCAAAATTTAATTACCTTGGAAGAAGTTAAGGAGATTGAACTGCACTCACCATGCACAAATCTCTCCTACAACCTATGGTCTGAGTAACTCATTTCACACGTCAAGCTAGTGACGTTAAAGAAGCGCTGTGTGAGAGGCAACTCACAAGTTGATTAAGAATTTTTTGTTTTTTATTTTTATTTTTTTTTATGGTTCTTTTCATTCAATGAGCATTTTTATGATTGATTGAGCTGTGAATTGAGATGAATTAAACATGGGTCTATTACATATCCTTCATTCTTTTTACAATGAACAGTTTTTAATTTTGAATTTGCTTCATGCAGAGACCATAGGAAGTCCCTATGCACTAAGACCTATCCAAGGTGTCCACTTCCATTTCATAGTAATTACTTTCATGCTAAGGTAAGTGAACCCACTCTCTGTAGTTTTCACTTTCAGCCTATATGATCACTTTGAAAAGGTTTATGGGTCATGAATCTGCGCATAATCACTCTCAATTCATAGTGAACACGCGCAGATGACTGGAATGTAGAAGGCTCTCTGTAGTTATCACTATGGAACTTGGTTCCATAGTGATAACTACAGAGGCACCTCCTGGACTAACTTTGATGGGCGTAGTTACTATGAAATAGTTACTCCCATTTCATAGTAACTACGCGCAACCCATTTCACAAAACACCTTCTTTATAGTTATCACTTCCACGCCATAGTGATTACGCGCACCACTTCACTGCCAAATACAAATGCGCGTGTTTACTATGGTTCGAAAGTGATAACGCCCAAAACCTATATAAACTGAAAGTGATTACTCTAGCCCTCACTCTCTCTCTCTAAACCTCTAAGCGCTCTCACTCTCATCTCCCACCTTCCTTGATTTCCCGCTCTTCCCTTCGTTATTGTGTGCTCAAACCCACTCCATTCTACATTTCTGCGATAATCTCGAACTCCCATCCAGGTAAATTTTCAAATTTTGTCTCTTTCTGTGTTAGGGTTTATAAATGCCGAATTTGGGGATTTCGATATGGGGTCATATACTTTAAAATTTCTGTGTGCATTCTGTTAGTCGATGTAGGAGTGCCTGATTCAAAGGGTTTGGGACTATTTAATTGTGATCAATTTTGCATTTTACCAGTGCTCTAACCCTAGCATGCTCGCTGTCAATTGGGAATTTTGATTTTAATCCTCGTTTGTGGAATTGTTATGCAAGTACTTTCAATTTGAACATGATTATGTGTTTGAAAGGGGTTGGGGTACTTTCAGTTGGGTAATATGTTATGTTCCACCATTATCAACCCTAGGGTAGTCACTTTCATTCGAAATTATAGATAATTGTGTATTCTGATGTAGTGGCAACCATTCTAGGCCTGTAATCCACTGATTTTAGCTGTGCTAACATGCATAAGGTCTGAAGTGTTATCTCAGCTTCATTCAATGCATTTTGCGTTCTGAGCCTTTGTACTAAAACTGTTTTGAACAATTCTGTTATTTGAAGTCTGACTTGTTGACTGGCAGGAATTAAGATTATGGGTTTGCTTGACAATTCATTCTTCTGTGCATGCCTTGCATTGATAATTCATTCTTCTGTGCTACAATTACTACATTTCTAAATTTTTAGAGCTTAGCAATTGATGCTCCATGCATACTTACACTTCAAAATTTTCAATTTCTCTGTTTTAATTCTCCCTGTAATTTTGGATTTGTTTCTTTACTGCATAATGGTATATTCAGAATGCCATTTTCACTTCACTGTACACGTATGCATTTCCATCTCAATTCTGTATTCTAGAATTTGAGACTACCCTGCCTGTGCTTGAACCTTTCATGCATAACAATTGTGTTGAAAATTCTGATATACACTTGTTTGATCAAAAGGGATTAAGAGTTGTTACTTTGGTTATATGTGTTCTGTACTATTGCTGCATCATAGGGTACCTACTTTCATTTTTAGCAGTGACTATCTTGCATGTTTGATACAATAAGGACTGATTTAATTTTCTGCCTGTATAATATTCACTAGTTCACTGAAATTCACTGCCATTGGCTGCAGCCATTAGTGTACAAGCATGAAATGTGCTTCATTCACTCTGTATTACCTTGACATACTTAGCATATGCATCTCTGCCACGTCCTCCCATTCTCTACATTGCTGTGCTATTATGTTGATGCATGTCTGGCCCTGACTGCACCCCATTTAGCTTACTTCACCTCTGATACACTTTGAACACACACACACCTCTGCTGATCTTTGCTGCTCCAAATTAATCACTTTCATTTTGTTGTGTACATTACTTTAATGGAAAGTGGCTAATTAGATTACCTCATGCACATTTCTTTATTCATGTTGAGTTGCATAACCCCACTGCACACATGCATAAACCACTATTCATCATTCTATGCAAATTGAAAATGACCATTCTTGTAAATTGCTTGCATAGAAACTGTTCTTTAGTGGCCTGCTACTACTTGTGTGAATTTTGTGCACTTATTTTCATTCTGCTGCATCATTGTCCATCTCCAATTTGGTTGCGTTGCCGTTGTCTTGCCTAAACCATAATGTGATCATTTTAGCATTGTAATCCATCACAATATTCTGGTTTAATCCTTCACTGTTTAGTTGCATGATTATTTTAGTTGATACATACAATTGCTGCATAATATACATGTATATCTCACACAGATTCCTTTCTTCTGCAGTAAGTATGGTCAACACACCAAGGTCCAAGAGGGCCAAAACAGCTGGTGCCTCTTCCTCTGCACCTCGGTTTAGGTCTTTGGAGCATGAAGAATATTTTAAAACAAATATCCTGAGAAGGAAGCTAGTGCAAGACCGTAACTTTGAAATTCAAGAAGACACCTATTCCCAATTTGAGGAGGAAATTCAGAGAAGAGGATGGGACCTTTTCACAACTTGTGCTGGTAATGGGTGCAAGAAAATTACCCAAGAGTTCTTTGCCAACGCAATGAGAGTTAAAGGCGACACTTTCCCTCCTAGACACAGCATGGTGAGGGGAAAACTGATCAACTTCACCCCCTCCAACATCCAAAGAGTTCTGAATATCCCAGCTGTGCATAAGTCAGCTGGCCAACTGGACTTTACTACCTTCAGCATCCAGGAAGATAAGGACTACAAGCCTATTCTTGAAACTGTCTGCAAGGAAGGTGAGAATTAGGAATTTGACTGCAAGATGCAGCCCAAGAACTTAACTACAAGGCACCTCATCCCTGCAGCAAAAGTATGGAGTGTCTTCATTCTCAGTTCTCTCATGCCAGTTCTCTACTCCTCTACCTTAGCAGTGAAAAGAGCAGAACTTATTTATGCAATTCTGACAGGCATGCCCATCCATGTGGGTGAGGTAATCAGCAGTGCCATCATGGACATCTTGAGTAGGAGCAGAGATTCCATGGGTTTTCCATCCATCATCACCATGCTATGCCATGATGATAGGGTAGATTTTGGCGACTACCTGCAAAAAATCAGAGCTGCCCCTTCTATTACTACAACAATTATGAAGGACTTCTTCAAACCCAGAAAGACTGCTGACCCAGGACTATCCCTACAAGCTGACTACATGAGGGATACTCCAATGAGGATGAGGGAGCAGATGAAGCAGCTTGCTCTAAGGCAGGATTCCATTCATGCTGGGCAAAAGGCCCTCATGACTCTGATGGACATTATGCTGCTGAACATAGGGAAAAAGTTAGGGATGACTACCACGCAGCTTTATGAAGCTCTTACTTTCAGTGCCCCTTACCTGCGAGCAGTAGTCCAAAGTGACCTTCCACCTTTTCCTCCTCCTGCCCCTACCAGAGCTAAAGCAGATGACAGCAGCTCTAGTACCTCAGATGAAGACCTCCCAGCAACAGCAGAAGAAGATGATGATGATGACTCTGCCTTTTCCAGCTCTGATGAAGATGCAATTTAGTCTTAGTTTCTTTTTCACTGCACTCACTTTTCACTTACTTTCTGCTATTTCCCTGTATGTACTGCCAACCATCAATTCCTTGTAAATATCGCACATTTCTATTTCCACCTTTACTGCTTTATTTTTGTATTGTCTCTCTTAATCTGAACATCTCCAACATTTTCATTTATATATATTTATTTCATTTTCTGGCTTTATATTTGCTCCCTATACTGAATTTTGTGTATATTTGTGCAGAAAGTGCCCTCAGTTCCATCACGAGGAGTATGAATTTGACCCCCTGAGTTGTGATTCTACTTTCTATGAAAGGGGGGTGATCTCTTTGCCTCAGTTTCCATTGTTCTTAGTCTAATTTTCTTGCACAGTGTTAAATGAAAATATGAAAAAATATTTTCCTTATCGCCCTTTTACTTTAGTCCAGTTTTGTAATTCTATAGTTATATTCTGATTGCACTTCCCATTCTCCTCATGATCATTCTCTGTTTTTGAATATTTTTGTTCCTACCATGCTGCGCATATTTTCTTGTAAGGTGAATTGTAATCACATGTTGTTAAGTAATTATCACCTTTTACCATGGTAGAGAATTGAGCCTTTAAATTCCTTTCTGTGTGCAATTTACATGTATATTTGTATTCATCTTCTAGAACATGCCCTGCATCTTAATTGAATATGCATTGTGCAATTTTTCATCATCTAGATGATTGAGGCCTTCTTTGCACACACCCACCCACCCTTCAACACCTTTGCACCTAATTTCCCTTATTCCACATTCATTCTTTTGCCAAACGTAGTCTGCAAAAATATTTTTCTTACCTTAAGAGAGGTATTTCTTTTGAGTTGCATCAAGAGTGGATGCAATAAACTAAGTTTGGGGTGCTGATTATGATTGTAGTTGCTTGAGGGCAAGCAAGCTCTTAAGTTTGGGGTGGTGATGATTTTACATGTCAATATTACATGTCAAAAAAAAAATTTGCTTGAATTTGAAGAAAAGAATGATTGTCAAAGTCTATAAAAAATGATGATGAATGAAAAAGAAGGAGAAAAAGAAAAAGAAAAAAAAAATACAGCAAGTCATTTTGATATAAAAAGGATTCTCCACATAAGGCAAAGTAAATGAAAAATATGGTGAAAGAGTGCTTGAATATCATTTGTTGCATCATTTTATGCATTTCACTCTTAGTTGTTGTACTCACTCACTCAAAGGAATTCCCTCCTCTTAAAAACCCACTTGAGCTTTTGACCCTCCTTGATCAAAATTTGACCTAACTTAATACATTTGTGACCAGCAAAGTCCTCTTGATAGGTGGTTCATTGTATCTAGGCAAAGGAGATTGAGAATATGAGCAAGCATATATTAGGGTGAGGCAAAATGCATGAACTAAGGGAAAACACTTAGCCTGAAATATTGATGAGTGAAGAGTGAAACACCATCTTGTAAGCTAGATAATTTATTTGCATTGTGTGGATTACATGAAGCCTTGCTAGATTTTTGGTTCAGTTTAGTGGGACTTTGCTTTATTGATTTGGGCATGATTTCTTTGTTGAATGAATCCATGATTGTGGAAACATAGTAAGTGTCAATTAGAGTTTGATTTTGGAATGAAAATTTTGAAAGAAAATTTTTTTGGATTAATCCAACCTTCTTGCAAGTAACTTTCTTGAATTTTGATTTGCTTGAGGACAAGCAAAAGTTTAAGTTTGGGGTTGTGATGAGTCCACATTTTATTAGTTTTTTTACTTGTCATTTTAATGTTTCTTAATAGAAAAAGTAAACACAGGACCTGCACGTAAACACTATGAAACGAGAGTAACCACTCTGGGGCATTGCACGTTATCACTTTGAAGCCAAAGTGATAACTCCAGAGAGGCCCAAATCATAGGTCTCACGCGTAACCACTATGAAGTGTGCGTAAATACTATGGAACACTGCGCGTTATCACTATGAAATAATAGTAGTCACTTTGGGCAAAATTTTATGCACTATAAATAGGATTTGAGAAATTAGGGTACAGAGCTTTTTACATTTCCTTAGATTCTTTTGCCACTTTTGGAGCATTTTGCAGAGCTTAGGATCCTTGGGTGACAGCCAAGGCTAATCTTAGGGTTTGGTTTACAATTTCTCTTCATTTTCCTTTAATTCTTGCATTATGATGTTGATTTCCCTTTGTTTTCATCTTGAATTAGTAAGACCCATCTCTATGAAGAGCTAAACTTTCTTGTAATCCTTGGATTCTTGAATTTCTGGGTATGAATGTCAATATAATTCCCTTTCCCTCATGAATTTACAATTTCCAACTCTTTGAATTGAATTAATGGTTGAATGAGGGGGACATTGCTTAATTAACCCTAATTCGTTTTAATGAAATTCTTAACTTAGTTTGCTTAATCCTAAGTTAATTTCTAAGGTAGAGTTATCTTGGAGATGAGAGATTGAAGCCCATGTAAATTGCTTAATTTGTATGGGATGTTAAGGTTAATTCTTGCTTTTTGACTTACCCTAATTCAGAGGAAGAGGAAAAGTATTGAATCTTGAGAGGGATAAGGATAAAATTGCATGAACAAACTAAGGATTGCATATTTCATTGATTGGATTCATTAATTTCATCACTTGCCTTTACATTAAAATTGGAATTACACAAAACCCCCTTGTTTTAATTGCTTTTATAGTAAATGTTCACAACATGTTCAATGTATGTTACAAACCAAAGTCGTTGGAGACAACCTAGGCTTGCACCCTAGATACTACAAACTTTTTCTGCATATTTTGATGAAGGTTGACGACAAATCTTTTTGCAAAACGAAATGAAAATTTATCGTTCATCACAGTAGTTGTTGCCCTGAAGATTTGGCAGCACTACCTTTATTGGGCATAGTTTGATGTGTTCAATGACCACAAAAGCTTAAAAGTACTTGTTTAAACAAAGAAAGTTGAATATAAGGCAAAGGCGTTGGATGGAATTTCTCAAGGATTACAAGTTACAACTTCAGTACCACCCTGGCAAGGCAAATGTGGTGGCAGATGCATTGAGTAGGAATATAGTTCAAGCTTTCTCCTTAAGAGTTAGCGAATCCATTTTAGTGGAGCAATTTCAGGACCTAAACTTACATATAGACTTATCTCCTGGGAAGATAAGTTATGGTAGGATTGTTGTGACTAGTGGATTCCTATAAGAGATTAGAGACTGACAGTTATGGGATACCAGATTATATCATATTGTGTTTCTTTTGGGCACAGATTGAATAGTAGGCTTTAACAGAGGTAATGATGGCGTTTTTCGATACTAAGACTAAGTCTGTATTCCTAGAGGTGCTGAGTTGAGGAGAAAGATCCTAGAGGAAGGTCATAGGGGCAGCCTAAACCTTCATCTTGTAGTTACAAAGATGTATCAGGATCTAAAGTAGGTATTATGGTGGCTGGGCATAAGGAGCAAGATAGCCAGATTTGTTAGAGCTTGTTTGACTTATCAAAAAGCAAAGGCAGAGTGTCAGAGTCCACTTGGAGAGTTGTAGACCATGGAGATTCCTGAGTAGAAATGGGACAATGTAACCAAGGATTTTGTATCCAATCTATTGAAGATCATTAGGAATCATGATGTTGTTTAGGTCATAGTTAACAGACTGACAAAGTGTGCACACTTCCTGCCAGCCAACATGACTTATACCTTGGAGAAGTTTGCTAAGCTATACGTTAGAGAGATCATCAGACTACATGAAGTACCTTCTAATATCATCTCTAATAGTGACCCTCGTTTTACTTCTTAGTTCTGGCAAAGCTTCTAGGAAGCCATAGGTACCCAATTGAGGTTGAGTTTAGCATACCACCTTTAGATGGATGGTCAATAATAGCGAATCATTCAGACCTTAGAAGACTTGCTACAAGCTTGTGTTATTGATTAGAGGGTCGATTAGGAGGATATGCTTTCTTTGGTAGAATTCACCTACAATAACAACTACCATTCAAGCATAGGCATGACTCCATTTGAAGCCTTGTACGGTGATGAATCCATATTTTTACTGATATTTTAGCATAATTCTAACACATTTGATAAGAAAAATATATGAAGAAAGCAGAAAAACTCAGAAAAAGAAAATGAATTTAAGTTTTCCTTAAAATTGTAGTTATCTTAGCAATTATGGAATTTTTGCTTAGGAATTAAGTTTTTAATCTTGTTTTTGAAGGAATAAATTGAGCAAGGATCATGGAAATGGAGACTTGATGACAAGGAAGAAGAAAGAAGCAAGTCTGGACTCCAAAAACACAAGACCAAGAAAGTGTAGACTGGGCGTGATCACTATTGTCAGTAAAAGTGATCACTCTAGAGCTCAAAGAAGAAGAAAGCTTGGGCGTTATCACTTCTGCAAGGACAAGTGAGAGATCCTATGAAGTCTCAGATTCAACATGTTGGGCATTATCACTTTTATCAGTAAAAGTGAGCGTTCCAGAGCGGCAAATATCAGGAAAAGCTCTGCGTGATCACTATTATCAGCGAAAGTGAACATTCCAGAGAGCCTTCAACCTGGCGAGTTGCGCGTAATCACTTTTATTCATAAGAGTGATCACGCGCAACCACTTGAGCTCTGCGTAGTCACTTTTATCAGCAAGAGTGATAGTTCCAGAGCCTTCAATATCAGGAAAGTTGCATGTGGACACTTTTTCTCATAAAAGTGTTAACGCGCAACCATAAACCTTCTGCGTGGCTACTATTTCTCATAAAAGTGATAACGCGCAAATCTGAGAAATTTTATAAATAACAGAAACGTTCAGATTTTTTGGTGTGCAGTTTTATTTTTCTGTTTTTCTGTTAGATCTTGTTGAGAGAGATTGAGAGAGAAGATTGGGGTCAAGTCTTGAAGCTTCCACAAAGAGGAATCAGATTGGAGCTTCCAGCCATGACTTCTTGGAGTTTTTCTTCTTCTTCTTCTTCTTTCTCTTTCTCTTCTCCCATGTCTGAGTAGTTTTCTTGTAGTTAGGGGTTTATGGAACTCGAATTGATGTATTGATTTTACTCTTGTTTGTAGATTTTAAGTTCTTGTATTAATTGAATTGTGAATTCTGTTTTTCTTGCAATCTATGAATGGAAATTCGTTTGATTCATCTTAGAGGAACAATTACCAATGGAAGTTGGATTTGCTTCTCCGATCTGAGTTAGCAATCAGAAGTTGGGGATTTCTTAGGGATAAGGAGACCTAATTCTGCAAACTTAAGGTTCTAAGTCTTAATGCAACTTGAAATTGAACTTCACCTAAGGGATTAGGGTGGTTTAATTGCTTGTTAGGGTCAATGAGTTAAGGAATTAACCTTTGGCTATTGCTATGCGAAACTGATTGTCAATTAACCAAGTTCTTGAATGTTCAAAGGCATAATTGAATTAATACTGATATTCTTGTGAAGTAAATTCCTAACTACCTTTTAATCCATTTCTAATCTCACATTGCATTCATTGATCTGTTTTTCTGCACATTCTTCTTTACTCTTAATTGCTTTGGTTTATTGCTTTTGTATGTTACAACTCTTCTCCCAAATTCGTATGGCTCAAATGGTTATAATTCTGTGAAGTGGTACTTGAAATCTAAATTCCCTGTGGAGACGATATCCTGTTCTTAAAAATTACTCATTACTTGCTGCAATACTAGTGCACTTGCTAGTGTTTAGATTGCTAACAAGTTTTTGGCGTCGTTGTCGGGGAATTTTGAATTTCAATATCATTAGTAGCAGAAAAGTAGCTAGATTGAGCATTTATTTTTGTTGTTGTTCTGCTTTCAAGTTTTTCTGCATAATTTCTCTGCATCTTATGTAGATTTCTGCATAAGTTCTGCTGTCTTTTGCATAAAGTTTTTGCATTCTCTGCATAATCTCGTTTTTCATGTTTCTGCATAATTGTAAATTTTATTCTGCATAATTTCTATGTTTTCTGCATTCATGAATTTCTGATTCTCATAGAATTAACACTGTATTTTCTGCATAATTTTGTTTTTCATTCTTCTGCATAATTTTAATTTTTGTTCTGCATAAATTTCTGTGTTTTCTACATATTCTATTTTGTAGCTTTTCTGTTTTCTTTTGCATTTTTCTGCATAATCTTGTTTTTTATTTTTTTGCATAAATTTCTATATTTGTTGCATGTTATGTTTTGTAATTTTCTGCATAATTTCATATTTCATTTTTCCTAGTTACAAATTTGATTAGACTTTTGTTTTCTTTCTTTTTGTATGCAAGGAAAAACCAGAAAAATAAGTATTTCTATTGTTTGATGGCAACCATCATGTATCAGAATTTTTATCAAAGCCAAGTTGCAAGAACAGAAGCTTATGAACCAGATACTCTTAATGCTTTGATTAATAATTTTCAAGCTAGAGTTGCCCAAACTAATCCATTGGTGTGTGATTTTTACAGTGAAAATGATTTGAATGAAACATATGATGTGGCTGCACCAGAATTTCAAGAAGAAATCAATTTTGGAGGAAATTTTCAAATATCTGAATATAACTTTCCTCATGAATATCAATATCAAACTAACATGAGTCAGTCATATTATGATTGGAATCAACAAATGTCAGCTGCAACAACACCTTGCTCAAGTCCTCATTCTTCACAGCCTTACTTTCAAGTGTCATATTCTCAACCTCAAGGAGGACTGCAGCCTTTACAGACTTTTCCAAAAAGAATGAATGAACTTGAAGAAACTGTGCTCCAATTCATGGAATTTACTTAGTCAAATTTTAAGAATCAAGATACATCCATGAAGAAGATGGAGAAGCACATAGGACAAATTTCAGAGCAATTATTAAATAGGAATGATGAAAAATTACCTAACAATACCATTGTAAATCCAATAGAGCAAAGCCAAGTTGTTTGAACAAGGAGTGAAGTGGAAGTTTCAAGTCCTAAAGCTGCTGAGAAAGAGGAGGCATTAGATAAATCTGAAGAAAAAAAGATTCAAGATAAGCAACAAGAGGATTGTAAGAAAGAGCAGTTAACGATTTTAAAGAAAGAAGAACCAAAGGACATTAGCAAGACATAACCGAAAAAGAACAAAAACCATTTGTTTGAAGATGAACCTCAGCCAATAGATGAAGCTAAACACAAGAAGTTTCAATTTCTTCAAGGAGTGCAGAATTTCAAGCAGGAAAAATATAAGGATGATTTTGTTACAAGAGAAATGCTTGCTGCAGTAACATATAAAGACAATGAAAAGGAGGGAAAGAAAATTAATAAGTATATCAAGTTGCTAGAAGTTCCTCCACTATTATTTCAACCATGTTCTGAATTAAATGAAAAGCTGCAAGTTGATAAGAAAAAGGGGAAATGTGTAAGTATAGAGCAAGAGCCATTATCTGCAAAATCATCTCTTAGAATCAAAGATCAATAACGTCAAGCTAGTGACGTTAAAAGAGTGTTTTGTGAGAGGCAACTCACACTTTTTTTTTCCTTTCATTTCTTTTCAATTTCTGTTTTTAGTTTTACTTTTCTGCATGATCTGAGTTTCTGATTGCTTTGCAATTGCTCTTGACAGTGAAACTAGTATTTTGTTGGAACTTCCACTCTGAGGCTAAAAATGAGGTTAAGCACAAGCTTAAAGGGTGTGCAAGGATTGTTATAATTGCTGGAACATCCATTTTCCTCAGCATAACCACATAGATACTTTAGGATTTTTTTTTTTCTCTATTCCTTTTTAAATTTCTGATCTTTAACTTTTGTTAGAATACAGATTAGGAATTTTAAATTTTGGTTAATTCTGAATTTTAGAATTCTGTATATTCATGTTTTATAATTTCTGCAATTACATTCTGTTGCATCTGGTTTTCTGAGGTGAATTTGATAAGTGGTTAGAGGTTTGATGTTGTGAGAGTAAATTGAAAGGATTAGAGTGTGAGAAGTAAGCTAATTGAGATTTTAGAGAAGTTTGATTAATGAAAGGAGTCACTATGTTGCAGGGAATGAGCTACACATAGAGTGAATTTTAAGGTAATCCTCTAGAACAATCACTTTTACTGATAAGAGTGATCACACAGAGGCAGATGGGGAAACATCAGTTCAAGAACGCTTCCTCTTATTGGCAAAAGTGACTACGCACAGGTAAGTATAACCTGGACCTCTGTGCGTTATTACTTTTATTAACAAAAGTTGCAACATAGCTGCGTGTTATCACTTTTCCAAGCAATAGTGATAACGTGCCCCTTACTCTGAAAAATACACTCTCTGGAACGTTCACTCTTATGAATAAAAGTGATAACGTTGGGTTTTTTTTATCAACATAACGATCACTTTTATTCTTAAAAATAAGCACATGCCATGCGTGACCTTAAATGAAAAAGAAAGTGAACACGCATACACATTTTACCCTAAAATCATTTTTCTTTCTGAGTTTCCTCTGCGCTCTCATTTCCTCTCTGGTGTCAACTTAGCAACAGCTACCCATTCCCTCATTTCTCTGCACTTTCTCTCAAGGTACATAAACCCTCATTTCTCTGTATCTATAAATAGTTTTTTTTTTCTGTGGTTAATGTTTTCAAAAATTGTATGGGGGTAATGGTGCATCATTCTGTTTCCATTTAAGAGGAAATTATTCTGATAAGATTTATCTGTCATGCATTTTAGGAGATTTTAATCTACATTGTACTTTCATCTGACTAGAATAGGGTTTTTATAGTGTATCTCTGCATCATCAGTTGTGCTTTAATAAGAAAAATGCTATTTAGGGGTACTGTTAATTTCATTCTGAGGCTAAGGAGAACTATCTTGATATTATCTTCTTCAATCATGGAGAAAAAAAAATGCTGAATAGGATTCTCTGATTGTGTATGATAATCTTGATGGATAACTGAACTTGCACTGCACGCTACATGTACCACATTTATGCAGCATTTTAGTTGACTTAAATAGAATTGTGTGAATTGGTTTATTGGAAATTTCTGAATACGACTATTTGAAATTACCTGCTGTTATAGAATCACTTCTACATTATTCTGAAAATTACAATAAGTGAGTTGCAGCAATATTTTTGAAAAATTAGATGAAACCTGGATGATTCCTCTGCGTTAACCTGATATGTTTTAAGAGTGCCTACTCTAAACTTATATATGAGGATTTAACATGCTTTGACTGTGAATGCTTAAGTTTGTGCAGTTGTGTGTTGGTAGTTATATGTTGATTTATCTTGACAATAGACTGCATGTTATATATTGTTAGAAGAATTGAATTCTGTTTGATTGAATTTTCTTCAGTATAGAAATCTATACTATCACAGCTGGATATTACAATATTAAAATGTCCAATTGCTTCTTCCTTTGCAGAAACTGAAAAATGGCTAGAACCTCTATGAATACACCAGTTGGCTCCTCCAGGAAGAACCAGGTTGGATCTGCTAGCAACAGTCCAAGAAGGAGATCCAGCAGAAACATCCAAGCTGGATCAACCAGAAATACTCCAACAACAAAGAAGGCCAGAACAGATGAGCCAATATCCTGAGAAGGAAAATTGTCCCCGATAGAGCCAATATCCTGAGAAGGAAAATTGTCCCAGATAGAGCCTTTCAGATAGTTGGGGACAATTATCCAGAATTCACAGAAGAATTTTAAAAGAGGAGCTGGGAATTCTTCTGTTTAGTAGCTGGCCAAGGATGGAGGGAAATAGCCCAGGAATTCTAGCAAATACTCACCTCTTGGGAGCTAAAAAAATGCATTGTTACCAAATAGCTGCTACCATTTGCCAAAGTTTGGAGCACATTCATTCTGAATTCTTTTATGTCAGTCAAGCACAACTCAACACTGGCAGTAAAAAGGGCAGAACTTCTTTTTGCTATTGTCAATAAGATGTATATTGATATGGGAGAGGGGTAGAGTTTGGAGACTATCAAGAGAGGATCAGATTTGTTCCCTCTATTTCTGTATTCATGGTGAAAGAGATCTATGCCACTACCTCCTGCACCTCAGCAGCCACCATCCCCTCTCAATTCAAGAAAGACAAGCCAATGAAGATGAAGGACACTCTAAATTCGATGGCTGAAAGACAAAACCAGCTGGCTGAGAGGCAGAATGAACTCCATAGCAGTGTCAAAGCTGTAATCATGCTGCCAGATTGTGTTCTGCTGAACGTTGGTCAGAAAATGGGAATAACCAAGGATAAGATGTACTATACTCCAAATTTGGCAGAAAATGCTCAGTGTCTGCGCTCCTCAGTTTTTAAAAACCTGTTAATCTATAAAACTCATTTCCCACAGCCAGCTGAAGTGGAGAAGAAGAAGAAGAAGAAGAAGAAGAAACCTTAGATGAAGATGAAGCAGATGAATAGCTTAGGACTTTTAATATTTTTGTCATTTAGAATTTGTGTAGATAGTTGTAATTAAATATCAGACCTTTGGGGATGTAATTACAATTTGGTACATTTTGGTTTAATTTTCACATTTTTGTTTTGAATATCTGCTAGTTTTCCAATTAATTGCCTTTTTACTTACTAATTGATAAATTTTTGGTGTTTTGTGCAGAAGTTGTCACTTTCACACAGCACTCACACACAATGGATGATGACACTTGCACAAGCTTCCATGAAAGGGGGGTTTTATTCTCTACCTCTTGTTCATGTGTTAGCTTCACATTACACTGAAATTATTTCTGTAAAACACCAAAATATTAGAATAAGATATTAAACTGCTGGTTGTGAATCAAATGAAGCTAATTGATAATTCTGTGAATTCGGTTTGAAATTGTTCTTTTTAAGTTGTTTTTCCCATTCTAAAAATGAAATCACACTTGTATTTTCAAAATGAGGCAGTCTTGCCACTAGGTGCATATAATTCTGAAAAGTGAATTGTGAGTTCATTGATTAGCATGTCACTTACAAATCCCTAGTGAGACTTGAGCTGCATCCTTCTTTTTATGTGTGATTGATCATATTTTGCTGCATTCTCTAGAACTTGCCTTGTTTCTTGGTTGAATATGCAATTTACAGTTTTCACATATATGATGGAGGCCATGTTTGATTATACCTAGTCAGCCTAAATGCCTTCCTTTATGATTGAATGTCTTAGTTCACCCTTTTGAGCTTAATATCCCTTTTCTTGAAATTACCTCATTATAAGCCTTGCTGAAAAACCAATTTTTACCATTCAATTAATCAGAGGCATAATGAGTTTAATCAAGAATGAGTTTTAAAACTAAGTTTGGGGTGGCATCCAGATTTTAATTGCTTGAGGACAAGCAATGTTCTAAGTTTGGGGTGGGAAATAGCATGCTATCTAAGTTTGAGTTCAACAAGCCAGAAAGAAAGAACAAAAGTGCTGCAGCAAAATGAAAAATTTATTCAAAAGAAAAGAAGTGTAGCAAAGTGCTGTAGAAAAAGAAAAAAATATCAACGAAAAGAAGATAGTGATTGAAAGCAAGAAAAGAAGAAAAGAGATGAAAATTTTGCTGCAAGAAAAAATTTGTTTGCTGCATAAGTGAGAGAATTAAGGAGGAATAATGTAGATCCAGGCTAGTTTTAAAACAAATCACTCAAAATGCCTCTGATCTTTTGAAATTGCATGTGTTGTTTTCCATTTTCTTTAATACCTACCTTAACCTTAGCCTTGTTATAACCTGAAAAAGTCCTCTAGATGTGTGATTACATGTATTAGGCAAAGGAGATTGAGAATATGGGCAAGCATATGGTAGAGTGCAGTGAAATTGATGATTTAGAGTGAAAACAGCACCCAAACACTGTTGAGTGATGAGAGAAACACTTCCAAGTGAGCTGTGATCATGTTGATTAATTGTACTCACATGAATTTTGGTGAAATATATGAACTTAGGTAGCAATTCTTACTCAATGATGATTATGCAATAGGAATATCATGATGAGTATTTGGATGAACAACTTGATTGAAAATTTTGCAGAAAACACATAATTGGAAATTGGAAATTGGAAAATCTGAGAAAAGCAGTTTGCTAATTGAATTTGAAAATGGAGGAACTTACCCTTGGTTTAGTTTGATTTGCTTGAGGACAAGCAAAAATTCAAGTTTGGGGTAGTGATGAATCCATATTTTTACTGATATTTTAGCATAATTCTAACACAATTGATAAGAAAAATATATGAAGAAAGCAGAAAAACTCAGAAAAAGAAAATGAATTTAAGTTTTCCTTAAAATTGTAGTTATCTTAGCAATTATGGAATTTTTGCTTAGGAATTAAGTTTTTAATCTTGTTTTTGAAGGAATAAATTGAGCAAGGATCATGGAAATGGAGACTTGATGACAAGGAAGAAGAAAGAAGCAAGTCTGGACTCCAAAAACACAAGACCAAGAAAGTGTAGACTGGGCGTGATCACTATTGTCAGTAAAAGTGATCACTCTAGAGTTCAAAGAAGAAGAAAGCTTGGGCGTTATCACTTCTGCAAGGACAAGTGAGAGATCCTATGAAGTCTCAGACTCAACATGTTGGGCATTATCACTTTTATCAGTAAAAGTGAGCGTTCCAGAGCGGCAAATATCAGGAAAAGCTCTGCGTGATCACTATTATCAGCGAAAGTGAACATTCCAGAGAGCCTTCAACCTGGCGAGTTGCGCGTAATCACTTTTATTCATAAGAGTGATCACGCGCAACCACTTGAGCTCTGCGTAGTCACTTTTATCAGCAAGAGTGATAGTTCCAGAGCCTTCAATATCAAGAAAGTTGCATGTGGACACTTTTTCTCATAAAAGTGTTAACGCGCAACCATAAACCTTCTGCGTGGCTACTATTTCTCATAAAAGTGATAACGCGCAAATCTGAGAAATTTTATAAATAACAGAAACGTTCAGATTTTTCGGTGTGCATTTTTATTTTTCTATTATTCTGTTAGATCTCGTTGAGAGAGATTGAGAGAGAAGATTGGGGTCAAGTCTTGAAGCTTCCACAAAGAGGAATCAGATTGGAGCTTCCGACCATGACTTCTTGGAGTTTTTCTTCTTCTTCTTCTTCTTCTTTCTCTTTCTCTTTCTCTTCTCCCATGTCTGAGTAGTTTTCTTGTAGTTAGGGGTTTATGGAACTCGAATTGATGTATTGATTTTACTCTTGTTTCTAGATTTTGAGTTCTTGGATTAATTGAATTGTGAATTCTGTTTTTCTTGCAATCTATGAATGGAAATTCGTTTGATTCATCTTAGAGGAACAATTACCAATGGAAGTTGGATTTGCTTCTCCGATCTGAGTTAGCAATCAGAAGTTGGGGATTTCTTAGGGATAAGGAGACCTAATTCTGCAATCTTAAGGTTCTAAGTCTTAATGCAACTTGAAATTGAACTTCACCTAAGGGATTAGGGTGGTTTAATTGCTTGTTAGGGTCAATGAGTTAAGGAATTAACCTTTGGCTATTGCTATGCGAAATTGATTGTCAATTAACAAAGTTCTTGAATGTTCAAAGGCATAATTGAATTAATACTGATATTCTTGTGAAGTAAATTCCTAACTACCTTTTAATCCATTTCTAATCTCACATTGCATTCATTGATTTGTTTTTCTGCACATTCATTTATTGCTTTTGTATGTTACAACTCTTCTCCCAAATTTGTATGGCTCAAATGGTTATAATTCTGTGAAGTGGTACTTGAAATCTAAATTCCCTGTGGAGACGATATCCTGTTCTTAAAAATTACTCATTACTTGCTGCAATACTAGTGCACTTGCTAGTGTTTAGATTGCTAACAACATACGGCAGGAGATGTTGGACCTCTGTTTGTTGGTTCCAGGACGAAGTTCATTTAATGGTTGGGCCTGAGATGCTTCATAGAACTATGGAGCAAGTTGTGCTCATCCAGAGAAGACTGATAGCGAGTCAGAGTCATCAGAAGTTATATGTTGATTGACGCTGGAGACCTTTGGAGTTTGAGGTGGGTCCTAAGAGTATCACAAACCACGGGTATTAAACGAGCCTTGAAGGTGAAGAAGCTGACATCTAAGTTCATTGGACTATATCAGATACTACACTGTAAGGGACCAGTTGCCTTAGCAAGATTGCATAATGTCTTTCATGTGTCACAACTAAGGAAGTATAATCCTATTCCATCTCACATGATCGAGCCAAATGTTGTGCAAATAGGAATGGCATGTTAGTTGAGCTTCCAGTCGCTTGCATTGAAGATATTGGAGTTAAGAAACTCAAAGGCAAGACCATTTGACTAGTGAAAATCATTTAGGATCCAGTCATTGACGATGTAATGTGGGAGTTGAAGGATAATGTAACATATTTTAGGTTTACATTTATAGTTTTATTTTGATTTATAAACACTTTTCATATGCTTTAGTTTTAGAGTTTTTATCATTTTCTAGTTATTTGAATAAATTAGGCTTGTTACAAATAAATGTTATAATTTCATATTTTTTATTATTTTGACCTCTGACTACTCTTTTAGCCATAAAGTTTTCTACATATATCTTTTTTGGCTGATTCTCATTGCATTGGATTATACACATCCAAGGCTTCAAAATGCATATATGGATCGCTAGATTTAGAGTTGTTTTCAATTTTTTTATAATTTTTTGAAGTTGAGGTAAATTTGCTTAATACTGTTGCGGGATTGCATTTGGACCCTTGTTATTTAATAATTTTATTTGGGATTTTAGATATTATTGAGGCCCAAATTTTGGCTACTTAATTTACCCTAATCAGAACCTATAAATAGACTAATAAGGTTCTGAATTAAGGTGTGCAATTAGATACTTTGAGTTTTTGAGATTTGACCGAAATAAGAATCCTTGTTTTTACTTTCTCTCGAATTCTCTCATTCTTGTGTGGGTTAAGTGCTTGGATGCAAGGCTAAACCTCCTATTCAATCCGTAGAATGCAAATATTGTACATTCGATTTGAGTTCTGAGCCAAATTGCTTCGAGTTTATTCCTTTTTTCCTCTAATCTTAGATTTATGTATTGCGATCATGATTAACTTTTCTATGGTTAAAATTCAAATTAAGATTCAATTGATATTTTAATTTGATAATTAATTCGAGTTAGGTTAAATGATAATTTGATTTAATCTATGATTTAGTTCAATTAGGTTATTTGATTGAATTAATAATTGAATTGGGTAAACATTCAAACTCGGATTAAAATCTTTAGATATTATGATAATCAAGGATACACACATTTGGTATTCTGTGGATTGATCTTTCTTCATTTGTTTTTACTTAATTTCATTCTATTTGTAGTTTAATTTAATTAATTTGGACATTTCAAACCCCCAAAAGTTTACTCGTATTCTTTAAAAGAACCTAAAATTGAATTTAACTGAAAATGTGTCTCTGTGAATTGACCTAGATTTAGCTCTATACTACAAAATTGTCAAAGAACTTAGTTTTTTTTATAGCAACTCGGCATCGTCTATATGAGGACCGGATGAGGGAGCAATACCCGCATCTCTTCCCTTATTAGTGAATTTTTAAGGATGAAAATTTATTTTCTCGGTGAGAATTGTCAGACCCATTTCCTAATAGTTCTTTTTCACTGGTGTTAATGCTTTTAATTCCTATTAATATATGTTGTAATTAGTTGACTTATATGATTCTATATGTTTGAGTATGACTGTGTGCATTGAGATGAGTATGAAATTACATGGATTGAAATGTGTGAGTTGTGCAATTGCCAAATAAAAAGTTGTGCGTCTGCAGTGTTATTTGATTGCTTTATTTGAATAATTTAGCAATATGGGTTTATGATTAATTATTAATTATTAAGTATTTTATGTGTTTATTAACATAAGGAATATAATAGAACCTCTTATTGTAGAATCCTCATTTGCATTGTCTTCATTCTAGGAAACATAGGAGTTTTGGTGTAGGTTTCTCGCTCAAGGAAGGTAGGTCTCGCTTTAGCGAGGCTAAGTCTTGTTGAACTTGACATTCTGGAGTGATCTCACTCAAGTGACATTAGTTTCACTCAATCGAAAAAGGATAATATCGATCCAACTGTCCTCTTGCGTAGGCGAGAAGTGATCTTGCTCTAGTGAAAAGTAACCTCGCTTGGGGAAGATGAGATTGCTCAAGCGAGGAGTTGTAGAAAAAATAGGGAGCTCTCTAGATCCATTATTGCTCAGGCAAGAATAACTCTTGCCTAGGAGAGAATAGCAAAAACTGGGTAAAAAATACTGTCTAGTTTTCTCGCCAAGGTGAGAGTTGACCTCGGTCAAGCGAGAATTTGCTTGTTCAAGCGAGAATGTGCGGGTTTAGGGGGTATTTAAGGAACTTCACACTGAAAACTTTCATTTTCTCACCAAACAACCTTCCCTCTCATTTTCTCTCTGTTATCTCACCATCCTGTCTCAGAGAAAACCTCTTAAAACCTAAACCTCTTCCCAATCTGAGAGTGAACTACTATTCCGTTCAGATCCAAGTAAGTTTTCAGAGCTTAGTTCTCCCACTTCACTCCTTACCCTTTGTTTTCTCTCATCAAGAGTTTTCTATTTTGTAATACTAAGGAGTTTTGAATCTTTTAGACAACACTTTTCATTTGAACGTTGTATCTCTCTTTTGGTATCCACAAAGTAGTTGATCTGAGAAAACTATTTTCAAGTACGGGGAGCTTACCTTAGATGGCCATTATTACTCATTCGGATAATATAAATACTCGTATACAACTCTTGATTTAGCTGAGAATGAATCGATGTATGGATAAACTCTAGGGTAGAACACATAGTATGTATGGCTTATGAGATTCTGTGATTGTGTAAATGGTATGAAAATTGATTTGGAAATTGATCTTGCCTATGACGAATATTTGAAATGTGTGGTAAAACATAACATGCTGAAAATGCTTGATATATGTTGTAAATCTATTATGCCGAGACTGGTTGATAACTGTTGTGATTCTACACTGCTTGTGGAGAATGATAAAGTGTTATAATTTATATATTTATATATTTGTGGCTATACTGTGTTTTGAAAAAATGCATAGGGTTATATCATCTTAGAGCCAAGTTACATATTTAGTTGGTTAGATATATAACGGTAGGAAAAATGCTAAGCTGTGTTGTATCTGAATCCAAATACTAGTTAGAGTTGCTCCCAAACCAAAAAATTTTAAGTTCCTTCTGAATTATCTAGGCTGTGAAACCAGTTGAAATTAAGTTGTTGCATTAGAGACTAAGAATTGGTGAAATTGTTGCATTGTTTTGCTGAGAACTGTGAATGTACTAAGCTTATAAATATTTACATTTATATTCTGCACTTTATGACTATGGTTGTTTGTTGTATAAGTTCACCCTTGTATTCTGTTTGTGTTGGTGTGTGTACTGTGATGATCGTATGGTGATATGTGAGCAAGTGTGATAGGTGGTACGTCCACTTCCTATGCTAAAGGATTTGGCTGAGGAGTGATTTGAGCTTGACATTCTTTTTGGGATATGTAGCTTTACTTCTTCTGTTAGTGTAGGTTTTAGATGATAATCTAGACTATTGTGAATACCAATTTTTTTGGCCTACTAGAGATTGCCTCCAAATTTTTAAAAAATTCAAAAATAAGATAAAATATTTTTACAAAAAAATAATTTTGCTTCCCAAAAACAGAAGTATGTTAGACAGGCTTATATCCCAATATCAAAAACCAGTTTTGAGCATGAAAAAGAAAAAACTCTGGACCTTTGGCGTTTTGCAAAAACCTTAAATGTACCCAATATAAAATCAAAAGTAGGAAATCTAGAAGGAAGGGGGTGGTTCTTTTTCAGGGGTAAGAGAGCAAAAAATTTTGAAAGAAGAGAGAACAAGTTTTCAAGGGAGCAGAAAAAATCAAGAGAGCATTTTTTTTAGACATTTGAGAGAGAAGGAGAGAATAGAGCAAACATTTTCTGAAAATATACCAAGAAGAACAAAGGGATAAAGGAAGAAATCTAACAAAAAAAAAAAGGAAACATACACCGTTCTAGCCACTCTGTCTCCACTATTGCTTGATCTTACAAACTCCTTAATCTCTTAAGGTATGGTTATTGCTTACAATCTCACTTTCTCTAAACTATGTTTTAAGCTTCCCTTCGCAAAAATAAACAGTATGGAATAAAAGATGAATGATGTAGAGATAAAGGGTCACGAACTTTCAACTAAGTTTTAGTTTTTTTTTATTATTATTTTGATTATTATTATAATGGCCTAAGGTACATTGGCCTTTGAACGATTCTCCTACACTGCACCACTAGGCAGCAAACGTGAACATGTAATATACCTATATACGGAACAAATAATCAAATCATGTACTTTTCTTTTGTTTAGTATTATTGTTGCCTACATTTTTAAAACAGCATGTAATAAAAGATTGGAGAGTACAAAGATCTAATTAATGAAAAGTTGAGAGTTAAAAAAATTCAATCAATGTGCGGGTGATTTGTTTTACATTGCTTTACTTTTTACTATTGTTTTTACGCATTTTATTTCTATATTTGTTCTTTATTTATTTATTTGCATTATTACCATTTAATCTCTTTTTTAATAATAAGATTCTATGTTAGTCTGTTTTAAATTGAGGTATTTTATTTACTTTTTCTTGTCCTTCATCTTATTTATTAATTATGTTAGCAATAAAATAGAATAATAATAAATGATGATTACAATTAAATTAATTCTTATATTTGTGTGTGTGTTTTTTTCATTATTATTTCATTGTTTTGTTGTTTGAATCTTAATCATTTATTCGTGTTGCTTATTATTATTATTATTATTATTATTATTATTATTATTATTATTATTATTATTATTATTATTCATTGTATTGTATAATTTTAAACATTTGATGATAAATAAATTACATTTTCAATTTAATATTAAATAAATAAATAATACAATATTTGAATCAATTTATAACATTAACGTGTAGCTTCTCTACCGTTGTGTGTTATAAATTGATAAAGTCTACGTGTACCTACGTTACCGAGACTTTAGGCAATATTAATTTATCATATATTATCTTTAATTAATTAGAAAAATTATCTTAATAATCAATCAAAATGTATTCCTTATAATCACTATTTTACTAATCAATCAATAAAAATTATTTTATTAACACAATAATTTATAATGCTAATGTGTAAAAACTCTATCTTTACGTGTTATAAATTATTAGAACATTTATGTATCAACGTTATCTTAGGTTTTATACAATATAAATTTATCAAACAAAATTTTATTTTTTTTATTAAATATTTTTTTAATCAATTCAAATATATTTGTTCATTTCACTAAATAGAATTAATTTCATATTTTAAATTTTTTAAATCATACTTCCAATTTAATAAATTAAACAACCAACTTTTCTTCATTTTATTATACAAATTTTTGTAATATCGACGTGCGATTTACATTGTCTTCAATGGTCCAATAAATTATAAGAGGTTTACGTATAGCTTACGCTATCTTAAATTTCTTTCAATATTAATCATAATAAAAATTCAAATTCAAATACTTCATTTATAAATAACATATTTTAATAATTTGCAATATAGTTGTGTGATCTCTCTTCACCATCTGTATTATTTCATGTAGAGTACATGTATAACCGCGTTATCTTGTATCCTAAATATTATAATTTTATGGAAATAATTTTAATTTCAAAATAAATTTTCTCTTACTAAATTTTAATCAACTAACTTTATAATTTGTATAGATAGAACTACTTGACTTTTAGTTCTCCATTACACCTGAGGATACGTAGGAGTGGCAACTGACTCCGTCAAGTCAAAATAATTTTTTCCTTTTAAGATACAAATTAATATTTTAATGAATAATTTTTCTTCTTCTAAAATAAAAATAATTATTGTTTAGGGATTAAATAAATATTTTTCAAAATTAAAATAGATTTTCACAATTAATTTTAAGTAACCGTTTTTAAATAGACATTGCAGGGTGCTAATACCTTCCCTATACGTACATGACTCCTGAACTCATATTTGGTTTCAAAGATCATATTATTTTAAAGTTTTTCCAAAGTTTTCTTAAAATAAACTTTGATAACGAATCCTCTTGTAACATCCTAATTCTAAGTATCCCTAATCTGCTGAATTTTGACAAAACTTTTGTCAAAATTTTATAAAAATTAAATTGTTAGGAATTAGTTAAAGTGACTTTAGAGTTTTATATTCATTAGATAATTTGTGATTTTTTAGAATTTTTCTGGAATTTTTAAGAAATAATCAAAATTGGCCTATTTTGTGGGCATCTTAGCAAAAAAAAAATTACATTTGTGAAAGTGTAATTTTTAAGTTAAAAAAATAATAAAATAATTAAATTTTGACTTTTAAAAGTGATTAAGAGAGAGAAGATGCAAGAAAAATAATCTTCTTCTCCAACAAGCTTCCCGTAAGTTCTTTCCTCTGTGTTTCTCTCAAATACTCTCACTTTCAAGCTTGGTTTTGAGGGCCAAACTTTGATTTTTTTGAGAAGTTTGAAGAGGTAAATTTGTTACCCTCATCCTCCTCTACACTTGTATGATTTTATTTTTAAAAATGGTGCTTATTTAATTTTCTCTTCTTACTTAGATGAACTTGAATAGGAATGGGAAGAGTGTTATCTTGGTTTAATTGTTGTGATTTTACATCTAAGATACTAGAATCATCCTTGAAATGGAGGATCAGAAGTGGTTGAGCTAAAAGTCTAAGAACCCAAATTCACAAGTCACTGTTCACTAAATTTTGGGACTTGTATGGACTGAATTGAGAGTTTATGTCTTCATGAAAGTTGTAGCCCTTTTAATACTTGAAATTAAGCCACTAGTTTCACCTTAAACAGATATTTATAACTCAAGTTATGTCCATTTTACTAACAGGTGTTCTAGCTGTCACCTTAGGAGGTTGCCCTGTTCCAACGACCACAAATTTTGATTTACTGAGACTGATGAGTGTAAAATTAGGACTTGACTCCTCAATGAAAGTTGTAAGAAATCATATGCCTGAAATTTAGAAATTCGTTTCATGTCAATAGCTTGTGTGTAGCATGAGATATGGTCAAATTACTAAGGTATGTTCAAAGTGTTAATGTAGTTGAGCCCTATCAGAAATAGACACTGTAAACTGAAAACTGGCACTATTCTATAGGGTATTTGAACTTAATTCTTTCATAAAAGTTGTAGATAAATGAATCCTTAAAATTTAGAAACTAGTCTCACGTTAAAATATTAAGTATATCTTGAGTTATGGCAAAAACATTGAACCTTGTGCAATCTGCTCAAAAATTTCCCTGTCATGACTTTGACCAACTTTATTGTACAATCTATCTTGAATTAGAATTTGATCTCATCAATATTGTAGATAATTACATTATAGAAATTTAGGCTTTGACCTCATGCCAAAACAGTCTATATAACTCTAAAAAATTCCAAAGTACTGAACCTTGTTCATGTTCCCCATTAGGATTCTTCCTACTCTAAGTGTGTACCAACTAGGATGATTTTTTTTAAGTTAACTGTAAGGTAAATGTGAGCTTAACATATTACCAAAAATGGATTAACAAAACAAAATGAGTTTAAATTCTCACCAAATAAAATCAAAGAATTATAAGGTTCTAACTAGCATTTCGTTACGTGTATAGATTTCGTCAAAAATCAACTTCAAGCGTTGGAGAGAACAAAGGTGGACATAAAAGGTAAAGGGTGGGCTATGTAGTAAGGATTACATTATAAACTTGTTTAACCTTATTTGTTGAAGTTGTAACACCCTACTTTATAGACCCTCAATTAGAGAATTAGTGATTTTTTTTTATACTAATAATATTCCCCTCATATATAATAACAATGTATTAAACCATTAATCGCAAAAATAAACTTTAACAAGCAAATTTTTAATAACATATTTTAGAATTTCGTTGTTGCATAATGTACTTAAGGTAAACTTTCATAAATATTTAGATATCCTTTCACAGTAATACAAAGGGCAAAATGGTCAGTAAGTTCCCCGCATTACACAACACTGTTTATTGGAGAACTCAATTACCATTTCACCTAGCAACATAATTACATTCAGATAAAACATTAGTTACAGTTCTTTAAAATAATAAAGGCAACATTGGAGATAGCTTCCTACAGAGCAGCATAACTAAACAAAAAGAGTGGCTTCTACCCGGTACCATAAAGGTCTATGTACAACAAAATAATACCTACGACTAACCTTTGCCACTATACAAAAAAAACAAAGTAGTATCAGTCCTACTCCGAATCCATATCTTCAAACTCGGTGTTTAAAGGATTATAATCCTCTAGAATATCAACATCCATTTCCTCCTCCTCAGCTGGAGGGGGAATTGGTGGTGGTATGGGCTAAAAAGGATTATTATTGTCTAAGTCAAAGGTTAGTCTAATCCTTATGGTAATAGAGACACCACCTCCGGGTCCTACCGCGCTCCTAAAAAATATAGTAAGTATGCCCGCAAAAGTATGGGTGTGTCTATCCCAATCGTGCTGCCATCGATGTGGCTCTTGGCTAATGAGCCTGATCGTCATATTCATTTAGTGTGGAATCTGGGCCATCTCTTTCTGCTATAGGTGGTAACCGATCAGGTCCAATGAATACCGCAGGTACAGAGAAATAAAGAAAACAAAAAATTGATAGGGTGAGCCACAGTTCATACATCACGTTAAAATCAAACATCATAAACATTCATAGATCAATCGCATTCCAAATGAATGGTGATGATGTTGCATGATCCTAGTTTATTTTTCTAAAATGTCCATGCATGCGGGCTTGAATCATTTCTTAAATTAGTGTTGGGGTAGCCAGAAGTTGACACTACTAGGTATGGAAATCCACCCACAGGATTGTTGAGACCTACGCTCAAATATGAACCTAGTAGCTCACTGACCATGATATAAGACCGAGAAGTTTGTACCTCAGAGCGACAACAATTCATAACGACTTCTTAGTGTATGTCCGAGATGCGCAGCAGGGAGATGTTTTTCTGCAAGATAAGATGAGGTAGAAGAATGAGAAAAAGGACTTGGAGTTCCACTGCAATGAGAACGGGGTGATTAAGTTCTAGGACCAGGTGTACATTCCCCAAGTGGACGAGTTAAAGCAAATGATACTTGAGGAAGCGCATAAGAGCAGGATGAGTTTTCACCCCAGTGCGACTAAAATGTATCAGAATCTTCGAAAAAGATTTTTAAGGAACGGAATAAAGAGAGATGTGGCTGAATTTATGGCTAAATGCCTAACTTTTCAGGAGGTGAAGGTAGAGCATCAACATTCACCTGGGTTGCTGCAACCGTTGGAGATCCCTGATTGGAAATGGGACAGCATATCCATGGACTTTGTCTCTAATTTGCCAAGGACCGGGAATAATCATAATGCCATTTGGGTGATTGTGGATTGATTGACTAAGGTTGTACACTTTCTCCAGATTAACATGAAGTATAAATTGGAGAGACTTGCAAACTTATATGTGAGGGAGATAGTCTAGATGCATGGAGTGCTGACTAGTGTGATATTCGATAGAGACCCTAGGTTTACCTCGAGGTTCTAGGAGAGCCTACAAAAGGCATTGGGCACCAAGTTGAAGCTTAGTTCGGCATATCATCCACAGACAAACAACCAGACCAAGCAAACTATCCAGTCCCTGGAAGACTTGTTGAGAGCTTGTGTGCTTGAGTAGCAGGGGACTTGGGATGAATTTTTGCCATTGGTGAAATTCACATATAATAACAATTATCATGCTAGCATAGGGATGGCACCATTTGAGGCCTTATATGGGCGGAGGTGTAGGACTCTTTTGTGCTGGTATAAGGATGAGAGGCTATTCTGTGTGCACCAGACATGATCCAAAAACATAATGAACAAATTAAGATGATCCGAGAAAAGATGAAGGCAGCATAGAATAAGCATAAGAGTTATTATGATAAGAACAAGAAACCCTTGGAGTTTTAGGTGGGTGACCATGTGTTTTTGAAGGTCTCACCTGTGACTGGAGTTGGGAGAGCTCTAAAATCTCGAAAGCTATCTCCTAAGTTTATTGGGCCATTCGAAGTACTGAGTAGAATTGGTCCTGCTGCGTATCAGATAGCTTGCCTTCGAATCTCTCAAATCTACATCCAGTGTTCCATGTGTCACAACTTAGGCAATATGTGTCGGATCCTTCTCATGTGATTGATCTCGACCTAGTTCAAGTGAGAGAAGACTTGTCTTATGATGTATATCCAGTGAGGATAGCGGATCATTATGTTAAACAACTGAGGGGCAAAGAGATCTCATTGGTGAAGGTGATTTGGAGTTCAAGTGATGAGGGAGATGCCACATGGGAAACAAAGAGAAGAAAGAGGGAGTTGTATCACATTTGTTTATGTACCTTGTTTGAATTTCCAGGACAAAATTTCCTAAAGGAGGGGAGAGTTGTAATGCTCCAAATTTTGTAATATTGATTATTGTTATATATATATATATATATATATATATATATATATATATATATATAAACGTGAATAGATGTTAGAATTTTCACTTGAGTGAGTGATGATGATGTTGATGTGTATAAATGCAAATGGATGCATATAAGTGTGTTCATATATGATTGGACTGGATTGATTGGGCTGAGAAATAAGTTAAGTGTGCAATACTAGGTGTTCCCGCTGTAGCGAGAGGGCCCTGGGAGGAAGGCGTGAAACTCTTGCCTTCTCGCTGTAGAGAGAGGTCCATTGCTACAGCGACAAAGTGACAGTTTGGGGCGCATTTCTGGGAGCAGTCTCGCTGTGTCGAGAGGGCCTCACTGTAGCGAGATTCTGCAGAAACCAGGGTGTAGTTTCTGCTGAGATTTTTGCTGCAGTGACAAGAGGCGTCGCTGCAGCGAGAGTGTCACTACCAGAGGGTATTTGAAGAGGTGAGGGTTGGGAAAATTCATTTCTCATCTTCCTTATTCAAAATCTCTTTGATTCTCTCAACCCAAAACCCTATTTCATAGACTAAATTGCCTCCAAAGTCGTTTGTGAGTTAAATTGAAGGTTGGATTCGCGTTGGGAACGCTTGGAGGTGAGTTTTAATGGTTAAGGTTTCGGTCTCTCACCCTCATTCTCTGTTCTCTTGGTTTCCCTTGATTCTCATAGGATTCTTCAGTGTGTTTAAGACAAAATTCATGTGGGGATCACTTCCTTGGGTTGAATTCGTGTATGGGTCTTCAACCCGAGGTAAGGGGGGACTCTACCCTATCTCACTTGCTTGAGAATCCATTTGTTTACTATACTTTGTAATGTGATTGAGATAGGATGTATGAACTTGTCTATTTTGATGAATAATGCGTGGGGTATGATATTAACGATATTGAATAATATGAATGGTTGAAAGGATTGTGTGGAACATAATGTGTATAATGGAATAAATTACTGGATGAGAATTATGTTGAGATTGGTGTGTATGTGTGTGTGTGTGTTAGAAATATTGTGCGTCAAAGTAATGCGAATGAATATGGACACTTGTGTCATGTGTTGTGAACAAATGTGGGCCTATGTGCCGTGTAATGTGAATGACTATGGGCATTGTGCCGTGTGCTGTGTATGAATACTGTATGTGGTTGAAATGTGTGTGAATGGGCATGTCAAATGCCATTGTAATAATGCTATGAATGGTTCAGCGATACACTGGTGGTGTGGAAGATGGGGACGGTAGAAATACCTTGGAGAAGAGAGAGTGGTGGTGACAACAACAATGAGCGTGGATGCACCACAGACCACACACTCTCCTCCTGACTAGACCTCTGACCAACACCTTTATCGAGCAACTCGTGACCACCCACGTGGTATCTGTGAGGTGGGAGTAACTAGCGATCATCCATGGTGTGAAACTATAATCACAGTGCCATAGTGAGCGTAGCTACGTGCAGTAAGCGCATGTGTGTGTAAACTGATTTGGTGTCGTGAGTGCATCGGTTATGAATTGAAATGAAATGCTTGATAGTGTTGCGTGTAATTGACTATGATTGAATAGAATATGTGAGAATATGGGTGAAATATGCAAGGTGAGTCTCTATGTTATCCATGTGTGTTAGATAGTGTAGAGTACTCACCCTTACATTTATTTTTCAAGTGACCAAGACGATCAGCATTGGACTTAGTGAGAGATGGACAAAACTGCTATAGGACTTAGATTTTAATCTGAAAATGTGATGTATTTGGATTAGTCCTGTAGCAGTTACTTAATCAAAACTTGTAAACCTTTACCATTTGAATATTTGTTGAAACTATGCTTGGGAAATTCTATTTAAATTGAGAATTTTTATTATTCTCATGTTGTGAAACTTATTATTTTTGAAATTAAATTAAGATGTTACATTGTATATCATTGTCATGTGAGCAAGGAGGAGAACACGGGACATTTTTGTGCATGTTACTGAGAAACCTATTTTCGTATTTAACTGAACCTAAAAAGTATTTTTCTCAAGTGGTGTTATTTTATTAGTATTTTTGTATAAAAATAGAGACTATAATGAAATTATCCTCACTAGTTTGATAAATTTTAGACTAAAAGTAAAATAGTTATGATTTATCTATTTAACTGATTCTAAAAGGTATGTTACTGTGAGAACAGAGAATGTTTAGGACCTATTCTAGAATCTAAAGGTTATAAAATTTTACTTATATTTTTCCATGAAACTAACTAACCAAAGTGAAATAATGCAACTAGTTTCATGAGTTTTGGTAATGAATTGAATGGTTTATGATTTTTTCAATATGTTTTTGTTGAGTTGTGCTATTATGTGATATGTACTGAGAAATTAAAGCACGAATTGATGTATGTGAATAGTTTGATTTTTAAAGTATTTTTACATGAAAATAAACATTTTAAGGAGAATAACCTCACTAGTTTCATGCGTTTTGGATGAGAAATGAATTTACTGAATAGTTTCTAAGGTGCTGGCTATTTAGTGAATTAATCTGAGAGCAGCAGAGATGAATTGAGGTTTAACGCATTCTCTAGAAGTGTTTAAATTTTTATTTTAATTCTATATTATAATAGACATTTAAAGGAAGAAAACCTTGGTGATTTCATGATGTTTGGACTTGTATTGAATTAGTTATGGAATTTTCAATTTGCTTCATGAAATCTGGAAATTTCTTATTGTTAGTCATGTCCATGTGATTAGTTGTTCTCTTGAAATAGAGATATTATAATATACCTTGATGAACAGAGATTTGTTGCATAAAGATTTTGTCGCTAATCCTCATCAAAATATGCAAAAAGAATAAAAAATAATGTAGTTTAGGATGCAAGCCTAGGTTGTTTCCAGTGACATTAGTTAAAAACATACATCAATCATGTTGTAAAATAACTGAGAAAGCAAGTAAACAAGGGGGTTTTGTGACTCCAAGTTCAATATATTTTAGCAGAAAACTAAATTAGAAAGTTCAATCAATAAAATGTAGTAACCCCTTCTTTGTCCACATAGATTCTATCCCCATTCCTCCCTTCTTTGTCCACATAGATTCTATCCCCATTCCTCTTTAAATTTAATACTCTTTCTTCTTCTTTGAATTAGGTTAATTTAACAAGCGAAAATCAATCTTAAATTCCCATACAAAATTAAGTAAATCAATGGGCTCCAATCTCTCATCCCTAAGATTAAGCAAGTTAAGGATTGAACTCAGAATTAAGCAAATCAACTTCAAAACCTCATTAAAATGAATTAGGGTTAATTAAGCAATGCCCCCTCATTCAACCATTAATTTAGTTCAAGAGATTGGGGGAAAACAAATTCATGAAAAAAGGATTCGTATTAACATTAAAGACCCAGGAATTCAAGAATCTTTATGAACTCACTAAGGATTACAAGAAGTTTAGCCCTTCATGAGGATGGATCCCACCATTACAAAGTGAAATTAAAGAGAAATCAGTAACATCAAGATGAAAAATCAAAGAAAAGTGAAGAAGAAATGGAATTCAAATCCTAGGTTGGACCCCTTGGCTGTCACCCAAGACTGACCTAAGCTCTACAGAAGTATCATAATTTTGTAAAAAATCTAAAGTGTAAAAGTCTGCTAACCCTAAATGATAAAAATCTATTTATAATGAAGTTGACATCCTTCATAGTAACTACTATCATCCATTATAGTAGCCACGTGCAGCTCCCAAAATTTTTCCTTCTTCTCTTTAGTAGCTACTATGGTAAATGAAAGTAGCCATGCACAACTCTACTGTCATCTGGGACTCTTTGTAATGTCTACTATCATTTACGATAGTGGACATGCACAAGTCTGCAGCATTCTGGGATCTTTGTAGTGTCCATTATTGCATGTGATAGTAGTTACTTTGGCCTGCCCTTTGGAATTGGCTTGCTGTAGTGATTACTATGGTATCTGAAAGTAGTTACTTTCACCTCAAATTTTCTCCAAAGCCAAAAATTCATAGAATAAGTCTGAAAATTCCCACACAATTATTCAAATGATCAAAATTACAAAATATATCTATATAAATCAATGTAAAATAGTCAAAAATTAAGAAACCTGTGATATTTGACGTAAATGAGATTTTCATGTTATTTACACTTTCTAAGTCTATTTTTCTATTAAAAAACAATAAGATTGTAAGCAAAAATTCAATAAAATATGGATTCATCATACCTATTGGACAATTATTGGTTATGAAATTGTTGTGTTTGTGTTTGTGTTTGGTATTGTGATTGTGAAAGAGGTTGAATACGCCACGATATAGGCAAGGAGAAAATAGTGTTGGTCTGACCATAGGGGATAGGAGAGCACCCAAGACTTACAGGGGACTAATCATAGCTAACTTGTGTCATAGGCAGTGAGAACTTTGCTAGCTTATCGTGACAAGCACTAGAGCATACCAAGATTACTTAGAGTGTGGGTTATTGGTAGTGATCATAAAATGAGAATTGTGTACTTATGTTCTGTCTTTGGTAAAAGGAGAAGATGTACCTATGGCACTAGTCGGATTTAGGCACAAAACTATCAATCTCAACCTGAAAATAAAATGTTTGATGATTAATTAATTACTCCATGGAGAAATCATAAACAAAAGACATCGAATGATTGTTGTCTGATGCTTGAATGTTGTTTTGTTAATTTAAGCACAAGTATTGTTTGATGCTTAAATGTTATTTCGTTCATTTAAGCATGTGTATTGTTGAAGCTTGGTATTACTTGATGCTTAAATGTTGTTTTGTTCATTTAAGTACAAGTATTATTTTATGCTTGAATGTTATTTCATTCATTTAAGCATATGTATTATTGATGTTTGGTATCGTTGAAGCTTGAATGATGTTTTATTCATTTAAACATGATTATTGCCTATTAAATTGTTTATAAATATTTGTACTCACCCCTATCTTTTTCTGTGATGTGTCCAATATGTACATGGATGCAGAATGAGTGGAAGTGCACCAATCTCCCCTGCGCGTACCTTGACCTTTAGTATGGGAGTTGGGAAATGGAGTTTCAATGACTCTAACCAGACCATCATATTTGAAGGTTTTATGATCTTAACCATATCTACTATTAATAACCCTTTTGTTAATCCCACTATTATACAGGGAGAAGTTAGAGTGAAGGTACCTTTTCCTCTCTGCCATGCAGCTGCATGCCTTGACATTGATCTTGATCCTCCTCCAAATGGATTCGATGATTGAGGAAAGAGTTAAGAAGAAAGGAGAAGTCTATATTATTTATGTATTTTGTGTTGTATGCTTTCCTAATTTGATAACAATTTAGATGGTATGTAATATTATGTTATGCACTTTGAACCTTATGCCTTATGACATAACTTTATCTATTTATATGTATTAAGTATGTTGGTGTGTATTTATTTGGGATAAAGTAGTTGATAAATGTTTTATCCCTTACTCAACCTCATTTTCATTGTTATTATTGCATATTTGTTTTATTTATTATTTAATTTTTGTTTTATTTTGTTTTGTTTTGTTTTGTTTGTTTTAATTTAGAAGAATTTAAATTTTGGCAAATGCAGGAGATCTCGCTCAAGTGAGACTGAGTTTTTTGAACTAGGTGTTCTAGAGCATTCTCGTCTAGGCAAGAAGGGATAATGTCACTCCAACTGTCCTCTCGCCCAGGTGAGAAGGCACAAGAGAAGATAAGAGCTCTCTAGACCAATTCTTGCTCAAGCGAGAAGGCATCTCGCTCAATTGAGATTATCAAAAAACATATATAATTCTTCTGTCTAGTGTTCTTGCCTAGGCGAGAATGGATCTCACTTAAGCTAGAGTCCTCTTGCTTAAGTGAGAAGTGGCAAGTTGAAAAAGGTATTTAAGGAAATTTCTGTTTTGAAACTTGCATTACAATCCAAGGAACTTTTTCTCATTTTTCTCTCTGAACTCTCATTTCCCTTTCTCAAAGAAAACCCCTTCAAACTTTGAACTTCTTTGAAATTCAAGCTTGGACATTTGTTCCGATCAACTCCAAGTAAGTTTCTCATAACTTAGTTCTTTAGTCTTCCATTTACTTCATCTGATTTCTCCTTTCTCAAAAAAGTGCTATATTTTGTAACATTTAGGAAGAGCTCAGTCCTTTGGATGATATCTTTCACAAATCTCTTCACAAATCTTCTCATCGAAGTAAGGAGAGTTTTATCATATCATTAGAACATAGTATACATTTTGTACTCATGAAAGTATGATGGTGTATTTCTTTGTCTTATGAATATATGCTTAAACGAGATTTTGGTTGTTTGTATAAGATTGATGAAGAGCGTTTGACTGTTCTTGAATGATAAAATGTATTTTTATGTAAATGTGACTTAGACTATGTTTTAGACTATGTTTGGACGTGTGTGTGATCTTAAGCACGATTCATTTAACTAAATAATAAGAAAAAGATAGAAGAAAGTACATTACCAATAAAAATGATTAAAGGGATTAGTGTCAATAGTTATGGAGATACACTCGGGTATAGGAGATGGAGCTGATTTTGGAAGTTTGGGGGAAATGTAGGATGGTGAATGACATTGACATTTGTGTACACAATCTATTGAGAGCAAATGCATCACATAGCCTCACACTCATTTCCTGACTATTTGTGGACAAGTGTACACGTCAAAAAGTAATAAAGGGCTCTAAAGTAAGTTCCTGAAATATCGTCTCGCAAGGATTATTTTCAATTACTAAGAAATTATTAATTTAATTGTTTGAACTTAGAGGATGAAAAATTAAATATAACAAGGATTTGAATATGAAATTTATTTATGAGAAATTAAAATAGTCCAACCTATAACAATAAACTAATCGAGAAGAACCTAAGACGTATGGTTTCATCTTTACACTTCTCTATGTTCTCTTTTAGATTAATTCTAATTTCGATTTCCTTATGATTGCGAACTGAAAATACTAAATCTATTAACACCTAATAACCATGTAATATTAACAGTATTTTCTCTAAACTATCACCCTAATGGTCATGCAAGATAAAAGGAAGAGAAAACATAAAGTGCCTATGAGCTATTAACTAAATAACGATTGAAAGAGAATAATTAAGCTTGATCCACCAAATCCTGTCTCGTTTTATCCTATAAATCTATTAATTATACATGGTATGATTTCCTACAATATAATTAATTATGGTATGTTCAAGAGTTATCAATTCTGACATATAAATATAGTGCAATAGGATAACACCAATCAAGAAGGGAAACATGAAATAATCATAATTCATAAAAATCTCAGAGTCATGTAAAGAATCCACCATAACCCTAGTTATGGATTTAGCTATGCATAATATAAAAGAAAATCAAAATAAAATAAATCAATTTATAGTAAACGAAAATAAACACAAACTAGAGGAGTCTCCAATGGAGAAGAGATGAGGAGAGCTCTTGATCCGATGCACTCCCAAAGTTCTCGTAGTCATTAGCGACTGGCCAAACCCAAGGTTGAAAGATTTGAAAAAAAATGTGGGTGTGTTGATTGCTGTGAAATCCTATTTTTCAACTAATTTTGGTCCAAAATGCACCAAAATCCAGTTATGGTCTTCTTATAGTAATTTACATAATAATCATACAAAATTAGTGTAAAAGCTTGATAAAATAATGGTCACAAATAAATATATAAGCTATAAAAGTATGTTAAAATACAAACTTATTATTGACTAAAACTCCTTACTAGACTTTGCTAAGTGGCCTGCTATTGTGTACGTTGTATCCGTATGTATAAGCTAACCGGCGATTATTCACCTATATATCTACAAGATCTCATGAAATGCTAGAGGCATCAATTAACTGTGACCACGGTGCATAAGAAAGAATGTATTTGTTAACATATTTCTGATCACGTGACTGAATATGTATATGTTTATGGCAATTGCTAACATATTTGTTATTGTGTTCGATGTTGTGATATTTTAAGTGATTATGTTTTAGTGGTGAGAATGACTAACACTTAGAGACCTATTAGATTGTCTGAGTGGCTTGTAAGTAATAGATTGAATTATGTATTTAGAGAATGGTAGCAAATCTACCCTTGTATATTTGTAATAGATAGTAAGGATGGGTCCAGAATCTTTTTTACCTTAGAGATGAATATAGGGTATAATGTTCCTTTTGATTACCTCATTAATAATAGGATCCATTATACCCTCGGCTTACTCTCTCTCTCTCTCTCTCTCTCTATGTATATATATATATATATATATACATAGAGAGAGAGAGGGAGAGAGGGAGAGAGGGACGGACGATTCAGACACCCTATGTTGTGAACTATATATATAACTTCCACGACGACGATCAGATGGGGAGACCGATTACATTCACCCAAGAGCAGGTAATTGGCACAAAGGTCTTTACCGATGCCAAAGATCATTACGTCGAGGACTTGACACCGAAAGAGTTGGCAGAGATAGAAGGCTGGTTTGAGGATAATGACTAGGATCATATCCTCAGTATTTTGGTATGAATATACACTACTCATTAATGCTTAGATTATTTTTATAATGTAATTATGTAAATCAAGTCCTAATGTATTTTTGGTAGTGACCTGTAAATAGTAAACCTTTGTATATAAATAAAATTCAATGTATATATATTTTCTACTACTGAAGTGTAATCTTATTTAGTAAATCGTAATGCAGTAATAATTAATTACTCTTTTCCATCCAAAATGCCTTTACACATTCTTAAATTAAATAATAGAATAAAAGTTTTAAATTTTTCATAAATTTTCATATTATAATTATAAGAAATTCACTCTATTTCTTCTTACTTCATTATAAATTATTATATTTAAAGAAAAAGAAAAATTAAGGACATCACACAATTCTTTTCCTTGCTCCTTTTATCCTTATATTTTCAATCACCTCCATTCTTAAGCCATCTTTCTCTTTATTAATTTTTACTTCAACATTTGAATTGACTATTTTTTTTTTATTTCTCAAGGTTATAACACTACATTTAACCTTAGGTATTTATTAAAATGAACTAGGAGAATTTTTAGCTACATCTTGAGCTAGTTGTCCACATTGAGCTTCAATATTATGAATTATATTTCAATATTCATGAAGATGGTCTTTGTCTTATTCATGAAATTTGATGTTTGCAATATAAACTTCTCAAGTACACTTTTCCAATAATAACATTTTTTTTCACTTTATTGGTATTGAAATGATGAATTGCCTTAATTCTTTGAAAGGAAAGCTTTTGTTGAGATAAATCTCGCGCAAGCGAGATTGAGCGTGCAGGAATACAATGTTGCAGGGCTATCTCGCTCAGGCGAGGTGATTCTCGTTCAAGCGAAATAAGATAAATTCAGCCTAACTGGCACCTTGCCCAAGCGAGAGTGATCCCGCCCAAGCGAGATGGGATCTTGCCCAAGCGAGATATGTCGCATAGGTGAGGACTCAAATATCTTGCTCTCTAGGCGCCAAATTTTAGTTGTGATATTTATTTATTCTCTCCTTAATTTATTATTGTTGTATTCTCAGTATTGCAAAGTTCAAAATTCTTAGCTAAATACATTTATTAAAAAGAGAACTTCATAAATTTGCTATAATAAAGTCAATTATACAATAAATTTTTATTTTATGTTAAATTATTAGTAAGGAAATATACATTGTACGGATTTAAAATTTTAGGGTGTTACAATTATAGAATTACAAGATTATGAGCACTTATCCCTAAGATACAATTAATCTTGGCAATTAACTCAGATATAAAAAACTAATTCAATTTCCATTGATAAAAGTTCTCTAAGTTCAATTAATTGAATTGTCATCCAACAAATGCATTAAAACTAGAATTAATTGCTCAATCTAACCAGAAACTCAAGGTTTAGATCCAAATCAAATCAACATCTCAAATTTGGATCCATAGATCCCTAACAAAAGAGTTTAGAACAACATTACAAATAGAAAAAAGAAAGAAAGAAAAGAAGAAGAGCAGCAGAAATTCATCTTCAAATCAAATCCCCAATTTGATTCCTTAATAATTGAAGCTTGGAAGTTGCCCCCAATCTCTCTCCCTAACTCTCCTAAGAAGTAAAAATGAAATGAAAACGAAAAAATGATAAAAGATCCCAAATCTCTGAGTTGAATTCATATTTATAGTTTTCCCATGTTTCTGGCATGGTTACTATATGTGGAGAAAGTAACTACGCAGAAAGCTTCATGTGTGTTTTCAAGGCTGGATAGTCACTATTATTGAAGAAAGTAGTCACGCAGAGGCGCTTTCCCAAAGTTGGCTTGCCCGTGTTCACTATATATGCGTAAAGGAGTCATGTGCAAGCTCTCTTCATGTCATGCTTCTTTGTAGTGTTCACTATTTTTAAAAATAGTGATAACACCTAGTATGTTTGGATGCACCTATTCACTCTTGGTACAGAGATGAGTCACGTGCAGTTGTGTTCCATCTAAAAGGCTTGGGCATGATCACTATATAAGTAGAAAGTGATCACGTGCACCATCGCTCTTGGATATAGGCTTTATAATATTCACTTTCCATAGAAATAGTGAATACTTTCATTCTTGCTTCTGGAAAATAGCTCTATAGTGTTCACTTTTCATAGAAATAGTGAATACTTTCATCATTCTCTGCTAAATGAACCTCAAAGTTGTCACTTTATGAGCCAATAGTGATCACGCTCAGCATACAACCTTGGATTCTTAACTCTTTATGTCCAGATTTGGCACTTTCTTTTACTTCCTCTTCTTGAATCTTAGCCTCATGACTCTTAGCTCAGAATTTCTTATAAAAGTTTATTTTAATCAACAATTTATACCAGAAATGCATAAAATCTAAAATAAATAAACTATTTAAAAGAATTTGAACACTTTAGCATTTTTATGGAATTTTTAGCTTTCTCAATCAACTTTTCTATTAAAAACTTGCTAGAAATTAAACTAAAATACTTGTAAAATATGGTTTTATCACCAATCTCATTCTCTACGATTTCTCTTTCTTGATGCTTTTCCATTGCACTAGGGGAGATTACTTTTGCAATTATTTCCTAACTTACAATAGAGAGAGAGAGAGAGAGAGAAAATTTGTGAAAGAAACACACATGTTTGTCACCTTTAAGTTTTCTGAGACAGTTGAGAACTACACCCTTCTTTCCTTGACCTTGCAATGCCATTTATTCATTTCCAAGGACGTCAAGCCCCTTATTCATCCATCCTCTCAAATCCTTGAAGCTTTCTTCCTTTTGTTCCTTAATCAAGATCACCAAATGTAAGTTTAAAGGTCACAAACTTTTCTTATTCTTTTCATGTCATTTTGATCGTAACTCCTTACTCCATTCTCTGCAATTTCCTTTCATTTTAGTCAAATATACAACTCCGTCACTTAGCACATCACTGTATTTTCAATACACAAAAAGGACCATGAATTTGAGAGGAGCTGTTGCACTCAATCATCTTAGCACATCATTGTATTTTCAATACACAAAAAGGACCATGAATTTGAGAGGAGCTATTGCACTCAATCATCTTAGCACATTACTGTATTTTCAATACACAAAAAGGACCACGAATTTGAGAGGAGTTGTTGCACTCAATCATCTCACCTTCTTCATTCTTTTCTCAAACAACCAACAAGGTAAGGGAAGTCTATTGTTTGTTTAGAATGTCTTAGATTTGTTGTATAATGATGTGTGTTGATGAAATATTGAACTTGACCTAGTTATACGTGTGCACGTCTTGAAAATCCCTTCTGTGATGAATGTTAGCCTTGGAGCATCCTTGAGAATAACTATGTGCATGAATATTTCACTATTTTGATGATTGCATGTTGTTTTGTTAAAAATATTCCTTTTCTCTCATTTTTGTGACCTTAATGGCCTTGATCCAACCTTAATGAAGGGAAAAATATGATGTGCTATTACGTTATTTGAGCTGCACAATTGTTTAGATTAAAAGGATTCTCTAATCTATTCATTGTTTGTCAATATTGATCTTGGCTCTATGTTCAAAATGTGATTTAATATGTGTAGAATCAATAAGGTGATTGAATATAATGATTGCCTAGGAGTGTATGTGAATTTGGCATCTATTATGTGTATAAAAAAGAAAAATGTATGCTTTATTACTTTGTTGTGTGTCTCGGCCCTAAACCAAAATTTGTGGGAGGAAGAGTTTTGAAACCATTGCATAGATTGTGGAGTTATGCTCCTTGAAGTCACCTAGATAGTTGAGACATAAAAGAGAGAAATATGTGTTGCATAAGTAGAATTTTAACAATAAAACAGATAAGAAAAATAGAGAAGTGCATAAAATAAGACAATATAATAAGGCTAATTCACAGAATGGTTAAGAGAAATTCTTAAAGAATATATTAGAATGTAACTAAAATTAAATTGGGTAATTTTGCCTAAGTAATGAGAGTGTCTAAGAGTGAACCATAGTGGAAAATTAGGAAATTTTCACTAAAACCTCAATAGTGAACAACTTCAAGCTATATTCGGAAAATGTCGGTATACAAAGTTAGTTACACTTGGGGAGCAATTCATAACTACTCTCCAAGTGCCACTACACTATGACTATCATAATCTAAGTCACTACCATTCGTTACTTTCAAACTACAACACCAATCACAACACAACTCTATCTTTACCATGTATGTTGTCAGCTTAAATTGTTGCATCCATGCAACCTAATTGTTAACCTACAATTCACCATTTCATCTCTCCATTCTCCCACTATTGATCACTCCTTATCACTACACATCATCTCTTCACATCATTAGAAGGATGTTACATCTCTTCTCTTTCTCTATTGATGAACTAGACATGACCTTTGAAGATTAAAATGACTCAAAGGAGGTAGTGCAAAACAACAACCAGGCAATGGTAGAAGTGTTGATGAAGTAGATTGACTTCCTTGCAGAGTCACTAAATCACTCACAATTCAAACCAAAGGCATAAAAAAGAGAGAAGAGTGAGAGAATGCAATGGAGAAGAGAGAAAAACTTAAGACATAGAAGCCAAGAAACAATTTAGGGTTTGAGAGAAAAATAAGAACTAGAGAGTAGCTACGTGGCAATCACTCTACGTCATAATTGCTAGATGTCTAAAATGGCTTAGTGTTTGTTTTACCTTCTACTACCTTAGACCTATTTGATATTCTTCCTTTTTGGCAAAGAGCTACAAGAGTAAGAAGTCATTATGATGTCGTTGATCTTCCCTTAGTATTGCTACATAATGATTTTAAGGATTTTTTTTTTTTTGTTTGAACCTTGTTTTTTAAAGAAGGGTTCTTCTTTTGCTATACTTTTGTCTATTTCTAATTGAGTTTTGAGTTATATGTTTGGTTTTATTTTTTTATTTTTTAGTTTTGTTATTTGGAACTAAATTCATAGTTAGAGTTATGGTAGATATTATATTACAAACTTTGTTTTTATTTATTTATTCATTTTAATGAATTTATCTTTTTATCTAATTGGGATTTGTTTTATTACTTTAAATGCCAACCTTGTTACTATCTAACTTACTTGTGTGATAGGCAATCAAACCATTACTAATTAATGGAATTGTAGTGCAGATTAAATTTAAAATTTTGTATGATTAATCTTAATACTAAATTATCAATCAATTATTAAATTTAAAAACTTATTATTTCATAAGACTTATCAAATTCTATATCTTTCATGATCACTAAGGATATAATTTTAAGAAAAAACTATCAATGTTACATGATAATTGCATATTGATAAATTTAAAATAAGTGGTTGCTCATTGATTAAAAAGTAATTCATAAAAGGAATTGAATACAATGCTTGCTAAACAACATAGGTGAAGCCAAATGCCCTAGGTTCGTTCATAATAAACCATGTTACCATTAATAGCTATTTTAGATCATTCTCTCTTTTTTTTTTTTGTTCTTTCTCTTTACATTGTATTTTATTGCCATTTATTTTGTTGTCTCTACACTATTTCTAAACAATCAATCAATTTTAATTTACATAAATAATTAGAGGTTGATAATATTAGTAATTTCTACCTAAATTTGTGTAATAATATCTTGAAATTTTAGTAGTTTCATTATTACTTGTTGATAAGTACATTTATTCATATTTTTCATAAGAAGTCGTATAATGGTGAAGTGACAAATAAGGTACAATAGTACTCCCATGTGGTAAATTCTAGCATGGTACGGGCCTCGTAACCATTTGAATTTACTAAAAGTATTAGGGTGGTAGGTGTAACTCAAATATTGATAAGTCATAAATAAGGTACAATAATGCCCCATGTGAAAAATTCTAGCATGGCATGGGCCTCATAACCATTTGAATTTACTAAAAGTATTAGGGTGGTAAGTGTAACTTTGTGCTATAATCCTATAATGCACACTAATGATGTGTTTTATATTTATAGGTTGAGTCGCTTTAGTGGCCTTTAAATAGTTCATTTGACCTATTTAGTGAGTGAGTTATATGTTGTCCTATAAGGTTGACCATTAATTTAGGCCTCCCTTGATCTAACCCAAAATAAGAGCCCCTAATTTAGTGGATCAGAGAAGGTGATATGCTAATCTTATTATTGAAAATCTTTGTTTACGATATAATGATGGAGTTTGTATAAGTCTTTTTGAGAATCACTCTTCAAAATTTTAAAATAATTTATTTGGATGCTAATAAAAATTTAATTTATACTCCTTAGGATTAGGATTAGTGTTTGACCATACTTTAAATATTTACATTTGAACACATTCAAAAAATTCTTATTTGAATGCATTTTGGGTTGAAGCATGTATTTCTTCAATTTGTTCTTTTTTCTTTAAAGCAAAACTTTAGTTAAAGAAAAATGACCTTACATAATTTTTTAGTAAATTAAATTCTCCTCCTTTAAAGGTGCATATATTACACTATCATACCTTCTACTTTAAAATATATAATATCCTTTTTTAAAAAATAAAAGATATCATAATTTAATATATTTTAACTTTTTCATTAAAGCATTGTTAAATACCTGTTTGACATTTTTTTTTTACTAAAATACTCTTTTTAATAAATTTTATTCTTTTTCATCAATTATTTAAGAAGTTCAATATATCTTTCATGGAATTACAAGCACTTGTTATTAATATAAATATTTTAAAAGCTTGTTTTGACATCAAATAATGAAAAAGAATTAAAAAATCTTCTCATAAAAAAATACATCCTTATATTTTAGTAAAAATATTGTCAAACATGTTTAAAAATGTTTTGATGAAAAACTTAAAATAAATTAAATTGTGATTTATTTTATTTTATTTTATTAGAAAAAAGGACTATTTAAATTTAAAGTAGAAAAAAAGGTAATATAATAAAAACATAATTTTTGTTTGGCATTTTAAAACTTTCCATCCTTAATTTTTGTCAAAAGTTATTATTGCATTTCTATTTTTTTATTTTAGAAAGTTTTCTTTTATTTTTAAATTTTAATTGTAAGAATATCACTTTATTTTTTTAAAAAAAATTATAAGAAGCTGTGGAATTTTGTTTTTTTTTTTTTTGTTACTTTAGTTGTTTCCTATGCAAGTCTCTTTGAAAATAGAAAACAAATATACCAAGATGTTATTTTTATAATTAAAATAAGTAGCCCTTGATTTGTTTTTACAAGAACAAAACTTTCTTTTATTAAAAAGTTAAAAAAGAAAAATTCAACAAATTTCTTGAGTGTAATAAAAGAACTAATTTAAATTAAAAATAATAATAATGATAGTTATAGCTATTTAAAATTAATGAAAGTTTGAATATTAGGTACTCTTTGTTATTTTCTTATCCATCTCAATACTACGTGTCTTAATTTTATTTTTATATTTTAAAAATCTTTTATGCTGATATTTAATCATGAGTTCTTACATATAAAAGCGTTGATTTTTCTATTAATTAATATCAAAATTATATTAATAGAATATTTTAATAAATAAAAAATATAAGTACTAATTTTACCTTGTGAGAACACAAATTAAATTCTTTTTCTATATCAAATGATTTCTTTGTGATTTTTGTTTTTCATTTTCTCACTTGAAATATTATAACTTTTTTTTAAGTTAGTGAGTTTTATTTTATTTTATTTTACTGTCACATATTTTATAATTTTTTCTATTTAATCTTCAATAAATTCGTAATATTTAAAAGGACTAAATAAAAAATTAAATAAAAGAATCAAATAATAAAATTATGAACGCTTAAAACACAAATATTAATTAATTCTATATATATATATATATATATATATGGGGGGAAATTTGACTGTTCACAATCTAGCGTAGACAGTGGACACCATACAATTGATTCACCTTAGCCATTTGCTCTTTTTCTCATGGATTCACGATGCATTACTTCATCTTCCACTTTTCATTTATGTCTCAAAATCAAGAGATGTGCAAAACCAAATCCATCGTGGGCAAGAAATCCACTTAAGAACACAACCACCATCACAACAACTGGCTTTAAAATGGGCAAGTATGACATGATTTAGCACAACATATTTCATTCTCTTTTTTTGTCTTGTCGGAGTGTCTTTGCTCTTCTCTGTCTGAATATTATGTGATTTTCAACTCCTCTCAGCCTCAACTGGCAACAGCAAAGGCCAGTGATTAGAAGAAAGACCCAGAAATGCTCCACTCAGTTCAGCAAAAACACTACTAGCTTTAGCAAAGTAGCTGAGAAGAAAGAGGGTACTGTTGCTGGTGCAGTTGCTATTGTCATTGGCACTAGTATTGGTACTGGAATTCTTGCTCTTCCAGCAAAAGCCTTCCCTGCAGTACTAACTACCTCTTTTCTGAGTTGCAAAAGAACAACAGCCTTTGAATCAAAAAGTGTTTTGTCCTTTTCATGTTGACATGTCCAAAACATTTGTGTACTATTGCAGGGACTTATTCCAAGTTCTATAGCAGTGATAGTTTGCTGGATTTTCCTCCTTGTTGAAGCATTTTTGCTAGTTGAAATTAATGTGAGTTTGATGAGAAAGAGAGAAAGAAAAGAAAAAGACAATGAGTTGGAAGTTATTTCTATAAGAACCATGGCCCAAGAAACACTTGGGGACTTAGGTGGCACATTAGCTACTATTGCCTATGTTTTCTTGGGATATAGTTCCATGGTTGCATATAGTTCCAAGTCTGGGGAGATCCTTTTCCAATTCATCAACCTCCCAGCACCAGTTTCTGGCTGTCTTTTCACTTTACTCTTCACAATGCTTGTCTCAATTTGGGGAACTCGTGCAACTGATCAAGTCAACCAATATTTAACAGCTTCTATGATTGGTATGCTATGCATGCTTGTGAATTGTTATTGGCATTATGCAGTATAATATGATGGGGAAAACCCATTCTTTGATCTATATTTAATGGCATTGTGCAAAATTGACCAGAATTTAACAAATTTTAAGCTAGAACTTTGTGATGGTAACAAGCAGGTTTATTGTTGGCTATTGAGGTGTTAGCTGTTGTGTTTGGAGGATGGTCAGGAGTTGGGGGCATTAGTGACTGGGAAAAGATTCCAGCAACAATTCCTGTGATTATTTTTTCCTTGGTGTTTCATGATCTCGCACCATGTAAGAATGAGAGATTTTTAATGCATAGTTTTTTTTTCCTTTCATCTATTAGTTTTGTTTGGCTAAAAAGTTTTGCTTCTAAAAATTTTGCAGTTCTCTGTGCTTATTTGGAAGGTGACCTTCGTCGTGTAAAAGTTTCAGTTTTCCTCGGTAGCCTTGTGCCACTGGTGGCATTGCTTGTCTGGGATGCAATTGCACTTGGTCTTGCAGCTGAAGCAGAAAATGTAGTTGATCCGGTTGAACTGTTATATAGGTAGAGAATAATTTGGGATACAGTTGTGTTGTTAATGTTTAACTATAAAGTTAGAGGCAATTCTGGGGAGCTTAATCAAAAATCACTAACAGTAGTCTCAGATAATAGATTGTTACGAGTATTAAAGGATTGATCCTAGCATATCCATAATCAGAAGACCGTTATTTTTAACATCAAATAATTAAAATTCATAAATGTCAAATTTTCAGGTTAAAATGGAGTGGCGTTTCTGTTATGGTGGGCGCCTTCTCACTTTTAGCAGTAGGTACATCACTTATTTGCACCCTCCTAGGCTTCTTAGAGTTCTTCAAGGAGCAACTCAGAAACCAAACCTGGCATTCCTCTCCAGCAAAAGAGGTAAAAGAAAATTATGTACCTTCAATACCTTGACTAAGTTACTGTATATTTGTATCATTGCAAATGCAAAAAGAAGAATCATGCTATACTTTAATGAAGAAATCTCCTTGGACAGAGAAATTGGTGGGCCAGGAACAAAATGAATGTCACAGCTGTGACAATGGTAGTTGCTCCTTCTCTCTTTGTCTCAACAATATTTCCAGATGCATTCTCTGCTGCCACAGATGTTGCTGTAAGTTGAGGACGAATCTATTTCTTTGTGGGACATTTGGTGATAGTCTTCATAAATTAAGTAGATTTTCATCTAATCACATTTAACAAATTATGCGTTTGGTGTTTATTATTTGTTTTGTTGTGAACTAGGGGAGCTATTGCATGACAGTGCTCTATGGAGTTCTCCCACCTGCAATGGCATGGGCAATGCACAAGAGGGAACCTGAACTTTCTGGTCAAAAGAACTTATTAAATGCAAATCCAGCGCTTTTTGTGGCTGAACTATTTGCATGTGGCATTGTATTGGAGCAAATTCTGCAAGATATATTAGTACTTCACTCGTAATAATAAATACCTTTCTCTTGTTTAAACATAATAAATATAATTTGGAGTCTGGAGGAGAAGGTTTTCCTGATAAGGCCTGCTTTTGCAATAGAGTCGTGTGTGTTGAATTTGAAGGAAAGAAGATATGTCATGGTGCCAAAGGTTGAATCTGAAGCATTTTTAAGAAATATAGAACTTGCTAGCTATATTTGACTTGGCTGCAAAGCTTGAATCCTTATTCAAATATTTTGTTCTGCCATAAATTCAAGTCCGTTTTCATACAGCTCCACGTTTGCATCTTGAATTATTTTAATATATTGCACATTTGATAAGGTAGCATATGTTTACAATATACATAGTAGCAAATGGCTACGTACCCTTCAGGTTTTCAGAATTCTCTAATAAAGAGATGTTAAAATTGATGATTTAATGTTTTAAAAGAAATTAATGGAAGTGTGTCAACTGTGAATTATTTACACTTGGTATTATATGTATCCAGCCACATACAGAGAGTGCGGCCGCCATGCATTTTTACATTCCAAATCACCTATCAGTAGAAAAACGAATGAATGTTTGAGTCTTATTTTCTTGTGAAGTTCTTGATTTAAGACACAATTTTTATGTTTTTCATGAATAGTACTCTCCTTTTGCAAACAGAACTAGAAATGAAGTACAAAAACATGCATGTATTTAGGTCACAACACTTGCAGCCTGAACAGCTCCACTACTCAGTTCTCTTTTCATTAACTCCAAAATGTCATAGACCTGTCAAAGATATAACAAATAAATGCAAAAAATAAAAAACTATGGTGCACCAAATTTAAGCAACAAACTAAGAGCATGATCCTTCTAAATGATTTGAGGGCGGGACATAGCTTTAACTGGAAAATCAAATAGAATGTGAACTTTTCACCTCAAAGTACTGCTGCAAAGCAGGTGCGTGCTGATGAAGAGTTACATATATCTTCTCGAGTAATGTCAAAAGTGCATCCACTTGATCACCAAGAAGATCAACCTATATTTAAAAAGACACTTTATTTGAATAGTTTCAAATGATACTGGCATTTCCATAAAGGACTAACCAGAAATATTTGATTTCAAGGAAGAAAATGAATTGCCTAAACACTCAACTTCATTGTTTATCTGACTAGTTAATGCAGAATATAGAGTTTGAGATTATGCTACAGACCTCAGCTTCAGCTTTTTGGAGATTCTGACTCCTTCTAATGAATGCCTTCTGGTAAAGCAATTCCTTGTTTCTCAAGCAACCAACCAACTCAATAACCGGATCCAAACAACATTTTATTTTTTCCAACCTGTATGCATAGTTTGCAAAAATGTAAGGAGAACGAAGCTTTAAGTAATAGGTAAATGTCGTGCATGTCGAAAATATTGATGAATAATATTGACTGGTAAAATACCTCGTAGTCATCATCTCAAATTTCTGGCATATCATTGCCCCAAATTCTGCAAATGTTAGTACAAGATTCAAAAGGGGTAGAAGAGTAGAGAAAGACAGCTTTAATTGACCTTCCTCGTTAGTCGACATTTGATTATGAAAACATTGTGTCTCACACAAACTGTGTCCTAAACTGGTGCCTAATTTCCTTAGCAGTGCCTTGCTTATACCTAACTGTTGCAAGACATTTTCCACCTTGCTGGTCAGTGAAGAGAATGTCTGTTCTTCACCAGTTAACAAATCTTCAAATATTTCATGCTCATGTAGGTCGCCACGTTCTGAACCCAAGTCAAGTTGCTTGCTGTGTTCCTTGATCTCAGACTTTGCACTTAGCATTAGATTCTCCTCTGCTTCAAAACAACTATGTAGAGACTCTAACAATATAATTGTAAAATTCTCTTCTCCTTCAACTTTCTGAACTTGATTTAACATCATAGTAGAGCAATTATCTTCAATGGTATTATTATCTTCAACGGTATTGTCTTGAACCAGTGATTTGACTTCCATGGTCAAGAGAAAAGCATCATTCAATTTCTCAAGCATGATAACTTGGTGTATCTTCTCCCTGATGAAGTTCTCAATACAATAGTTATCTAGTTGCAACTGCCATTCCTTAAGCATAGTTTTGAATACAACCATACAGACATCTTCCTTCAGAAAACTTTCAATGATTATAAACTGTAACTGATCTAGAAAATTATTCTGAATGCTGTTTTCTTGATTCTCCTCTGAAGCAGAACTTGCAATATTGACAAAATTTTTCAACGTTTCACCAAAGACAATCTGATGTATATGCTCTCTAATGACACTGTCTGCTTCACAACCTACCATCATTTTGTTGAATTCATCAACAGTTTTCCTGAAGATAAGCATGCATACATCCTCATTTATTAGACATGCATACATACTCTCTAATGACACCGTCTTTGTTCTTTCTAGTTGGTTATTAGATGTTGAGCACTGTAAACAATGTTCCTTAGCTTCTTCACCTTGTCCCTTGACTAGGGAAAATTCTTGATTTCCAGTGATATCCATAACTGCCTCAGACAAGACAATCAAATTTATTTCGTCTCTTATTTTCCTTTCAATTGTGTTTGCTTCAATGTGGGAATTCCACTCATTGATAACTTCCCTTAGGTAACATTTATGTACATGCTCCTGTATTTGCTTCTCCAAGTCAAAATTGCAGGATTTGCAACCAAATATTAATTCCTCCTGTTTTATATTTGCTGCATCAGAGACTCCTTTTACCTTTTCCATAGAACTTCCCTGATTATCAACATCCTTGCTAGTATGAATCTCATTCACTTCTGACAACTTCCTACCTGAAAATGGTTCCTTGTTGTGAAAAGCTTTTTGGTTGAAAAGAGATTCACAAAGTTTAGCATTTCGATGTATAAAGTTGTCCAATTTTTGTGAGACAGCATGGATTCTCTCTCTCACGCGATTTAGTACCCGTTTTTTCCTGGAGGATGAGGTATTTACCTCTTGTAGTATTCCATGCTTACTCCAATTCATTTCTTCACTCTTTCGGCGAATAATAGACTCATGATTTTTTATCAACTTGGCAACATATTTGCTTCCATCTTCATTCTCTTCATCTTCTGGTGTCTTTTCCTCCATATCTATCTCTTCCACCTTTTGAGGGAACCTGTGAGGTATTTCATGACTTCCTTCTGGTGATGAAGGCTTTGATGGCGACGAACGGGATGAACAGTCAGAATCCTCATGACATGTTTCATGTAAAACAGCGAGTTCATGCTGTAAACTTGTGAACTCATTCATAAATCGAGGCAAATGCTCCTTCAAAACTTTGAGAACCTGATTCTCATCTCTCCGTTCTGCTTCAATATTCTCTTGGAACTCCCTAAGGAAACTTCCAATTAATATAGACATCACATCTTTTTCAATTCTCAACTTCCATTGCCTCTCTTTTGGCCTCATCTCACACAAGAAAAGGGCACTTTGCATCTTTCCAAAAGCAAGATCCATAGTCTGCTTTAGTATGTCTATGTCTGAATCCATCTCTTCAACCCTTTTCCTGCCAATGCCACTTTGCTGTACTTGTACCTCACTCAACATGCCATGTTGTGGCTCAAGCTTTTGTTGATCCACCCTAGTCCTCAACTCACAGAAATCGCCATTGCCGTGATCATTTTGTGTTGTTTCATCATTGTCAACATTGAGATTACTTGTTTCAATACCATGGCTGACACTGACACCAAAAGAATCTAATTGTCTTGCTTTTACCTCTAAAGCATGCTTGAGTTGTAACTCATTTTCTAATCTCTGTGTCAACTCTTTGTCCTTCTCTAATATAGCTAATTCAGATTCCTTGAGACGCCATTGAAGGCGATCTTTTATTTCTCTCAAGTCATTAAGTACCTCTTCATGATTGCTTTCAAGAAAAGTGCTTTCAGTTTCTGCATGAACAATGCTCAAACAACCTTCAAGTTGCATCACTGCCAACTCATAAAATTTTGACATCTCATTCAACCGCTCAATCACTCCTGTTTTGGTCTTCATCTTCTCTTGAGCTCTGTTCATGGCATAGTGCACGATCCACATCATGGTAGAATCTGCCAAAGACACTTCAAATCTTCCATTCATATATCCGAAAATCCCATCCATTTTTTTCCAACAAATATACACTACACAGACCCAGTTGCAATTTCATTACACAAAAAATAGAACAATAAGCTAGTGACAAATAAATGCCAAAGAAAATTCATCAAATAGGGTTCAAACGCAAAAACTAAATGGAAATCAAAGAGAAATGAAATGATCTGAAATTTACACTAATAGCGGGTATTAGAATTGACCTTTTCAGGGACTTTACGTGGTGGTAAGCATGTCTCTAGGCATTCTTTAAGGAGATTTGTCCGTGCGTTTTGAAATATTTGTTAACGTGTTTTGATAAAAATTTTAGCCTAATTTATCAAAATAAACACTTTTAGTATACTTCAATTAGTTTATAGACATAAATCTTCACATAGTAAAATTTTATTAAATAAATAAATAATTAAATTATTTATTCATCCTAAATGGGGAATCACTGATAACTAGATGAAAATAGAGACAAAAGAAGTTGATAGATAACTAAAGCTTAGCGAAAAAGGGAGAAATTCATCTTTGAACCAAAATGTAACACCATTGACAAAGTGCATTTGATTGGGTACATGAGATATTAATATTATGATTCAAACCTCAATTTTTACGTACGATAAATAAATGGCTAAATTTATCTGTTATACTAATTTATCGAGACTTGGCATTGACCAACTAAAATTTTGAATATTTTTATTTCTAGAGTATAAGCTTCATATTTTAAAAATGAGACAATATTTAGTAAGGCTTATTTTGAATGATTTTGTTTTGATTTTTAGTTTTTAAAAATTATATTTTAAAATAATTTTATAAAACCATTTTTAAGAAAAAAATAAAAATAAAATTTGTTTGGTAATTTAGCTTTTAAAATTGTTTTTAATTGAATTTTCATTAACTTTAGGAAGAGAAATAGAAAAATAAAGACAAAAACACTTTAGAAATATTCTGTTTTTCAATTTAAAAAATTGAAAATAAAAAATTATTTTTAAAACTTACGTTAATAAACAAGTTTTTATTTAATTAAGAAGGGATTTAAGAGAGAAGAGAGATTAAGAAGAATTTAATCTTGTTTGAGAGTTACTTAATTAGGAAAGAAAGATTTTGGAAGTTTTTCTAAACCCTCCAAAGCTCTTTAAAAACTTATTTTTTAAATACCTCTATTTTGAGAGTTTTCTCTCTTCCACTCTTTTATACTATTTCACAAATAAATTTTTTTTAACTTTTAAAAAAAAAATGTTAGTTTTTCAAGTAATAATTTTTTAAAAAAAAATTTTAAAAATATATTAATTTTAAAATTATTTATATAATTAAACTCCCTGTCATCCTCCCTTCTCAATATTAAACATCTAAACAAAGGAGAAGTTTAACCTCTTTCTCCCTCCTTTCCCTTTCTCTCATTCTCCCTTCAAACCCTTCCCCTTCCTCCCCCTCTAAATTCCCAAACAAAGCCTAAAGAAAAAAATTCTTATCCAAATAAATATCAACCACTCTATTAGTATACCAGCCAAGGATCACATATTACAGTCACTAGATAAAACTCCTTCCACTCCAAAACAATTGCCTTTTTAAGGTTGATGTAAAGTTTTACTATACCATGACAAAACACCCTTATCAATACAATTATTTATCAATATCTAAAACTCCTTCCCTCTTATTTTATTCAGTTGAAATAATGTTAAATTAATTATCAACACATATATTAAATGGAGGGACTGGGGAAGTATTAAATATTGACAATAATGAGAAAATGAATAACCAGCATTGCAGACTTTGGTCCGCGTATTTCCTTTGAATAAATTGTCATGTTGAACATTGAAATGAGGGAATGAAGTTCTAGGCAAGGAAACCTCCATTAATTAATCAATTTAGTACCCTTTACGAATCATGTAGGAAGATAATTATATAATAATGTTAAAATCTTAAAAGTTATAAGAAAGCCATTAACCAACTGTACAAAACTTTATCACGGTGCTTGCACAATGTGTCACCAAGGGCACCCGAGGACAGAACAGAAGTGCAGCCAAGTAGTTCCTTACTTCTCATCAATACAAGCTTCAAGTGAAAAGCACAGTTAGGATGACAGAAGATTGAAGGTAGGAAAGCTAAAATGTCACATTGAAATTAAAAGCGAAGGCCAATTTTGTTATCCTTTTATATATAACAAAGTAACAATAGTGTCTTTCCGCAGAAAAGAGGAAGAACGCAAACATATGTATGTAATCCAAAATCAATTGCGTAGAAGCTATATACATAAAATTGAATTGGTGATAAATATACGATCCCTGACTAACAGCAAAATAACACTGAGATTATCAGATCTTCCAGAAAAGTTTGAGGCATCATGCAAATGAGTAACTTAGCATAGACAATCCTATTCACGAAAACCAAACAAAATTACAAAAAAGTTCAATTTTCAAATAAAATAAACCAAATACCGATATTAAATTCAGTCCTAAATATAAATCATCATAAAGCCATGAAAAATAATTTTTCTAAGGATCCAGGAAAGAAAAGGTGTAAAGAAATTATATTGATTAATTTTTATTTTAAAAAATGGAGTAATTGGGCATTAAAATCACAATAACAACTAACCTTAAAATATTATCTAACTCAACATCAATAATAGACATGGCAGCAGAATACCCAAACAGGGGAGCTATAGAAACAACACAAAAAAACAGGATTAAATTAATAATCTATATAGGTCAAGCTCTAATTAATGATATAATATGATGGTGGTTAAATATAAGATATAAAGTCATTCAAAGTATAATTGTAAATACAAATTAAAAGGAAACTCTCCCCTCTCCCTTCGTATAAAAATAAAACAACTGTTACCAAATGGAAGTTACAGCATTTTCTAATGCACACACTATTATTTTCACGGTCTTTGACAGTCTCACGGTAATCACAACAAAACTTTCTCTCAACCATCAGAGAGAATCTACAAGAGGAAATAAAAATTGGAGAAAATACCAAGAGCTCAACAGCATTAAAGAACAATGAATTCAAGTTGGTGCTCTCTAAACCCTTAATTGTGTGAGAATTCTGTATTATTGTGAGAACTACGAAATTCAAGATTAATGAGAATAGTAATTTCATAATAGTTATATCAAAAATAGAAATTACATAATGGATTAAAATCTAATAGTTAATATCATAGCATTGGTTATGAATTTCATGATTCTCCATAAAGAATTGGTTCTTTGTTAAACCAAATTGCATGAACCCTAAGAATTTTGAGAATTAAGGTTAGTCAAGAATTACAATTATATGATGGATTGCCGTTGTTTTGATGTTATATGATAGTTTAAGATTCAATAATCGAAAACCCTAAGATTTTAGAGGTTAAAAAGATTAGTTTTTGAATTTGTAACATGACCCACATGATTTGTGAAGTCTATGCAGGGCCATGCATTAAGAATAAAGTACTTATACGTCTCCTTAATGTTATTAATCATATGTAATGATCCACTTTTTGGTTATCTCCTAGCGTTACAATTAATGAGCTAAATTGTTCGCCCTTAATTTTATGTTATCATACAATTTTAAACAATTTACAACACACAATTAAATGCTTAAAGAATCTTTTAAAGCCAGGTCACTTTGGTGATTAACAAGCTACTCATACAATTAAGCATTAAACTGTGAAATGCCCATTATGATCATATAATTTAGAATTAATTATTCACTTTGGTGAATAAAATCTAATTTGATATAATTCTAAAATGTCAATAAGCTTTACGAAGTCTATTCCTCATTTTTCCATGAAGCACAGTAGTATTGTTACTATGCACTATTGTGCTTATCCTCGATGCATAACCGTGCTTCTTTGAAGTATGGCCATGCTTATTCTTAATGTATGGTCTTGCTTCATTGATGAATGGCCCTACTTCGTTGATGCATGGCCGTGCTTCTTTGAAGTATAGTCGTGCTTATTCTTAATGCATGGTCTTGCTTCATTGATGCATGGCCCTACTCACAACTTAAACTTAGCAAATGATGTGTGTCACGTTACAAATTCAAAAATCAATCTTTTTAACCTCTAAAACCTTAGAATTTTTTATTATTGAATCCTAAACTATGATACAACATTAAAACAACAACAATCTATCATATAATCGTAATTTTGGGCTAACCCTAATCCTCAAAATTCTTAAGAGTTCATACAATTTGGGAAAAAACTTTAACAGAGAACCAATTCTTCATATAGAATCACGAAACTCAACCAATACTTTGATACCAACTGTTAGATTTTAATCCATTATATAGTTTCTATCTTTGATGTAACTATTATGAAATTACTATTCCCATTGATCTTAAATTCCATGGTTCTCATAACAATACATAGTTCTCACACAATCAAGAGTTTAGAGAGTACTAACATGAATCCATTGTTCTTTAATATTACCTCCCTGCAATGTTGAGCCCTTGATATTTTTCTCAACTCTTCTTTCTTCTTTTAGCTCCTCTCTGATGGTTAAATATAAAATATAGAAATACAATTATAAAAAAATTCTCCCATCTCTCTTAATATATATAGAGGTTATGAAATTCTCTAATACGCGGACTATTATTTTTACAGTCTCACAGTAATCGCAAAAGAACTTTCTCTAAACTATCGGAGAGGAGCTAAAAGAGAAAGGAAGAGTTAAAAAAACACCAAGGGCTCAACAACATAAAAGGGAAGTTGATGAATTCACATTTTATTAGATTTTTACTTGTCATTTTGACATTTCTCAATAGAAAAAGTAAACTTAAGAAGTGTAAATAACATAAAAACATTATTTTGGTCAAATATCATAGGTTTCTTAATTTTTGATTAATTTACATTGATTTACATAGATATAGTTTGCGATTTTGATCATTTGAATAATTATGTAGGAATTTCTAGACTTTTTCCATAGATTTTCAACATTTGAGAAAGTTTGATATGAAAGTGATCACTTTAGACTCCATAATGAACACTACAGCAAACTAAATCCAAAAGGGCACACTAAAATGATCACTATGAACCCATAGTAACAACTACATAGACCTATTTTGAAGAAGTGTTGCGCGTGCTTACTTTGGAACCATAGTAGACACTATGGAGCAGCCAAAGTTATCACTCTGATACCAAAGTGACAATTCCAGAGAGGCCAAAAGCACATGACTTGAGCGTGGCTACTATGAGGCAAGAGTAACTACTATAGAACACTGCACGTTATCACTATAATGCCAAAGTGATAACTCCAGAGAGGCCCAAATCATAGGACTTGCGCGTAACCACTATGGAGCGATAGTAACTACTATGGAGCACTGCGCGTTATCACTATGAAACCATAGTAGTTACTTTGGACGAAATTTTCTGCACTATAAATAGGATTTGAGAAATTAGGATACGGAGCTTTTTACATAATTTTAGATTTTTTTGCCACTTTGTGAGTATTTTGCAGAGCTTAAGATCCTTGGGTGACAGCCAAGGCCAATCTTAGGGTTTGATTTACAATTTCTCTTCATTTTTCCTTAATTCTTGCATTAATGATATTGATTTCCCTTTATTTTCATCTTGAATTTATAAGACTCATCTTTATGGAGGGCTAAACTTTCTTGTAATCCTTAGTGAGTTTATGGATTCTTGAATTCCTGAGTATGAATGTCAATATAATTCCTTTTTCTTCATGAATTTACATTTCCCAACTCTTTGAATTGAATTAATGGTTAAATGAGAAAGATATTGCTTAATTAACCCTAATTCGTTTCAATGAAATTCTTAACTTGGTTTGCTTAATCCTAAATTAATTTCTAAGGTTGCGTAATCTTAGGAAAAAGAGTTGGAGTTCATGTAAATTGCTTAATTCGTAAGTGACTTTAAGGTTAATTCTTACTTTTTGAGTTCCCCTAATTCAGAGGAAGAAAAAAAGTATTGAATCTTGAGAGAGATAGGGATAGAATTACATGAACAAACTAAGGATTGCACATTTCATTGGCTGTACTCATTAATTTCATCACTTGCCTTTACATTAAAATTGAAATCACACAAAACTCCCTTGTTTTAATTGCTTTTATGGTGAATGTTTACAACATGTTCAATGTATGTTACAAACCAAAGTCATTGGAGACAACCTAAGCTTGCATCCTAGACTACATAAATTTTGCTGCATATTTGATGAAGGTTGACGACAAATCTTTTTGCAAACGAGAAAATTTTCATTCATCAGAAGTAACATTAAAAAACAATAGATTCAGATTAGTGCTCTCTAAACCCTTGATAGTGTGAAAACTATGTATTATTGTAAGAACCATGAAATTCAAGTTTAATGGAAAAATAATTGCATGATAGTTATATTAAAGATAAAAATTACATAATAAATTAAAATCTAACAATGAAAGCTCAACCCAAAGTCACAACCAATCACCTCACAAGTTGAATTAAAGCAAAGAATTTAGTTGCACAAGTGACACCAAGATACACTTCCGCAATTCTAAGTTGCAAAACTCTTAGCTGAACACACTGAATCAAAGTCACAAAACTCAATCACACAACCATGCCATAACTAAGGACCCACAGACAAGGTTGCATGCAATTTCTTAGCCTAGCTATGGTCTAGTCAAGTTCTTCACTCCACATGGCAGAGAAGGTTTAAAGCAAGAAGAAGAATTTGGGTTGAAGAATAAGGTAGATCTAAGACTGAGTACACAGGTCTTTTCAAGGACTTGGGTCTTCTAAAGTGAGGAGAAGTGTAAAGTGAGAAAGTGAATCTGCCATTCATTTAAAGTTAACTATACTTTTTACAAAATACTTCAATTCAAATCAATGGTGGATAAAGCCTTACTTCCTCACTTTACACGTTCCCTCGTTTAAATCCGCTTGTCTTTTTCAATAGGATGGTCTTATGAATCACTGGAATAGCACACTCCAAGTGATTGCAAAATCTAGGAGACTGCGGTCTTCCCTCTACAGAAAATGCACACTCCAATGATCCGAACAAAATATGTTCTGAGGAAGGATCAAAATCACTCATGCTTGAGTACAATTTTAACTAAGACATGTAGAATTAACAAGAATATCAAGATGCAGATATGAAATGCAAAGTAAGAAAAACTCAATCTAGTTTATATAGCACATCAATCGTCAGAACTCTATTATGTATCCTGCAAGTTGCAGGAGTCATCCCCATTCAAAAACCCCTCACCCTCAGTTCCAAAGGAATTATTTTCGTGGACAAAAGTTAATTGACTTCCCAGTTAAAATCCCACACATGCCAAATGAAACATGCATCTTTAAGTGGAACTTGGGCAAGTTTAATTAAATCTCAACACCAATTCTTCCAGGTACATATCCTCAGTCACAACAAATCACACAGCAAAATGGGGAATTTTTATGAGAATCAATTCCTTTTGTGTCTTACTTCCAGCTCAATTGATGATCATACATGAAGTCTACACCAAAAATCAAAGCCAAAACCGTTTTAAGTAATCAAAATTCACATGTTAAGCCCTTGATTTCCACACTAATTAACCCATATAAAAATTCCAACAAAAGGAACGGTTTTTGCAAGCAATCCAGAGAATCCAAATGAAACAAACACCAATTTCCAGGTTACTAAAAAAAAGAAACAAAAGGAGTTAGAGAGCTACCACGACAGCAGAAGCAACAGTAGCAGCACGAGAGAAGCATAAACAGCTCCTGGAAGAAGGAAGAGAATTCAGATTTAAGGAGTTTGGGTGCCTCAGCATCGACTTGATTTTCATTTTCCAAAAGTTTCTGCTCCTTCGAAGATTGTTGGCCCCTTTCCATTCTCTGGTAGTTCCATTCGAGCTTTAGGAGGTACGAAACCTTGAAGGAATCTCTGAGATTCTTTGTCGGCCATAGATGCATGTCTGTCTCAATTTGGTTATCTGAAAAGAAAATATACTAAAGGGAAACACGGATTTTCTTTTTAATTCTTGCTGTGCTATTGCTAGTCGAGGATAGAAGAAAATCACAAGAAAAATATCTCAATACATAAAAAATAAAAAAAAAATCCTTTTTTATTTTATTTACGGTTTACATTTGTATAAAACAAATTTTCATTGTATATTTTTTAATAAATTCACATATATTCGAACTTGTAAATTAAAATGACATTTATACGTACTATTGAGTTTTTATTGTGAGTGAATATATTTAAAATAAAAAAATTAATAAAAAATTAAAATATATTATATTATATTTTTAATTATACCATTATTTTAAATTTAATAAATTAGATAATAAATATTTTATTATATTAAAATGTGACTATATTAAAAAAAATAAGGTTGAAATTGAATAATAAATAATAAAAAATAAAAAATTAAAATTAAAAAAATATTCATCGTAAAAAAGTTACATGATTGATAGAAAAAAGAGAAAAATAATTTTTAAAATAGTTTCATTTAAAATAAATTTTAAAAATATTTTTTTTAAATTTGGCTCACCATATTTAATATATAGAGATAATAATAAATATATTTTTAAGCTTAAATATAATTTCAAATAAAAAATTATTTTTATTATCACTATATAAAATAATAAAATTATTATTACTATCACATGGTGAGGCTCAAGTCACCGACAACTAATACGAGAGAAAAAGTTAAAAATACACTCTTTAACAAATTACTTTTTTTTTATACATTTTTACATATAAATTAAAATTATTAAAAAATATAAAAGTATGAATGGAAATTATTAAATTAAAAGTATGATTCACATTATTTTTGTGATATTCAATAGCTTTTAGTTAACAAAGAATGTATTTAAAAAAAATGTTAAAAATTATATTTCTAACCTTTTTCTTTAACTTTGTGGTATTCTCATATTTGTCATCTTAATTATCTTTTTTATATACTAAGTATGAACTTATTTATAAAAAATAATTATTAATATTTTTTAAGGATTGTTGAGGATACAATCTCTGTCTCTCAAGAATACAAGGCCAAGTCCCATATTTTTATAAAAAAACTTACCTCTTAATTAATGTTTACTATCTTTTATTGAGAATTGAACTGTCAAATGGCAAATACATGTTACCAATTGTCATAGTTATTTGTCATTTAATCCAAAAACAATTATGATGATAATGAATGGATAACTACAAGAAAACATTATTATGAGGATAGTCCTAACAATTTTTTTAATATAATAATTCTGGTGTGTTCCTCAACTTTTTATTGTAAGTTAAATCAATTTCACCACCTTTTAACTCTAAAAAAGCCAAAAAATAAAGATATTTTTCTTACATGTAGTCTTAATTTTTGTTATATTCTTTCATTCTATCCTTAAAATTAAGTATCTTTTAATAGGTTCTAAATTAATTTTATTGATCATGAAATATTAAAAATTAATCAAATATTTATTTATTTTTGTATGATGTATAGAGCAGTATAATTCATTATTTTTTATTGCTTACACACTTTTGTATACATTGTTTTCATCATTTCGTAAGAACAAACATTAATCATCAAGTCATCTTCAATAAAGTTAAGTTTTTCTTTTATCATATTTTTTGCAGAATATGTGTTTAGAATGTAAATAATTTTTTGTTTATACAACACTGCTAAAATACTTTATTAATATTATATAATACTTCTATATTTTTTAAATTTTAAATATAATTTTTTTAATAATAAATCTTACTTAAATGAATATCAAAGGAAGTCAGCAAGTGTATACTAATATTTGATTTTAAAATATAATACTAACAAATGTTGCAAAAAAGAAGAATATCCTTGCAAAGTGCATTAGCATGGAATGAAGTAATTAAGCATTGAAAAAAATAAGAATCCAATCTACTTTTAGTTTTTTAGAAAGATTATATGGATGTTTTTATGAAATTTGAGTCAAGATAAAGATTTTACTATTTATTTTATTTAATTTTATGTTTTATATTTTTTACTCAGTTCTTTTATAAGCTATTATTATTTTATGTTTTGAATGAACAATTTTTTTTTTTGAGCAATATTTTTTCAATTTATAATTTTCTATTTTTCAAATTTTTTCTATATAAAATAAAATATATATATATATATATTTATATTACTCAAAATAAAAGAATACATATATAAAGATATAAAAATTTATCTAATAAAAAATAGACATTTACATCATATATAAATAGTTATTTTATAAGATTAACATAAAACTATATTCACTAATAAAACAAATTATAAAAAATTTATTTTTAATAAAAAAAGTTATTTACTATTTTATATCGTTTAACTAAGTTAACATAATTTAATTATTACATGATTAATATGAGATTGGTTTTAAATTTTAAAAAAAATTATTTATATATAACACACATACAAAATATTTTTCACATAAATATTTTTTTAAATAAATTATATTAATATTTAAATCATAAAATAAATGATAAATAATAAACATATTGTAAATATTAATAAAATTTTACAATCATTTGCTGTTATAATAAATTTATTATTTATTAATAATATTTAAATTTTATTTTTTATATTTTAATTTAAAATAATATTTTTCTATGCAACATGTGCGTTACAAATACAATTATAATTTATTGAATCTAAATAATATTATTTTTATCATTTATTTACATTCAAAAAATTTAAAAATATATGGATAAAAATATTAATAATTATTATTTCTGTTTATTTTATTATTATATTTTTATTATAATTTATGTGTTAAATAATTTTTTCTTTGAATAGAAGAGTAATTGTCTTTTGAAAAATACATGTATATTTTTTTCATTACAAGATTTTATTGTAACTATTTATCTTTTATTTAAAGTTTTTTAAAAAATTTATATACATTATAAATATTTAATTCATTAAAATTATTTTTCAAATAAATTTTTATTTTTGACAAAATATTTCTGTGCAATGCACGACTTACAATATATATATATATATAATGATAATAATAATAACTATTATATTTTAAAAATAAATAAATTAAAATTTTGTGTAATGTGTATATATATATATGTATATGTATATATATATATATAATGATAATAATAATAAGTATTAAATTAAAAAAATATAAAATATTTAATTTTATTTATTTCATTAATTTGTTATTTTAAATTAACAAATACACTTAAAATTAACAACACTATAATATTAATATAATATAAAAAATATTACTCATACAATAAATTAAAATATATAGTTATATATAAAATATAAATTGATAATTTATCTAATAATTTAATTTTTTATTTATGTAAATATTTACGAATTATTAAATTTCAAATGTATGTTAATAACTATAATTAAAGTATTAAAAATTTTAATTATTTTTTAATAATAATTATATTTTATTTGCGTAAAGATATCTTATATTTAATAAATAAAATCATAGTAAACACATAAAATTAATAACAAAAATTAATACTCACAAAATTTGTTGAATCATCTAAAAAAAATTATTATATTTAAAAAAGTAAATAAATAGTTATTGTAAAATTTATAGATAAAAAATATTTATATTATAAAATTTAAGGATGCAAAAAAATAACATATAAATATAGTAAAAATTAATAAAATTTATATTTAAATTAAAATAACTTATATTTCTAAACTTTTATTTTAATAAAAAAATATGTAATAAAACTTAATATATATATATATATATATATATATATATATTTATAATGACAATAATAATAACTATTAAATTAAAAAATAATTAAAAAATATTTTATTTTATTTATTTTATTAATTTTTATTTTAAATTAACAAATATACGTAAAATTAACTATATTATAATATTAATATAATATAAAAAATATTACTGATATAATATAATAAAATATATATACATATATTATAAATTAATTAATAATTTAATTTTTTATTATACTTTTTTTGTAAATATTTATTAATTATTAAATTTTAATTGTATATTAACAACTATATTTTTTTAAAAAAATTTATTTACATCTGTGTTAAATTTGTAAAAAATAATTACTTAAAATTTGACATATTTATATTTAGGTACGTGTGTTATGTTGTGTATCTAGTATGTAAAAATTTTTTATAAAGAATTTTACTCAAAAAATTTATAGTAATAAAAACAAAATACATATTAAGTTACAAAAAGTATATATTATTATATATAATTTATTTAAAATTATATTATTTATATTATTTACTATATGGTCCTATTATATATATATATATATATATATATATATATATATATTTTGTATATGAAATTTTTTATTTTATTTTTCTATTATTTTTTATAAAATTTTAGTTTCGAATAAAATATAATTCTTATTTACAGAATTTTTATTTATTTTAAAGAAAAATAATTAAATATAATATATTAATACAATAATTAAATAGTAATAATAATAAAATTAGGAATATAAAAAATATATTAATATAATATTATTATTTCGTTTTTTAATTTTATTTCGTTCAATTTTGATTACGTCTTGTTCCTGTTCTAAGATTTAACCACTCTTTAACTTATTTAAATGTAACAAATATTATAATTTATTATTAAATAAATTTATTATTTAAAAAGTGTAATCCTGTATAAATAATATAATTTCTATTTATTATAATTATAAATAAAAAGAATTATAACATAATATATTAATTTAATATAATAAAATTAAAAATATATTATTAAATAACTTTATTATTTAAATATATTTTGATAGTTGTATTTTTAAATTATATATATATATATATATATATATATATATAGACCAGCTTGTCAGGCTTAATAGGCTTTGAAAACAGTTTAAGCCTGATTTATTTACTTAAACAAGCCTTAAAAAAAGTCTAAGCCTTGTTTGTTTACTAACAAGGCCAAGCCAGGCTTAAAATAGGTGAGGCCAAGCCTAAACTAGGCTAGGTTACATACCCCTGTCAAGCGGCTTGGCCTAATTCTATCTCTAACAATGGATAAAGTACTCATTGGGTATTCTGCAAAATTTACCTTTAATAGGAGGGTATTTACCCGTTAAACAAATACGGGTATGAGTACCTAAGTACCCACCCTACCTATACCTGCATATACATACATATATATATATATATATATATATATATATATATATAATTTTAATTCAAAAGCCCATGATGAGAGAGAATTAGGGTTACTACTTAATACTTTATATATTTGACTAGGTTTTCTCTATAGTTATTGGCAATTATGTTATCATATGAGTTTCTCCACAACTAACCCTATCGAGAGTTGTGTTTTAAGAGTGTTACTTACAAAGAAATATCTAACATATCACATTTTATAAAATTCAGAGATCAAGTCCAACAACTTTTGTATAAAGATAAATCTTCAACAAGTAAGTCATCTATCCTCTGAGGAGAAGTTTGGTTTCAAACAGGAGAAGTACGCCATGCTAATGTGCCTTGGATGATCCACATCTCAGGGTCAGGAGCCGATAAGTACATTGAACTATCCATGTGGCTAAGAGCCCTCACAGTCCAGACATAACGACGCAATTATCAAGAGCGCACTCTACCACTGAGCTAATAAAGTATATTTATAGATTTGGGATCTAATTGAATTGTAGAAATATGATAATCTTCTTTATGAATTATAAGAAATAAGGAATCTAATTCACTTTTAATTTTTAGAAAATTTTTGTGGATGCTTTTGAAAAAAATTTGATCAAGATAAAGATTTTACTATTTATTTTATGTAATTTTATGTCTTATATTTTTTACTCAGTTCAGAGTTCTTTTATAGGCATAATTATTTTATTCTTTTGAATCGATAAATTTTCTATTTTAAAATTTTGAGTAATATTATCTTTCAATTTATAGTTCCCTGTTTTTAAAATTTTTTCAATGTAAAATAAAAGGTTGAAATTTTAATATAAATATTTATGTTACTCAAATAAAAGAATGAATATTTAAAGATATAAAAATCTATCTAATTAAATTTGTTTTATATGATTAACATAAAAATATATTTATCAATAAAGTAAATCACAAAAATAATTTTTTTTATATTTTTAATGGAAAAATTTATTTATTATTTTATATAATTTAACTAAGCTAATAAATTTTAATTATTATATAGTTGATATAAAACTTAATTCTTGTTATGTACTTGTATGTTTTAGCTTCTATTGGTATTGCTGGATCAAAGCAATATGTAAACCTAAAAAATAAGCGTTTATTTGGAGAATCTGATTTTGATAAAAAGGTAAAATAGATTAACTATATTTATTATTTTGACTTTATAATAAATAATTAATTAATGTTCTTTCTTTCTTTAGATCTTTGAGGGTTACAGTACATTTTCAAGTTTATAAGTTAGTTGTTTTAGACATCTTGTAGATTTTTTGTATTATTATACTATTTACGTGAAGTTATATAAACAAATTATTTTTATAAGTATTTTTTTTCTTGGACAAACATGAATAATATGTACGGGTATGAATATACAAATACCTAGAGAATATAGGTATGTGGATTAAAGTTACTACTCACACGAGTGTGTGGCTAGATACAAATATTTTTTTAAAACGTGAGTATGAAGAATACTATAATACCTTATCCATTACCATTCTGGACAACGAGAGTGCACACTAGGCTATTAATGAGATTGATAATAATGACCTGTGTTGATGATTTGGATGATAACAGTGTTGAAGACCATAATTAAATAGCAAGACTGCTTTTGACTACCAAAATTTACCTCAGAAGGAATATTTTTAAATATACCATTAACTAGAGATGGAAATAGACCAGACTTAGGCTTATTAGAATGACTTATTTAAAACTCATAAAATTTATAGTAATATATTAAATAATTTTAAATAAAAATTGTAATATAATATTATATTAAATAAAATAAATTTTTAAATAGATAGAATTTTAAATTAGAAACCCTAATTCTTTCCTTTTACTAGTGCATAATATTTCTTTATTGTTATGCTATAGCTTTATATTCTTTAGAACATTTTAGATGCTAATTAAAATTAAAAATATATTTTAATAAAAAATTTATATTTAATATTATCACAAATTATTGTTAAAAAATAAACATAAATTTATTATTACCCCTTTTAAAATAGTTTTTTTTCAAAAGTATTCTTTTTTAAATATTAATTAAATTAATAATAATATTTAAATAAATAAATATTAAATAAAGAGTAAAAATAACATATAAAAATAGACACTCTCAAAAAATAATAATAAGAAAAAATAAATTACATCTATGATCTATAGAACTATTATTTTAATTGCATATATTTTTGTCTACTAGATAAATGAGTTTCTTAAAAAAATGGTAATTTAGACATTTAAAATTTGTTTAAATAATATTTTAAAGAGAGGAGAAAAAAAAAGGGGAGAATTAATTATATATATTTAGTTTTATTTTTTTCTATATTCACATTATTCTTAAATATTATCTCTTACGATTAATTTTTAGTTAATTATAATAATTTTTTTTACATTAATATGTATTTTATTATTTTTTATCTATTATAGTATTATATATATATAATGCATGTACTTTTTAACGTTTACATATTTTTAATGAGATATTATGTATATTAATTACACTTTATATATTTGTCTAATCATTATTAGTTATTATTATTTATTTTATGATAATACAAAAAATTTAAGTTTTACTTTTTTTATCTTTATAATTTATTATGATATTTTATATTTATAATTCTTTTAAAAATTATTTTTTTCGCTTGATCTGTTGGTGTTGTTTTATGTGATTTTGATCTTTGAAATAGATATCATATCATACGTCAATTATTTTATACGGTTTTATTTTGTAATTTTTATAATATATTTTAAATATTTATACAAGGTTACCGTATAACAACTTCATTTTTTATTTTTTGAATTTAAAGTTTACTTTTAAAATCTTAATTTTAAAATTTATAGTTATTAATATATATTGATATTTATTTATTTATTTATATTATATCATAAAAATATTATTTTAAAATTATTTAATGTTTATTATTTTGATACATTATAAAATTAAATTTAAATTATTTTAAAAATTATTTAATATTTGTCCATGAATATATGGAGCAGGAAGATGACAGACGGAAAGAAAAGAAAGGAAAGTGCTTGAAAATACTAAGCGTATTTACTAATCTTGAAAGAAACTTGAGACTAGAGTCCACTATCTCCCACAACCCATTCCCCCACTTTCATATACTTGAAGAGGTAATACAGAGGATCAAAGAAACCTTGCAATACAAGCATTTCCCATTATTATACTTGCAATATTTAGTCATTTTTTTGGCTGATTATCTTCTTTCCATTAACGCCATGAAGAGGAAAAGAACTCAAACAGTGGGGTTGCTCCTGAATGATCCCAAAGCCTTAGCTGCACCTGCTCTCAAGATGAATTGGTGGTAGAAGGCTGCAATGGCAGCCCCAACAAATGGTCCTACCCAAAAGATCCACTGAAAAGACACAAGCAACAAACAAAAGTTGCCATTCTTTTAATCCTTTGTTACTAGACATAACCAATTCTAGTAATTATGAATTTGATAATAATGGTATAAAAGTAGCAAGTTGTTGAATTTAGAAAACAGTCACTCACTTGGTCATCCCAGGCTTTATCTTGGTTGTAGATAACAGCAGCTCCAAGACTCCTAGCAGGATTAATGCCAGTGCCAGTGACTGGGATGGTTGCCAAGTGAACCATAAATACAGCAAATCCAATTGGAAGTGGAGCCAAAACCTTCAAACACAGAACAAAACCACTATAAGCGCTCATGTGTTTAAATTAAAACAAAAATTTCACAAGAAGTTGTGCCAAACATGAATCCATGTGAGGCCCATGATTCGGAATTGGAAAACAATACACACTTGAGACAAATGGGGCATGCTTCCATGTGAGGCCCATGATTTCTTTTTCTTTTCTTATTCAAAAAAATATTAACTTCAGCCTTTAAATTCGGAATAAACAATTGAAAGCAATAATTTTATATTAAAAAAAGTATTTATCATCTTAGGAATAAGAAATTATAATAAATGTTATGATTTTTAATAACAAGTTATATTTAAATGTTTAAATTTAGTTCTAACAGCTGATTTTAATAAAACTATTTTATTAATTAGGAGAATCTGAGAAAGTGCTTGAAGTAACCAAAGCTGATAATGACAAATGAGGATGTTGCTGGAAACACTCAATAGATTTGCCAGCTTGGGGAAAATGACGTTAAGCATTAATGCTTGACATTTTTATGAACATTTTAGACCTTAAACACAAAGTTTCTCACTATTAGAGGCATTTTTTATTTGCAAGGCAAAAAGATGCAGATGAAAACTCTAGTAGAATCTACTTTTCTTGAAAGAGGGTAGAAATTAGATAAGGTTCGTATGATAAGGCTATGAAAATCAAATACCACCACAAAATCATATCTGGTAATGGAATCATTTTCCTCAAGTGCATGGTAACATTTCACTTCAATAAAAACCATAATGTATTTGGTAATTTTGGTGAAAGAAAAAGATAGTTTCACTGCCCATTAAGACATGATATATGCCCACAGAAAAAGGTTACCCACTTTCTTGATTTGAGGACAAAACAATTAAAGTAGTAGTAGAAAGCAAGGAAAGCCAAGCAAGAAAAGTGGAAAAATTCGTCTCCATTGAATGCTACCCGATCTATGTTATATTTTATTGCAGATGAAGTCTCAAGATAAAGTAGTGAAAAGAAGATTCAGATTCCAATATTAAAAGAAAATTAACTGGCTATTTTTAACTGTTTATGAAGGATGAACTAGTTCAGATTATTATAAATTTATTATAAAAAATAATGCCGTTATCACTATTATCTAAGCATATATGTTGACTGTACCACAACATTTTATGAAAACTGAAATTGCATGATAGCATAAGCTTTAAACCTATCGATTTCAAACGGGAAATAATTGAGTGGCAGGTTGTACAACTTGTGGTAATGAACCAAAACTCTTTCAATTGTGAAGGTCACTGAATAAGGAATATCCAATTGTTATGAATTTCTAGAATGATATCATGTCATTACCATTTCAAGAACTACAACTAATTGTCCATGAAAACAAAGAAAAATTATTAAAGCGTATTGATTACTTTAATGCAACTCTACCTAATTTCATTTAAAAAGCAAAGCTAGATGCTTGACAGTTGAGATATCTGAAATTAGCAAAGTCACTTCCACTCAACTTTATCTGTTTATGGCTGCAATAGAATAACTATATTTTTTCTTTACCAATAACCAATCTAGAATAATTTCGAGGAAAATGATTTCCAATTTAAAACCTGAAAGACCTATATAATAGGTAACTTGGCATATACTATACCATTTGCTCATTTTCAGCATAACTTATTCAAGCAACACCTGAAAGACCTAATATTCATTTTTTTCCCCCTAAGAAATGGGGCTAAAGAAGCACAAACATGACTATAATTCAATATTTAACTAAATTCTTACCGGCACATGAGAATCTCTAGCATTCCTCTTGGGGTCAGTTGCAGAGAATACAGTGTATACCAAAACAAAGGTTCCAATGATCTCAGCACCCAATCCAACACCTGTGCTGTACCCATCACTGAGCTCATTGGCTCCACCACCATACCTGTTGTAGTAAGCCTTTTGGAAGGCCTTAACCAACCCAACTCCACAAATTGCCCCCAAGCACTGAGCCACCATGTACATGATTGCTCTAATCAAAGACACCTTGCGAGCCAAGAAGAGTCCAAATGTCACTGCTGGGTTTATGTGACCCCCTGCGTTGGATTAAAAAATAAATGTCAAAAAGTTTTACAGTAAGAAATAAAATTTGCTACCAAATCATGGGTATTGGTATTTATTTGCTTTCAACCAAGAAAAACAAGGCCAACCACAACAAGAGGAAACGAAATTAAACAAGAGTGACCATTTAAATTGAAGAATATCATTTGATAAAGAACAAAATTTAAATGTAGTTCTTTTAGTACTATTTTTAATTAAAATTAAGTTTTCACTTTAATAAAATTTCAGTATTTAATGTTGTTGCAAATTACTAATTTTAATTAAAAAATAGCAGCAAAAGCAATTAAGAAACTGCAGCTAAGTTTGGTCCTATTGATAAACACACAAAAGTTAAAACGAAACCAAGCAATTGGAATTCAAACAGAGCAATTTTTTCCTGTTCAGATGCTAAGAAACGGTAACAGAAAATAGTCATGCATGTTTGGATGATAATCACTTATTTTTCAAATGCTCACTCACAAAGCCACAAAAAAATAAGCAGTTATTTCCTCAGTAAGTTTATCCAAACATGCAGAATCAATGAAATGATGCATAAGATGTTAGAAAGATGAAAAATGAGAACCCACCTGAAATTCCAGCGGTGCAGTACACAAGGATGAAGATCATGCCACCAAAGGCCCAAGCAATGCCAAGAATGCCAACCCCACCACAAACATCACCCCCAGCTTTGACATCACTCTGACTCTTATACCCAATCACAGTGAGCACTGTGATGTAAAGAAAGAGCAGTGTGGCAATGAATTCAGCTATCAAAGCCCTGTAGAAGGACCACTGAGTGAGTTCCTCAGCATCAATCAAGGGTGCTGGAGGAGGGTCATGGTAGTCCTTTGCAGAGTAGGAACCTCTCTCAGCTGTCTCAACATCGTGTTTAGCCATTGCAATCACCACCCTTTAATGATCAATCCTGTGAAAGAAAGGATCACGGAAAATCAAAGAAGGTTTAGATGTGTGTGAGAGAGAGAGAGAGGAGAAGAAGGGGTATATATGGGAGTGATGGAGTGTGGTTAGAGCATTTGATTACTGCATTTTGACACTGAAAAACAAAGGCAATAGCAATAAACTTATTGGTTTAAGTTTCGCTTTCACCGACCTTGACCTGACTTTTACTACACCATCACCTCCCTCCCACTGCCTTCTATTTTTTGCATTTGCTTCTCGTTTGTTTCTTATGTCATTTTTTCTCTCTAGAATCTTATACCAGTAAGTTTTTGCCCATTTCCCTTCCTTTTACGGGAATTAGTTTTCTCCTTCACCTTCAAATTTTAGCAAGTTGGCCATTATTTTTTTCACTTGGTCCTTTTTCTTTAAGTCTGTTTTCCTTTTATGTTTTGGTTCCTACTAAAACAAGCTACAATAAAATTTTAGATCTTTCCCCCCAACAACGTGGGCTAACTTTGGTAAATCCAGCTGAAAGCGGTGAGCTTCAAAGCTAGCTGAAAATAAAATTAAAATTATTTCATAAATTAATTCTACAACTAGTTAATTTGTATTAAATAATTTAAAAGAATATATTTTATCATATTAATAAGATATTAAAATTAATTATTACTTATTTTATTTATTTATTATTAATTAATTAATTATATAAAAATAAATTTTATCTTTATATATATTTAAACATAAAATATTTTTAAGTCATATAATATATATATATATATATATTGATTTAAAATATAGATTGTAATTCCTAAATAATTTTAAAAAAATATAAAAGAGAGAAAATAAAAGAGTGACAGAGTAAGTGATTTGATGAAAAAATATTAATAAAAAATTATTATTATAAAAATTACTGTGTAAACATTACCCTGTTGTAAAAGTTACTTGGCGTACATACGCTGAAAAAGTCATCGTTTCAATTTTGAATTTCTATGCGATCACAATAAAGAGAATTGTTAATGCTCTATTGGAAGTTACCGTTTTATTTATTTATTTATTTACAGGAGTGAAAAAAAGGAGAGGTTATTTTAAGAAAACAAAATGACATGGTTTAAAAAGTTTCATAAGAACCGTTTAAAAGGTTTCTAACGTGGCTTTTATTTGAGTCTAACGAAATTTCTCACTAAAGTAGATCTTAAGAATATTGGAGAAGACTTTCTCTGAAGGAAGAAAGGCTAAAGAGTCACTTATATATTAAATTAAATATAAAGTTAAATATTATTACGTATTAAATTTGATAAAATGACGTTTTAATACTATTTTATCTAAGATTATCTTAAAATTTGGTAAGAAAAAAAAAAGTTTCACAATAAATCAAATTAAAAGATTATGCTTATTTATAGAATATAAAATTAATAAGTACTAATAATATATAAAAAAATAAAACACATAAAAATAAAATAATAGAAAAAATAGCCATGAAGTAAAAATATTTACATGTTATTTTAATAAAATAATAAGAATAATTTATTTTTTATGTAAATTATTTAATTATAAAAATAAAAGATACTTATAGTTTAAAAAGAATTAATATTAACTTTTATACTATTTATTTTTTACAATAATTGATACAAATAATTAAAGCGATATAAATATATATTTATAATTTGATATGACTTATATTGTTATTATTTAATTTTTATTTGTATTAAACATAATATTTGATATTAATTTTTATTTAATTATATAATAATTATACGGGGAAGTAAAATTGTTGAAATTCTACATTAAAAGTTTTATATAATAAAATTAAATATAAAAAATATATGATATGATAAAACATTAAAAAATAATAATAATGTTGATTGATTCAGTTGATACAACAGGTTGATTTAATTATGTTTTAACTTGTTAGAAACAATTAACTATATTTTCAGTTATTTATGAACTGAGTCTTACGAAGCTAAATATTTTATTTGTTGTTAGATTGAACGAACTACTCAGTCAAATCAAGACTACGTTCCTATAATGTGCAAGAATTTATGAAAGCGTTTGATACTAACTATTGTGATTTTTTTTTATATATTTTAAAGGTTAATCCTATTATTTATTAATAAAATTAATAATAATAATAATGATTTCACATGTAAAAAAATATACAAATATTTTTTAATTTATAAAATACAGTAAAAATTACTTTCTCTCATATGTAGTAATTATCATAAAAATTTACATAATAATAAATTACATAAATACACATCATACACTTATTCGTAGGGTAGAATTTATTTTTTTAACGATAAAAATTAATAAAATTATTTTGCAACAAAATTATAAAATTAATAAATGTTTGTTTTATTTTGCAGGAGCTATGTGATAAAAAATCTATATTTATTGTAGAAAAAATTGAAAGTAAACAATGATGGAGAGTGCGGTGCCAACCACACAATTAAAACAAGCAGGCGGTGAAAAAGTTGTGGCTCTAAATGGCTTGGCGGTTTCGCCGTTCAACATTGGAGAATGTGAGATCCATTGTTGCAGGCTCAATCCTGTTGGTTTTATGATTGGGGAATAACAAATTCTAAATTTTCTTTTTTTTAATATATATTTACAATTTCTTTTAATAATAAAATAAAAATGGTATTATTTTCATGTTTTTAAAGTAATAATCTTTAACATTTTTTATTTAATATGTATTTAATAAAATAAAAAATTGAAAAGACATATCAAAACACAAACCCTTGCATTCACAAAGCTCATTTTCATAATTTTTCTTCATTCTATTCTAACGATAATAAAAAAAGAAATAGATGACAATGATTGGCATTTGAGGAGTACCGACTAAGCAAACTTTTTCTTTAAAAAATAAAGTGGAGACAAATTAATAAAAAGTTTATGTTTCAAAACAAAAAAATTATTATAAAAAATTAGTTAGAGGTTGAGAAATGACAATATCATTATTTAAAGAGAAAATAAAAATAAAAATCACGCATGGTCTTGTTGGCTGGCTGAGAGAGTACATGACATGATACAACAAAGAACACTAAGTGGATTATCTTAACATTATAAAATGGGTGCACTATCGTTATACTGAAGAAAACCAAATATAATGAATTAAATGCAACACGCGCATATGAATGTAATTCTAAAACAATTAAACTCAAATGCTGATCTATATTTTCAAAAATTGCTATAGGACTTTTACCCGTTAAAAAGCGTGTTGATCCTAACTAGTTTGCTTATAATTGGAGTGTCATGTTCTGTAAATCGGAGTCATTGAAATGTTAAAAAAAAATTATCATCTATAATTTCTTTTGTAAAACATCATTGTTCTTTAAAACTTACCATCTCATTTATCAATTAATTAATCTATTTATTTTTTTCCTACAAATTTTAGTTTTAATTTAATGAAAAATCGTTATAAAATAATTTTAGATAACTTATGACTCTTAGAACATTTACCTAAAATTTTTAATTTAAAAAAAATGATCAAATAGACACCAATGCTAAAATTTATAAAAGAAATTAGACCATAGATTAGGGGTGTTCAAAAACTCTAATTTTATAAATCCAATGTCAAATTTTAAACTGATTTTTTTATTAAATATATTTGTGTAATCAGTTTAGTGTCTAAATCTATTTTTTAAAATTAAATTTTTTTAGTTATTCAAATTCATATGTATAAAGCTACCTTATATTTTTATTTATTAAATTTTGATATTATATTAGTGTACAAAACTTTATTGTAATTACATTTTACTACTAATTTTTTTTTATTAATCTTAATTCTTATAATTAAAATTAAATATTTAAAATAATTAAAGATATTAAAATATAACAAATATCTTTAAATTAATTATTACTGTTATTTTTATATTTATGTTTATTTTTTAATTTTTAAAATATTATAACATAAAAATTTTATTATTATTTATATCATTAATTTTATTTTTATAGGTTTTAATTTAAATTTTTACTATATACTCCGTTTATTAAAAATAAGTTAAAAAATAATAAATATTTTATATACTTCTATAAAATATAATATATTAATAAATATTGTTAAAATATTTTTGAAATACACTAATTTAATGCAACATTTTTATCCAATAAATTAGTTTTACTTTAAAAATATAATTTACAAATATATTGAAAATTAATTTTGTGTTAAAAATTAAATTTAAAATTAGATTTAAAACTAATTCAACATAAAACTAAATTTAAAACTAATGTCAACAAAAACTAAATTTAAAACTGATTTTAAACTAAGTTTAAATTTCAAAACTATTTTTGAACAGATTAAAAAAATAAAATAAAATAATTTAAAATTTAACTCATATATTAATTTGTGTGATGGATAGATGATAAAAAGTAGAATATATCTAAATATTTATTACTTTAATAAAATATAAAAATAAAAAATATTATTAATAAATTAAAATATACTTAAATATTCTTTTGACATTTATTGTTAGTGTAATGGATTAAAATACTTCTTGTATTCATATTTTATCTTTAATAAATGTTGATGCTTAACAAATATATATATATATATATATATATATATATAATGTTATATTATTTATTATAAAATTTAAATATTTTTAAAATAATAATTTAATAATAATTAAAAAATAGTTATAGTATATTTTTAGTATATGTAAAAATGGTTTAAAACCAGTTTTAAACCAAATCCAAATTTTAAAACCAAATCTAAACTGGTTTTAGAAAAATTAAAATGGATTGGTTTATAATTCAATCCATATAATTGGATTTTAAATAGATCTAGATTGATTTTTTGAAAATCTAATCCATGAACACCTCTACTCTAGAGTTTATAACTAATTACTAACTTAAAGTTTGTTTCAAAATTAGCCTTTGGAGGAAAAGGAAGGAGAAAAGAAGACTTATTTAATCATAATATTTGTCTAAAAGATTTTATTAATTCTCTTTCTCACTCCTTCTCCTTTCTTATGTGTGTTTGCTTTTATGACCATAAGACTTAAGACTTGTGATGCCTAAGAGATTAAGTTGATCTAAGTTGTTAGACTCATTAAATGAGATGTTAGAACCAAAGGTTAGGATGACTTAGTGAAGTCTTGTACCCTATTAAGTATAAACGATTAATAAAAGATCCATTATGGTAAGCTCATGCATCATTATACAAGAGCTGAAAGAGAAATCATAGTTTGGTACATTGATGAATGTGAGGTGATACAATTTAGGAAAAAAATTTAGGAGAGTATATAGTGAGCGGGGCTTTAATGGCATTGAGTTTCACCCTAAAGGTAGGCTTGCTAGTTTTCAATCCTTATGTAATTTAAACTCAAGCAAGGATTGTCAAGATTGAGTTGGAATCTAATATTAAATTTTAAAGAGATAGAATCCAACTAAATTTTGTTTTAAACTATAAATCTAAATATTATAGTACAAAATAAAATCTCTAATCACTTCATCATTTTCCCGTAGATCTATTAATTAATCGAGGTACAATCGCCTAACGATATAATTAATTAGGATTAAGAAAGAAGTGCAATAGGATAAAATCTAATCACAAAACAGAAATTAAATTTAAATTCAAATATCAAAATTTCATAAATTCACGAGTAATAGTTTCCATAGCCCTAGCTATGGACTTAGTTACTCATGCTAAAGAAAAGAACTAAAACAATCATAAACAAAGTCATAATCAAAAGAAATAGCAAACTAGAGTATGAGATGTGTTGGTCTTCAAGTATGATCGCTTGAAGCTCCAAGTCTCGCCAAGCATATGCCAAGGACGTTGTGCAAGAGAGACGAGATGAGATGTATTCTAGAGCCAAAGTCAAGATATAAAAATGGTCCCTTTACGATGCCTGAGATCTTCCCTTTTTTAGGATTTGAAAACCCTAAAAACTCTTCATAATTGGGCTTCCCGCAGATGAGCACGGCCGTGCAAGTTCTTAAGCACGATCGTGCATGGGCTCGAAGCACCCCCGTGCTTATTGAATGAGTCTGGCCGTGCTGACTGCTGCGAAACTCTAATCTTCCATCAATTTGGGTCCAGAGTGCACCCAAAATCCACTTGCAACCTTTTTATACCAAACTATATAATTAATATATAAATTAGTGTAAAACTCAAATAAAATAAATGTCAAATATGAATATATGGGCTGTAAAAGAGGGCCTAATTACAAACTTATCACTACGTATTTAGAGAATGACAGTATGTTTGCTATTGTAAATTTGTTGTAAATTGTAATAGTGAATTAGGGAATTAGGAGACATTTTACTTTAAAAATGACAATGGAATGTAATGTTCCTTTTGATTACCCTGTTAATAATAGGATTCACCATATTCTCAGTTTATATATATATAGGGGATAGTTAGAACACCTGTAGTAGTATATTTTGGATACCTTTTTCATGATCATGACTATCACACTTCAGAAGAGAAGTTAATTTGACTAGCAAGTGTACTAGTATTGATGTAGCAAGTTATAAAAATTGATAAAACTGTATTAGAGTCCCAAGTATCGATCTCGAGGAATAAAAGTGTTCAATTACCACTTCACAAGGCCACAATTAATTGAGCTTCACGAATTTGAGAGAGTATTTGGAACTAAAACTAACAAATGTTAAAATCAGAAGAAAAACAGAACAATGAACAAGCAAATGTGAAAAATAGAGGTAGAAACCATAGCTAGGGAGTTGCTTCACCAAAACTCCAGTGTTGAATCAATAAAGTTATGAACTTACAAGTAATTGGAAAGAATGACAATCAGTTTCACGTTGTATTATTCAAAGGTTAATTCCTTAACTCAGTTAACCTAACATTCAATTAAATCACTCTAATTCCTTAGATCTGATTCAATTCAATGTTGCTTTAAGTGTGAGAAACCAGAGGATTGCAAGATCAAGTTCTCTTATCCCTAAGAAAGCTATAATCTTGGTGATTGGTTTAGATCTAAAGAATAAATTCAATTTCCATTGACAAGAGTTCCTCTGAAATTAGTTAATCAAATTTCCATTCAATTACTACGTAAAGTGCAGAATCAACCACTCAATCCATTCCAAAACTTGAAATCCAGATCCAGAATCCATTCAACATGTTCGTTTTGGATCTACAATCCCTAACTATGAAGAAATTACACAGCCATTACAATAGAGAAAGAAAAAGAAAGAGAAGAAGAGGAAGAACGCAAAAGAAGCATCTTCAACCGATCTTCAATTCGATTCCTCTAGGTCGAAGCTCGATGTTCGTCCCCACTCTCTCTCTCAGACTCTCTCCACACCCAAGAACTAAGTGAAAATGAAAAATGAACAAAGGATCTCGAAATCTGAGCTTTTTCTGGTATTTATAGAATTCCCAACTCTGGGCGTTGTCACTTTGCTTCATAAGGGTAACCACGCAGAGGCTTATATAGTTTCTGAAAACTGGAACTATCACTTTTGATGATAAGAGTTGCAACACAAGAGGTCGAGTAGTTGTGTGTGTTTACTTTTATGAGTAAAAGTGACCACGCACAACTTGCCAAGCTGAGATCTCTCTGGAACATCCACTTTCACTGGTAAAAGTGGTTACGCAGAACTTGCTGAATTTTAGTCTTCTCTTGAACATCCACTTTCACTGGTAAAAGTGGTAACACAAATATATGTCTGAGGCTTTTCTGGAACACTTATTCTCGCCAGCGAGAGTGTTAACGCCTAGTGTGTATTCCTTTTTGAAGCTTGGAGTGATCACTTTCACTGGTAATAGTGATCTTACCCATCTTGCATTCCATAATTCTTGTACTTTGAGTCCTGAATTGCTACTTTTCTTCTTCCTTTCCTTTGATTTTCCATTTCCATGAACCTTACTCAGATTATTCCTACAAAAACAAGATTAAATTCTTAATTTCTAAGCAGAAATCTCACAAATGCTAAAATAACTACATATTAAAAGAAAACCTTCAACCATTCTATTTTTCTGAGTTTTTCTGCTTTTTCTAACTTATTTTCCTTATCAAATAGGTTAGAATTACACTAAAATATTAGTTAAAATATGGATTCATCAATGACCACTTTGGAAGACCAGCTCGATTTACCTTAAAGTAGGAGATTGGCACTAAAGTCGTAGCTGATATTGGAGATCTTGGTGCTAATGAGGATGTGACACCGGAGGAGCTGACTGATATAGAAGGTTGGTTTGCGAACGATGACTAGAATTGTGTCCTTAGTATTTTTTTTTGTGTGGAAACAAACTACTTATAAGGACTTATGTAGTTTTGATTTTTGTAAATTATGTAAATAAGTCCTAACGTATTTTTGAATTCATGGTCTATAATTATCAAACTATTGTTATTGAACGAAAGTTAATATATGTATATTTTCTTACAGTTCTGGTGTAAATTTATTTTGTAAGTTAAATAGATTGATAATATATATCTTTTATCATTTTGAATAATGACATTTTATAAACTAAGTAATGAAAATGAAAGTTTTAAATTTTTGTTGAATTTTTGCATTAGGAGCATAAATAAATTCATTTTTATTTTTCCCCTCTTCTATATAAATTATTTCATAAATTTGATAATAAAATAAGGGCGTTACACTTTTTATATTCACTTTTAGTTTAACCCCAATCCTAGTTTTCTTATAATCGCCAATCACTCATATTAAAGCTACTAACACTTAATGTTCATGTAATATTAGTATTATTTTGCTTAAGTTATCATCCCCAATGGTCATGCAAAGTAATAAGAGAAAGGAAACATTAAGAACCTATGAGTTGTTAATTCAACAACTAATTGAAAGATAAAAACTAAGTTTGGTCCATATAATTTCCTATCTCGTTTTAGCTTATAATTCCAATAATTACACATGGTACGATCACCTATCATGTAATCAACTATTAGATGTCAAAATTGGTCAAATCCCAATATAAAAACATACAGATGCTTTGGCAAAAACTAATCTTGAAAAGAAATTAGAATTGTAATTATACATAAAGATCTCATAAAGTATGTAAAAGATTTACCATAGCCCTAGCTATGGATTTAGCTACACCACATATAATAAAATAGGGAAAGAAAACAAATGTAAAGAAAATCATATTCATTTGAAAATGAAATATAAACTAGAAAAATCTCAAAAGAAAATAGATGAAAAGAATCTTTACTACCAAAATGCGCTTTCGATCACTCGTTTGGACTCTAAAAAAGTATTTTTTTTTTGTCTTCACTAATGATCTCCACTCTAACCGCATTCAAAAGTTGGCCAAGCAAAACCCCTTTTCACAAGCCCAGATTGTTCATTTGATAGCGTCTCCAAGAAACCCTTGAAAATCTCTTAAAATAAATTACCAGGAAGTGAAGTATGGCGCGCTAGTCCACGAAGCACCCCCTATGCTAAATGTTAAGTATGGTCATGCTTATTGTTAAGCATGACTCTGGTAGTTGCTAAGCATAACCTTACTAGTTGCCTATGCTTTCCATCAAATTTTCTTTGATTACGACCAAATGCTTCTATAATTCTCTAATAATTAATTCATGATAAATTACAATTATTAATAAAAAAAATAAGTGCAAAATCTCTATCAAGTAAGCATTGATATAAAAATGGACTATAAAATCACCCTAAAATATAGACTAATTATTCATATAGAACTTCTTTCAACTTAAACACCTTTTCTACTACTTGTAGTTAATCCATGAATTCGTTAAGCAATAGTTGTATTTTGAATTTAAAATTATTGAAATGACATTAGTGGATCATCTTTATAACTTTTAATTGTGGAAGAATCACTTTCTTTAAAATCATTTTCTAAATTGTGTTTCTTTATTAGTTAATTTTGTTATACTTTTACACCTATAATCTTTATATTAACATTAATAGTCTTATACTTCAATCTCAATTTTACAAAGATTTCTTGGTAGCATGATTGATTCTTTTGATTTTGTAGAAATTTGAGGTAAGAATAGGATTTTAGAAAAATTGAGATTATTTTAAAATTTCTTTAATTTGGGTCAAAAGATAATTTAAGAAGAAAGATAAAGGGTAAAAAATAGATATGTGAAAAATTAGTAACAATTTTGAAAAATTTAGGAATCAAGGTACAGTTATAAAAAATTTAGGAGTCAAAGTATAATTATGAAAAGTTTAACTTTGCCTTTCTGTCTTTATACTATTTTATTGTAAACTACAAGGATTTTATTTGTAATAAATGCAAACAACATTATTTTTCTTGATGATAGTTTTACATTTAAGGTGTCTTATGTTTTAGTAATTCTTAGATTTTGAAATTTTTAAGCTTTGAATTTGGACATTTTTACTTGAATCGACTTACTTCTAAATCAATCTTAATAGGTAAACTATCTTCTTAATTGTCTTACATAAGACAAGCTATATAGTTAATCTAATCTTACATAAATGATGCGGTCTTTATTTTCTGCTTGATTGTATCATTTTACAAATGTTATTAGAACAGTTGATCAAACAAGCAGGTAATACCAAAGAGTTCATTTTAGATAAAATAATTTTCATTCATTAAAAATTACTTTTTATTATCTTGAAAATTTTGTTTTAACATAAAAATTAGGTAAGTTAGATACTAGTAATATGTGTGATTGTTGACCACTAGAAAGTAAATTGACATGTGACACAATAACACTAGATGGTTGGAAGACCTATTTATTGAATGATGAAGCAATGTTGTGTCTAGGGAATGATGACATCAGAGTCTTCACCCTTGAAATTCAAATGACCAACTCAATTTCTCAATAATTTGATGATCCTATTTTGGCCTCTAGACATCTTATTCAAATGTGAAACTTGATGTTTTGAGATCTTTAGGCCTTTCAAGTTATTTATAATATTGATTTTTAAACACATGACTAATTTTTTAAGGGGCCAACATTTTCTCTAATGAGGAAAAATAGAGAGGCTATATTTTTGCAAAATTAAAAGCGCACTAAGTTAGAACCAAGTTCTAATAAGAAATGACTCCAAAGTTTAAAGATAACAAGAAATAAGTTTTAAATTTATAAACCAGAAGTGATTAATACTTTAATATCCAAAATACATGCAACAAGATGTGTAACGCCTCGAATTTTGTATTAATATTGGATTATTAATATAAGTATACATGTTGTGATTGGATGTGCATTTTGATTTATATGGTGATGAGAATGTGTATATATGTAAGTACCTATAGATAAATACATATGTATATGAATATGTGTAGATAAATATATAAGTATAATTGTGGATGTTGATTGTGGATTAAGAAATAGGCGAAGGTTGTGTTGCAGGGGCTTCTCGTCATAGCGAGAAGATTCTCGATATAGCGAGAAGGTCTTGGGCATGTGGCATACCTCTGTTACGTTCTTGCTACAACGAAAGGTTTCTCACTGTAGCGAGAGGATAACAGAGAGGGGGTATTTTCTAGGCTTGATCTCGTTGTAGCGAGGTCTCGCTGTAACGAGAATATCGCAACTCTTATGGTATTTTAGGGGTTTAGGATTCAAGAAATTCATTTCTCAATCTTTCTCTCATCCATTCTTCGATTCTCCCGATCCTAAACTCTTTTTCATTGATTCAATTACCTTCAAAGCCGTTTGTACATTAGATTGAAGGTTAGAATTACGTTTGGAACATTTTGAGGTAAGTTTTATGAACTAGGGTTTTGTTTTTTGTCTCTCTTTCTTGTTTTCTCGGTTTCTTATGGAGTATTTCATGTGTTTAGGACGAAAATCTGTGAGGGAAGCATTTCCATTATTGATTTTGTGTTGGATCTTCAATCAGAGGTAAGAGGAGATCTATCCTATCTCATTGTGCTTATAATCTGTTTACGTTGCTATGCGTTGGAATGTGATTGATATAGAACATAGAAAGATGTGTGTTTGGATGAAAATGACTTGGTTGTAGTGAGATTGTAATGAAAATTGTATGATTAATTATAATGTGATTGAATATGTGTGTGCATGCCATGAATACCATGATATGATTGAGAATGCAAACTAATGTGTGTGGAAATGGCATGAAAAATGTGAGTGTGATTGTGATTGTGAAATGTTGGAAACTATAAATGGTTACATTGATACACTAGAGGTGTGAAAGATAGGGGTAGTAGAAATATCGTGGAGAAAAGAAGGTGGAGGTGACACCAATAGTGAGCATGGGTGTACCATAAGCCACACACTCTACTCCTGACTCAACCTTTGACTAACACAATTATTTGAATAAAATGGGTAAATGATAGATGAATGTAGAAAATATTCCTGAATATATATATATATATATATATATATATATATATATATTATATTTCTAAATCAGTGAAAATGAGTTATATTTTAAATCATAATTATATATTTTTCATAATTCTCAATTCACACTTTCTAGAAAAGCTAAAATAATTCTTTTACCTTTTTTTTTGAGTAAATTAAGTAAAAGATTAATAAATATATAAGAAATCTTTGTTCATATATGTTTAGAGTTACTAAAATTGAGTAAGATAAAGAACTTCATTCATACACAATTTAATTTAATACATTTAAAGAAAACTGAAAGGCTATATTAATCATCCTTCACCATAAATTTATCAAAGTGCTTTAACTCTAAATTAAAACTTTCATCAATATAATAGTATAGAGTAAATAACTTTAAATAGAACTTATTCAATAAAATCTTTACAATTCTCTCTCTTAAATAAATTAAACTCTTCAAAGCAATTCCCTTCCTACTATTTCTTGCGAGTATGACCCTAGAATGAATCGACCTTCTTTACCTAAAAAATAGCTGTAAGGGTGAGTATCCCTTACCCACTAAATCTTAATTTATAAAATAAAGGGAACAATGCAGACAATATTTTCAAAAGCCACATATAATAAGTTAGGAACATTCAATTTCTAACAAATTCATTCATCATTTGATTAATTAACATCTATTTCTCCTTGTATAATACTATAACACAATTATTCAATTCATTTCTACTTTATCATATTGATTCCAAAATATTTATCAATTTATATTCAAAGTCTATGCATTCTCTACTTCTTCTAGCATACACATGCAATATAACTTCTTTTATTCTTGAAAAATAATTAATCCATTTACATCAATTTTTCTCCAAACTTAACTTCTCAATTAAACATACAATAATAAGACATGAAAGCACATTATTTTACACTTAGCCAAATATCATCATCTGATATATAATTTTTTGCCACTTTATCCCTTTCACTTTCGAATATTCCACCAATTCAAAGATACTCTAAGTACTCTTAAGCTCCTAACTTGCTGCCAACGTACTCTCTCTAGTTACGAAGGACTTACGTAACATAGATAGTCGTTGGTGAGCTAAATCACACAAGGATATAACATGTGCGTTCACAGCCTTCCAAACAAAGGTATGGTTAGGAGTTCGGTCAAGAAATGAGCGTGAGACTTGTAAATGCTTCCAACTTTTACATCGTGTACACATAAGTGGACTGCATTTACCATTCAGTATAATTATAATATTCTTTTATTTCAGTACATAACCTTAAATAATAACACATCATCATACAATTCAATAGAATTATCATATTTTATCACTTCATCACATATTTATCAAATCATAACACATTAGCATACAATATGCCGAGGGTCAGACACCCTCGGACTCAGCCCAAATCGTGTAGTTTCATAATCATTCATTAGAGGTCATATTTCCTCAATCACAATAGAGTCTTCCAACCTAGAATTCAATATTCTCTGTCTTTTATTATTTAACTCCTATACATCCCAATTAACTTAGTCCTAAAACTTCTTCATGTTGTTCTAGCCCATAACTTTTGCTAAGAATCTTATTCGAGTGATTTCAAATAAACCCAAACCTTTCTTTATACCAAAAATTAACTTTTACCATAAGGTTTCATAAACATTTATAGATTATTACTAAAATAGATTACTCATATTCTCATGGGATCACTACATATAGAAATAAAACTAAGGCTCAAGAATACTCCCCTTACTTGGAAATGAGTCTGAGAACTAAGTTCTTTGTGAGCTCTGAGAAGAAACTCCATGTCTCAATCGGTAAAGCTTCCCAAGAACTAAAGTTCTTTCTAAAGCCACAGAATAGATTACTATCAAAAGGAGAAAGAACAGAGAAATAGAAACTAGATTTGAAGGTTGGGTTTCAAAAATTTACTCAGATCTGAGAAGAACGGACGTTGGAGCTCAGATCCAACAAAGATTTAGAAGTATTAAGGGCTTTCTCTAGGATAGGAGAGGGAGAGAACAAATAGATCAGAGAAAGAGAAGTGATTTTTTGGTGAGGAATGAAATTTCTCAACACAGAAGTCCTTAAATACCATTCATTTGAGCTAGCGGGCTCTCGCTTGAGCAAACACATCCTCGCGTGAGCAAGATCTTCCTTGCTTGAGCAAGCTAATCAGACAATGATTTTTCTGATATCCTTGCTTGAGCGAGAGTTATTCTTACCTGAGTGAGAACGGGTCCAGAAAGTTCCAAATTTTTCTACAACATCTCGCCTGTGTGATCCCTATTTTGTTTGGGCGAGCTGCTCCCCCGCCTGGGCGAGCTCCCTTCTTGCTTGAGTGAGAGGATAATTGAGGTAACTCTATCCTTTCTTGCATGAGCGAGAAGTCCTGTTGCACCACAACTCTTATTTCACCAAAAAACAAGGGAATAAAAAATGAGGGTGTTACATTGCGGGGGCTAACCGGCGACCATCCATAGTGTCGCTACAAGAAATTACATATATAGTTATTATAGTATTTGTATTACATATGTAGTGATTACAATATTTGTCATTAAAAGTTTTAAAAGTCATCATTAAGACAAGTTTGTGACGATATTTAAATTCATCATCTATCGTCACTAATAGTTAAGTCACTATTATATTTGTGACGATATTATGTAGTCATTAAAATAAATTATTTATTATGATGAAAATTAACGTCACTAATATATAGAAGTATTAATGACAAGATAATTCACCATTGATATGTATAACATTTAAGATGATTATTAGTTACTATTATTCTAAAAATAATGACTAATTTATTCATCACTATTAAAAATTATTTTTAATAATATTTTTATAACAAAATTTTTAAAAAAATAATATTTAATTAATAATTACTTTAAATTAATAATTTATATATTATTACTCAAATTTATATTACTAATGATTTTAATTATTTTTTTAAATTAACGTTGTTGTTATATCAAAGTGATTATATTATAACAATTGTATTTTTAAATAAAATAAATATAAATTAAAATCATAAATGATAAATTATGAAGCCATATGTTGAATTATAAATTTAAATATAATAAATATCCAATAAAAATTTACACATGAAAATTATAAATGAAATTAAAATACATCATTAACATATTAAAATTCTAAAATAAAAAAAACTAATATTAAATTAAACAACTAAAATAGAATGAAAAATGCTCTCATGGACTCTGATCCTGTAGATAAGAAAAAATAAAATAAAATAATATTAATAAATATAAATCAATCAATTAATAAAATTTTAATAATGTAACCATATAATAATTAAGTGATGATAACTAAAATAATCAATAAACTTGCATTAGTAGTTGGAGCACGTGAATCATTAAATAACTTGTTGAATGATAATTCTCTCAATAAGATAGTCCATTGACCTTTCATCTCCATCTTAAGGTCTTGCTTTTTTTGTTTCTGTTAAGATTCAAAAGTTAATCTTTAAGCATCAATCAATTCATGTTGAGATTGTAATTCAATTTGGAGTTGAAAATTAGTCTCCTCTTATTTTCTTGAGATGTCAGTCAATTTTCTTACTTCTAATTCTAAATCATCCGCTTTCTTTTTTTGTATTCTCAACTTGATTTTCAATGATTTGTTTGTTTATAAATATTTTTGTTATTGTTGCACTCCCTAAGCCAAGTGAATGATTTAGTTTTCTTCCTAATACGAGTGCAAAATGCTCAATTAATGGCACTGGAGCTTGAGAAATGTCTTCTTGATATATATCTTCTATATTCTTCAAATCTTCCTATAAAAAGTTTAAGATAAATAAAATAAAAATATAAAAATTAGACAATTTAGGAAAAAAATATTAATAAAATTTTTATTTCAACTCTCATAATTTTTAAAAATATTTTCTCTTACCATAATTTGAGCACCATTTCGAGTACACCATGTTCCATTAGATCTCATTCGTGTGACCTTCCATATTTTCACAGCATTTGGCCATTCATTAGTTTTTAAATCTTCTTTCTATTAAAAATAACTAAAGAAATGAATGATATTAAAATTGCAATAAAAGATATCAATTATAATTCAACATCATCAACTTGAAAGATATCAAATATAATTTAACGATATCAAAACAAATAATAATTTAACGTCATTATAGATAAGCTACCAATTGTAAATTTTAATAAAAGATATCAAAATTATTTATTAGAGTTAAAAATTACTCATATTTTATTCATAAACATAGATAAATACCATTTCAAATTACTGATATTATATATAATGCATAAAAAATTAACATAAAACAAAAAAAAAAAAAACCATTTCAAATGTCTTTTGCACAATTGATTTTGTATCAGTGATAGATTTAATTTCTTGCTTATTTCGATTAGCTTTATTTTTCAAGCTCCTCTTCTACATGTAATGAAAATGGTTTATTATTACAAGTATAAATAAAATGAATAAACTAAAGTTATGGATACAGAAGTAACTGTACCTAAAATTTAGAATCACTCCATTTATTTTCTATTAGCCAATTCTAATCCTCGGGAGACACATCATTTGGCCTATTTTATTTTTTAAGATATGCTCGATACAAATAATGATGCCTGTTCTTATATTGAGATTGCATTTGTTTCATGACATAGTCTTTAACTTCATTAGGAAAACATAGGATTTCCTAAAGTCATGTAAATTTATTAAAAGAGACAAATCAGCACCAGGCTAACTGAAAGGGATGAATGAAACTACTATAATATTTAAAAAATTATTCTTTTAAAATTATGATGTATTAATGACGTCCTGTAGTAATGATTTGATTTAAACTTGTAATCCATCCTTATTTTGAAAGATTTTTTGAAACAATCATTTAAAGCTACTTGAAATGAAACTTTACCATTTATCTCTTTTTAATTTGTGAAAAAAATAATTTACTCAAAAATAATTACTTGAAAAATAAAACAAGGTGTTACAAAATGCCTTTCATAGGCAAAATAAAACAATAAAATAACTACAATAAATTATAATATTAATGTGAATTCATTTTAAATTTTATGACTATCAAATATATCACCTAAATAAGATTAACAATGAATAACAATTTTAAAACTTTAATTTTATGTCTTGACTTTGGGTGCGTGAATAAAAAATTTTAGTTATATTATTCTTTTTCTTGACATATATAAATGAAAAATCGCATTTTATCAAACATAATAGTAGCCCAAATAATATATAAGAATACATTCTTATCCATTATTTTTACTATGAATGGAAAATATTTTCTTTTCATTTTGGTGTAGTAAAAAAAATAGAAACAAAATAAGCATGTTTACTACTTTTTTCTTTTTTTTTACCTTACATGTATTCTATTTTGTTGATTAAATAACTAATTATTTATTTAAGACACTAGGATTAAGTAATGTTGATTTTAGGAAGGCTATATCATTTTCTAAATTAACAATATGTTTCTCTACCATTGTAACCCATGCTTCTATTCCCTCATTGGTTTCCATCAATACTACAGTGTTTGGAATGGTTTCTTTAGTACCTCCTCTTTGAGCCAACCAAAAAGGCTTTCTCCAGCCAAAATCAAGCTCTTTGAATCCCATATTAGCCCAACTTGTGAACACAAATGATGTTGGGTTTTGGGTTGCTATCTTTTCTAGCATTAGTTCTGCACACTCATCACTCCACAAAAAATTAGGATCACTCTGCACTTTCAAAAAAAATTCCTTAGTAAGCTTTCCAATTTCTTCTTCCAAAATCCTAACCAAATCTCCCATACTAGTGCTTTTATTTACGTCTTCAATAAGCACCACTGCGGGCCATAATAAGTTTCCAATTGAACCTTTTGTAAAAGGCTTTCCCATTCTTTTTCTCATGTCCACAACATGTAAAACAACTATTGGCCTTTTGTCATCATAAGATTCCTTCGTGCACGATACAATCATATGTTTACATATGAATGAGGATACAACTTGATATCGTGTTGGTTTTGAGTGGCTTTCTACCATGACTTTTAGATTATTGATAGCTTTGGTATCAAACAAGAATCTTCTTGTGACGCACTTTGCTTCTATGTTTAAGCCTTTGTTAATATTTAGAACGCCAGCACGTACACCGAAGGTGTTTCTTGGAGGGAAGAAAGTAGAAGCAGAAAAGAAATCTGGCCTGGATATTTCTTCCTTTAATCCTTTGCAAATGGTTGACCAAGTTTTCAAGAATGTACTACAAGAGTATGCGTCTAGAAATATATGAAGGTTGCACAAACCAATAGCTATTCCTCCACACTGAAAAAGGTTCACTTGGACTAATAGTTGAGGCAAGACTTCTTCGTGCGGGTGGCACTTGTTAGGCTCACATGGAAGCAATTGGTTTAACAATTCTAATTTGGGTGGTTTTAGGAACTCTTCCATGGTGATATTCACTATGGCTTCTATGTAAATTACACCCTCATCGTTGCAATCAACAGAGAAACAATCACTTCTTCTACCTCCAATAGGGTAGAAAATGGTTAGTGCCTTTGATAATGATTTCTTTAATTGAGCTGAGATATTTGAGAATTCTTGCATGTTAGTGGTTTTGTGGTAAAAAAGAATTAACGGAAAATATGTGTTGAGTTGAAACACATCAAACAAACATAGTTTATAAGTTTTATGATCAGTGGAAGTAGGCAACGATGGTTTAATGATTTCTCTAGAAGCAATATTAGTTTCCATTTTAACTACATAATATAATTGCACAAACTTGATTATAAATATAAAGAAGGGAGAGCATATAAGAAGAATTATGCTAATTTATCATTTTGTGTATATTATTAACGTTATAGAAGAGTGCACGATTTTATTTACCGTTTAACTATGTTTGAAGTTATGATAATAATAATAATAAAAAAAACTCTAGCTTAACAAGTCCTTACATTAATGTAGATTATGTTACAAATAAATATTACAAGTAGATAGTTACATAATTTTTTTTTAATGATATAAACATCTAACTTACTTTTAGATTTGATAACGTAAAAGAATAAGTTTAAGCTTATTAGTTTCAATTTTGATATCTAAGTTGTTATATACAACTAATGCTAAAGTTATATATTATATTAAAGTTAACAATAATTAATTATTATTTTGAAAAGAAGTATACCTAAATACATATACAAACAAATAATACTTAAAAATATAACTATTTAAATAAACACAATCATTTCATTTAAATATAACTTCTCTAGTCAATCAATAACCATGAAAATCATATTAATATTTAAGTTATTAGTCATGTAAGTTTCTTAATTTTTAAAACATCAAAATAAATTCTAAAACTCGTTTTAGTTCACTATTTAATATATTCAAAAAGAAATGTTGATAATAAAATTAATTATTTATATTTTTAGATTATAAATTCATTAAAAATAATAAATAAATATTTAAAGGTAATTTCTTGAATTAAACTTTTAAAGGATGTAATATATTCTTAAATAATATCAAACCTTTCAACTATTCAAAACAATATATATATTAGAATTTGTTCAATTATAAAGCAAGCTTATTTAAGTGTGTTTAGAATTGTCACAACCCTTTTTTTAGCATCTAGTGAATGAATAAGGGAAGCTCAAGTAAGCTCCCCTTAAAAATTCCCTAAGGGAAGGAAGTGAAAAAGAGTTCTTGTTCTTCAAACACGATTTTGATCACTTGCTTAGACTCTAGAAAAGATTATTTCGTCTTTGCAAGTGACATTCGCTCTCTATGACTCCAAGTGCCATCAAAGATGTGCCAAATCCAGAATGCACAAGTCGTTGCCCTCAAGGTTCTTTAAATAGGATTTAGGTCTACAAGAGGTGGTGGTTGTTGTTTGTAAGAGATTGGATGATATGGTGTATCTTCTTGGAGAAGATATTATTTATCCAAAATTTGAATTCAAATTCTTCCTTTACAAGTTCCAAGCAAAAACTCCAATTTGGTTCCAACAAAAGGTAAGCATGACTGTGCTTGTCAATATGCATAGTCTCAAAGCATGGGCGTGCATACCACGAAACAAGAACATGCTTTGACTAATTTTTCATCAACTAATGCCTAAAATGCCTCAACGATTCACCAAAGCTCTTAGCACACTAAACTGCGACAATTAGTAGCATAATGAGTGTAAAACTTATTCAAATAAGGAATTAATGCATAAAGATAAGCTCTAAGGGCATGCTAAAATACTTATAATCATACAATATATATTATTTAATTAATATAAGTCACTGATTATCAAAATTATTTTTTATGAATTTTATATATATATATATATATAACAATAACAATCACCAATCACCTAATTAATTCTTACCACTATCCAAAGGTCATGGAATAATACCAATCTCCCTATATATTAACTCAATGGTCATAGAAAAAAATAGATGAATAAATAATATTAAATTTGTTAAATTTAAGTAATTGATTGAAAGTTTAGGGATTAGATTGATCTTCTTAACTATTAGATTCAATTTAGCTATTGATTCCATTAATTCATTACAAATTCAATTGCCAATTAATTGATTAACTAAGATTATTTTTTTAATTGATTAGTTTAGAACACATAATAGATAAAGAGACAATTTTAATTAAAAAAATAATATCAATTTGATAGTATAAAATTGAGGTTCAAAAGGTCACAAGATTTCATCTTAGCTATATGACAAAGATGTTTAGTTACACATAATTATAATTAATAATAGAAGTAAAAAAAAAAACTAAACACCAAACATTCATAATCCTAAATAGTGAATAAAGAAAGGATACACCAACAATGTGTGGAGAGCATCACCTCTTGGAGATCTCACAAATGTAACAATCAAAGCAGTAATAGAAAGGTAGTTAGATGTTTTGAATGATAAAAGATAAGATGCCCTTCAAATTCCTAAAAGTTCTTTTCACTTGACTGTACAGGGCTAGATGCTAAGCATGTGTAACGCTGCAATCTCAATTACTTCTACCATGGGACATGCTCCTCCTGATTACACCTTAGACAAAAAGTACTTCAACTCCCTTATTTTCAACATAGAGCATTCTATTTTGGAGCACGATGATGCTCATCATTTCAACACTAATTTGGTTTGGACCTAACTCAAGTTATGCTCTGCCTAAGCATGCCTTTAGTAGTGTTACAAGAGGAGCACAGGGTGTGCTTGATGACTTGGTCAAAGATTTCAACCACTTAAAGTTATCCATTTCTATTTATTTTATTTATTGCATTTGATCATTCATATTTTGTTACCACGTTTAGGAATATGTTGTTACTAAGCAAGTTAATTAGCTACCTTTTAGGAAGTCAGTTGTAGAGCAAAGTCTATAACTTGACCTTTTCATTTGTAAGATGAGAAGAATTGAATATTTCTGTTCAAATAAACTAAGTGTTATTTATATATTTTTTATTCTTGTAAGCTAACTATGCCATGATTAATATGACATGCTTCCTTTACTCGTATTCTTTTTAAGTCTTTTATTAATTTCACTTGTTCTTTATTTTTTTTTCAGCAACTTTTATTAATAACTTGACCTATTTCAACGAAGTTGTACTATCGTTATTTCCTACAACAAAACTAAGAGAAAATTAGTGAGTTCAAAGAATAATACAACTATTTTATTTTCAAAATAAACTAAAATTCTACAAATAAAATGTCAAAATATATTTCATCAATTAACAAACAAAAGTTATCAATTGTTATATTAAATAGCGAATACTCAGAGAATGAATGCGTAGAATATAGTTGTATTAAATATTTAAAGAGCAATTTTTTTTATCTATAGCAATTTTATCCAATTAAATTGAAGAATTCGTGTAGTCAAAACTAAAAAAATAAAAAAATAGATTTGGATCCCTATGTATACAGTTGAAGATAACTTAAAGGAATTGATTAGGACTACCTATAAGAATTTCAAAGTTAAGCGTGCTTAACTTAGAGGAATTATGGAATGAAAAGTTTTCAGAGAGTGTGTGAGTGAGGACAAAACACGCTGAAAAGTCTTGTATTAGTTTGTGAGGACAATCATCAATCCCAAATAAGTTGCCGGACTGTTACATAATTTAACATCAAATTGCTAGTAAATACATTTTTACAACATAATCAAAATTAATATCTACTTAATTAATTTTAAGTATTTCTCAATGATTATTTATTAATATTGTTGACTTTGTTCTCATAATTGTTTATAATATTTTGAGTATGAATTATTTTGATTTTATGAATTTAAATAAATTAATTACAAATTAGTTGGATAATTATAGAATTTTATTTTAGGTTATATAAGAGGGTGTTGTATCTTAATATATTATTACATATTTATATATTTTCACGAATTATTTATAATTTAATAATAATTTTATTTTAATTTTTTTGTATTAATTTCAAATTTGACTAAAAGTAAGAAGCATTAATTTTAAAACTTATCTATAATACTTTATATTTAAATATTTGTAAATAATCAATATAATTTTAAAGTTAATATGTTTTTTATTATAGTTGTCCTTTGATATATATTAAAATTTATTATTTTCTATCATAAAATTATATAAACTTTTTTAAAAATCAAAGCAAATATATTTAAAACCTATAATATAATTACCTGTATCAAATAAAAAATAAATTAAATAAATACTTTTAAAATTTATATTTTAAAAAATAACTAATATTTAATAACAAAGTAAGACAAATATGCATGCAATGCATGAATTACTAACTAATTAATATACTACCTTAATGATAAGCGTGCTAATTTTTTTATGTTGACGAAACCTTTTGTATATCTTTCAGAAAAAGTTAGTCTTATTTGAGTTAACAATATTCACAATATAATAAATCATTGAGGCTAATTTTTCTAATGAAATTTTTCTATGCACATACAATCTGAGGTTAAGGAAAATATAACCTGAAACATGTGAAGCAACCGATTGATAATGGGACAAGTTGGGGCTTGCCCCCTCAAATAATTGTCAACGCATCTTATCATTTGCCTAAAATTTTGCATTTATAACAATAATAATAATATCCCAGTAATTAAAGTGTACGTAGTTTATACAATAATGTCTAGAAAGACATGTCCAAACATAAACGTCATATATATAACTTCAAATTAAATAAAAAACGAAAAGTGACAAAAAGCAAATAATAAAGGGGGAGAAAAAAAGATTTGGATGCAACATGGAAAGGAAAATATAGTAAGGGATCGATGTTGACCATAGTTGTCTCATGTGATGAATGTAACACGCCCACGTAGTTGTTCTTGAACGACAAGGTAGGGAAAAGAATAGGAAACCTACGTTAATTGATATCGTTATCATTGCCAGAAAATCTCAGCACTGTACTGGGATCTCTTCTTTGATTCTTTGATTCTCTGATTCCATTTTCTCGGAATCAGAGGATCGCATAATGTTTCCCATTCTTTAGGTATATGGATATCAATCACCATCTTCTTGTTCTTCAGCTCTGAGAAACAAGATCTAGTTAGCAATATTAGAGATAGTCTTTCACATTTTCTTTCGGTGTTGAGGGTTGTCATAGGAGGTTGTGAGGAACCCGAAGGTGTGTCTCACTGATTTCTCAAAATGGATGAACCTCAGAGTGAAGGTTTAATGGAAGGCTGGCTCTATATTTTTACCTCAAATAGGTTAGGGTTGCACCACTCGCGAAAGAGATACTTCATCCTCAAAGAATGTTTTCTTAGAAGCTTCAAAGACAAACCCGTTTCTGAGATGAAGGTGCTCTTTAGCATTCTTTTATTTGTTGGATCTTTTGTTTACTTTTAAATGCCAAAAACTGAGGATATGTCACATGGACTAATTTAAAATCTTGAAAAATGTTTGTTTCATGTCACTTATCTTTTACACTTTATAAAACGTTAAAAGAGAAGAGAACGAGAAAAAGAGCCTTTTTATTCTTGTTTAAAATGTGTGAAGATGGGTGTAAAATAAGGTGATGGGAAATAATTATTTTTTCAAATTTTTTGTCGATAGAGCTTTTTTATATGAATCACGTTCAGCCAGCCTAGTGCCAACGACATCAGCTCTATTTGGGTTATTGCATGGCAAGAATTTGTGCTGCTTCATTCTGAATTTCCTATTGGTGCTTTAGATTTGATATTTTGCTCCTTTGAAAAGTGAGTGAGGCTGAATTGGTTGTAGTTTAACAGAAAGTGTTGATGTTAATTTATTGTCACGGGATTCAAACTATATTTTCATATCTGATTTTTTGTTTTGGTACTAGCTAGGTACATGCATCTGAATAAAAGTGTTATCTTCTAATTAATAGTTAATGGATAATCATTATAACATTTCACTGGCCTATTCTTTTGTACTCAGTTTTCATTACGTACTGTTGATATTTTCTACAATAAATATACGTCGAATGACTTAGAGCTTGAGCTAAATAAAAGTATATATTATCTATTCAGGAGCCAAATAGAAGTGCAATTATAGACTCCAGCATTTGGGTTACAAACTGTGAAAGAGAGAGTATCAACAAAAAGGTGAGAAACTTGGAACTTCGATATATACAGTGTTAGTAGTACAATTTTTTAAAATATTCATTTTTATTGGGTAAGTATTTTCCAGTGTATTAAAAATATTATTAATTATTGACTTTTACTGTTTTTTTTTTAATATTTTAACTTAACTTTAATAAATATTACTTATTTATTAATTTGTAACTAATTCAGTCCATAATAATGTGATAATATTTTGAAAAAAATGTGTTAAAATTTTACAAAAGTTAATTTATTTATTCTTATCATAATAAAATTTCAGAGATTTGATTGATTTTCCTTGCTTTTTATTTCATTTTTTACTTAATACTAATTAATTATATTAATTTTTACAAATTTTGTTTAGGTATTCTTCATCTTCACAGTATATAATGCTTCAAAGCAGAGAGATCAGCTTAAGGTGTGAGAACTAAATGTCAAATTAAACTAATAAATAAATTTGTGAAAGAAATTATTTTGTTGTGGATTGAGAGATTATTTGAATTAATGTCAAAATTCTAGTTAGGAGCGAGTAGTTCGGAAGAAGCTGCCAGATGGATATGTTCTTTGAAAGGTGCTGCGTTAAAGGTTATACTCTCTACAATAATTAGTAGAATGGTCGTTGCCTCATGTGATAGAAGCTAAATGTCGCTGTATACTTTCAGGAAAATTCAATTCCAGAAAGGAATTTTGTGACTTCTTCCAATAAGAGAAAGTCATCGTTGAGGTACATCAACTGTGTTTATACATGTGACCTGCAATTTGCAATCTGTCGACAACGGTATCTTTGTTAAATAGCACTTCTACAAATATTTTGTTATATTTAATCGCATATCTACCTCCTCTATTGTCTTAATTCTTAAATTTATTCTTAATAGTCAATTTTTAAATATGAAATAATAAACTTTGATAATCATTTATTTTAAATCCTAATAATTGCACATGATATCGAGAGAAAACCACGAAAGTCGATTCAATCCTATTAATAATAAAAATATTTAAGTGTGTTTATTTATTTTAGTAGCATTTAATTTTGTTAATAATTAAAACTTTAACTTTATTAAATTTTTTAAAAACATAATGCATTTTTTATTTTTAAAACAAAATATGCTAAGCTAAAATTAGACACAGCCACTGTTACAAAGAATGCACTGTAGTCATTTTCACCACTAAGTTATGTGAAAACCTCTCCTTCAAAATGTGTGTATCCCTTGGTTAAAGCTTCAATTTCTCTAGTCATGGCTTCATGCCATTCCCTGTGCTTGACAATCGGTGAAAAAGTTTTGGCCTCATTACATGAAGTGATGGCAGCGAGGAAGGACTTATGAGTTGATGAGAAGTTATCATAGTTAAAAAATTGTGATATATAGTATGGCTTACGAAAAAATATTCATGGGCGTAGTGACATGTGTGACAGATCGATTTTGTGCAGCTAAATGACGACAAACCTTTAAATATGCAACGGGCTATCTTGCTACTTCTGATCTATTCTTCCTTACTAGAAAATTCTTGTGAAAGGAGGGCCTCATCATTAAGGATATATTGTAACATGTATGAAATCTATTACCAACTCCCTCTATGGCCACCAAATTAGTGGGCTCACGATTGTTCCTTCCCATTCTCATGATCCATCAAGTCACTTAAGCGATTATTTATAGTGTTAGAAAGTTTGTTGAAACTACTTGCCTCTTATGTGGGAAAAATATGAAGTTAACGAAATAAGGAAATGGGACTACGAATTTCTTCGCCTTTGATGGAGTTTTTTGCAATTTCTTCTTAATGTTTATCTCTCTTTTCAACTGCATATTTTTTTGTTTCTTGTTTCTCCTAGTCTTGTCACTCCTTAAAGGCACTACCATAGCTTGCTCCTTTGAATTAATTTCAGTATTACTAGGCAAACTTCCTTGAGGTCATTCTAAGAAAAGTCTAGAAATTTGATCAAGTTGGTTTTCCAGATTCTGAATAGAAACTTGTTGATTTCTTAGTGTAGTTTCAGTATATTGAAACTAAGATTCTGAAGTTTGAATAAATTTAGTTAACTCCTCAAGACTTGACTTCTTTTTAGCTGAGGAAGAAGGATGTGAAGTCTGCTGAAATCCCAGAGGTGTATTACTTCTTAGTGGTTGTTGATTGTTGTTCCATGGTGGATCTGAATAATTTCTCCAACCTGGATTATTCATGCTATTGTAAGAGTGGTAAGGTTGTCTATTATTCCTAAGCACATTAACATGTTCTTCTTGAGTGGCTTGACACTCATGATTAGGATGACCTCCTTCAACTTGCCTTGCCAATCATGTTACTGCATCAAGACTATAAATTCCAACAAATTTAGTAGGTTTGGACCAACTGGAGCTCCATTGATGGTTGTTCATTGCCATTTCTTCAAACAACTCTTGTGCAGCTCTTAGTGTCTTACGATTTAGAGTTTCTCCAGCTGCAACATTTATCATTTACCTTGTGGCTGGATTCAATCCGCTGTAAAAGGTTTGTACTTGAAGCGAGTCAGGAATTCCATGATATGAACACTTCCTTAACAATTCCTTAAACCTTTCCCATGTATCATATAGTGTTTCTGACTCAATCCGACAAAAGGAAGAGATATCATTCCGCATCTTGGTAGTTTTTATTAGAGGGAAATACTTCGCTAGGAATTTTTCTACCTTAGCCTTCCATGAAGTAATAGATCCTTGTAGAAGAGAGTTTAGCCACTGTTTCGCTCTACCCCTAAGAGAAAGTGGAAATAGTCGCAAACGAATTGCATCATCAGTAGATCCATTAATTTTTAAAGTATCACAAATTTCTAAGAAATTAGCAATATGAGCATTGGGATCTTCATCTTGCAACCCATCAAATTGAACAAATTGTTGAATCATTTGAATAACATTAGGTTTGATTTCAAAATTTCCTTGCACATCTGGTTGAACAATGTTAGATTTTGTCCCAATTAACAATAAACGAGCATAATCTAACATAGTCCTTGCTTCATCTTCATTATTTTCCATTTCTTTCATATAATTCTCTATGTTCTCCTCTTATATTTGCAATCGTTTTTCTCTCAAAATTTTACGTGAAGTTCTTTCTATTTTGGGGTCAAATTCCAATATTGCACCAGAATAGGTTCTGATCATGCACCAAAAAAATCAGCTTCTAAAAAAAATGAAAGAAAAATAGTTTAAATTAAGACTAAAGAAACAAAGAAAAATTAATAAAGAGACAATGAAGGAAATCTTAATGAATTAGTCCCCAGTAATAACACCAAAAACTTGATAGCTCAAATCAATGAATAGGCAAGTATACCTATTGTCATAGTAGTATCACTAAAAAAATAGTACTAAGTGTCATATCCACAGGACTATTAATTAAGATTTTCAATCCTTAATTACTCAGTTGTTAAAGAAGAGAAAAAAGAAATTATGATGACGATTTTACTAAGACAAAAAATAGCAAATAGAAACAAAACAAATTTCAAGAATAAAAATCTAGAAAATATGGTTAAGTAAATTCAAATGAATAAAACGAGTACCTAGATTGTAAATCCTCCTAAGCATCCAAACAACTAGATTCCTCCCTCAACTACTTAATTTTAATCTTTTAAAGCTATGAAAATTTCTAAGATAAGTCAATACCTTTCTCAACGATAAGAGCTCATAACCCTTAGTTGATTAACTAGAATCTCTTCTTTAATTAACACCCCTTAGGTTGCATTAAATTTGATTTGTAAATTCCACTATGAGGGTTATCCCTAATACAAAAGACCTATGTCATTCTATCTCTAGAGTTGCATTCAAACCTTTTTAAAGAGCAATGGTCACTTCAAGCTAGGTTTTCACTCAAAACCAGAACCATGAAAATAAGATAGGAGATAAACAGAATCCTTAACCAACAAGTAAAACTACTCAAATGAACTCAAGAAAACAAAACATGAGATAGTGTGAAAGAGAATTCCAAGAAAGGATTACACAAGATTCATTACATCTAGGTACTAAAAAAAAAAGAATTAAAAATTAAACATTGAGAAACTACAATTTAAAAGTAGAAAAATAAATGAAAAGTCTTATTATCTCCTCTAGGTTTTTGCATCATCCTCATTTTCTCATAGAAACTCAAATCTAATGCACATTAAAGAACACGCCCAGGTATACGGTTATGTACTTGACCGTGTACATCTCTAATTTTCTTAAATATTCACCACTTTTTAAACTTCCTTGAACAATATGGTCATATACTTGACTGTGTAAATCTCTCATTCAGGTACTTTGCTTAATTTACGTGATCTGAGAAGTACATGAGCATATACACGGGTGTGTACTTGCCCGTGTCAAATCTGACGCATATTAAAGAACATGCCCAGGTATATGGTCATGTACTTGACCATGTACATATCTAATTTTCTTAAATATTCACTACTTTTTAAGCTTCCTTGACCGTGTATATCTCTCATTCACGTATTTTGCCTAATTTACGTGATCCGAGAAGTACATGGGCGTGTACTTGTCCGTATAGATCTCTAGTTTTGCAAATCTTCAAAAGAAGTTAATGTTGCTTTCTTTTTTAACCATTAATCTTCTAGAACTCTCACTTCTTGTTCATTCTCGCTGGAAACATGAATAACAATATAATTAATAACAAATTCTCATAATAGTTAACTCAAATTCGCAATCATTATTCATGAATTGCATTATAGGATCAAAGATAAAAAATATTTATTAAGGTGGTTCATATTTTTCATTCACACTTTGTTTTTATGTTGCATTCATACATAGTCCTCTTGTAAGAGAAAATACAACATTACAAGCAAAATAAAATAGGTATTTACTTTGCAGACGCACTCCTTAAATTTTGGATTATCACCTTATTTTACCTATTATGACATGACTAAACAAGTTACTAAACTAAGAAAAGATAAAAGTAACATGTCCAACTAATTTCACTTCCAAAAACATTATGAAAAAGTCTCAATTCTAACACTCCTCCTTAAAAGTTTTCTTGATCAATCCAAGTCTTGATCTAAGCACTTAAAAATTGTCTTTGAAAAAACCCTTGGTCATGATATCCACAATATGATTTTCAAAATTGTAGTGTATGTGATTAACTTCTTTAGACTTCTTAGCTTCTTTAACTGCATGATACTTCACCTTAATATGTTTTGATCTACCATGTTGCACAAGATTTTTAGCAATTACAATGATTGATTTATTATCAACCCCGTTTGACAATAGCTTTCTTTTGAACTTGCTCCACATCAAATAAGACTTTTCTAAGCCAAATTAACTTGATTCACATCTATTGCAACTGAGATATACTCCACTTCAACTAGGAATTAGGTGACCACATTCTATTTTTGAACTTAATGAGAAAACATAACTAGATGTGTGTTTTGAATCATCTATACTTCCTACCTAATCACTATCTGCATAGCCTTAAAATCCTCCACTTTCATTTTTCAAATAACACAAGTCATAATCAATTGTACCCCTAATATATCTAAATACACGTTTTGTTGCACCGCAGTGAGCTTGATTAAAAGAATGCATAAATATAGACAACAAACTTGCAACAACATGAAAGTGATATAGAGCTTCATTTTCACTTCTATTAAATCTTTTTTTCCAAAGATGATTATCAATTCTAGTATACTAGACTCTAGGTACCTGTTTCAAGCCATATAGAGCTTTATGGAGTTTGTAGACTTTATTTTCATTTCATTGAACTTAAAAACCTTCAGTTTGATCCACATAGATGTTTGCTTCTAGGAACCCATTTAAAAAGGTTGACTTCACATAAAAATGATAGATCTTCCAACCCACTTTGGCTGCCAAAGTCATTAGCATATTGATTGTATCATGCTTGCCTTAGGAGTAAAAGCATCTAAAAAATCAATTTCTTGTTGCTAATGATAACCTTTAACAACCAATCTAACCTCGAGTTTAATCACAAAATCATTAAGATTAAGTCAAGTTCTATCAATCCATATAAGACCAATTACCTTTTGATTGGTTAGTTTGTCTACAAGCTACTAGTTCTTATTTTTCTCAATCATATTCATAACATCTTACATAACATCCCTTCAAGCTTCAAGTTTAGTAGTTTCACAATACCATTTTAGTTCCATTTTAGCAAAATTGCACTTTTGATAAATTCCACCTAGAGTTATAGTACCTTTAATTGAAAAATTAGCATCATTATCATAACCTTGCTCTTTATCTTTAGAAATTTGATGTTGGAGATTATTCGCGCCATGTCTTCCTTTACTTGAGACTTTAGCTTTGAATTTCTCCTAATTCCATTTGGAAAATTCATCAAACTTTACATTTCTGTAGATAAAAAATCTTTTCTATCAAAAGATTGTACCCCAAAAAATACAAAACATATGACTTGTGATTCAACTTGTCTTTTTAAGTTATGAAACAAGAGCATAACATACACAACCAAATACTGAGATGCTCGACCAAAGGCTTCCTTCTATACAATGCTTAAAAAGGTGTTTTGCCTTTCAAGGCTTTGATAGAAAATAAATTTAGCAAGTATATTAAGTGTTAATGTTAATAGCCTCAACCCAAAATGCTTTTAGAAGACATTTTTAAAAGAGCAAAACCTAGTCATCACCATAATTGACATATTCTTCCTTTCTATCATACCATTTTGTTAAGGATTATAAGGAACAGTCAATTGATTCTAGATTCTTAGATGGTCATAATAGTTTGCAATCATCCTCATTTTAAACTAGAAGCTTGAACTTTTGAAAATTTGCAATTACTTTTGCCTTTAACCTTAAAATTTTTTTTATAAACAATAAAAAATACTTACTACTATTTAAAGAAGTGGTAGTCATTGGGACACACACATCAATATGTATAAGTTACAATATTTCAATGGCTTTCTAACTTGCTTCAATAGAAAATGACAACTTACTTTATTTTCTACACTAACATACTCCACAAAACATCATGTTCTTGAATGGCAAGTAGATTTTGCATCCAATTAATTGACTCATCTAGTGCACTTAGAAAGGCATGTATAGGAATTTGTTTTCATTCTATTAGAAAAATTTTATCTCTCATTTTTATAGTCATTAGTTCACACTCAAAAGGATCCAATATGGTGCGACTCATATCTTCAAAATGCAAGGTAGAATGTCTTTCAAGGATTTGTCCCACACTTAAAAGTTTTTTATTTATCTTAAGCACAAATAAAACATCTGAAATATTTTTAGTACATGAAGGAGTTTTACTAACAACCACTCCTTTGTCTTTGACATCAACACTTCCTCAATTACCAATGGTGACTTTGAAGAAGTAAGATTGATCATCCTTTAAAATGTTAGCACCATAAATCATATGATTTGTATAGCCATTATCTATGAGTCAAGCTTCTTTGGTACTACTTGTTGCATAACAAAGAGAAACAAATAATTGTTCCTCAATCTTTTCTTGATGCTCAACAACTTGAGCTTATTGTCTTTGTTAGTTTCCTTTGTTTATGCAAACTTTGTCCATATGACCAAGCTGGGTTGCAAGCCTTGCATTTGACTCCAAGTTTGAATCAACAAAAATATTCTTTATTATTTTTCTTTTTATAGTGAGGACAAGTGGATTTTTTTTTGTTTTCAAATAATTACATTTAACTCCTTTTTTGTTGTCTTCTTTTTATCCTTTGTCTTTCTTCCCTCCAAATGGTTTTTTTTACTTTGTAGAGCCATTGCAACCTTGAGCTTTGCCTTTGGTGTTAGCCATAAAAGCACTTTCTCCATTTTCTTCCATTCTTAAAAATATTCTATTTTCATTGGCTTACATAGTTTTAACAAGCTTTATAATAGATATTTGAGAAAAACTCATGTTCTCCTTAAAAGAGGAGATTTTTTTACTCAAATCTCTCTAGTGTATGGGCATATATATATATATATATATACAAAAAAAAAAGCAATCAAGTCATCCCTTAGCACAAGCACTAAGTAAGCAAACTACCTTTTTTTAAGAAAAACTCACCCATCAAATATTAAATGACTGAGCACTCAAATCTTACCGCGAGTCTTGATACATTATATCTTAAATCCTTTCCACAACTCCTAATTTGATTCTCCATTGGCCTATCCAATCTAATTCATGACTCAGTCAGTAGACACTACACTAGTAAGGTAGTAAGTAATGTAATTAGGAATTTAAAAACCAAAAAGCCCTCCTTACTTGAATTGTAGGAGCAAGGATTTATAGTCTTTTAGAATAACCTTTTGATCCCCTCACTTGTATAACCATATTAGAGAGTCTATAAAAAATCTCCTTTACTGTTTCATATTCTTTTACTTCTAATTCTCTTCTCAAATTCAACACCTTCATCCTTCTTATTCTTTCACTACCTTAGAACTCCTCCTTGGGTTTATCCCGAGTCTCTTTTGCAGTTTCTAGGTTCAAAATCTTCATAGAAATATCATGTAGTGTTGCTTGTAAATTGTTTGATAAAGGAGTTAGATTACTTCCTTCTTGCACCATATCCCACAAATTTTGGGCTCTCAAATAAGTTCTCATTTTTGTAGTCACAAATCATAGTTTTCTTTAGTAAATGTTAAAGGTGGAGATAAGGAGCTATGGCTGGATGCCATTCTGTTATGTCATCTTTTGTGAATAGGTTTTCTTGTTAGTTTTCTCTCCTCATAGATCCCTAAAGATTAATGAAACTTTTAATATCATGTAAAAAAATAGAACTAGAGGAAATGAGAAAAAAAAATAGAATATAACTTTTAGAGTGGTTCATATTTTTTATTTATACTCTATGTTTATATTGCATTCATACACAATCCTCTTGTAAAATACAACACTACAAAAAAAAGAAAAGGGAATGAATATCACTTACTTTGCATAGCACTCAAATTTTAGGTTATTACTCTTATTTAACTACTATGACATGACTAAACAAGTTACTAAATCAAGAAAATATAAAAGCAATATGTCTAATTAACTTCTAAAAATATAAAAAAGAAGTGTCAATTGTAACAAAAGTTTGTCTCATCTGTCTATGAATATTGTTATCCTAGATCGAGCCATACATCCTTTGATGATGCTCTATGTTGCAATAATCAAGTCAACCTTCTCCCAATTGATGAAATTCAATGACTCTTTTTCAATTAAACCCAACTTTTATTTTCATGAAGGATTGTTTTCATCCATGATAGTAGGACATTGAAGTTGAAGTTGATAACTTTGTATATAAATCCCTTTGTGCCATAATAGATTTTGTACAAAAAATTAATGGTTAATGATTACTACTATTTAGGTATAAAAGATTTATAAACAAATTTTATAAAATTAAAAGATAATTTTTATAAAGTTATACTTAATCTTCAATAATTACAAGATTATTTAAGAAAATAAAATAAACTCTAACAAATTCAGATTAAAAAATAAGAAATGATTTGCATGCTTTGATTTTAAGATTTAGTATTAAAATTTAAAATTTAAAAACAACAAAAGTAAAACTAAAAATGAATTTTAGATTTTTAAAATTTTGAAAACATAGAATTGATAACCACACTAAAAAGGGCCCAAAAAAGTTATCTCATTTGATTTTCAAATGTATTTTTGATATTGAGTACTTGTAGCTAATAAAAGTTATTATCATTGATTTTTTTAATACTTGCTAAGAGAGAGAAGAAGAAATTTGTTTATGAAATTCGTTTCTGCTTATGTATTCATGTAAGCATTGAGCAAGTTCAAAATAATATGAATTATTATATTTTCATTAATACCTTTTTTTTTTTCTTATATAGAAACTCTGAACACAATAAATTTAAACTTAGCTCTTAGGTAAAATAAAGTATCAAAAATAGTAAAATTTTATTAAAAAAATAAAAACATTTAAAATATTTTGATAATTTCAATGTAAATACATGTATTTTGTTTTTGATAAAAACTTACTATCTTGTATACTTAAATTCAACCCTGAGAGTTAGAGTTAATAAAATCTATAAAATATTTATACTAATTGAGTAGTTTCAAGTTTAAAGAGACAATATTTTAAGAAATTTATCAAATAATTCAATAAAATGATTAGATTCATTAATAAAAATAATTTGTTTTTTCTTTCTTTAGTTAGATAAATAGAAATAAAATAGTAAAAGACAAACAATTGTATACAATTTATATAGAGAAGAATTTTCTCACAATAATGTAAATTTAAAAACTCTTGCACTCAAATAAAATACTGAATTGAATATAAGAATTTTTAGACTTATATATATTGTGTGAGAAAATCATGCTCTATTTCATATATTGTATTAATTTTCTTACAAATGTTATTAAATGCAGGAAAAATTTATTAAAATTACTAATAAATACACGCTTTACATATTTTTCCGTGCAACTTTCTCTTTTATTCTTTAATTCAGTGTCCATCGTTTTTGTATTCAAATAATGGAACTGCATTTTGAAAGCTGATACACTATTTTTGATGTACTTTTACTTTTGCTTGAGGCTTGCTTTTTGTTACTCGTAGATTTCCTAAAGCAGATTGTGGTGTCAAACAAGACCACATGCATTATAAATGTTTTATTTTATTTTGTTTTTTCTTTATATTATTGTTATTTATGTATAAGTTTGTTTTTTTTAATATTTAAATAGAATGGGAGGCTCAAAAGCGTCACATTGGAAACACACTGCTGAATGGAGATTTCAATCACGCGTATACACTGAAGCATTGACCTCTGTTGTTATTGCTCCCACAACATGGAAGATTTTCGATTGTCAAAATGGTAACGCTTTTAGTTCCAATAGTCTCCTCATGGCATGTGGCTTCATATGTTATTTAATAGTTCACTGCTTATGTAGGAATAAGGATGTTCAAAGAAGCAAAAGATTGGGCCCGTGGAAGTGTTAGTTGCTCCTACCTATATAAAATTTCATTCTTGTATATGATCACTTTTATCTAAAGTTTATTGTATTCAGCGTTCGAGTGATCACCCAGTAATGATGGCAGTGGGTGTAGTTGATGGAACTTCAGAAGCCATTTTCCACACTTTTATGTCTCTTGGATCCTCACGATCAGAGTAAGTCTTCCAAATTATTATTGATATGCTGCGGGAGGATGATAATGTTCCAACCATTTTCTTACTGCTGAGTGAAAATTATATGTAGGATTAGTAAATAGTGAACGAGAACTGCCATGATAAAAAGAGGGACCATATCAATAATGGGTTTAATATTGGTCAGCCTTTTAATATATATTTTTAAGAAAAGAAAGAAAATTACATAAATCAATTTTTTTCTTAAAAGTTAAAATTGAGTTATATATTTTATCTTTTGGAAACCAAAAATAAATGAAAGATTTTAAAAAAGGAAGTGTATAAGTTGATTTTAACTTGTAAACGAAGTTTTAATTATTTTGTCTCCTTATTTTTTATATGAGTACTTATTGATAAATTAATTCAACCTAAACTTAGATCTTAAATAAATGTAAGATAATAAAAAAAATTATGTTAAATGCTTTTATCATCGACATTCAACCTTTAAATTTTATACACCTCCCACCGTAAACCTTTTAGATTTTATAGTATATCTCCAAAATATGTAAGTCGTGTGAGTCATTTCTCAAGAATAAAGACATTGATCAGTTATATTCATTAGCATCTTCAGTACATGCAATCTATGGTAAATATGATTGAAATTTTATTGACTATTGATGGAAACTGTTTTTCGTTGTTGACATACAATGGAGTGTCACACAATTTTTGCAACAAGAGATTTTGATTAGCACTAGAGGCCCTCAACAGGTTTTCTGATTGCGTAAAACTCAACATGATCTGCGGATCTAAATTAAACTCGTTTTGGAATACATACTATCACTAGAAGTTGTTTGAACATTTTCTGATTTTGTGACAACTAATAGTGATATTCCAACAAAAATGCTGATGGCTGGTTTAGGTATGACACAGGTTTTGTGTCTACTGTCTAGTAATAAATTACTATGCTATAAATTGGGTATTTTCTGGAATATTCAATTAATAATATATATATATATAACGTTTTTAAAGTATTTCTAAGGATAGACAATAAGAATATGAACAAAATTTTGTTCCAGTATCATAGATAATGTTGGTGCTTTTCTTTAATCAGAGTAATAATATGTATCAACCTTTAATATAAATTTTTATTATGAATATTATTGAAGTAAAATTCTAACTTTAATTAAAGAACAGTACCAACATTACAATAATACATATGGCGGTATTGCATCTACGTTTTGTTCTATAAAAAAAATATAGTACGATTTTATAGAAATTTGTATGATATCAATGTATTGATAACATGAAATGTCACAGTTTTCAATAAAAAATTACTATTTTTTTTATCATATGTTATTAGATACACATTAAAATTATATATATATATATATATATATATATAATTTAGTTTAAATTAATCAATTAATGGGAGGATTCCCTGTACAAATGCTACTTATTCTAATGAGTTCTAATGTCAATTGCAAAATCCTTTTGTAGTTTTTAATACTTTCAAAAAGTTTTCTAAACGAAGGGGATAAGAATGAAGTAAATAAGTTGTGATTTTCTTTCGGTTTTCATTGTTTTCTGTTTATAATTTCGAAGAATGAAAAAAATCATTCTTTTCTGTTTTTAATACTTGTTCCAATTGTTGTTATTAAATCAATATTGGAGTTTCACCTTGATAGTGTGTCCATCAACCTCAATCTTTATTGTGATGATTAACGAGGTGAAACCCTAATCTTGACCGGAGAACAACGTTAAGAACACTCATAATCTTGCGACTAAATTTTGTCCCTTCTTGTTTCTCAAGAATTGGGATAAAGCTAGGTGTAATGGTTTGGAGACCCTGCTCCTGTTTTACAAACTGAGATTCATATTGAGTTACTACTAAGCTATTTGAATGGTCTCAAGCGAAACTCGTTTTGAATCCTTGGCATCATTCCCCTTATTATAATTTTTTTCTCATTCCAATTCAAATGTTGAATTTACCAAGTGTCTTGCAGATGGGACTTTTGTACATACCAAGGAAGTGTGGTAGATCGCATTAACGCTCACACTGATATTGTTCACATGAAGCTGTACAGTGATTGTCTACCATGGTAATAATATATAGAACTATCTTACAGATAATTTGGTCAAGAATACTTGGTAGTTGTTACTAATAAATCTCATTTATAGGGGAATGAAACCACGAGATTTTCTGTTAAGACGGTATTGGAAAAAAGAGGATGATGGCACATATGGTAAACTTTTTTGCAGAAGTAAAATCCACATTACGAAGCTCCGATTCTTTGTTATTATTTATTGGTTAATTCTCTTTGTTTTTTTGGTTCTGTAATTAACAGTGATGTTGTTCCATTCTGTTTATCATAAGAAGTGTCCACCACAGAAAGGCTACGTTCGTGCTTCTGTTAAAAGTAATGTATGCTTTTAAATTTGATATTATTTTACCTCTTAAAACCAATTGTTTGACAATTTGTTGTGGCAGGTCGTTTATTCAATATGATATCTGAAATGAAATTGGGGTTACTTTGAGCTGATTCACCTCTTGTTTGACTTCATTAATGTTTGGTAGGTGGAGGATTTCTAGTGACTCCTATTGACGAAGGAAAGCAATCACTTGTTAAACACATGCTCGCTATTGATTGGAAGTTGTGGAAATTGTATCCACGCCCATCATCTGCTAGATCCTTAACCATTCGTATGCTTGAGAGAGTTGCAGGTTTGTTTTGCAGGAATTTTAAATATAAAATTAAAGATAACACAATTATATATAATACACATCATAACAACTCAATACAATTCCAACTATATATAATTGAATAATTGTGTTAAACGGGTACCTGATGAGAACCCACGAGTCATAAGCAATCCCGATAAGAATCATGAGTCATAAGCAAACAGTTATATAAGCATAATCAGATAAGAGCAAGAACCTCTCACTGGACACATAAAATAGTCCAATCCATCACGTACTATTCACACTAAGAGCCCAATTACAAAATCTATATAATAATTATTATTATTATTATACACATTTATTTTACGTCATAATTAATAACAATGTAACCATAATAATTTAATAATGTTAATCCATAAATTAATATAAATATTAATATTAATGTTAAAAAATCTAACATGTTTAACATATGATGATGACGACATAGTAATTGTTCCAAATTTTATTTTGCATCCAAAAGGAGATATTTTTGTTGTTCCTCTTAATTTTGAAGAGCTTTTTAGAGATGCAAGTAAAAAAGATTAAAAAAAATCGTTTTTTTTCATGAGCATCCAAAGTTTTGGTGCCCCTTTTAATTTTAGGAACTATTTTTGAGATGTGTGTAAATGAAAAAAGATAAAAAGAGAAACGGAGATAGTTACACAATACACACACGATAGCACTTGTAGTGTCAAATTTTAGAAGTTTAAATAATTGTAGTATAAATAGTGCAGTTTTATTTATTTATAGCTTTTGCGTATAGACATTATGATAGATACCGTTTTTTTCTCAAGTCTTACAACAATTTTCACCATTTACAGCACTGAGAGAGTTGTTTAAAGCTAAAGCAGCAAATTATTGCTCTGAACCTATTGAAAAGGAAATAGATTTAGTGTTGCCTCATAGTAAAAAGGAAGAGGATATTAATAATGAAGTTAAAGAAGTGGACAGCAAATTGGGGGAACTTGTATTGGAGGAAGAGGCTAACAGAGAAACTTCTCATTGTACGAGTCTAGTGGCATTGAGTGATGTTGATGAGTTCTTTGATGTTCCTGAACCAAAGGACTATGATCAATTAGAAAATGATTGGCACTCTACCTTGCTTTCAGAGCTGCACCCTCAGTCTCAGGTACCATTTCCATACTCATATTCAATTCCTTCCTTAGGTTTCACCAAGATTTATAATGTCTTTTCTGATAATCTGCTTTATTAATCATAGTTTAAGTTTTGAACTTACTTAGAATTAGAACATCATTCTACAGTACTTAAAAGTAATTTATTATAATTATACTTAAAAGTTTGAAGATATTTAATCATAAATTTTAGACTAAGATTTTATTTTATTTTATTTTATTGGATCTAGTGGCCTATAAAATAAAGAGTAAACTCACAAATTAATCCTCAAGTAATAAGTATTGAGCATATTTGTCTCTTCCTTTTTAAAATTGTCCCAATAGTCATTAATATCACAATTCGTCAAGTATTTAAATCTCTAACGTTAGGTAACTCTTAAAATTTTTAACTTCAGCTGAAATATTACATTAAATGACATGTGTGATGTCATCTCAAGGACTAAATCTAGGCTTACCATCAGCAAAGGTTGTCATGGTAAATTTTGTAACAGTGACAATTGTGAGTAATGTAGGTGAGGAAGGGAGAAAATGTCCACGATAGTAGCAATAATGGTGATACAAATCAATAAGATTAGTTTATGATATTGTAACAATGTCATTTTAGTGCTTGAGATGACATCACACATCACTATACCATCTTACACTTTTTGAAATGGTTGCAAAGCTAATAATATCATCATTCTTTGAAGATGACTTTAGAGAGTAATTGGTATAATTATTCTCTAAAATTAACTTTAGAGAGTGGTTATATGCACAAATTAAAATTTAAAAAAATTTCCTCAATTTCTAACTTATAAACTCATGTAAAGATAGAGCGCTACCCAACTAACATCTCTATGATCTTTTTTTTTTGTCTTCTCGGTAATAATAAAATTAGCTCTTTTCACAACTCTAAGTACATTTTTCACATCTCTCTCCATTCTCTCTTTCTCTATGCTAACAATGAAATTTCTTATTATTTTGATATTTTTTTCTATTTACCAATGTTTCGTTCATTTAGATGTAGACTATTTAGTTAATATAACATCAAAACTCAAGTTTCAACGAGACAAATAATCAGTTTTGATTTGTGATAAAAAAAAAACTCACAAATGAAGAAAATTTGACTTTTAGACATACAAATCAAGTTTAAAAGTAATAGTACATTAATTTTGATTTATAATTAAAAACTAATAAAGAAAGAAATTTCAAATTTTAAATTTGTGATCCATAGTTTAAAAAGTTGTTGTAAAGATTACTCTCAAGTACATCAATTTTATATAGTGGTGCTTGTTAAAGCATTTGAAATATTCTCCAAAACGATGCAGATATGTTTTCTAATATTTTTCTATTGTAGTGCATGTCACTTAACATGACTTGTCAACAAAAGTTAATATTTCTCCCACGTTAATTAACGTTAGAGATCTAACTACTTAATAAACTACTATATCAAGAATGGACGGGACAATTAAAGAATATAAGACTAATATGGTTAATAATTATTATTTAAGAAACTAATTCTTGAGTTTACTCAGAAAATAACTTATCAAAATTAAAATTGAAGATTCTAATACTTTTTCTCTCTCTAAAGAATATATCAATTGAAACTTTAAAATCAAATTACATTCTCTCCTTTTCATCATTGACATGAATAAAAACAAAATAGATTTTATCTAACTCTCAAGCATAATCTTGTCAAAATAATTTCCATATAGCATGTTATAATGGGATTATTTAATGTTAATAAATCATTCTTTGAAATTTATAATGAATCACCACAATTCTTTTTAACTTGTTTTGATATTAAGTTTTATTTTGATCTTTATACATAACACTATTTTTTTCTTTAATCCCAATGTATAATTCATTCTTTCATTGTTATTTCTATTTAAACACATTTTTTTAATATTTTAATTTGATCTATTTCTTTTTATAAAAACTAAAATGAAATATGTATTATGTATAAAGATTATAAAAAAAAATTGTGTTATATATAATGAGTAAAATGATAAAATATTTAAATATAAGATAACATTATAACAAAGATTACGAGAGAGATCTATTTAAAAAAAAGTTATTTAATGATTTGATCAAAATAGCATTTAAATCTAAATTTATTTCATTGTATAATAATATATCATATTAAAGAAAATATTATTGTTAATATGCTTTTGTTATATTTTAATTTAAAAGTATTCATACAACATAGATATAATGCACAATAAGTTTATTTAATAATAATTTAAAAATTAATAAAATATAATAAAAATTATAATAAGTGTAAAATATTATTTTTAATACAACTTTTTTAATTTATTTTTTCTTCAGCGTGGACTAATATTGGCTTAAAGGAAAAGGTCTATGAAAAGTTTGTTCACAAGAAGTTATTAATTGATGAATCACGCATGTTGGATCATTAAATTTTGTGAATCAGAAATAATTTATTATATTTAATATAGTAAAATATTTTTAATTTACTTTTATTTATTAATTTTATTAAAAATTAAGTAAAAATATATAATAAAAATAATGGATCGAGTAAATTGTTATAATCTTTTAATTAAAATTTATTTTTAATTAGAAATTACATTGAAAGAAAAGGTTTGTGAAAAATTTTCTCACTAAAAGTTACTAAGGCTGTATGCATAAAGTGCAAATACACGTGTGGCAAAACATTAGCATGCACCAATAAACGTTAAAAGATGAATCAAGTATGTTTGATCATTAAATTTTGTTGACAATTATTATTATTTTTATTTAATATAATAAGTATTTACTTATACTAATAAAAATATTATTTATTTTTTAATTTTATTTATAAATTATTTTAAAAATTTAAAATACTCTTATAATGTCACACGTTTTTGCACAAAATAATTGTTAAGAGTAATTTGAAACTTAGTTTTCTGAAAAAATATTAAAAGAATATTACAAATTACAGGAAGAATAAATTGTTATATTTTCAATAAAAAAATAATTTTAAATTTTCTAGGCATTTATCAGTATTTGCATTGAAAGAAAAGTTTTATGGAAAATTTGTTAATTAATTAAATAAAGAGCACTATTAGGGTTGTCGTGCATGATTTTTAAGAGCAAAAGCACATATGTACTGTTCATCGATCGAAAGGCACTAGGCACTAAAGATATTCACGCATGATTTAATCATTAAATTTTTTGAATCACACTTTTATTTCATCTGATTTTTTTCTTTCTTTTAGAATTATGACTATAAAAGAGTTCAACCTCGTGATGTGCAAGTGTAAACAAAAATGTGGGGTAATCTTAAAAACAATATGAACTTGAAACAAGTACTCTTGCATTTGTTAGTCTCTTATATTTATTTTTTCTATTTTAATCACATCACTTATCATTATTTATTTAATTTTCTATTTTTCCTCCAATCAAATTATACGCTAACAAATCATTTTCGTATCATCATTGCTGACAGATCTCAAGTTATACATTTTCTCCTCTACCGTATAATACTAATACCTTTGCAATATTTGGTAATTTCAGTGTGCATTCAATTTTTTATTTTTTTATTTCTTTATATTTTAAGCTCTATTTAAGAATTTTATTAATTTTTCAGAGAAAGAAAAGAAAATTGAGTTATTTTTGTTTGGGAGTTTTTAGACATTTCAAAACTCTCTTAATCACACATTTTTAAGGTTTTATTTGAGAGGTTGAATAGAGTGAGAAAAAATGATTTGGAAGGTAAGGAGGAAAAAGAGAAGAAAGAAATAATAAGAATTAATATAAAATTATTTAGATTGAGAAACTTAAAAATATGAAATTAGAAGAATTTTAGTCTTTTCTTTTTTCAAAAATCAACTCCTAAACAAAGCTTGGGTATTTTCAATTTGTAAAGTTTGTATTGACCCTCTTTCCTCCTCTTTTGTCCTTCAAAGCTTTTTTTTCCTTTTTCTTTTTCTTTTCTCTCCAAACTCTCAAACAAATACTTTCTTTATTTAGGAATTGACTTTTAAAAAAAAAAAAAAAGACAAATAAAAGACTTTTGTGATAATTATTTTTATTTGAGAGTTTTTAAATAAGATAATTTATAAACCCTCTAAATTTTATATTTAATTTCTCCTAATTTGGTGAGTTTTGTATTAATTATTTTTTTCTTCTCCTCCTTTACCTTTGGACTATTTCTTTCACTCTTCCTCTAAACTTTTAAACAAAATCTTAATTTTTTCAATTTCTAAAACTCACAAAATAGTTGTTGTTTAGAAAAATTATTATTAAACTAATTGATAAAAGTAAAATGATACATAAAAATATAACTAATTATTGAATCAAACTAAAAATTAGGTAATTATATATTTTTAAATATTTTTCTGTCTTTAAAAATAGTCATTTAAGTTTATGATAGAAAAATTAAAATTGCATTCAATTGTCTTGCTTTTGTTAAAAGTATTACGAAATTTATATTTTTTAGTATATGATGTTGTTAGCACTTTTCTTTAATAAATTTTTTTAATTTTATTCTTATTTATAAGTATTTTTATTAAATAAAATGAAATAATATAAATAAATTTTACTTTTATTTTGATGATATTATATTATAAAGAAGTGAAATTTAATGATTTTGATAAATTAAATATTTACAAAAAATTAATTAATTTTTATTTATAATTTGAAATAAATATTTTTACCAAGTGACGCGCAATACTTTCAACCATCAACGTAATCTATGAAAAGATATTAAATTTTTAAAATTGAATGAATAAAAATGTATTGCAAAAAAATATATAGGATAAAAATGAAATTTTTTTAATTAAGTTGTTAATTAAAAAATTTGCAAGTTAAAATTAGGTTTAAAAACTTTAATAACCGGTCATTTAACTACTTTACTAAATAACTTATTTTTGTTAAATAAACTCTAGGATTTGCTATAATAATTCAATAAGAAAATATTAACATTTAATCCTTTTTGTTTGGAACACTTCTCATAAATATTATACATGAAAAATAATTTATAATATCTTAATTGTATGTTAAAATAACTTTGATCATTTTAGATTATTTCTTAATAGAATAATAATATTTTAATAGTCAGTAGCATAATTATTTTTAATTTATATAGGATGTCTGGACACCCAAACTAAGTATTAAAATAACATTAATTACTCATTTTAATATTCGCTTTTATATTTTCTTAATATCTATTAACACGCGCGGAATTAACAATAATAATATTTAACTACCCTTTCCATTCCACCTATATTACTAAATTAATTATTATTAGATGCTTTGACAACATATAGTTGCTGATCACTTCGTTATATAAAATCTCTTCACCTCTAGCAATAAACTCAACTTTTCATTTTTAGCGCATCATATCACGATTCCATACTTTTTTACTCAAAACTTATTATCTAATAATTTATTTTTATATTTATTTGTGATCTTATATTTTAATTCCTTATAATATAACTAGAATTATGATACAAAAATATAATAAATAAAATTTAATATTTTTCATGTTGTATTAAATATAACACAACACTCTTCTCAAAAGAATATAATCAAAGTATCTTCTCTTTTTAAAATTTTCTCCCATTATCATAAAATACTATAATATCATCAATTAGTATTTAGTCCTAAATAAATACTTAATGTATGCCTTTAATTTGTAAATGTTCATTACTTTAATCTTTTAACTTTATAATTTTACCAGACTCGCACTTTAATTCCTTATATATATATATATATATATATATATATATATATATATATATATATATATATATATATATATATATTGACACTAAAAAATAAGGAAAAATTAAAATGGGTATTAACTCATTTGTTGTTTATTTAGTAAATAATCTTGTTATAATGGTGTCTTACTATGTTAATTATTGATGGAATTTAAACTAGCTACTGGATGAACAGACTGCTTACCATCCCAAAATATCATCAGCCACTGGTTTGGTCCAAAAATTACACGATTTTGCAGGTTATTGCTGTTTCTTAATAATCTTTTTCTTAAGAATGAAAGGTATATGTAACATGCTTCAATTCTCAATGGTTTTCTGAGAAAATGGTTCCAAACATATGTTTGCTTGCAGTTCAGAACAAAGGGTACATGGATTTACAAGACATAGACATGGAGAATAGTGTGCAGTGCACTTATGGAGCCACTCTTCGTAAAGATTTAAGTTTTACTTTACCATGCAGCTGGTCTCCATCTGATCCATCTTTATTTTTTATTCGTGGAGAAACATATTTAAAAGATCGTCAAAAGGTATTTATGAATTCTAAAATTGTAGTTGTAGAAGTTCAACTGTAAAAATATAACCTTTTTCAATTAGAAGAAAATCTTAAGATTCTAGCCTAATAAATTATAATAGCTTATGTTATTTAAAAAAAAATGAAGATTGCTAGTTTGTACGAGGGGTGATTGCCTGAATTTTGTACAAATTTACTTGTATATATATTTTTTATTAAAGTAATGTTAAAAAATAAAATCTAAGAGAGTTTTTAACAGGAATCAGGCAGTATGGTTTTGTAAATGGTTTTGTCTAATTCGTGCAAAAATTTATCACTACAAAATTTTCACAAGCATTAAAGAAAATGATATGTCAAGTAATGTAGCTACACATGAAACTTTTTTCAAATCTTTTATGACATAAACTAACCAAATTTTAATTGAGCATGGTTATTAATTTCTCTTACCCAGGTCAAGGCAAAAGGCACCCTAATGCAAATAGTGGGTGCAGATTGGCTTCAATTTGACACGCGACAAGATGATCTATGCAGTCGTCCTGGTAGCATAGTTCAGGTTTATATTGTCTGCTCTTATTTTGTTGCTTGTGTGTGATTTTCTTTCAGGATTGATGATTTCTAGTTATTATGTCAAAAAATTCAAAAGAATCATTGTCAAAATATTGTCATTGTCACACGTGCCTTATGATTAATTCAGCAATATGCAGCAAAAGGTGGCCCAGAATTCTTTTTTGTCGTCAACATACAAGTTAGTATAACCTCATCTAATTATTGCATTTACCCTAATGATTGAGTATCATATTATTTACTGAATATTGCTATCATGAATCAGATACCTGGAAGTCCTTCATATTCCATTGTACTCTATTACATGATGGAAACTCCACTGGAAGACAATCCTTTATTGCAACGCTTTGTTGATGGAGATGACGCTTACAGAAACTCAAGATTTAAGCTTATACCACATATTTCTAAGGTTAACTAAGTCATAGATTCAAACAGAAAAAGCTTGAAAGAGTATCCTAATGCTTAACCCTCCTCATGCTTTGTTTCTCCCAGGGACCATGGGTAGTTAAGCAAAGTGTTGGCAAAAAGGCATGTCTGGTGGGCCAAGCTCTAAAAATACATTATTTTCGTGGGAGAAACTATCTAGAGGTAACATAGATATCTTCTTAATCATTAAAACTATTGTAGTTTTGCTCATAATCTTTCTTCCCACTTTATGATATCCACACACAAACATAAGGATGATGGTTAATTTACTAACTTCTAGTATTACTTTCAGCTTCTTTCATGTTTCGTAAGCTAATTTAAATTGTACATATTATCAGCTGGATATCGACGTTGGATCGTCAGCAATTGCCAAGGCAATAGTGAACCTAGTTCTTGGATATCTGAACAATTTGGTCACAGAAATGGCTTTTTTGATAGAGGTACAAATATAATAACAAGTGTGGTTGTGCTAGACCAAGATGTAGAATAAGCATTCATTTTTTTTAAAAATAAATGCGCCATCATACTAATCATTCATTTATCAACAACATTAAATTATATAGTTGAGAAAACTCACAGTTTAGTCCTTAATAATCATATTATTTTTTTTTTAAAATTTTGATGATGAAAATAGTCTCTTTTTGGTGATTACTTTAACTTTCGTTTGATGAACCATGTGCTGATGGACCTGCAATTTGTGTACGTCATAAAAGGAATATAAGGAAACGCAAGAGCAAAGATGGTAATGAGATAGTGAGCTAAAAATGGTAGGAGAGGACTTTGTTGCGTAGAACATAAAGGCATCTAACTATATGTGCTTATATCAGTTGGGACTAGAGAGAAAGGTGTTGCAACCATTAAAATGAATGTGAATATAGGCAAAAGATTGCACACTTTTGAAGATTTAGGATTGATTTTGTCTACCCACAATAAAATATATATAAAAAATAAAAATAAAAAAAACCATTCCCAAAACTTATAATAGAGAACAGTTTCTTAGCCATAGTTAAAACTTACTTGATCCATTGCTTATTCACGTTTTGCCAATAATTTAAAATCGTGCCAAAGTTTTAGGTTACTGTGATTAGATTAGACTTGCCAACACTGTCAAAATGGTTGCCTAAACTTTAAACAACAGTTTTTCTATTTTAAAACCGATTTTTTATTGTTACTTAAATAGAAAAGTGTTGTAAGAACATTGTTTTCTCTTTTTTCTTTTTCTATTTTTCATACTCTTTGTAATTAGATCTCATTCCCTACTCTTTGTAATTTTTTTCGTTTTTAATATTAAAAAATATCATATTATTTTTCATGCTAACATTTTACATTTGATGATCTCTGTAGGGAAACACACAAGCAGAGTTACCAGAACTCCTTATTGGAACATGTCGACTCAATCATATGGATGTATCCAAAGCATTTGTGGTCAAACCATAATATCGCAAAGGAATCTATTTTGTATTTTTGAGAAGGAAAGCTAACATTTAAACACAAATAAAAAAAGAAAACGAAGTTACAAAATTAGGCCATACTTAGCTAAAAATCATCAAATATATCCAATTGGATTAGTTAGGGATGTTGATAATTTGCTGTAGATGAGAAATGAAACATTTTACAAATATTGTTGTATGCGTCATTGTCCTTCCAATCAAATCGGTATTGGTGCACATAATAAGAAATTCCCGTTGTATATTTGCTTGGGCTATTTAATTTGTAAAGCAAGTTGTCGAATCCTCTCTCAATCCTACTCTGCAAATTTATGTAAAATTTTGATTGTTCATAGAAGTTGTTTATTAAACTTGTTTCAATGATTGACAAAAAGGTAAACTTTTTAAAAGGGAAAATTGTTTCAACTAGTTATTTGTGTTTTTTATAAAAATTTAGTTTGGTATGAAGAAAATGACAATATCAACATGATGTGTATCACGTTATATATATGGAACTGAAAAAAAGGTATTCCAACAATTTAAGATAAAATACAAATCATTATAACATAAAATAAATGCAAATAGAACAAGGAACTAGTTTGACGAAAAGATTTGGTTTAGAGCAACCAAGACTACGGTCATCTAGATAAAGTATCAAACAAAAGTCAAGTTTCCATTATCATTGATAATAAACGGATGCTATGAGCTAACGTCTATATTAGCTCAAAGAAAGAAGTTGAAGGAGCAAAGGATGGAAATGGAAAAAAATCAATCCAAAATTACATTACACCTACTATTTTAGTATTTCTGGAAGCATTATGACTCCTAATATAGAAGTAAAAAACTTCAAGTTGAAGCCAACTTTAATCAGTATGGTTCAAAATTATACACAGTTTGAAGGAATGCCTAATGAAGACTCCAACATCCATCTAGCAAAATTCCACCAACTCACAAACACTATAAAGTACAATGGGGCCACCAACTATACTATTAGGTTTTAATTTTTCCCCTTCTGTGTCATAGAAAAGGTGAATGCATGATTTGCTACATTACCTTCCAATTTCCTCACAATATGGGAGGATTTGACTCAACAATTCTTAGGAAAGTACTTTTCTTAGCAATTCTTAAGAAAATACTTTCCTCATCTAAATCTGCTAAGCTTATGGCAGAGATATCCAATTTTTAGTAATATGAGTCTGAATCCTTATTTGAAGCATAAAAATAATTTGGAGAACTTCTGAGGAGGTGCCCACGTCATGGTTTTCTTGTGTGGAAACATATGCAAATTTTTTGTGGTAGACTATCAATCTCCAATACTGTTGACCCTCACATTATTGCTAAGAAGGACTTATGTGAGGGAGAATACTCACCCTTATGACTTATTTTTCAAGAAAATGAAATTGAATAATAAAGGAAAGTTGATTTGATCTAGAATTATATTCTTAGTGAGATTGTGGAGAAGAATTATTCTAATGGTGTTTAGATTAATTTGAAGATTGTAATACTTTTGATTAAGTTTTGTTCTTATTATTTGACAAGAGTATGTCAATATTTTTAAGGTCAAATTGTTTTAAATGCATGATACTTAAGTTAAATTTTGTCGTAATAAGTACTTCAAAGTATGTTGTAATATTGATAATTAGTTTACTTTAATTATAGTTTCCATTCCATTTCAGATAGAAATTTACCTTACTGAATAGCAAAGTTATTTATATTTTAAATTTATATATTTGTATCATGGACTAAATAAATTGTCAAGACAAAAATTTTAGTTTGTTTTATTTGTAAATTTAAAATTTCTAAATTATTTCTCTTAAAAGTTCTGGACTATTCCTGTCTTTTCATTAATTTAGATTATAGAAATGCAAGTTTGATTTTTCTTCAGTTCTTAAACGATAAACATAAAAGGAAAATTCACTTTAATTTTTTTCCTTCCTATTATAAAATTTTATCAATTCTAAATAACAAAATTAAAGATGTTATAAAAACAAGCTTTTAAAAAGGTCAGGTTAAGCTTAATAAAAAGTCTATGATAAGTAATGGGTAAGGCTTAAATTTCAAAATTATTAAATAAGTCAGACTTATTTATGCAAAGCCTAACCTAACCTAGCCTATTTTCATCCCTACTTACACCACATAATAACTCTTAGTAAAATTAAAACAATTTACCAATTCAACTCTTAAATCAAGTAATGTTATCTTCATGATGATGTATGTTATCTTTTTAGTCTAGAACACAATTATCTTCTACTAGAGACAATTATATTTAAGTTAAGTAAAACTACTATAGGTGGAAAAGTTTTCCCTTTTTAAGTAATTATTTGTACCTGTGTCATCTAATAATTAATATTTATTTATATTTTAATAATATAATATATATTAAAATTTAATTTTTTATACTTTATGCCAATAAATCTTGACCCATATTAATTTAAATAACATTTTATTTATAACTTCAAATTTAAAAACATGGATGAAGTTAAAATAAAAGGAAAAATATAAAATATAAATATAACTTAAAATGCCTTTTTTTAATTTTTTATAAACTTTCATATATAAATATGTTTATTTTAAATAAAATATTCAAGTCGCATATCTGATGTACTTATATTTAAAAAATATAAAATATACATAATATATACAACTTCTATTTTTTTATTTTTAAACTATATAAATGGTGTATAATTTACTAATTTGTTTTTTTTAAACACAAGTAAATGGTACAAATTCAACTTATGTTAATTATAAAAATAATTTAAAATTTATACTAATCATGTAATTTTAGAATTAAATTACACTAATCACATAAAAAATAGCCATATTTTTGCATTTTATTTCTCTTTTTTGGTTTTAATTGTAGCATTAACTTGTTAAGGATTATTTATTTATTTATGCTTACCTTTCTCTCATCACATCACATCTCTTTATAATGTCTCTGTAACATCCTTAATTTCTCATTCAATATAGATAATAATTTATAACAAGTATAGAAAATAAAGTGTATTTTTTAAATTTATAGCTTAAAGAATTTAAGAAAAATAAAATTTACATTTCTTTTATTCAATTTATGAAAAACTCATAGGTATTCAAAAAATATTACAAGAAAGAGTTTCAAAATTTTAAATTTATAAATAGAGTAAAAACTAAAATTTACATCTTGATAATTTACTTACTTCATATCACATACGTATAAGTTTAAAACATGGATAACATTGTCTTTCAACAAAGTAAATTTTTATCCAAAACTAGATGTAAACTACAATTAAAATAGCTAACTAACAAATATTACATATACCCTTCAAATTATTAATTACAATAAAACTTATAAAATATTATACATTCAAAATAAATAATATGAAAATTTAATCAGAATTATTACAATCTTCGAAATCAATTTAACCCTAACAGAGCAATTTTTTTTTATAATTTCACTAAGAATATGGTTCTAGATCAAATCAACTTTCTTTTATTTCTTCAATTTCACTTTTGGAAAAATAATTTGTAATTGTAAGTATCTTCCACTCCACTAAATTTTTTATTTTACAAATAAAACAAGTCATACAGAAACATCATTAAAGACAATATACACGAAGATAATGCTAGCTCGTATATTATACTAAGGAATTTACAACAAATTAAATATTATAATATCAAATCATTAATATTTCAGTATATGCACTAAGACCATGTCATTTCATATATTCTTACATAGATCAGCATATCATAATACGTACATTATACTCATATTAATTAATGCATTACAATACATGTATTATAATCAAACTCGTCGATATATTACAATACCTGTATTATAATCACGTCAATCAATATGTTATGACTCCCGTATTATAATCACACATCTCACAATTTCACAATCGTCGTCCCTGAGATCTCTTGAGGTCTTCCATAAGTATAGATAATCGCTAGTTAGCCCATGCACATGAATACAACGTATACAATAAAGAGTCTCTCAGTAAAAGTATAGTCAGGAGTGTTAGAAACGAGTGTGAGATCATGTGATGCATTCGTATTCAATAGATTGTGTACACATAAGCAAATGTCATTCACCACTTTACATTTCCTTTCAGACTTCCTCAATTAGCTTCATATTCTATACTTCCAGTGTATCTCTGTAACTATCCATACACATTTTAGTCAATTTTTCAACACATGCATTTTCTCAATAATTATCAAATATTCACCTTCATTTCTTTTCATCACGTTTCTCATGATAATACAATTTCCATTCTTTTTCTTTCTTGTTATAATACAATTTCATCATACTAAGTCATTCAAATACTGTTAAATCATCAATTAATTTGTCAGAGGTCAAACACCCTCAGACTTAACTCTAATTGCATATTTTCAATAAAACATATTTCACTTCATTCATTACTTTAAACAAACAACCATATTCTCAACTCATATTTCTAAAATAAGAGAAAGTATATAATCACATACACACATCAATATTCTTTCTAAAATTTTCTATCATATGCAATCAATTTCACTTCATATAAATCAATTCAATATGTCGAAGCTCAGACACCTTTAGACTCAACCCAATTGTACTAATAAGTCTATATTTTAGCTTGCTTTTATAGCCCATAAATTTATATTTGGTCTTTATTTTAATTCATGTATATATTGTGCAGTTTAGCATAAAAAGGTCATAGTTGGATTTTTGGGCATTTTAGGTCCAAATTGGCTAGAAAAATAAGCTTCACAGTAGTCATCACTCTTAGACCTCAAAAGCAAGCACGAAGGGTGCTTCAATTCAAGCCCATGCACGGTTGTGCTTATGGCCTTGCACGTCTATGCTCACCTACGAGAAGCTCAATTATGAAGCAATTTTATGATTTTTTAAATCCTATTAAAAGGAACCTCAGAGGCATCCTAAAAGACACCTTGTCATTGATATGTGATACATCTTTCATCTCATCCTTCTCACATTCTTTGATCTTAGGCACACTCTTGACTGGACTTGGAGCTTTAAGCGATCATACTTGAAGATTGAAAACTCATCTCATCCCTATGACTTTATTTATGATTGTTTTACTTCTTTTTTTTAGCATGAGTAACTAATTTCATAGCTAGGGTTATGAGAATTCTTTTCATAAATTTATGAGATTTTGATATTTGAATCTAAATTTGATTTTTGTCTGTGATTAGTGTTTATTTTATTACGCATAATTGTATGTTGTGAACTAATCACTTGTAACATAACCCTAATTAATTATATTGTCAGGCGACCGTACCTCGATTAGTTAATAGATCTATAGGATAAAATAAAAAAAAGAATTAGGTAGGCCAAACAAATCTTTCTCTTTCAATCGTTATTAAATTAATAAGTTTATAGGTGTTTTATGCTTTCTTCAATTAATATCTTACATGGTCATTGTGGATATTAGTTTAGAGAAAAGAATAGTAATATTCCATGACCATTGGGTATTGACAGTATAACACCTTCAAATTTTGTAGCCCTTGTACAGAAAAATATGAGTTTTGGATGCAGGGTATCTCGCTGTAGCGAGATATCTCTTGCTATAGCAAGAAAGATGCGTCCAAAATTATGCATTCTGATGCTCTTTCACTGTAGCGAAGAGCTCTCGCTGTAGCTAGAATGACAGACAGCAAAGAAAAATTTTGTTTGATTTTTTCGCTGCAGTGAGAGAAGAGCTCGCTGTAGCGAAAATATAGCGAGTTAAGGGGTATTTAAGGGCATTCAACCTAGGAAACTTATATTACAATCCAAAATCCCGATCTCTCCCCTATTCTCTCTGACCTCTCACCCTCTATTACTAGATATCCTCCTCTAAACCTCAATCTTCCTTTCAATCTGGGCTTGAGAGCTTAATCATTCATATCTAAGTAAGTTTCCTTGAGCTTAGTTCTTTAACTTCATTCTTATTTCTCCATTTTATCCAATCTAAAGGTTTGAACTTTGTAATACTCAAGAAAGACTTAAGCCTTAAGATGATATTCTCTACCAGAATGTTGTGTCTCTCCCTTGGATCTCTAGGAAAGCTCGATCTGAGAAATCCATCTCCAAGTAAGAGGAGTTGATCCTGAACCCTAAGTTTTATTTATGTAGTTTAACATAGAAAACTCAACTAGTTGATTCTAAGAAACAAAACTGTAATATTTTCTGTAAAATCATATTGTAGAAAATGGATTTCCTATAAGAAAACTTTCTTTTGAACCCTAACTTCGGTATTTCGTTTTGGGTAATAGAACCCCAATGATTCTCTAAATTGTATTACTAAAAAAAATTTGGATATAAGAAACCAATAATTTAATCCAAAAATCATTTAGATAAAATTTTATAGTAAAAAGATGAGTAACTAAGCTTCTGAGGAATTTTTAAGATTTTACTATTATTTATGTATAAACAAGTAATATTGGACTTTAGGATAAGCGATCTTATTAATGTTGAGAAAGTGTGTATGTTGGATTGTACAATTGGACTGAGTCTGCAGGTATTTGACCTTCGACCATTGTATTGATCTGTGTGAAATTGTTTGAGGATCTTCTGTGTTAGATGAAAAGTAAATGATATGACATGATGAAGGAATTATGAGAGATGTGATTATAAATAATATGTGAATCAGATAGAGTGATGGGTGTTATTATGACACAGGTATTGTGGCACATCAAAAGGTGTACTCATAATACATGTATTATAATACATTAAGTTGTGTAATTAAGACTTATGTATTATGACACGTTGATCTATGAGAAAGATATAGAGAAAATTGATAAATGTGTAACACGCTTATTTTGTTATTTATTATTATTGCAATTTATGTTACTTATTTGTGCATGTTATTTGAAATTAGAAGCGTTTAATTGATATGAACTATAAGATATCTCGTTATAGCGAGAATGGGGCGGTGAAAATGAAACTTTCTGGAGCTGTCTCGTTGTAGCTACAATCTCTCACTGTAGCGAAGAACTCTCGTTGTAGCTAGAATGACAGACAGTAAAGGAAAAAAACTTCTAGTTTTTTCGCTGTAATGAGAAAGTCGCGAGTTTGAGAGATATTTAAAGAACTCTCGCCTTAAAAACTTCATTTTCAACCAAATCACCTATCTCTCTCTATCCTCTTCGTTCTCTCCCTCTCCTTTCTCAGAGAAAACCTCCAATAACTTTGGATCTCCTTCATATTTGAGCTTAAACGTCTATTCTTCTTGGATCTAAGTAAGTTTCTAGAGCTCATCTCTTAAATCTCCTTTCTATTTCTTTTTTTCTCTTTTTCATAATAGAAATATACCTTGTGATGTTAGGAATAACTTTAGTCCTTGGGTAGTATTTTAGATCGAGATGTGAAGTTTCTCTTAAGAGGATATGAAGAACATAGTTTTTGAGATTCGTTTCCAAGTAAAGGGAGTATTTCTGAGCCCTAGTTTTATTTTTGTATGTAGTGCCCCATGAGAACTAAAGTAACCTATTTTAGTAATAATTTATAAATTTTTTATGAAACTATATGGTAAAAGTGGATTTTTAGTATAAAGAAAGGTTATAAGTTTATTTGAAATCATTGGAATCAAATCCTTAGTAAAAGTAATGATCTAGAACAACACTAAAAAATTTTATAATTAAGTTACTTGAGATGTATATGTGTTGAGTGATAAAAAGTAAAAAATACTGAACTTTAGGTTAGAAGACTTTATTGAGACTGAGGGAATATGATCTCCAGTAAATTATATATGAACTATACGATTTGGGTTGAGTTCGAGGGTGTCTGACCTCTGGCATATTGGGTGTTAATATAAATGTGTGCCAATGTGATAGAACAAAATAATTGTGCTGAATTGTATGATAATGTGTTACTGTTTGAGGTTAATGCTGAAATAATGGAATACGATGATTGTATGAATTTGATGAAGTTTAGCCGGTACTTGAAAGAATAAATGTATTTATCATAAATATATGAATTAGAATTAATTGGGATCTGCAAATTATTGAATATGTTTTGATTAATCAAATGATGGGAAAGGGGATGGAAAATGTGATGGTAAATGATAAGTCTGTAATTAGGCCTTATTTTACAGTTCATATATTCATATTTGACCTTTATTTTATTTAAGTTTTACACTAATTTATATATTAATTGTGTAGTTTGATATAAAGAGGCCGGAAGTGGATTTTAGGCCCAAATTGATAGAAGATTAGAGCTTCGCAGCAGCCAGCATGCCCAAACCCTTCCAACAAGCACGGGAGTGCTTTAAGCCCATGCACAGTCGTACTTAAGGCCTTGCACGGCCGTGTTCATCTGCGGAAAGCCCAATTATGAAGAGTTTTTAGGGTTTTCAAACCCTATTAAAAGGAAGACTTGAGGCACCATTAGGAACACCGTTTTGACATCTTGGCTTTGGTTATAGAATACATCTGATCTCATCTCTCTTGCACGGGATCCTTGGCACATGCTTGGCGAGACTTGGAGCTTCAAGCGATCATACTTGAAGACTGGGAACACATCTCACACTCTAGTTTGCTATTTCTTTTGATTATGGCTTTGTTTATGATTGTTTTAGTTCTTTTCTTTAGCATGAGTAACAAAGTCCATAGCTAGGGCTATGGGAACTATTGTTCATGAATTTATGGAATTTTGATATTTGAATTTAAATTTGATTTCCGTTTTGTGATTAGATTTTATCCTATTGCGCTTCTTTTTTTTTAATCCTAATTAATTATATCGTCAGGAGACTGTACCTCTGTTAATTAATAGATCTATAGGGTAAAACAAGACAAAGGATTAGGTGGACCAAACTAATCTTTCTCTTCTAATCGTTATTAAATTAACAAGTTCATAGGTTCCTTAAGCTTTCTTAAATTGATGTCTTGCGTGACCATTAGGGATGTTAATTTAGAGAAAAGAATATTAATATTACATGACCATTGGGTATTAATAGTATTCATATGAATGATTGGTAATCACAAGGAAATCGAATTTAGAGTTAAATAGAAAAATAACATAAAGGATTGAATGAGTAAACCCATATGCTCTAAGTTCCTCTCCGAGTAATTTCAACCAAAACGTGCATTTGTATTCCTTACTCTTAGTTCTTAGTTTTATAATTGATTTTATAAATTTTTGTTTTTAATTAATCTCGTATCTTTGAAGCTTAAACAATTGAATTAAGAAATTCTTAGTAATTGAAAAATAATCATTGTGGGACGATATTTCAGGAACTTAATTTAAGAACCATGTATTACTTCTCGATGGGTACACTTGCCATCCGAATAGTAAAAAAGGATGCATGAATATAACTCTTGCGAAACTGTGTGATATGAAAAGTGATGAATATGTGTAGAGAAAGGAATAAGGAATACTAGTACGTGTGTCAAATACACTGATTGGTGCGATTATGATATATGTGTTGTAATACACCGACTGGTGAGATTATAATATATATGTTATAATATATCAATTTATGTGTTTGCAACATATGTATTAAGATAGTATAAAGTGTTGCGCCATGGATTAAGATATAGTATGGATAGTTCAGGGATACACTAGGGGTGAAAGGTCTGGAGTTGATTATGGAAATATGGTGGAAATAAGAGTGGTAAATGTGGTTCATTGATGTGTACACGATGTAAAAGTGGGATGCATTTATAGGTCTCACGCTTATTTCTTGACCAAACTCTTAACTATACCTTTGCTTGGAAGGTTGTGAACGCACACGTATCCGTGTGTGGTTTAGCTTATCATCGACTATCTATGCTGCGTAACTCATTTGCAACTAGTTAGAGTGCGTTGGCAGCGATTTAGGGACTGAGAGTACCTAGAGTTCCGTGAATGATGAAATATTCAGATTTGAAATGGATAAAGTGGCACAACATTATATATTAAGTAATGATAGTTGGTCAAGTGTGAAATGATGTGCTTTCTTATTTTATCATTGTATGTTTGACTGAAAAGTTAAGTATTTGATGGAATTGATGTCAATAGATTAACTATCTTTAAATAATAAAAGATATTGTATTACATATGTGAATTAGATGAAGTAGAAATCTATGTACTTTGGATGTGAATTGATGAATATTTTGGAATCAAAATGATTAAAGTGACATAAAATGAGGAATGAAGTGACCATAGTAATAAAGAAGAAATAGATGTCAATTGATTAAGTGATAAATAATGTATATGAATAAATTTGTTAAAAATAGAATGTTCTTAACTTATTAGATGTTCATTTCAAAAATGCTCTCTGGATTAATATGATTACTTTATAAATTTAGAGTTTTGGTGGGCAAGGGATGCTCACCCTTACAACTATTTTTCAGGTAAAGAATGTTGATTCGTTCTAGTGTCATACTCACAAGGAATGGTAGGAAGGAAACTGCTTTGCAGAGTTGAATTTATTTAAAGGAGAATTGTAAAGATATTATTGAATAAGTTCTATTCAAAATTATTTACTCTATGTAATTATATATATTGATAAAAAAAATTATTTGGAAGTGAAGCACTTTGATAAATTTACTGTGAAGGATGATTTGGAAAAGGACTTCTTATAAACTTATTTATTTTTTACTTCTTTTACTTAATTAATTGGGGATACTTCTATATTTATATAGAAGAAATTATTTAAATAAATATAGGATGTTACAAAATGCTAAGAAATTAAGAGAAATAGAATAAGTATAGACAGTCACAGAGATACACTGAGTGTGAAAGATGGGATGATTGAGAAATATGGGAAAAATAAGGGTAGTGAATATTTTTCCATGATTATGCAAAAATTAATGAAAATAGAGAGAAAAGACACCACAAGCCTCACACTCATTTCATGACCTAAACCTCGTACTACACCTTTGCTAAAAGGGGTCAGGTCGGCAACGTGTGCATCCGTGTTGCTGTGGCTAACCAGCAGCTATCTATGTTATGAAGTCCTCAAGGGATCCCAAGAGCGATGAATATGAAAGTGTAATGAATGTGAAATTGTGATGAACATGAAGTAGTATAGAGATTGTATGATTATAATGTATGCATTGTAACATATCTATTAATGTTATTATAATATATGTGTTATAATACATTGATGGGTGCGATTAAGACACATGTATTGTGACATATTGATTGATGTAATAGAATACATGCATTATGACATACAGATTAGTGTAGAAAATGTATGTCATAAATAATTACAAAAATGATTGATTTATTATATGTGTGCTCTGCTCTGATAATAATTTGTGTGTTTTGAGTATTTTTATTAATTGATGTGCATTAGAAATGTATTAGCCAATATTTTCTGTACTATATAAATTTTATGTCAAATAAAGAGATTTGGTAGGGCAGGAGATACTCACTCTTACTAATATTTTCAAGTAATGAAAGTAAAGAGATAAAGATGGCTGGTCCGTTCTAGGATCACAATCCAGTAATATTGGAAGGAAGACTGCTGTGTAAGGACTAGAATGGTTTGAAAAATTATAATATTTTATCCTAGTTACATTTCATGTTGACCAGATCATGTAAATATTTCTTTAATGTCAAATTTTAGAATTTATAATGTTTTGGTGAATTTTGTTATAATAAATTATTTGGAGATGTTCTTAATGATATTCTAAACTTATATGTATACAATGTGAACCAAATAATTTACTAAATGTAAATTTAAATTTTATTTATTACTTTAAAGTCTTGAATTTATTCCTTTGAAAATTTTAAATACTTTAAAATCTTATAAAATTTTCAATTTTATATACTTAAATCTATAAAATAGAAAAAAATTCTTCTATTTTTCTCTTTTGCTATAAAAATTTACTTATTTTAAATAAGAAATTGAGGATGTTACAGACAATATTTGTATAAATGATTAGTAAGTCTATTCACACCAATCTATAAAGCTACAGTTACGAGTGTCTAATGTAGGGAGATAATTCAAAAACGAATGGTAACAATTATATCCCTATTAATGTGGTTTTAGGGATTTGACTTGCGGTTGCTGGGGAAGCCAATAAATAAAGGATTTCTAATTTATTTGTATCAGATAAAAAGAAGGGTTAATGAATTAAATAATATTTTTTTTTAAAATAATTACCAAAATAAAATAAAATTAAAACTTATTCCTTGTTTGGGGCAAAAGTTTGCCATGTAAACAGGTATTTCGTATATAAATCAGATAAAATTATTTTTTTATTTTAAATTTAATAATTTCTTCTAAAAGAGAGACGAAACACTTCACATGTTGACACGACACGTGTCACTAAATTCGTATAAAAAAGAGACGAAACAATCAACACATGTCAAAATATCAATAATTCGTATCAAATCAAGACGAAAGCATAGGATAACGACACATGTTTGCATCTTAATAATTTCGTCCATATATAAGACGAAAGGTATTATTATTTCGCCCACATTTGAGACAAAACTCTTTTTGCCCGCTGGTCAACTACCCACTGCATCATGCTTTTGTATGGAGGGCGATATGTCTTCAAATCAAAATTAATAGCTTTTGATTGAGTGGAAATTGAGGAAGGAGAAGACGCAACCATAGAGCAGCGAATTGGAAGCTTCAAGCTTGGGGGTTTTGAGAGGTGACTGAGGTGAGAAGAAAGGGATGTTGCAATTGCAAAAGGAGCCATCTGCAACACTCTATATGAAAAAGAAGAAAGAACACATGTTATCAATGCATGCATATTATATAGCAAAGACCAAAGAAACACCTAACCATCTAACGTTATCCTTACCAGACTCGGCTATTTCAAACTAGCTAATCATGGAATGCTATAAGAAACCATAATATCCATTCAAACCAAAAGCATGCATTTCATCAACCGACTAATGGGCATGAAAATTTTATTACTAACATTAAGCATTAGGTCATTCTAATTTCAGACAAAGAGAGTATACAACACCAATTTACTATAACCTGCAACCTGCAAAGCAACAAAACTCAGAAAACATAGTCCCTATGATCAACAATTTCCCATTTCAACCTTAGAATAAATCATGTTCAGGGTCAAACATTTCCATATTAAGCTAAATAGTTAAATACCCTTAATACAAAATTGCAAAGAATAAAAGAAAAAAATACCAATTATTGAATCAGAGCTTAAAGGAAGAATACACAGCGGTAAAAAACGAGTGAAGCTCAGATCCGCAAGGTTGGGAGAGAGAGGTATGGGTGCGAATGGCGTTACGATAAGGTGTGGTATGTAGTGGGGAGTTGACCAGCAGGTAAAAAAAAAAGTTTCGTCTCATACATAGGTGAAATAATAACACACTTTGTCTCGTATATTGACGAAATCATTAAGATGCAAATACGTGTTGAGATCCTATGCTTTCGTCTTGAATTGATCTGAATTACTAATATTTTGACATGTGTCAATTGTTTCGTCTCTCTTTTATACGAATTCAGTGACACATGTCAACATGTGGAGTGTTTCATCCCTCCTTAAGACGAAATGATTAAATTTAAAATAAAAAAAAATGATTTCATCTGATTTATATACGAAATATCTACTTACGTGACAAACTTTTATCCCAGACAGGGAATAAGTTTTAATTTTATTTTATTTTGATATTATTTTTTTTAAAAGTATTATTTAATTCATTAAGCCTAAAAAGAAGGTACCATAAAGTATTTATCACAATAATTGAAATAGAAATAATTTATAGTAAAAAGGAATGATTACTCGTGTACCACTGCAATGAACTAGGATATACATTTTTCTCCCTCTATGTTACACTTGTTTAATAATTTTATTTTTTTTTGACAAAAAGGGAAACAAGGTAATTGAAGGTATATAAGTTGGGGGGGTGAGAGTTTGTGAACCATAAAGACTAACACGTAGAAATGTTAATTAAGAAGATTTCTAGGATGAACCTCAACACCTTCCTCACAACACGTTCTACTTATGGTCCTCATGCAAAAAAATAATTCACCATCAAAATAAGGAAAGGGTAGGGTCCAATACTTATACTTAGTATGAAATCAAAGTATTTGGAATCTAAGCTAAAATATCCATACAGTAACATGTAACCATCATACTGAATAGAATGACAGAAACGGTCCTAAATTAAGCATAGTAAAATTAGAAACAATGATTAAGAAGTGGTTACAAAGGAAAGAAAAATAATGGCAGTTAATCAAGATACTAAAAATGGTAATGAGAAGAGGGAGAGAAGGAGGAAGAAAGAAGAAAAGAGGAAAAAAAGAATGAAAGAAAAAAATTACCGAAAGTTAAACCAATCTGGACTCCCAGTCTTAAGGACATGAATCAAATGTTCAATGGCCCTAGCATTTGCAATTGCAGTTTTGTTGTTATCATTTATTGATAAGTTAAGGAGTGTTGTAACAGAATTTTCCTGGATTGTAGTATCAATTGATTGAAGTAAATCAACTAATAAGCTAATGGCACCAAAATTTGAAATCACTATTCTATTATTCGTATTGTGTTGAGCAAGAAGGCAGAGTTCTGCTTAGTATCAAGAGAATTGCTCTTTAACTGTTTCACTAATTTCTAAACCTGGGTTTCAGTAGCAGATAGATGGTTCATCATCTCCAAAACAAAAAAATGACTCAATAAATTAAAAAAAATATATTTTTACCGAATTCTCCATCTTTTGACCCTTCTTCCACTACAACGAACTTCAAATGACAAACAAGAATTTGGGTGAGGTTCTGTGTGCATTTAGGGTAGGGTTCTTCTTAGACACAAATGAGGAATTATGGTAAAAAAGGCTTAGATCACAACGACACCATTTCACTATCAAAGGTGTCACGACAGTTTTCAAAAACGACATCGTTTCTACCAAGTGAAATTCTAATCTAGCACTTAACGTGACAACTCAGTCTTCTGTCACGGTTTCTTAAGATCTGACGTCAAGGATTAAAATGAATGACAGAGAAAGAAGTTGAAGAATAACGTGATATTTTAAATGTCTTAGAGACTAAAATGTTAGACTCAAATTCTCTCAATGACTAAAGTGAGGGTTTAGTCGTTTTATAAATTTGGTTCCTACCATATTGGGCCTAAAGAAGGGAATTGAGTCTCAATTTTATAACTTTGTTTGAATCAGGTGTAGGTACTCTCCGGATGAAAGTACGCTTTTCTTTTTAATAATAATTAAAATTATAAATTATAAATTATATCTACCATTTTAGAATAAACATATATACTCATATAGTCCAAAAGCAGGTAGATCATATAGATTAGAAGCATTATTGACGCATCGAGTGATGAGTTACTTGAACTGCACTCATCTGATGCATGTTCCAAATGCAGCATACAAATCCGCGTTGTTTTTCAACGAACTTGAGGCTGCTATCTTAACGTTTATATAGCGACTCCGAAATTCAATTGGCCTCTCTGAAGCAATCATTGTTTATCTTTTTTATAAGTCCAATAGAAGAAAGGGATTCAAATTAAGAGTGCAACCCAAGTTAATTAGTTAAAGAAATAAAGGGTGGAGTGGAGCAGCACCCATTCTTCTCTCTTCCCTTTCTACACTTTTTTTTAAAAAAAGAGAGAGTAAATTTTAAGGCAATTGAATGAATGGTTCAAAGAGTGTAACTCAAGTTGTAATAATAATAATAGAGGAATTAATTTATACATTATTTTTTATTAATTTTAATTTTTTATAATATAAAGGTTGATTATTAGATTCACCCTTGATATCATCAATAATACATTATTAACATGATTAAAAATCTAGAAAATATTATAAAATTTCAAATAATATTGATAACATTATTGTATCATGTAAAATTAGTTATATGTTACATTATCAGATATAATAAGAGATATTGAAAAATTATTGGACAGGATGAAAATTATACAAACTACATTAAAAATGTAAGTCTGACACAAAACATTTAATAAGCTATTACAAATTTTTTTTATCAAAACCTCGAAAAAAGAGATAATTCATCCAACAATCTATGAAAAATACACATATATTTAAATCATTATCTTAAATAAATTATTTAATAAATTATAAATTATTTAAAAAATTATTTTAACATATATTTTATGTTTAATTTATATTTTTATGTATATTTTATATAAATCCCCTGCAACTAGGGGTGTTCAAAAAATCTAATTTTACAAATCTAATCCATAACTAATGTCAAATTAGATTTAAAAATTTAGAACCATATTAAACTGGTTTTTTATTAATTATATTTGTGTAACTAGTTTAGAATTTAAATCTATTTTCTAAAACTGAATTTTTTTTAGTTATCCAAATCCATATATATGAATCAACCTTATATTTTTATTTATTAAATTATGACATTAAAATAATGTACAAAATTTTATTATAACTACATTTTACTACTAATATTTTTTTATTAATCTTAATTCTTATAATTAAAATTAAATATTTAAAATAATTAAAGATATTAAAATATAACAAATATTTTTAAATTAATTACTACTATTATTTTTATATTTATGTTTATTTTTTATTTTTTAAAATATTATAACATAAAAAATTTTATTATTATTTATATTATTAATTTTATTTTTATAGGTTTTAATTTAAATTTTTACTATATACTTCATTTATTAAAAATAAGTTAAAAATAATAATAAATGTTTTATATACTTCTATAAAATATAATATATTAATAAATATTGTTAAAGTTTTTTGAAATACACTAATTTAATGCAACATTTTGTACAATAAATTAGTTTTACTTTAAAAATATAATTCACAAATATATTGAAAATTAATTTTGCTTTAAAAATTAAATTTAAAATTAGATTTAAAACTAATTCAACGTAAAATTAAATTTAAAACTAGTTTTAAAAAAAACTTAATTTAAAATTGATTTTAAACTAAATTTAAATTTTAAAACTATTTTTGAACAAATTAAAAAAATAAAATAAAATAGTTTAAAATTTAATTCACATAATTAATTTGTATGATGGATAGACGATAAAAAGTAGAATATATCTAAATATTTATTACTTTAATAAAATATAAAAATAAAACATATTATTAATAAATTAAAATATATTCAAATATTTTCGTGACATGTATTATTAATGTAATATGTTAGAGTACTTTTTGTATTCATATTTTATCTTTAATAAATGTTAATTTTTAACATATATATATAATGTTATATTATTTATTATAAAATGTAAATATTTTTTAAAATAATAATTTAATACTAATTAAAAATAGTTATAGTATATTTTTGATATATGTAAAAACAGTTTTAAACTAGTTTTAAACTAAGTTCAAATTTTAAAACTAAACTTAAATCGATTTTAAAAAGATTAAAATGAATCTATTTATAATCCAATTCATAGTTTTAAACTAAGTCCAAATTTTAAAACTAAACTTAAATCGATTTTAAAAAAATTAAAATGAATTGGTTTATAATCTAATTCATATGAATTGGATTATAAATAGATTCATTTTAATTTTTCTAAAATCAGTTTAATTGGATTTTAAATAGATTTAAATTGATTTTATGGAAATCCAATTCATGAACACCCCTACTTACAATGCATGAATATTTTATCTAATAAAAGTAAAAAAGATGATAAGCATTACTTAATATATATGTTTAATTCTTATAACTATATGTAGTCCTTTGATTTTTCTTAGTTTCTAGTCTTTAAAAAAGAAAAAAAAATTACCCAATGTTAATTTGTCATTAAAAAAAATTTGTAAAATACAAAGGACGTCAGATACATATATAACACACCCTAACTAGTATTGTCACTTCGTCATCCTCCCCTACCTCAACAACCACCCATAACTCTGTAAATTAACCGTAGTTAAGACACAAATATCGAACTCACAGCACAGCAAAACTAGTTCATGTTGCCTTTCTGTCCTAACACGTCTCATTCTTCATATTTACCATTGTTCCATACTTCTATGATGGGATTTTACTTATTTTATATATATATATATATATATACTAGTGTAAGTCTAAAATTTTTTGTATTCAACTAAACAGTCAATAAAGTAATAAATTATAACCCGCTATATATATATATATATAAAATAAATAAAACATGTATTTTGAAATAATTCATTTATTGTAGAAATTCACTATGTCAAAACAGAGATGTGAAAGCAATTCTATTTTAATTTAGAAAGTGTTTAGAATTGTTCGAAAATCTTGCGCTATCTAATATTTTGCACTTAAGAGAGCGGTTAAACAACCACTTTCAAATATTGATATTAGAGAGCAATTCTATGTGGAACTGCTTTCACAAAGTAAATGTCATTTAAAGTATGCTACAAATATAAAATTTGAAAAAAAAAATTTGTAAGTTTTCTATTTCAAACCAAAATTATTTTATTATTATGTTTAAAATTTCTTTATTTTTATCACAAATCAAAATTGAAACTTGTTGAGTTTGTACTTTGTATTAACCAAATAGTCCACATTTGCAACACTATTAAGCAAAGAAACGAGAATAGATTAGTGGGATGGTTCACGGTTAATAGAGGAAAAAAGAAATAAAGAGAGAACAATAAGAAAGGTAGAAACAAATGTAAAAAAAACTAACTTTGTTAACGTAGAGAAGATGAAGAGAACCTATAGTGAAAGACACAGAGAACAACTTCATGAGCGCATGAAAGATGAAGAAGATGAAGAGAACTTACAAATATAAAAGTGATCAACTTTGTTAGCAAGACAAAGAGATTTGAGAGCGTGCTTCATTTATAAGATAGAGAAAAAGACTTTAGAGAGCGGTTCTCTATTAACTGCTCTCAGAGGTATACATTAGAGAGCGATTAATAAAGAACTACTCTCAAAAGTATAGATTAGAGCTTAGAAGTATATATTAGAGAGCGATTTTTTATTAATCGCTCTCAGAAGTGTATATTAGAGAATAATTCAATATTAACCGCTGTCTAAGTTAGCGCTCTAAAAACTCGTTTCTATTGTAGTGATTGTTTCCCTTAAAAATTCCACTAACCATAAGAACTCTTTAAATCTCTTGTATGACAACTACAATAAACCATGTCACACCCAAGAAACTTGCTACAAAATTCATGGTAGACTAGCCATTTAAAAGGCAGCAAATCAGTCCCTAAAAAACCTAGACTTTCTTTGCAACTTATGAGGCAAAAAAAGCCTCCTTGAACAAAAAAACAAGTTTAGCAACTCAAGGTTTTTGAAATCTAATTCTTTGTCTAATACTCTTAGTGGTTTAGTGGCACAAACAAGTGTTTTTAGCCTTTAATTGCAGTTTAAATATGTATATACCATGGATTATCGATTCAAGTACTTCTAATTACATGACCCACCTTTCTTTCCTTTTTAAAACCGATTCTCCATGTTCTTGAAATGAAAAAATAATAATTGCATGAGGTAGTTTTTCTTCAATTGCAAAACAAGGAGGGTTACCTTATCTAAACACATTGACTTGAAAAAGTGTTCTATATGTATCAAAACTTTCATGTAATCTTCTCTCTGTTTGTTATTTGACATTCCATAGATTTAAGTTTTATTAAAAAAATTTGAAATTATTTCACTTTGTATTTGTTTCCTATATATTTAGTATAATTGAGAGAAGTTATATTTGCTCATCGTTATAATCTATTAAGATAACATTGAAGTTTTTTCATGAACAAAAATTAAAAATATGAGAATCTTAAAGCGACTTGTTCAAAAAGAATACTTAAGTTTTTCAAGTCTAAAATTACTTATTCTTTAAAACTTGGATTGTATAAGGAAGTTATTAATGTATATTTCAATATGTTTGAACATTAAAAACTTGAATTTTGTATACTTCTCTAAACACATTTATTAATTTTGTAGATATTATCTTAGTTGTACTCTGAATATTTAAAATAATTTTTCAAATAATATTTTTACAAAGTCTAATTATTAAGGTATTGTATAATATTTCAAATGATTTAACTTAAATAATTCAACTATCATTTTTTCTTTCAATCATTTTTAAAATCTTTAACATATAAGCATGTTAATTGAATTTTTTTTATGTCACGTGTGGTTAATGACATTACATTTTGTTCTTCATATTATCGTTTAATAGAAGTATTTTGATCATAAAGAATACATCATATAAAAAGTTAAAAAGAACTTATTTATTTTGATACTTATATCAAAACTTTTGTTAAAATAAGGCAATAATAATTTAAAAAAAGTCATAAATTATATTAAAAACTTTCCACAACTTTTTTCAGATGTCTCTAACTTTTACCTAACCCTAAGTGTTTATCAAGTTAATGAAACGAATCCTCTGTGGGTCAATGATTTTGAACAAGCTTAATTTTTACTCATTCTTATCTATATTTGAGACCTTAATCTTTATTTTTATAAAGCTACATTATACTATATATTCCCATGAAGCGACATGTATTTCTTATAGTGTAACACATGTCATGAGGTTTCATATAAAATCAAATCAAATCAATATTAATTTATTTTTAATTAGTTATTCAAATAAAATTCTTTGTATTTTTTATAATTTCATTAATTAATACTAAAATTTATTTAATTAACATTAAATTATATATTAAAATGTTTTCCAATTTTAATGGTGACCGAAACAAAATTAATTTTACTAACGCCAAATTTAAAAGTTGATAGATTAAATTTATTTATTTATTTATTATTTAAATAAAATATATTTTACATTTTTATAATTATAGACTTAAATAAGGTTGTGATTTTACATTTTCTTATTTAAATTTTAAATTTTTTTCTTTTAGTTCACTGAAAGTTATTTTTTATTTTAATTTGGTTCTTCTATTAGCATTTTGTTATTTGATTACATCACATTTAAGTTTACCCACATGATTTGTTCTTATTTTTAAAGAAATTATATTAAAGTTATAAAATATAAATGTCACATCATCTTCCGTGTTAACTTCCTATCATATTAATTTTATGAAAAAAAAATGAATTACTTTAAAAAATCATAATCACAATATAAAAAAGAAAAATAATTTTAGAAGACTTACTTAAAAATTGATAATTTATAGGTAAATAATGGAGAAAAGTAACTAATTACTAACAAAAAGATCATAATCACAATATAAAAAAGAAAAATAATTTTTAGAAGATTCATTTAAAAAATTATTAATTTATAAATATTAGAGTATCAAAACTTTATTTAATTCGTAAGACTGAGTTTAAGTATCTAAATGATAATAATATTTTAGTAAAAATAAATACATTTATTATATTTAATAATTTTAATATAATAAACACTCTTATTTTTAATAAAGTTTTTAATTAAATCATAGTTTTATTAATTAATATTAAATTCAGTAGAATATTTGTATTTTAATGATGATCAAATCAAATTTCAATGATCAAATTTTAAATTTTGTAAATCATATTAAATAATGTTAATTTATTTCCTAATTAAAATTAAATAAAATTATATGTTTATGAATTATATTTACTATAGTAACTTTTAATATTTTAAAAGTGTATAAGTTTTAAATAAATTTATATTATTTAATATTTTTAAAAATTAAATTAAATTAAATTAATTAAAAATCCATTGAGGTAGTTACCTCTTTTCTCTCCCCCTTAACTGTTCATTACATACTAAAAAAATTAGAAAAAATCAAAAAAAAATATTGAATTCTAATCTTAATGAAGTCGTGAAACAAAAGTATCATGAACTCCATTTACTTCTCTTAGAGTTTGTTTGGGAGTTGAGTTTAAGAGAAGAAAGGAGAGGTTAAGGAGGTTTAATTATTGTTTAGGAGTTAATTAAGTGAGAGAGGAAGGATTAGGAAACTTTTCTAAACGCTCAAAAACTCTCCTAACTTTAATTTTGTGAATTTTCTCATTTTAGGAAAATTTTTAATCTATTAGAATATTTTTCTTCATATTAATTATTAAACAAATGAAATAGAAAAAATAAATATTTTTTAAAAATGTGATGTTAATTTTCAAAAAATAAAATATTTTTTTAAAAATATTAATTTTTAGAGTGAGAATAATATAAAAAAATAGAAATATTAATTTTTAAAATATTAATTTTTAGAGAGAAAAAAATATATAATTTGTGTAATTTTTAAAATAATTAAAAAAATAGTAATAAATTAATTTTTGTTCAAAATATATTAATTTTTAAAGTGATATTTTTTAAAAATTATAAAAAATAGAAATATAATTTTTAAAATATATTTTTAGAGTGATAGTTTCAAAATATATTAATTTTTAAAAATATTAATTTTTAGAAGAAGAAAAATATTTAATTTTTATGTTTTTTGAAAAAATAAAATATATAAAATACAATAATATCATTTACATTATTAATCCTCTATCACCCTCCCTTTTCCATATTTAACATCCAAACAAGAAAGAGACTTAATCTCCTTCCCCTCCTTGCCCCTTCAAACCCTTCCTCTTTCTTTCTCTTTCCTTTTCCTTGCCCCTACAAACTTTCAAACAAAGCTTTAGTTCATGTTATATTTATAGAATAAGAATATGTTATAGATCCAATTATATTCTAAGTATAAATTTTTATTAAAGACTTTCATTATTACCTATGTCAACAAAGAATTAGTGGATGTGATAGCATAACATTTTATGTAATTGTTATTTTTGTATACAAAATTTATCATATAATAATGTTATAATCAATTTAGGAGCTACTAGAAGATGTAAAAGAATAAATATGTAGAAATTGAAGTGCTAAAGTAATACTTTAACATCGTAGAAATATACAAATACTACATTTTAAGTTACATGGATGTAAATTGTCAAAAATATATAAATCTGTTTGTAATTTATAGACAGAAAAATCTGTTTGTAATTTATTTATGAAATTTTAAAAAAATTGTTTCATTTTTTTATAAACATAATTATTTTTCGCTGTTCCTAATTATTACAATTTATAAACATAATAAAAATTACAAAATTATATATTTAAAATTAAAAGTTATTTATAAAATGTAAAATTAAAATTTCATTACAAAAGAAGAAGTAAACATCTAGAAAAACAATATAAAAAATAAAATAATATTGTATATCACTAATAATCGGCGTGATCATCTTCCGAAAAAGTATCGTCATCAGTAGAGGAGGAGTCAAAGGAAAAATGACGCATGAAGCTGAAGATTGGTGGTGTTGGAGCTGGTGGGGGAGGAGGAAGAGGTGTAGAGGTGCTTGCTCTCATGAGCTCAAAGTATGCATGCATCTGCATATGCTGTTGCTGCATCTGCACCTCCCTCTGCATCCTCGATGCCACCTTCTTCTCTATTTTCTTCTTCATTTTCTTCGCTCACTTCTTCTTCCTCCATGCACTTTCCTTACTCTTCCACATCTCTTCATTTTGCTTATGCAGTTCTTTGAGGGCATGGACCTGAGTGCGGACCATGTCCTCCACTTCCTCAGGTACAAGAGAAGGGGCATCTCCGATGACTCTCCATGCCGTAAATACAGCCTTTATAAAGGTCACCCACCGTCTTTGACCATATAGGATCATCATCAACTAACTCTGGATCTTGAGAAGATGCCTCCTCAAGCCTTTGAACATAGTCATCCTATAATTCAATGCAGATAATTATATATTAGTCTTGAAAACTATATAATAAATCATTAATAATAACATATAATGTCAATAAGGATAACTTACATATGTGGCCTGAGATCGTGTATCAACCCACAAGGTTTTGTCTCCCTTGCGAGTATGTGTCTCCTTGAACACCTCTCCATGTATAGGTGGTCTCTTCAGTGACTTTTCCTACAATTTCAATCAAATCACCGTCTCACTCATCAATTATAGATTGAATAAAATAAATTTTAAAACAAAATTAAAAATCACATACCAAGTTTGCTTTAGTGCCAACCAAAGTCTTAGAACCACCAGTATGCAATGATCCTCCTTTTAAGGATGCCCGTTTGTCTTGTTCTTTATGGAGAGATTTTTAAACTCATCCGTACCCCAATACTCCTGCAAGACATAAAGGAAGTTGGGTGCTATCCAATTAGCAGATAATGGATCCTGACGGGCCTCAGTGTATATCTGTCTTAGTCGCTTTGCAGTGCGACTCTTTCATGCCTTGAAAATCATCTTTTCATCCTGGGGGGAATGGAGAAGTTGCTCTACATAAATACAATTTCATTAGAAGAATTACAAAAAACAATATCTAATTACACTTAGCTGGAATTAATTAAATGTTATTACCTTCCAATCTTTGAACCATTCCATCTTTGTATTTTTAGGCACCTTTGCAAAACTTATGTAAGGCGCATCAAACATCTTCTTAATGGTATTTGTCACCTAGTGGAGACCCTTCTGTGGTGGAATCCAACTTAACACACAATAAAATAATACAATTATTATAACTTTTTAAAACAAATAGAGTTATTATTCATATTTTAAATTTAACTTACCAAGTAGACCCATCCCATCTTAAAGTTAGAAGCGATCTAGATGATGCCTAGGTCTGTGATGATTGCTGCCCACTTACAGTTGGGACAGCAGTGGATCCGTCACTTGTGCCCTATGTAGAAGGAGGTTGTGTGGCATGTGTAGTCGATAGTGAAGGGGGAGGAGCAACATACCCAGGATTGGGCACCATGATAAACTGTTCTTGTCCCCTATCCTGCGAAGTCTGCATAGTAGCTGGTGTGGAAGTGGAAGTGGGAGTGGTGGGTGAAGCAGTGTTGCCACGATTAGGACCCTGAGTACCACCTTTCTTACATTTACCTGCCATATCTGAAACAAATATAATACATGTTTAGAGACCAAATACACAAATACACAATATTATATCAACCTTTTATTTTATATTGAAACAAATTTTTAATGTAAATTTCGGTAGAATATCCCCTAATATATGAATATTTTCTTATATTTATTTACACTTAATAAAACAAATTTCTAATGTAAATTTTGGCAGAATCTCTCCTAATTTATGAATATTTTCCTATATTTGTTTACACTTAATACAACAAATTTTTAATGTAAATTTTGGTAAAATTTCCCCTAATATATGAATATTTTTCTATATTTGTTTACACTTAATACAACAAATTTCTAATGTAAATTTTAGCAGAATCTTCCCTAATATATTAATATTTCCTTACATTTGTTTACACGGACTTAATACAAAAATTTAAATTTTCTTTACACATAATCTATATATTATATAATAATTTATTAATCAATGCATAAAAAATATACACATTACAATCCTAAATCGTTCTAGAGCACATCCCCTTATAACTCCACAACATGCATATTCTACAAACTCTGTAAACACAAACAATCCAACAACACATAATAATTAGGTTTGTAGAAGGACCTCTACGCCCTTCCCCTAGTCATACAATCTCCAATTCTACAATTCTTTCTTAGAAATTTTAAGTCTCTAAAATACATCAAAAATAAAAAAATTAAACTGATTAAAAGTTAGAGTATCGTACCAGGAATATAATTATGCAAATTATCTTTCAAATGGATGCTCCAATCACTCACAAAAGCCGAAAAACTGAAGCTCCTCAAAAGAGAGACAGAGAGAGGTCTCTGTATTACGGACGGATATCCATCTGTAGTCAGCGCTTTTCTAGTAGTGTTTTTTTATTATTTATTAATGATAATTTAATTTAAATATTAAAATATTTGACAAAAATAAAAATTAAATATTAATGTGATATTTTTAAAATTTTAAAATTAAAATATTTGACGCTCGATTAAGTTAGAAAAAAAAAATAGTCTAAATTTATTTTATATTATAAATATATTTTTACATTATTTTTGTTAAATTTTTATAATAATATTTTTTAACTAAATTTAGGATATACAATTAAACAAATTGTATATTTTTTAACTTAATCTTACACTGTAACGAACATATATGCTAACGTACATCACTAATTTAATTATCGTTGAAGACTGGTAACCCATTTTTAAAACCGAGTAAGAAGAAGAAGAAGAGGAACAGTTGTTATGGACGCAGGCATGCATAGGATTGATGGAATTGAAGACTGTTTTGTAGCGGTGAAAATCCGTGAATGGTGTGCAGGGCATTGTTGTGTGGATGGGACCCGTGTTGTTTTGTAATCACTAATCAGATAACAGAGAAAGTAGAGAGAAGCCTTCAACGTGACGACAGTGTGGATAGTAAAAGACAGCTAGCAATGAACGCGGAGCATCACCTAACTTTCTTTACTGTAATAGTTTTATTTTCATATATTTCCATGGAAATGACCTAATCTTCAATCCTTTATGGATATTATTATCTTTTTCAAAAATATAAACATTACTTTTTAAGAAAGGATGATGAAAATTAAAGAGAATCAAGTTCTGGGTTTTCAATTTTCTGACTTCAAAGACAAAATGGAACAAATAGTAACTGCTATATTCGGGACCAGTTGTCGCTAACATGTGCCCAAGTGTTAACTGCACTCTCAGCTTTTCAAAACTATTTCATTCTTATTTTGAATCTCGCAAGTGTTTTTTCAAAGAAAAAGACAGAATTGATTATTTTGGATCAAGTATTTCCTTCTTTTTTTCATATATCTTTCGTTTAACAAAAAAATTGATTTTATTTAATTAAATGTTTAAGATAATATCAATCAAAAATATTAATATTAAGTTAAAAAAATTAAAGTACTTTTCTTTAACAAGGATATAGTTAACGTGCTTTCATTATAATCTTAATATATTTTTATTATTAATTACGTGATCAATATTATTAAAAATGAGTTGATCAGTACGGATTAATTTTTTATGTATGATTTTTATAAAATTATATATATATATATATATATGATTTTTTTTTAAAATTATATAACTATGGAATAGGTAAAAAAATTAAGAGATAAAAAAATTTTAAAAAGTGATAAATTTTAAAAGTCATTAAAAGTAACTTTTCAAAAATATTAAAATTAAAAAAAAATAAAGTTGTCAATGATAATTTTTTTTAAAATAATTAAATATTTAAAAAATACATCAAAAGTCACTATTTACATTTTTTAGCCAACAATTGTCAACCACAATTTTAAAAAAAATTATATTTTCATAATTTTACTAAAAATTATATATTTTTTAAATTTTGAAAAAAAAGACCATACAGAAGCTGATCAATAAGATTTTATAATTATTATATTTAAAATGTTTCGGCGGTAATCAGTATCTTAAGCTATAGGATTCTTATTAAGAAATTAAAAGTAAAAAATTATTTAATATTATGTTAAATTATTAAAAATTGTAGAAGAATTCTTATTAATAATATTTTAATAAATATTTTTTTTAAATTAATACTTTAACGTCATTAATTAGCATTTATTTACTTTAAATATAAATGAAAAAATTAATTATATATTTTAATATGTATCATTTTCTAAAATTTCCAATAGTAACAATTGCTGAGGAAAAATTAATTCTCTTAAATGTTGTACTAACGCTGTTTGAAATTTGATGAAAAATAGTTAAATAAAATTAAATTACGAAAAATTTACTTTACCTTATTAAATGTCCTTTCTGATTTCTTTTCAATACCTGAAAAAGCTAAATTAATTTCTAAAATTTTAGAAAGCCCACATGGCATGAACTTTAATTTAGGATTTCATTTAATAAAGAACAGGAAAACAAATAAAAATACTAGAACTAAGAAAACCCATTCTACTATATTAGCTTTTTCTGGGTTTAATTTCTATGTATTATTAATGTAAATTTTTTTATATAATAAATTAATTAACATATATTATGGGTATAATTTTTAAATGAGTTATTATAAAAAAATTACAAAATATAAAAAAAGCAAAGAACTTTATTGACAAATGCTAACATGCATTTCACCTTCACGGTGGACACCCTGCTTCTTTGGTGGGTCCCTGGCATGGTTGCTGCTACTTATAACACATTTCGATACCATTCATATTTATTCAAACCAACCAAAATATAAAGCTTCTTCTCCTTCTATTTTCTCTTCCATTTTCTCACTCACTCCTCAATTTCCCTTTCCATTTTCTCAGGAAAACAATGGTCGGGCCAAACATCATAGACGACTTCTTTGACCACATCGACGACCTCCTCGAATTCCCCACCGAAGACCCCGTCACCACCGCCGACGCCTCCACCTCCTCCGCCGCGCCGGTCCCTCCTCCGGCGAACTTCTGGTCCAGCGACTCCGACTCGGTTTTTCCCGTCAACACCGTGCCGGACCTCTCGGCGGAGCTCGCCGTTCCGGTAAGTTACCGAACACTGTAACGTCTCATTTGTCCACGTGTACACGCAAGGTTGTTTTTTTCTTTGGCCTTCACGTGAATTCCGTGAAGCTCTAAGTGATTATATCAACGCCCATGGTGTCTTTTTTTCTAGTTTGCGGAATTGGTTGCATGAAAATATCGGTTCTACTGGCTCTTTGTTAAGTTGATGTCTTCAGTTCAACTTTGTTCTTTCTTTTCAGTCCAATTTTATTTTTTAATAATATTATTAAAATGGAATTTGGCGTTACAAATTTTCAAATATTCCAGCCCAGGGCCATCCAGTTTTCAAACAGTTCCATTTGATTTAATCAAATAATTAATGCATATAATTATTTTCATTTGTCATTTACTTTTTATTATCAGTTCTGTAGAACTACAAATAAAAAATATTAATGAAAATGTGTAGTATTAAATGTCATTAATGCATAGTTACGTTAGCAGAGTTTTTATTATTATTTTCATTGATTGATTTCTTTGACCGTTTTGTTTTATTTTTATATATTTTAAAAATAATTTTTGAAACTAAAAGATAAAAAATTATTTAATATTTATATAACATTTTCCATTTTAAATTCCTTTTTATATTTAGTTTCCACCGTCATAACTTACAACAGGCGTGATATTCTTAGTAGACAGGAGCATTTTTGGTATTTGACCCTGACAAATCTAAATTTAAATTATTATTTGGGACATTGCTTTGCGGGTTAATAGAAATTTTCAAAAATTATAAAAAGGGGCAAATTAGTCATTTCGCAAGACACCTGACTGTGTCGGTGACAAACAAGGGTGATGTCCTCCATTTCATCGGTGGGGTTGCGCTGCCTAAATTATGATGATCATCATTATTGAATGTCACGTGACTTAGCATGTGACGCCATAATGAACATTGACAAAAGTAGTCGTCACTCTAGGTAGTAGCAATTCATGCTTCACGACGAACTTGGGTATGTAAATAATCTAATTAATAATTCTTATAATAAATTTTTAATAAGTATTTTTAAGACATTCAATGTAATTAATATATATATATATGTATGTACTATGAATAAGTTTGTTATTTAGTCGATTTCAAGAGCTGCAATATTACCAATGGGGTTGGGTTTTGTTTGAATTCTCTGTCGGTTCATAATTAGTATTTATTGAGCCACTGGGTTGAGTACAGAATGAGGAGATAGAGAGACAGAGAAAGTCGAGGGTGTTATTAAACCCTTCAGATCATTTAATTAAACTGTTAAATTTCAATAAAAGTTATTATAAGAATTTATTTTAATACATTTTATAATAAAATAAATTTCAATAACTGTTTATGTGATCAAATAAAGCCAAATAACCTTCACAGAAGTTTTTTAATTACCTCCTAAAATATCCGAAAAGCCAAATAGCATTAAAAATACATTAAAAATTGAATTTTTTTTAAATTTTTAGCTTGAAGAGTGTATTCAAATATATGAATTCAAAAGCTAACCATGTTGGTTCAATGTGTGGGTATTTTCAGTATGAAGACATTGTGCAGTTGGAATGGCTGTCCAATTTCGTTGAGGACTCATTCTCAGATGGGAACCTCACGATGAACAGAGTGGAGGCACCGTGCAGCACCAAGGAAGACACAGCCAATGCTCAATTCCAGACATCAAGCCCTGTCTCCGTCCTCGAAAGCAGCAGTTTCTGCTCCGGCGAGAAGGGTGCACCTCGCAGCCCGGAGATTTACATCCCAGTGCCATGCGGACGTGCACGGAGCAAGCGTCCACGCCCTGCAACATTCAACCCTCATCCTGTGATGCACCTCATCTCCCCTGCTTCCTCTGTTGGCGAGAACACGCACCTTAATTCCGCCACTTCTAAGGCCTCTTCGGATTCTGAGAATTTCGCAGAGTCTCATCCTGTGATCAAGATTCCAAAGCAGGCTTCTGCAGAGCATAAGAAGAAAAAGAAAACCGAAGTGTCGTTTCCATCAGGTGGAGACCAGAACCTGCATTCCCAAGCAGTTAGGAAGTGTTTGCACTGTGAGATAACCAAGACGCCGCAGTGGAGGGCAGGGCCAATGGGGCCAAAAACACTCTGCAATGCATGTGGCGTGCGTTACAAGTCAGGCAGGCTATTCCCTGAATACCGTCCTGCGGCGAGTCCAACATTTTGCGCTGCCATGCACTCCAATTCCCATAAGAAGGTCCTTGAAATGAGAACTAAGACCGGCAACAATGCTGCCTTTGCTGCCGATGCCGATGCTGATACACCGGAACTTATTCCAAACGCTAACAGCAGCCTTACCGTGGAATACATTTGAGGAGGGGAGAGAGGAATGGTCCTAGTTGGAGATTTCTCTGGTTCCCTTTCTTTGTCCTCTCTCTACAGTCGTGTCCTAGGCAAGGTTTTCAATTTCGGTCATCAACCGCAATATTAAGATTTTAGAGGTTTTTCTGCAACCACATTGTGATTGCAATTGTGACTGCAGACTGCATCAGCCATATTTGTCCACAATTTTGATAATTGCAAGGCAACTGCAGTTTAAAATCTTAGTCTTGTGTTATTTCTTATTTTTCATTGGATTTTTGTACAGGGCTCAAATGGGGGGAATAGGAGAAATAGAATATGATCATATTGTAGTTAGTTATATTTAGATGAGGATTGTATGGAGAACTGAAGAACAAGGGATAGAGATATATGCAAGTCAAGTAGGGGGGGTAGAGTGTTAGCCTTTTAGGTCTGGTAAGTGTAGCAGTACTCAGGAGGCATGGATGTTTACTTTTCTTATTTTTTATCATTTTTTATTTATGTTTCTAAATTACCCTCTCTGCCCCAATTCTTTTTGCAGTTTATTTGTGGAAAATTTTGAGTTAAGTGAGGAAAGGAACTTTTGGAATTTGCTTTATTTATTGTTTTGTCTTGCCCATTTCCTCTCCTAATGTCTGGACACTGCAATGCCTATATGCCAGTTAAGTTTTTGAGCAATAGCTGATACAGTTTGCAGGTATTAGTATTTAGGACAATATCTTTATCTATTCTTAGATTCTTCCAAGGTTGTCAATATTGCAAAATTGCTCTGGAGCAATATTGGTTTGCCGCCAAAGTTGCTGTACATTTCCAAAGCCGTACTTAGGCCAATATTTGCAATATTGGCAAGTTTGGTGCCAGCACCTGCAGCTGTATCAATCGGTTTCCTGTGTTCAATTGTTCCACAAAGGAATTGCTTGACAATTTTTAGAAGGGTATCTAGTCTTTGACGATATAAAAATTTCACCATGACTCAACAATATCAAATATCAGCTATATCACTTAATAAAACTAGACACTTTAATTCTTGAAAAGGAGGAATAATATGATTGATATTTGTAATTTTTAAGAATTGGGATGAAAATTTGACATTTTAACTATAATTTTAGGGATGAATTTTAAGGATATACTCATTATGATAAAAGGTTTGCAAGTTTTGTAAAATCTTTTTTCTAATGAGTACATGGATTTGAGGTTAATCATAATGCCGAAATAGAAAAAGGAAAAGGAAAAATCTGTAGGCCAGAATAAGCAACAACAAAAATTAATTGGTAGTTATCTTACATTATGTAAATTACCTGCCTCAGTGCAAACCTACAAAACCCACCAAGAAAAGAGAAAGGAAAAGAAAGCGAAGCAGTGGGAGAAGAAATGATTATAATTGATTGAACGCATTCATGCCTTGAAAGGTAAGGTTAATGCTCCTATATTAATCTAATTATGACTTTGAGAGACTCGTTCTGAGGATTTGGCAACATGTCATGATCTCACTCAACTTTACAACCGACAATAAATTAAATGATACTTTGCTGTTAAATTCAATCGATTGCACCAATCATTTCAGCTACTTGAACTTCTGGCTGATGGCAAAATTTCTTTAAAAAATGTCAAACCATCTCCCAAGTTTTAAGTTATGCCTATCATAACTACTTTGATAAAGACTTCAAAAGGATTAATACCTCTCCTCTCTCCAACATCTTTTGTATTTTTGTGTACTCCAATTAGTAACATGTTTAGGGCTTCTGAACCGGCCCTCTTATTATTACGTCTATGCAAGTCTTGGGTCAATTCGTCACCAACCTCTTTTGTCTAACATTACTATTCCAATTAATGTAATATTTTCTAGCCATTTATCGAAAGAGGGTACGTAGAGAAGAATACAAGTATCTCGTTCTTCTTTTTGAAAAGAAAATGCATGCATAATTATTCATTTAGTGTTTGTTTGTGTTTAGATCTATAAGCAAACGGTGATACAATTTGAACCCAAGACAATTTTTCTCAGGAGAACTTCCCAAAACTCCAAATTGTGTTCTAATGGTACACAAACAGGTTTTTAATAGCTTTTCACGGAAATTTTTTCAGCAATCCTAAAGTACATGCTCCTTCCCGTAAAAGTTAAAACAGCAAAACCTTTTTTTTTATGGTTATTTTTTCTACACAAAACATTGCACAGTGATGGTAAATGGTGAAGGAGTGCTCATAGGACGGGTTAAAATATATTTATTTTTGTCTCTATCCACCTCAAAACTTTAATAGGGGTTAATTATTTAAACTCAAACTCAACCTGATGAAGACCTAATATGTGGGATAAAATTGAGTCAATCCAATATGTTAAGAACATGTATAAATCTTAAGATTATGAGTTGCTAAATCGTAAAATTAAGATATATTTTATAGTATAAGTTTAATGTTAAGATGTATTGTTGGTATAAAAACTTTTATACTATCAACCAATTTGAATGCACAATAGATATAACTTTAAAATTAAAGCGTCAATGATTTTTACTGATGTGGCAATTGATGATAAAATGACAGGGTAGAATGTATTTAATTAAATTCTTAACGGTATATATCATTATGCAAAATCTCTTTCAGCTTTTATTGTATTGTTTCAAATATAGCAAACTAACTCAGTCAAGATAAAAATTATGGAACTTTTTGATTTAAAATACTGTATCTGCTGTTAATTGATTTAAAATGCTGAGATTTGACTGAAAAATTTTGAATTATTTTAGCTGAGTTGTTGAGAATATGATGTTTCCTATGTTGCATCATACTGAAATATATGTCTTACTTCATTATAGAGTCGAGTTACACGTTTAGGTGGGTAATGTGTAAGGATAGAGCATGCTGAACTGTGTTGTGTTGTGCTGTCTGGATCCAGACACCACCAGAATGGGTCGCTTCCAGACTGACTCAGTTTCTTGTGGATTACTTAAGCTGAATATCAGTTGGAGCCGTTTTCATATTGTGCATTAGATGGGCTGAGATACATGAGATTATTGCTATGAGTAATATATATATATATATATATATATATATATATATATATGTGTGTGTGTGTGTGTGTGTGTGTGTGTGTGTGTGTGATTTTTTTTATTTTGTAAGCTCACCTTTGCATTTTTGTCTATGTGTTGTGTGCGTGTGTATTACGATGATCATACCGTGGTACCTGAGCAGATGTAACATATATTGCATCTACTTCACAGGCTGAAGGACTAGTGGAGAAGTGTTAGAAGGCTAGAGTCGAGTAATTTTATATTAAAGTTTTTTTCCTTATATTTTGAGACCTCATATAGAGGGAGTTATGTAGTATAATTTTTGTGTATTTTGAGTATTATAAACTAAATGTAATATTATGTTGTTCTGTTGGATATTTGTTGTAATGAACTTTATTTATTTTGAATAAAAAATGAATTTTATACTTATATTTTTTATTATTTATCTATCTTAAATAAGTAAGCGGTGTAGAAATAATATTCTCGGTCCCTTATAAAAAAGGGTCTTGACACTTATAATCTAAGTTTCAAAACATTGAAGTTACTTATATACCCCTTTTTCTTTAGGACTTTTATTAGAGTAAGGCCATTCTCGCTTGAACAAGAAAACCAGACAAAATCTGCTACATCTAACACCCTCATTTTTATTCCTTTGTTTTTGAAAAAAAAAATAGGAAGTTCGGTGCAGAGTTTCTCACACAAGCGAGACAGATATTTTTGGAATTGGGCTTTTTGGAACATTCTCGCTCAAGCAAGAGAAGATCAAATCACCCCAACTATCTTCTTGCCCAGGCAAGAAAGGGTCTCATTCAGGCAAGAAACAACTCACCTGGGTGAGATGAAACTCGCTCAGGCGAGGAGTCGCAGGAAAAACAAGGAGCCCTCTGGACCCATTTTTGCTCAGGCGAGAATATATAAAAAAAAAATCATTATCTAGTTTTCTCGCTCAAGCGAGAATGTGCTCGCTCAAGCAAGAGCTCATTCACTTAAGCGAGAACACGCGACTTTGAAGAGTATTTAAGGGATTCAATGTTGAGAAATTTCATTTCTCACCAAAACCACTTCTCCCCTTCTGATTTCTTTCTCTCCCTTCCCAGAGAAAGCCTTCAATAACTTTGGATCTCTCTTGAATCTGAGCTCCAATGTATATTTCACTTGAAACCAAGTAAGTCTTTGGAGCTCAGCTCTTGAATTTCATTTCTATTTCTTTGTTTTCTCTCTTTAAAATAGTATTTTACCTTGCAATATTAGGAAGAACTCTAGTCTTTAGGTAGTATTCTCAGTCAAGATGTGGAGCTTCTCTCTAGAGCTCATGAAGAACTTATCCTCAAAGATCTATTTCTAGATAAGGGGAACTAACCTTAAACCCAAAGTTTTAACTGTATATTCAACTTAAGAAATTTGAAATATTTATTTTGAAGGTATAATATAAAAAGAAATGGATTTATGGATGTGTAAAACATATATGTACCCATTTTGAAAAGTTCCACAACTTTATTAGTAATGATTATGAATGAACATTTTAGGGTGTGAATTTGTATTGAAAATAATAAGTTTGCTAGGAAAAGATGAAACCTCAGGTTAGACAATTTTTGTTAAGACTGAAAGAGTGTGATATCTGGCATAATACTTATGAAATGCGCAACTGGTCCGAGTCTGAAGGTATCCGACCTTTGGTTTTTGTATTGGTTTTGTGATGATGTGCTTTCTTGTTTTATCATTGTATGTTTGATTGAGAAGTTGAGTATTGGGTGACATTGATATAAATGGATTGACTATCTTTATATGATAAAAGATATTGTGTTACATATGTGTGAACTAGATGAAGTAGGAATTCATGTACTATGATATGAGTTAATGAAATGAATAGGGTAAAAGAGATGAAGGAAACTTGATGGATAGTGAAAGTTATCAATGAGATCTATGTGAATTGATGAAAGAGTATAAGAAAAGAGAAAAAAGGAAGTAACTAATATATGTGTCACAAAGACACTGATTGACGCGACTATAGTATATGTGTTGTAATACATCAATGGGTGAGATTATATCACATATGTTGTAATACATTAATTACTGTAATTGTAACATGTGTATTGGAATAATATAATTGTGATGTGCCACATTTGAGTTACCGCATGGATAGTTCAGAGATACACTGAGGATATACAGTCCGAAGGTGATTTGAGATATTTAGGAGAAATAAGGGTGATGAATGCTAATAGCTTAAGTATACACGATTGACAACGAAAGCATTTATAGGCCTCACGCTCATTTCCTGATTGATCTTCTGACTATACCTTCGTTATGAATGCCTAATAAAGCACACGTTGTATCTGGGTGCGGCGACAGATAGCGACTATCCATGCTGGCGTAAGTCTATCATAACTAAAAACAGTATGTTGGCAGCGATTTGGGAGCCCATGAGTACCTAGAAGTACTCTTATTTGATGAATAATTCTGAATTGAAATGATTAAAGTGACATGAGTTGAAAAATTAAATAATCTATGGATAAAGAAAGAAATCGATTATGCTGATGAATAAAAAAATGGATTTCTATTTGATTGAGTGATGAATGATGTGTGTGAATGTTCCCTATTTGATTAAAATGATTTTATAAATAAATTCTAATATGATCTTTAATGTACTAGAAATATTTTCTGTGTTATTGAAATTATGTTGTTAAAATGAGAGTTTAATGGGCGAAGGAAGCTCACCTTTACAAACACTTTCAGGTAAAAGAAGATCTTAACAAAAACGAATCCAATCTAGGATTATACTTGCAAGGGATTGTAGAAAAAGAATTGTTCTGTCAGGATAAATTTATTTGGAGAAATGTAATAGTATTAATTGAATTTTTATTTAGAATTTATATTTATTGATAAACCTTATTGTAAGAATTGATTAAGCTATATTTGGAATATTTAGTAATTAATTGATTTAAATTTAAATTTATACTCAATCTTAGTTGAACATTTAATTTATTGTAAATAGTATTGTATGTATAATATATATTTTACATAAGATCTTAGTTTTCATTTCTAATTATAAATTCAAGTTATGAAAAATGTATTTTTACTTCATTATGAATGAGACTTATACCTTGACCAAGTTTCAGAATTTGCTTACCTTTTTCAAGTTTATTTCAAGATACTATATAATATTAAAGAAAATTATTGGAATTTTAGTAAGGATGTTATGCTACACATTTGCTGATATTTTTGCTTAAGTGAGAAAATTCTTACTTGAGCGAAAATCTACAAAAGAGCTCCTATTTTTGTCACCCATTCTTACTTGAGCAAGAATATAGATGAACAATCGTTATCCATTCTCATTTGAGCTAGAAATTCTTACTTAAGCTAAAAACACTTTTTTTATTTCACTTTTTCTAGAAATTCTTTCATTTTAAAAATAAAAGCAATAAATAAAAATTAGGATGTTACATATAACAACTCGTTAGCTAAAAATAGATTATCATTGAAGACTTCTCTTTTAAAATTCTAAAGTTGGAGTCTCCTGTCTTAATTAGACAATGGTGACATAGTTTTAGGAGAAAGTCTTTAAATTTTAGGACAATATTTACTTTTAATTATAACAAAAGGGAATTAATTATACTCTTTGTATTGTAATCTCTTATAATGTCCAAATATTTTTAATATAATATCATCCGGACTGAAACTTTGATATTTTTGGTTTTGTGCCACAAGTCTTTAACTCTTATTTGCATCATTTACATGTATTTTTAACTTTATTTTTTATAATATTACGATGCTATAAATTAATGTGGATATATGAATATCTATTCTGATACATTAATAATTTAATTAACTTGAAGTACTATGATGTTTTCATATAATAACAACCTATTTGCTCTAGTATACTCTTCAAAGACTTATCTTTTTACTTTGATATATTAATAATTTGTTAACTATATATATCAAAAAATAAAATATGTTTTCATCATTAAAAAAAAAGGGAGATTGTTAAAATTAATTTCTTGAAGATGGAAAGGTTTAATTTTTATGGATAAAAAAGATTCCTATCATCTATAAAACAATTCAAAGACAAATCATCTAAGCAATTAATGAATATCAAACCATTTGAAAACTAATATAAGGATAGAACATCAAAGAAAAGTATAATAACTATAAGATAGTTTGTTTAAGCAAATAGTCTAATCAAGAAGATAATGTATAAGAAAAGACATATGTATTAGGATAAATTTTTGTAAATATTGAAAATATGTTCAAGGACTTATTTTTAAATAATAAAATATTATATAATTAAATGACATAACATGTCACGTGGAAGCACTGAGCTAACTCTTCAGTCAACACAGTATTTAATAAAAGAGAGTTGACGCCGAGGACTAAATCCTAACAAAAATTTTTATAAGAACTTATTACAAAATGTGCAATATTTATATGAACAAAAAAACAATTAAGCCAATTTTTATAAAAAGATTAAAAGTTAATTTTTAATTAAAAGCTAATTGTGAGTAATTTTCTCTTACCTTCACCCTTTTCACTCCCGTTCACCCTCCTGCTCACCCTCCTAATGTTCTCACAAAGTTTCACAGTTCCTCAATTTCTTACAGCTCTATGCTAGAATTGGAATGCAGGTCTCTCCCTCTTTCTCGTCGCTTTACTTTTTCTTGTAATGCTTTTAGCTTTTAGAAACCTTTAAACTCTATTCTATGGTTTCCAAAACCCTACTCTATAATTTCAGCTCAACTTTTGTCTTTGTATATTGAATGAATTATTATTATTATTATTTGTTGTTGAATGCTGCTGAAAATCTATGGTTGTGGAAGAATTTCTGAGGTGTTTTTGTCAGCATATGTTGTTAAAAATCTCTTCCAAATTTAACTATTCAATAATGTCTTATATTTGTTATTTCACCTTGCAAAGTAGAAAGAGAAGAAAGAGAAGTATGTAAAGGTTAAGATCAGAGGTGAGGGGGGACCAAAAAAAGGATGGAGAAATTGAGAAAAATAGTAAATAAACAGAGGGATAGGAAAAGAAAAAAGAGAATAGGAGTGGAATAGAGCATAGATTTCTATTAGAATGTGCATTGTAAGAGGTCTATTAGATTGGTGAGATAGGAGGAATAATAGGAAAAAATTAATAACAGTAGGAACAATAGATAACAAACTTGAAGTAGTGAATGATACAAGCCATGGGTTTCTGAGTCTTCCATTAGATTCTTTTGCTATGGTGATAAGAAAACAACTATACTATAATTTCAGATTTTATATTCATCACTTCATTTTCAAATGAATTATTTTTCAATCATAGTGTCATGGAGAAGAATGATTTTTGTTTTCCTTTTTTCTTCTTATTTTATTTACCATTTTTAAGAATCTTAAAGAGTAGATTAGATTGCCTTTAAGAATCATAGCATTTGTGCTTCTAATTCATGTTCATCTTATGGTGAGCATTTACCTAGAATATGATCTCCTCTTTTTTGGCTGTAGGGTCATGAAGGAAAATTCTTTGTTTATGTGCATGCACCTAATACTAAACCAGTTCATGTAAGCCATTATTTTGTTAATTTGGATATACGCAGTGATCAGGTACATATATTCAGTCTTGTTATTGTTTATTTTATTTTCAGTTGTGAATTTACTTGTCTTAAATATATGTTATCTTATGTAATATGCAAATAATATTTTGTTGGCCCATTTGTTTTAATTTTTTTTAAGAAAATTAGTTTTAATTAAAATACACATTTTATTTTTTTCAATAATTATGTAATTTTTTTCAAATATTCAAAACCTTTTAAAAGGCTATTTTAGTGCTTTTCCTTTTCCTCTTTAGCTAAAAATTGCATTTATGATATAAAAGCTCTAAAAGGTTCTATCCCATCATAGAATCACTCTTATTTTCATTTTAATGCTTAAATAAACAGGCCCTAAATATATTGGACTTAATGGTTTATCTATTGTGTTGAACTCACTACTTTTGATTGTACAAAAATAGAATATTATATTTGTTACATTTATTTCATATCATTCTTGTCCATTGTCCATTATATTTAAGTATACTTTGATATTTAGATAATAAGAAATGATAAATTGTTGCATATTGAGTTTATCAGGTTGGTTTTAGTAGATAATGAGCTTGGTATCTTGCAATAATTCACAACAAATTTTGGTGTGTTAACTTGTATTTTTATTTTTAAAATGAAAAGTTTAGAATAAAAATAATTAGAGACAACCTTTAGGGATGTGAAAACTATAGTTCCGAACAATGGATCCAGAGTAATTCTTAAGTATTTATAAATTATGAAAAATGAATTAGTTATCTAAAATCTAAATAATGAAAGAAAGGAAAAGAAACTGATTGCAACAAATTATCTATCCCACTCAACCATAAGATATAAAAATGAAAAAAAAAATAATATCCTTCTTCTGATGTCTACTTATACAAACAATAAAAAAGCCTAACTTGGAGGAACTTAACTATGGGACTGGACTAAGTTACCCCGCTCAAGAAATGAACCAAAATTGATCATTGATCAGGAATAAGCTATTATTATTGTTACAATATAATTTTTAATCAAACTTCATTTATTTTCACAACATTGATTAATTGCTATTGCTACAATATGATTTTTTTTTAAAAATTATTGTAGTCAAAGTTTACATGGCTGCCTCAATATGAAGATATGGTAAGACGTGATTTTGAAAAAAGAGGCTCATAAAAAATGACTCAAATAATGTAAGAAATTCAAAAGATTTAGGTGATAAACCAAGTTGGATTGGAGAACCTATATAGACACAACTAAAGGCACATTGAGAGTCCTCAAGTTTTAAGAAAGATCTAAGATAAATAAAAGAAATTATGAGTTCATGGCCGATACTTCTCTTCACACCGATGGATCAATCCTTCATCGTATGCACTGGAAGAAAATGGTATAGTTATTATACTATTATATTTATTTGATTTATAAAATTAGCAGTACTAATTTTTTTTATCAATTATAGAAGAAAGAAAAGGGGATGAATCCATCACTGATTGAATTTTTTTTTTGCACCCATAGAAGAAAGGATCATATTAGGTGGGTCCTTATGGAAAACCTGTTCATGTAAGTCTCATGTCACTATAATTTATTTTAACATATGCTTTACTATGATGTTCGCACTCATTGATTATGTGTTTATTGACCATTAAAGTTATTTGTTAACTTAAATTTATTTATTTTCATTCTAATTTCATGCAAGAAAATTTTGAATAAAGGAAGCTTGAATTATCTTCTCGACTTTCATCTTTAGGAGGGGATAATGGCGGTGGCAGTGAAAATTTGATAGGCATGCCACCTGATATTGATATATAAGTAGACTTGGTTGGTATAAAAAAGAAAGGAAAAATCGTTAGTCTTGGATCTATAAGCAAGACTTTAGTTACATCTTCAAGTCAACCAACAAATTTAGAGTATGTTAATGCAATTAGAAGTCAAGTTCAAGCTCTAAATGAGTCACTACAAAGGCAAGAGCAAGAGAAATTAGAGATAAAAATAGAATTGAGCAAAACTAGAGAAATGAGAAAAGAGTTAAGTGACACTAAAAAGTAATTTGCGGCTTTAATGCAATATTTAGGATTTTCTGCATCTAGCTCTCATCCACGGTTATCACCCCAACATAGTAGTAAAGATAGTAGTGATGATTATGATAATATTTCATTGTAATAATTATGATAGTTTTAAGTATTGCATTTGATATAACATGTGATTATATTTTTTTATTTATATCTTTTTATACTAAATGTAGACATACTGAAACATCAATGAAAGATATCATCATCACTCACAAGAAAATGTTTCCTTCTCACTCATAAGTATTTAAGGTGAGTGTTTACCCTCAAGATCATCAACTTTACTTCACTCTACCATATGATTGCCCGTATTCTTAATCTCATATGCATAATACATTCAATCACACATCAAGAAGACTTTATTCAGGTAAGTGTTGAACAAAATGGGAAACAGTGTAGGTAATTCCAAAAAGAAAAGAAACATTTTGCTCAATCATGCTTTTATTTATTCGGCAAATATAACTATTTCAAATAAAAAACAATGTTCATTAATGCAGTGAAATTCTAATTATTCTTTTCTTGCTTTCATTCACTATTTTCTTTTCATTCCTTTCATTAATTTTCTTTTTTTTTGCAATACTTTGCTGCACATTTTCTTTTGAACACATAACTTTGCTTTTGATTTCTTTCCTTTTGAAACCATAACTCAGATAGCTTTGCTATTCTCTACCCCAAACTTAGTACTTTGCTTGTCGTCAAGCAAATAAAATCTAGATGTCACCTCAAACTTAGTTTTAAACTCATCTTTGCATAAACTCAATATGCCTCTTTTCCTTCGGATGATTATAATGGTTTTTCATCAAGGCTTGTAATGAGGGAAAATCAAGGAAGGGATATTAAGCTCAAAGGAGTGAACAAGGACATTCAAGCATAAAGAGAGGTTCATTTAGGCTAACTAGGAATAATCAAAGAAGGCCTCCATCATATATGTGAGAAGTGTAAAATTGCATATTCAATCAAGAAACAAAGCAAGTTCTAGAGGGTGCAACAAAATTATCATTAATCACACATGAAAGAATGTATTCTACAAAGCTCAAATTCTTACCATTGGAATAAAGGTGATTATATCAATCAATTATGTTCACAATCCACTTTACAAATCCATATGCACAAAATGGTAAAAACTTATTTTTTTTAAAAAATGAAGTTTGGCAATCATATGAAGTACACAAACAATTTATTTACTCAGAAATCAAAAACAGGAAAATGGAAAAATGAATCTAAACTATTCATCACAAAATGGAAAAAGGAACTGAATACACAAATAATTATGAACATATACATATTTTTATGTTTTTTTTTTGTTTAGTTATACAGGAAATATGATACAATTCAGCACATGAATCAAGAGGTAAAGAAAGAAATAACTCTCTTTTTCATGCAAAGTGTTCATAGTGAATGTTCTAGCAAAACTCTCTTTTCAAAATTGCCAAGTATAGCCTCTATGTGACCACTTTTAATTCTGATAATGGAAGTTCCAGCGAACTACAGCAAGATATATCAGGAAACTCCCTTGTATGTTGATACTTTTATTGCCAAAACCAATTACTTACAACCAGAAACTCAGATTATGCATAAAAATGAAAATGAAAAACCAAAAATCAGAAAAATTAAAAGAGAAAGAAGTGAGTTGTCTCTCACAAAACACTATTTTAACGTCATTAGCTTGACACCTATTGATCTTTGGCTTTAGGAGATGATTTTGATTATAACAGCTCTTGCTCTATCTTTAAATGTTTCCGCTTTTTCTCACCAATTTGCAAGTCTTCATTTAATTGAGAACCTAAAAGAAATAAATGTGGAGGGACTTCTAGTAGTTTGATACACTCATTAAGCTTTTTTCCCTCCTCTTCATTAGCTTGATATGTAATTGCAGCAAGGACTTCTTTTATAGTAAAATCATCATTCTATTTTTCTTGCTTAGAATTCTGCTCTCTTTGAGGAAATGGAAGCTTCTTGTATTTAACTTCATCTATTGACTTAGATGCATATTCAAATGACCGCTTTTTGGTTCTTCTTTCTAGTTGCGTCTTGCCGCTGTCCTTTGGTTCTTCTTTCTTTAAAATAGTTAACTGCTCTCCCTTGCAATCCTTTTGTTGCCTCCATCTTTTTCATGAATGCCTCTTAATTCTTTAAACTTGACTGAGTAACTTTCATGAATTGGAGCAAATTTTTTTCGGGTTCCTTCATTCTTTTTGGAAGAGTCTGTGAAGGTTGTTATTCTTTTTGAGGTTAAGAATATGATGCTTGAAAGAAAAGCTGTGAAAATTGAGGACTGGAGAATGGTGTTATTGCAGCAGACATTTGTTGATTCCAATCATAATATGGCTGACTCATGTTAGCTTGATATTGATATGTAGGAGGAAGATAGGTTGAGATCTTTGAAAATTTCCTTAATAATTGATTTGTTCTTGAAATTCTGGTGCAACCACATCATAGATTTCATTCACATGGTTTTCATTGTAAAAATCACACCAAAGGGTTAGTTTGGGCAACTCTAGCTTGAAAATTATTAAATAAATCTTCAAAAGCATCTACTTCATGAGCTCCTATTCTTGTAACTTGGCTTTGATAGAAATTCTGATACATGTTGGTTGCCATTAAACAACAGAGCAACTTTACTTTTGGTTTTTCCTTGTATACAAAAAGAAAGAAAGAAAATTCAAATCAAAACATAACATGCAGAAAACATAGAAATTTATGTAGAATGAAATTTACAATTATGAAAAAAAATGCAAAATAGAATTATGCAGCAAAATGCAGAACAAAATGATGCAGAAAACTACGAAATGCAGAATAAATTAAACAGTCATGCAGAAAAATGCAAAACAACTCATGCAGAAATCAACAGAGAATTATGCAAAATGAAATTTACAATTATGCTGAAAGATGCAAAACAAAATTATGCAGAAAATAGTGCAAAAAACTACACAAAATGTAAGAAAAAAATTTATGCAGAAAAATTAGAAAGACAACAAAAAGAAATGTTCAATCTAGCTATCTCTCTACCACTAATGATATTGAAAATAAATAATCTCTAACAACGACACAAAAAACTTGTCACAAAGCTGAGAAAACACTAACTAGCAAGTGTACTAGGTAATTGTAGTAAGTAATAAAATTTAGAATTCATTTGAGTCTCAAGTATTGTCCTCAGGGATTAATTTTATCAATTACCATTTCACAAATCAATAACTAGTTGAGCCAAATAAATATTGGAGATGTTTTGAATAATTTGAGAACAAAAGCAATAAAGTGTAAAAATCATAAAATCACAGCAAAATAGAATGACAAATTTGGTAATGGAATAATATGTGAATGGAGTGAAGAATGATTTCACCTCTTTATTAATTACAAAATTACATTAGAATTCTATTAAATTCACACAATTTGAGTTATTAAAGACAAAAATTCACTTTATTGAACATTTATATATTTTTGTGTAGTTTTCACCTTCTAAATTACATTTTGCTATCAAAATCAACATAGAAAATTACGTGAAAACATAGTAAAATCTGGATTTATCACATATACAAAAGTAAATATTGTGGTCATCTGTTTTAAATTTTAGTAGTTTAATGGTTTATCAAATTTTGATAGAAAATTATTAAGAATTTGTTTTAAATATTTTATCTATTTTTTGTGAATTAATTTGGATTTATATTAATTTAATGACAACAAAATAAAGTTACAAAATTTTCTTACAAATTTATTTGTAAAATTAGTTGTATAAAATATTTTCTCTTTATAAATTTTTCTACAAATTTTTCTTATTTTCGTAGGAAATTTTTTTCATAAATTTGTAAGAAATTTCCTTATAGACTTTCTTGCATGTTCCTTAAAAACAATAAAAATACTTGCAAATTTTTTTGAGGATTTTTCTTACAATTTTTTTATAAAAAAATTTACATACAAATTTTTCTGTAAATTTTTGTTAGGATTTTTCTGCAGATTTATTTGTATATATTTTTTAGATATTCTATTGCAAATTATTTTTGCAGAAAATTATCTATAAATTTATTTCTATTAAAATTTGTAGAAAAATTACCTAAAGATTTTATTTTTTACAGAAATAATTACTCACAAAAATTTTTCCTACAACAATAAATTTAGAGCAAAATTTGCATGAAATATGTTTTTCTACAAATTTTTCAGAAATTTTTGCAAAAAAATCCCAAAATTCTAATAGTGTAACTCAGTCAAATTTGCTACGTGCATCATTCATAAAGATCAACTTCAATTCATTTTGGATAAAAGTAAAAAAAAAAAAAAAACAAGTAATTACAAGATATTGTATATCCATAATAATCATAACACGTCATCAAATGTATATTAATAAAGTTTAAGAAGATTAGAAAAACATAAATCTATTATTTTATTAATATATACTTACTAAGAAAGGAAGATATTAGAAGTATAAAAAATTTCAATCTAACTATAGAAAGAGTGTCTCTATTTCTTGAAAAATTAAGTTACAATATACTTTATAAATACAAATTCATAAAACATCTTTTGTGATCTTTTAAAAGAAGAAACAATCAATTTAATTCCTATAACTCCTACTTACATCCAAGTCTATAATTATGTAGTTCTATATTAGGAAATATATAATTGACCAATAAAATTTACCAAAGAATTAGGAAAAAATTATGTAGACGTCACTAACACTCCCCCTCAAGTGGGAGATGAATGTCAATCATCTTCAGCTTAAATAGTTTATTTAAATATTATTTTTATGACTTTTAAAAAGACATATCTATGTAGATAGTTTAATAGCTTATTTACAAGAAAACTTAATGACTTATTGAATGTCTCAATACTAAGTAGGTTATTAAAAAGACTAATAGGCCAAATTAGACTTTTAAAAATGTAAGGTTAGGCTCAATAAAAAGCTTATGACAAGTAATAAACTAAGCTCAGATTTCAAAATTATTAAACAAGTCAGGCCTATTTATGCAAAGCCTAACCTAGCGTAGCCTATTTCCATTACTAGATAAGATGAATAAGCAATAAACGTAATTGAAACAATGCAAATGTAAATCAATGTATATATGAAAAAAACTCTAACAAATAAGGCTCTTACTCTTAGAGAATATGTATTAGAGACATTCTTCAACTCTAATAAAAAGGATTAAAATTTTTAATTTAAGATTTTATTTATTTCAAGATTTAATTTATTTAATATATTATTATAAATTTTATAAGTTTTAAACAGGTCATTGTAATAAACTTGATAGACTTTTTCTTAAGCTCAAGTCTATCCTATCTAATTAATTAATTTTTTTAAAAAGTCTAAATTAAGACTATTAATTAAATAGGCTAGATTGAACTAAGCTTTAGAAAAGTTAGGCTAGAAACTCTTGTCAAATAGTTTGGCCTATTTTTATCTCTAATCACGATTGATTTAACTTTAAAAACTGACACTTGTTAGATGGGTCATAAGGCCTATCTAAAGGATTGTTGTCATAAGCTCATAGTAACAAAAATTCTTTCTTTGTATATTTCTTGCTTTAATTTTATCTTTTCATTTTATTTTCCAGACATTATTTGTGAAGCTCCACAGTGTTCTAGCCTTGAAAGGACGAATTCAAACATGCAATTTCTATGTAATTCATGTATTTACATTATATACAAATTCAAATAACAGAGTTCCCTTCAAACACTTCTTATGCTATTTTTATAATAATAATATGTTGTACAGTATATAATACTTCCTCCTGAAATGTCTAAATAGAAGCTTCTTAGTTTTTGAGAAGTTTCATCATGAAGTTGAATCTGATATCTGGTGAGGTCTTTGGCTGAGGCCACTTTGCTCCTTCTGGCACCTTAATACATTTGTAACCTTGGCCTTGGTATAACATTGTGGCCATAGGATTGTCCAAATCACAATGCAATGCAATAGCACGACAGCCCCAATTTCTGGCCTGAGATTCTGCCTTTGCTATCAATTGTTTTGCTATTCCCTTCCTCCGAAAATTTTCCCTAACTGCCACGTTTGATATGTATGCAATTCCAGTCCTACAACAAAAATATTTTATTTTACTGTCATTAAGGAGTCAAATGGTAAAATCATAATGGCTTTTAATAAAATGGAAGTTAATCATTAAGGAGACAAAGAAAGGTTATTCTAATAGGCATGAATGCTGGCAATACACTCCCTAATATTGATTAAAATTTATTGAAAATTACAAAAATTATATTGGTCTCACTTTTTTTCATTATTAAATTAATATTTTTTTCTCGTACTTTTGCAGTTTTTAATAAATTTTAGTCCATAATAAAAAGTGTTTTAAAGAAATTGTGTTAAAGAGTGTGTTGCTAGTATTCATATCTTCTAAAAGATGCAAGAGCCTACAAAAATGATTTAGTGCTCTCATTCCTGGGAGGAATTCATTCAGCAATGCTGAAACACACAAGATTTGTTCATTCTGAATCTTGGCAAGAAATTCTATGGCTGCTATAAAGGCCATAGCTGCTTAAAAGTTTGGTCAGTAACATGCTGCACAAGTATATAACAAAGTTCATTTCCCTAAAATGCTTTATGCCTCTTCAAGGAGCAAACAGCTCTCTTCCCTTCCAATAAAAGTCCATTTTATTAGGAGATTCCTATACGAAATAGGTCACGTTCTAAATGGTTAATAAACATATATAGTACAATACTGTTCTGAAGTTTAATACTTGAGCATAATGTGCCGACAAGGAAAAAGTACAAAATCCAATTTGATTTAAAGTGGATATAAACATCATTTTGAAACTTTTATTGACGAAATGTATCATCTTTTATTTCATGGCAAAACTATGAACTTATGCATCAGTATCCATTTCCAAATTAGAATTTTGTATATTGAGGTAGTGATTTTACTAGTCAAGGTATAAACATAAAACAACAAACAACAATAGGCTTATCCTACTAGGTACAAATAACAAGAATAATTTATATAGAAGTCAAGGTCCAGTGATAGAGTACTGGACCAGAATGTGGGCTTAAATGATGTAAGATTAGAGAGTGAGGAGAATGCTGAGCTGATAAGTTGGTTAGGGGAGTAGGGAATTTGGGAGAATAATGGGAGTTAGTTATGCATTTTGCTTTTTGTGTTTGAGAGAGAAATTATGTTTTCTCTTAGGAGCTTCTGCTCTGGTTTGCTGTAAGCATTTCTTCCAGTTCATAACAAAATTCTTCCATCAGTTGTTTTGTTTTATAAAATCTATCATCCAGACATAATACAAACAATTTAATTAGAAGTCAGAATCTGAAGGAAGATGGTGAAGCATGAAGACACACTTAAACCTCAAAAGTTGACAACACTGCCCAGTTTGGATAAGCTTATGCAAAAGCACTTATAAAAGAAGAAAATGAGGAGATAAAACAATTAAACTTGGAGTATGTTAGATTTCCTTTTTAAAAACAGTTTTTAGTTTTTAAAAATAAAATCAAACATGCTCTTATACTCTTCTACCATTTTGGAGGCTTTATCAATAAACTTCTCTATAACATGAGGTCCATAAGTTAATTTTAGCTTACCAAAAAGATTTTATTTGTTTTATCTCTTTGTTTTCTTCTCCCAAAATTACTTTCTAAAAACCTTATCAACACTAGGCCATTGTTATCTTTGGGCCTAAAGACAGATAACTCTGAATTACTAATCCAAGTTTTGAGTGTTCCACTGCACTCACCTTCTATGTCGCCGCGGCCCCTTTCTCGGTAGAAAGTCTGCAACATTGTCTACTGTTAATATACCAGCCACATATCCCTTGTTGAGGTTGAATTTGCCATCAATTGAGCTGCCAATAGCAGCCACCAAACATATTCTTCTGCAATCTCTTGGCCTAAAGAATCCAGCTAACATAGCTGCTAACATAGCCACCACTAATCTATCTATCCGCAACGCAAAATCTAATGGAAATGAATATTCAGGGAAGAAGCAGTTGCAGTGAGTCTCTGCCACTCCCCAATAGTCCTCTAATTTTGCCTCACGGACAATAACTTCAGGGGACACGGTTGGAAACAAATCAACAACTTGACTAGCCCTGCAAATTCCTAAATTCAAACACCAGAGTTTTATCTCCTAGTAAAGTTGACATCTCTTAGTATGTATAACAAGTGGAGAGCATGCAGACCCTAGAATGCTTTGTATCAGGTGTAATCAAAACCTATGAAGTAAAAATGGAAAACTGAATAACTTATTTCACATATTATGTATGATGCTCCACATTTGTTGTCAATGGTAAACTTTAGAAGGGTTTGAATAACATCAGGTGAAAGAGTAGGGGTGTTTCCAAGCAATTTTGCAAAATGGCATAACCATTCTCTGATGTTAAAAATAGCAGTAGTTCTGCTTTATCTATAATAATAATAATAATATGAACTCTTCTGAAACCTGCACAACAAGCAATTATGCAAAGAAGTACCTGATAAAGAAAGGGAAAGGAGAGAGAATTCATGAGAGCAAGGTGAAACATTGGATGGAAAAGATGGTGGTTTCTTAAAACTAACGTTGAAAGATGAGATTTTTGTGGTGTTTGTAACGATTGAGGACAGCATTTCGTGAAGGGTCTCTCTTGTCCAACTGCGTCTCTCCTCACTCAAAAAAGCATCCCAATATATATATATATATGACTTAGAGCAGGGAGAATAAGTGATGACATGACAAGGACAGGAGAGGGTGAGAATGGGTTAGCCAAAAGCCACCAAATTAAGGGCTATGCTACCTCTTTAGACTTGGAACTTATGTTATGTAACATCAAGCAATCGTAATATAATCAGATAAATAATTCGTTGGTTTAAATATATCTTTGTTCCATATAATTTATTTTGACTTTGGTTTTGTTTTTATATATTAAAATTTTAGTTTTTCGTTTTTTTAAATTTAGGATTCAGTCTTTATAGATCAATTTTATTTTAATTTTAGTTTTTATAATTTTATTTCATGTGAGTATACTTTCTTCATTGTATTAGACATTAGTTAAAATAATTATATTTTGCAGACTCGTAGACAGATTACTACTGATCGACATTAAAATTAAAGACTTTAAAACTAATTATAAAATCTTTGAATATATAATAATTAACATTATTTAAACTTAATAGTAAAATAATTTATTAAATAAATTTATTAATTAATAATTTAATTTTAAAATATAAATTTTTTAATTTTTAATTTCTTTACTATAAAAAATCATTTTAGCTACTATTTTTTTATTATATTATATTATAACTAATATTATTAAATATTAATAGTAATTTTATTTACTAACTAACTAACTATATATATATATATATATATATATATATATATATACACACACACACACACCATAAGCACATACATCAACTAATAAGAATTATTCTAATTATGGTCTTGAATTTAAATACTTAGAGAAGATTTTAAATATCAATGCAAATTACAATGACTGTGTAAGCGGAAACGAGGGATTCTACGAAAAAAAAAATGAAAGTTTATTAGGTAGATGCATGATTTTTATATTCTAACCGGAATAGAGGAGAAAATAATTGAAAAAGAAAATTAAATAGTTTTTTTTTTCAATAAATTAGTTAATTTTAAATTAAAAATCATAAAAATCTTGTAAAGTTTTTTAAAATCTACAGAACTTTTTTCAACTAAAAAAGTCTTTTAAAATCTTAATCTAATACACCCCTAAATATAAAAAATTTATATAAATAAATATTATATTAATGTTCTCATTTTAAGAGAGAAAAAAACACTTAATTACTTTATTTTATATATAAACAGAGAAAATATTAAATTCAATAAATTATATTTCAATACTTCTTAGAATTCAATTTTTATGTAAATATTTGATTATCTCAACCAATTTGAATATATAGAAAATATAAATTTTAATTTAATTATTATAAATATTAATAATTTTTACTGATTTTTAATTCATGACTACATGATACTGTACAACTACTTTACACTATCAATATGTATTAATTAAATTTTATTTTTTATTTAGAACTATAGTGATAAATTTATATCTAAATGAAATAAATATTATATATATATATATATATTATTATTTAAATATATATATATATATAAAGAGAGAAAGTAATTTTTTAATATATATATATATATATATATTTATTTCATTTAAATATATATATATAAAGAGAGAAAGTAATTTTTTTAAAAATTAAATATTTTAAAAATTTATAATATTTTGTTCTGATTATAATTTCTTCCTAAAAATAAATTTTAATTGTAAACTATTTTAATTTAATATCAAATTTTAATATTATATGTACATAAAATTTTTATTTTAATATATATATATATATATATATTGAATAAAAAATTAAATAAAAATTTAATTTTTATCCTAATGTACATCAAATATATAATATAGTGAGAGTCTATCCTTCTTTGGTCGCATTGTATATTTGTTTATCTGTCCATTCTATCGTTGCCTTATCTACTCATGTTTTATCAAATGAGTTCTAAATGTCTACTTTTTATATATAAAAAAATTATTTATAAATGCTTAAATTCAAAGTTAACAAGAAAATTTTGTTTAAAATTAAAGAATTTAATGGATTAGTAATATTAATTACTGAATTTTTCATTCAAAACATTTAAAAAATCACTTTCGTCATTGAAAATATTTTTAATGTAATTTTTAATGAAATATTATTTATTAATTTTTTTAACTAGTTAATAAGATTATAAATTTTAATAAATAATATTTATTTATTAATTTTTATTGTATAGTTTTAGACACATGTAAAAACAGATAAAATTTAACTTCAGTTTTTTAAATACTTTTAGAAAATTGACTCACGATCATATTAAATATAAATCTTATCTAAGTAAATAAGAATAATTTTATTTAAAAGATATAAAAAAAAAATAAAGACCATATATAAATTTTATTTGGTTGTTCCCCTACCTGTGATAAGACCGTAAGTGGCATCTTTCCACCTTCCTCCTCTCTCTACACGTGTCACACATTATATATACTAACCAAGTTAAATAATTTTTATTTTGAAACATGTATGTAAAATCATTCTATATATACTTAAAATGGTATTTTGTATTTAAAATCAAAGGATTTAATGGATAAATAATGTTATTTACTTTAATTTTTTTTAAATATACTAATCAGATCAAAGAATGAATAGCATTATTTAAAATAAAAATTGACCCCAATCCTGTAGATACCCATGAGTTTACAGGTTAATTTACTGATTTAACATTAAATTACAAATAACATTAAAATCCTTAAAAAAAAAAAGAAAAATAAATATAAAGTACATAAGTCTCAAATGAAAATACACAAATCCATAAAGCATATTGCTAAACAGAATTGTGGATGAACAAAAATTCACAATTGATGGCAAAAGTTCCATAGAACAATTAAGAGTGGGTTTGATCCTCCTACAAGTAAGGTAAAGCAATTTTAGTATTTTTCAGGTGTGCACCAGTGAGTGTGGGTTTAATGTGAAATATGTACCTTCTGTCTCGTAGCCGCAGATCTTTTTCTCTATCCTACCCATAATTGCTAATATTTTAATGTGATTTTAAAAAAAATTAATTATTAATTTCTTAACTAATTAATAAGATTCTTAATTTTATTAAATAATAATAATTTATTAATTTTTATTATATATTCTTAAACAAAATTTAACTTCAGTTTCTTTAAGTATATTTAGAAAATTATAAGTGTATACATCAGTAACTCATGATTATATTAAATACAACTATCTTATCCAATTAAAAAATAATAATTGTATTTAAAAGATAACACAAAAGAAAAAATGAAGACCATATATCCTAGAAGGACCGATTTATCATATATATATATATATATATATATATATATATATATATATATATATATAATTTTGTAAAAAAGTCACCGATAATGGGAGAAACTACTCACACGTTACCAGTAGCAGCGATTGATAGAGTAAAGTAAAGAAAAAGATTGTAAAAGCGCTGAAAAGGAGAAGAGGGCATTATCGTTGTCTCTTAGGCAATTTGCCATGTCCATGTCGATGGTTCACCCTTCGGTTCATCCAATCGAAGCACCACCCATGACTGAGCATGCAAATGCAATTGCTATGCCCAGACACAGCTTGAAAGACACGCAGGGCATGCCTGGCACCCTCGGCGGTTTCCTCTTGCGCCTCCTTCAGTTCTCCTTCGCTCTCGTTTCCCTCTCTGTCATGGCCACCACCTCCGATTTCCCTTCCGTCACTGCTTTCCGGTATCTTCAATTTCCCTTTTCAAATCTACTTCGGGCCATTTCATTCCTACTTTGCCCAAGAATTGGGAAATTCTGCCATAAGCCCTCGTTCTTGTTGTTGTTCTTTAAATCGATTGGATTCTCTTATCGTTTTTTCCAGTTACAAATAATATAGTCTAATTAGATAGAGAAATGCGTTCAGTTTATTGAAAATCACAAAATCATGTGAAATTTATTCAAAATACTCATAATTTGCTGAGTTGCAGTCACGATTTTATATTTTTCAATGAATTTCAACTAATAAATGGAAGAGTGTTAGAGACTGTGATTTTAGCAATCCGTTGGCTGGTAATATAAAGTTAGACTAAATGTTTTATTAGTATTTACGTGCAAGTTTTCCATCTGAATATCAACTTGCATTTGCCTCTCTATTCTATTGGGGAGTAATAAATTTTGTGTGAGAAGAGAAGATTTTGTACAGAGTATGAATTAGGAGTCTAAATCTTAGACATGTAATGAAAAGAAGATTTGAGAGCATATGAAGACTGTGGTATGAACGGTAGAAAGTCATGTTCCATATTGTAGGCAACTCCACCTCCTTAAATCTTTATTTGTATCTCTACTGTAATTATGCAAAGATGATCATTAGGGTTTGGTGATGGCTCCGTTCTCATAGTCTTCATTTTCAACATAGCATAACAGGTTTTGTTATATTTGCTGTACCAGCTACCTAGTTGCTGCTGTCAGTCTGCAAAGCTTGTGGAGCCTCTCTTTGGGAATTGCTGATATATATGCCATTTTAGTAAGACGTGGCTACCGAAATTCTAGAATTGTCAGCTTATTCTCTATTGGTGATGGGGTAAGACATTGCTGTTGAACTTTGTTAACTTGTGTAATTAATCTTTTAAAATTCATGTTATCCTCGCCACTCTCATGTTGACCACTCTGGAGAAAAAAAAAGGAAAAAAAAAAAAAACTCTCTTTGAGCTCATCCAAGAAAAATGTAACCATGGTGGCTGTACTTTGTAGTGAAAAAGTTATGTCATCATGCTTTAAAAATACAATCATATACTTGATAGTTGTCTGTCTTCAACCAGGGACAAGCATCATGTTAAGGAAATATAAATGTAAGACTTGTACCTGACCGTATGATTGGCTAAAGACTTATATATGCATAGGCAAAATTCATTTTAGCTATGGAACTGATCATTTAGTATTTTTAACATTATTCTTAGTTATGGTAAGTGGTATGATGCAGGAGTCAATAGTTTCAGTTACCCTATTATTGGGAATATTTGTTCATTCATTCATTTGTTTTATCAGTATAGCGTACTGCTTCAAATAAAAAAAAAGTGTACTGTGCTGTAATGCATAAGAAGAATGCAGAGGCATGCATACGGTTACTTTCTTGAAATTTAATTTTCTATGAGACTAAGTTTTTCTCCTGTGAATTCTACTTGCAGATTACCTCAACACTTACATTTTCTGCAGCCTGTGCTTCAGCTGGTATCACAGTCCTCATTGGCAATGATCTGAATGATTGTGCGCAGAACCATTGCAGCCGGTTTGAGACAGCAACAGCCATGGCATTTATGAGTTGGTTTGCTGCTTCACCCTCATTTATTTTAAATTTCTGGACGCTGGCCTCCAAATAGAAGCAGAGCAGCAAGGAAGGTTTTCAGCTATTTATGTATGGCATAAACTTTGAGGATTGATGGCCCTGATTGTTGCAAATTTTATTCATGGGCCTTTTTGATCCTTCTACAATTCAAGGCATGAGCTTTAAAACTTTAGCTGTAATGTTTATAATTTTTCAAATGATGAACAGTAATTTTCCATGTAAAATGTCTACCTGGGACCACATGAAGTTAGGAAGTGGGAGTTACCTTATGCAACATACCAATAATTCAGACTGAGCATGATGTGGATGAATTTACTCTAGTCTAGCACCCAGAGCAAATAAACTCCATTTCTCTACCTAGAGACATGAAATTGTACAATTCTAGCAGTTGGACTCGTGAGATTGACAAGATCCTAAATAAGCATGCCTACTTTCAGTTATGCATTGAGTCAAATTTAAAGATTATACAATTGATGCACATTCACCCACTACAGTTGTCTAGCACAGGACCAAGAGGAAAAGAAGGAAAGGAGGACAAAAAGAAGGAAGTCGAATATAAAAAATGAATGTAGCACTAACAGCAATGTGCAATGGTAGCCAGCATTCATGACGCTACATGGGATGTTGCAAGGTTGTAAGAACTCCAAAAGAGGCAAACAAGATTAAAGGGTACGATGGCAATGTATAAAGTATTATATTACTCATTTTATTGCAAGAGCTAAGCCTTTATATAAAGAAATGTTATGACAGGAAGGGTAAAAAAGGAATTTAAAACCAATATTGGTAACGGGTGATTTATATTTAATTAGGTCATATTGATTAATTCAATAATTGCACCAGAGGAAGCGCATGAACCTCAACCGTGTGGTTAACAATTAACAATTGCACGCTCTAAGCCACTGAGCCATTCGAGCATTTATTAAATATATTAATTCAAAAACTAAAAGAAATATTAAAATTAATTGTTATTTGGATTAATCATTATTGAAACTTTCAATTTACATTAACGTAGATATTGAAATTAAGAATTTTAAAAATAAAAATGAACTCCCAACTAAATAATACAATTTTAAAAGCTATTTCCTAAAATAGGTTTGTCTAGTGGTTTTTTTTTTTTTGCCATATTATTGACAATATCACACCTGTATGGATGGTATTATATTTTTATTATTATTATTTTAATACACTATCGTCCGATATAGGTTTAGATCTTAACACGTGACGAGGAACAAACCTATATTGCTTACACATGAGCTACAAACGTTAGTTAAAGTGCGTTGACAATATCGACTGGTAAGAAGTGATATTGTTGATTATCTAACATGTGTCATGAGAAAGTGATACTGTTGATTACTTGACATGTGTCACGAGAAAATGTTTTATATGTTGATTAATGACTGAAGATGCACTCTTTTATTTAAATTACTTAGGCTATATATATTCCATAAATATGTTGTTAAAATCACAACATAAGGCAAAAAGAAGCTTATATAGTTTAGTAAATTTTTTTATTTTTTTTGTTTAAATTTCAATATTTAATTATAATTAGTTTAAAAATTTGTAAAAACAAAGCATATTAGGATAGTATTTAATTTAAAAAAATAAATTTTTTAATTGTTAATTAAAATAAAAACTATTATATGTTATAAAAAAATAATTATAAGATAGATAATGTAGAAATAATCTAAATAATTTATTCAAGCATATAAGGTCAGTAATTTATTTTTTATAATTGATAAAAAAATTTAGACATTATTTAAAATTTATAAAGTTATTGTTTTATTAAATAAAATTGGAAAAAATGTAGATGTAAATAATTTAATAAAGCTTTTTATGGGTAGTATTTTCTTTTATAATTTCTGGTACTTTTGTAGTTGTCAATTAAATAATAAATTATAAAAGATTTATTAAAAATAAATTTGAAAAGAAAAAATGTAGAAATTATGTAAATAATTTAATCAAGCATATAAGGGTAGTAATTTATTATATTATGTAACAAATATTTATAGTTGTTATTTAAATATTAAATATGTATTGTGTTATTAAAAATAAATTTGAAAAGTAAAAAAATGTAGAAATGATTTAAATAATTTAATAAAGCATATAACGTTATTAATGTTATAAAATTTCTAGAATTTTGTATTTGTAATTTAAATATTGAATTAATATAGTGTTAAAAAAATAAATTTATAAAGTTTACAAATGTATAAATGATGTAAAAAAATTAATCATGCATATAAGTTATTGTATATTGGATAATTTCTCTGTTTTTGTTGTTGTTATTTAAATATTTTATTAGTTTTTAAGAAAAAATATTATATTATTTTTGTGTTATTAAAAATAAATAAAACTGTAAAAGAAAAAAGGTAGAAATGATGGAAATTATTTAATCCAGTATGTAGGGTTTTAATTTTATTTATAATTTATGAATTTTTTTACTTGGTCTTTAAAAATTTAAATTTTATATTGAAATAAAAAATTTATAAAAATAGAATGATATAATAAATTTAAAATTATTTAATAAATAATCATAAATAATTTAAATAAATTATAATTAAAAAGTATTTTAGTTTGAAATAAAATAGAGATCATAAAATATTAAATACTTAATAAAATTTTAAATGTAAAAATGTGTAATGACAAATAAGAAATTATATTAAGTAATTAAATTTGTAATGCTTTGATACGTTTAGATTTTGATTTTGTACATGTGAATAGATGTTAAATAAGTGAATTTTTATTAATGATAGTTTGAGAGTAATTACTGAATTTTATAATGATTGTTTGTTTTATTTGTACAAACTTGATATAAAATATGAATTTTTAGGTATATGACAAGCATTGTAATTACAGGTAAATAAAATATTTCTTTGTGAATAAAGTTAGATATAAAATTTACCAATCCTACAATATTAATTAAGTAACAATGCAATAAAAATCATAATCAACTGGAAATAATTTTACAAATATGGGTACAAATCCGCATTTATATATGTTAAATACAATAATTTACAAACTGTTTGTCAAAATACATAAGACTCAAATAATAATTACATAACCAGAATAGATACAGTCCCAAAACAATCTCAAAAGACATCATAACACTGAGGACTCAGTACTAGTCATCTTTGTGTCATCTCTCTATCTCCTCTAAATCCTCAGAATTGAGGTCATCATCTAATTCGAGATATAAATCTCCTGAATTAGTTGTAACCTCAACACCTCTAACATGTTCAGCGATAACTCGGGTCGGTCTTCCAAGATGGTCATGGTCATGATATGTAAATAGATATGTGAAGTGTACTTGAGTCCTAACCGTGCCTCTATAGATATAAATGCATAGAGTATGGTGTATTTTACTTGTAGGAAAATCAAAGAGAATACTATAAAATAGGTCCATCTCTAACATAATAATATTCTTAGGTACATCATCAACATGGACAGCAAACTTAAAATAGCATGTTCTCTGACACTCATTAAATACATAGTTTAGTCTATTATGTGCATAACTGTCTATTAGCCTAATTCTTTTCTGAGGTCTCGTCATCCTAGTTTTCTGAAATATTTAGTAAGGATAAATATATATCTTATCATTTAAACAATACTATTTTAAAGACTAACATCACAACACAATCATAATCATGGAACATAAAGGAACATAATAATATCAATCTCAAAACAAGGTATCACATATGCATATATTCCATCACAAGTTATTATATTTCTCTCTTTCATATATGCACTCTCAGTGCATTGTGATCACAGATATACAATGCCTCCAGTAGTGCTTGAGGTCTTACACAACTAGGTAAATAGTCACTGGTTAGACCATGCATACAGATACAACATAAAATCATATAATCCAATATCATTCAATCATAAAAATCATATAAGAACACATACACAAAGTACTCTAATGGGTATAAAATATTTATTATGCTTAAAATGGAAAAATAGAGCCCTACTTACCTTGAAACTAAGTTTTGAGGAAAGTTTATGAGGGGTTTTAAGTGAAAGGTCTTAGCATTTCCTAGATATCACAAAAACTAGCATTTTGAGAAGGGAGAAACATAGAAAACAAACAAAAATGAGAAACTAAGCTCCAAGAACTTACTTGGAGTTGATTGGGTGAACTTCCAAACCTAGATTTGAAGGAAAGTCGAAGTTTAGTAGAAATTTCTAAAAAGAGAGGGTTAGAGACTAGAGAGAATAGGGGAGAGGTTGAAAACTTGGATTGTAATCCAAGTTTTCTAAGTTGAAAACCCTTAAATATCTCTTAACTCACAATATTCTCGCTACAGCGAGTTATCTCTCGCTATAGTAAGCCCTTCTCTCATTGTAGCGAAAAAATCAAACAAATTTTTTTTTTGCTGTCTGTCATTCTAGCTATAGCAAGAGCATCCTTGCTACAGCCAGAGAGCTTCAAAGAGCCTGATTCTGGACGCTCTTTCTCGCCACAGCGAGATATCCTGCAACTTACATCATTTAAACTCTCTAAAATTTAAATAACTTCACACATATAACCAACATTCAACACTAAAATAATAAATATAAAAATAAGAATGTTACATGTATGTGTGTGTGTATATATATATTTATATATGTACATTATAATTTATATGTTTGTTCGATGTGAAAGTTTAATGACTTAGGATAAATTTGTGACATGCAGATGACTGATTTAATTTGTTGGATGTGAATTTAATTCAATGATGCAGGATGACTAATTTTGTGATTATTGTATATTGCAATGGTCAAATATTTTTAAGTAATGATTGTAACATTTTCGTTTTTGTTAAACAATTAATTTATTAATATAGTTCTAAGTTAAAATATAGTTCTTAATTTTTTTTGGGAGGTATAGTTTTAAGAAAATTTTGGTAATTTTTAATTTTGAATTTTTTAAGTTTCAAAAAGTGTCAATTTGTATTGGTTAAAATTGCTGTATAAAGTTAAAAATAATATTTTATTTTAAAAATAATAATAATAATAAAAATTATAAAAAATTTATATTTTATTTATAAATATTATTTGGAATATAAAAATAATTTTTTTTTGTAATTAATGAGTATTTTTGGATTTTCTGATTAATTTTAAGTAAATTAGTTATATGCTCAAGCAGAAATTGCATGTAAAAATTTTGGATACCAACTAAAGGATCAATAGTGTCAAAAATTATTTTATAATTATGTTTAATATATTTCATGATTATTTTTAAATTTTCAATTTTTATCTAATTGTTTCAATTAATTACAAAAAAATTAGTAAAAATTCTAATATTATATTATTATTTTCACTATTTAAGATAAGGATTAGTCTCTAAAGCTTCCCACTTCTTCCCTTCACTTCTGTAAGCCCATTTTCTTTCTCCCAAGGAACTTTGATCATCTTTGGTCTTAATCCCTTAAATTTCCAAGTAAGTTCATTAAATTTTTTTAATATTCCACCTATTTTTATCATTTTGAACACTTTGAACCGATTAATTTTTTTTCCCTCTTTTTGGGTGCTGGAACAGTGGCATGAGGGTGAGATTTTGTCCAAAAAATTTGTTTCTAAATTATGTTTTAATTAACTTAATCCTTCTATGTTTTATAATAAATAATTTTGGTGCTTTTTGTTTTGTTAAAAATGCATTTGGGGTTCAAACCTTTGGTTTAGAAGTGCTGTCCCAAGAGCATTATGAGCGGAAAATAATTGTTTTTAATCTCCTTTAGGCTTATAGTATTCCATTTACATCATAGAAAATAATTGTAAGACCCGTAAGCCATTTTTTTTTTGCAAAAATTAGAAAATGATAATTTCAACTTACTAGTAGAGGGTTGGGTGATTAATGCATCTTAACATTGATTATGATTATGTGTGATTATTTGGTTAGGATCATGATTTGAAAAGTGGTGGAAAGAAGACGTTGGTAAGAAAAATCCGTATACACTTTAAGGTAAGGGGAGACATATCTATTTTCAAGGGTGTAGTAGAAAAACGTTGGGAGATTGAGTGTTTTATTCCTTACTATGTATGTATAAATTATTTGAAGAAATTTATAATTATTTCCATACTTAGTGTACAATTGTTTGATATTCTTTTTTGAGATTAATTTTATGTGTGATGATGCTTCTATGATAATTGTTTGTTGAATTCAGTATAAATATATTAAAATAGAGACATCTCAACAATCAAAATTTAATTTTTATTTTATTTTTTTATAATGGCATAATCGTTAATGATACTAATTCTAAATTCTAAAATAGCAAAGAAATCAAACATATATAAATAACTAATATCATTAATTAATTTGAAAACTCTACTTTTCTAAAATATTAAATTCATTAATCAATATTATAGGAATAGATTCTCACTTCTTATAATCTAAGATTCTATATTATCTAATATATTATGACTCTAAGTAATATTTCTTTTATTAATTTTCATATCTAAAAACAATATAAAAATATTCAAATATTATTTTTAAAGAATATTAATGCTTATTTTTAAATATTTTTACACTCTCAACGAAAATTAATAAATTTATTAAAATAAATTATTTTTTTATAACAATGAAAATAACATAAAATAATTATAATATAAATTTGTATGTAAAAAGAAAAAAAATAATTATAATGATCTAAGATGACGTTTTGATACTTAATTTTTGATTATAATAAATATTTAATAATAAAATTTTTTAATAGACAATCACAAAATAAAATATGACATAAATTAAATTTATGTTTAAAAATATTAAGGGATGTAATTTTTTTTTTTGCTAATGGATATAACTGTATTTTTATATTATAAAAAAATTTCTGTTCCTATGAAAAACTAAAAATTTACACTCCTCTCCTTAGGGTATTTTTTTTGAAAAACTTAATTAAATAATAATTTTAAAAATATTTTAAAATTTTGCTATAGTAAACATGAAAAATTAACATTTCTAACTTAAAATTTTTAAAAAACTTAAAAGAATTTCGTACCATACATGATACATCCTTTAAAGTTACTGTAAATAAGAATTTTTTAAGAAATAATATTTCCTTTTTTATTATGTCGTAGGATTTCTTTTATATTAAATATTTATTTTTTGAATTTAATCTTAAATTAAAATTTAATATTTTTAATATAATAATAAATTTAATAATTAAATTATATTATTTAAATTTTAAAATAATTGTATAACATAAGCAAGCAACTCCTATATATAATTTGCGAATAATAATTTTAGAACGAGAGTGATTTTGGAAGAATTCTTACAAACGAGTGTTTTTTTAACATATTCTTAAATAAGATTTCTCTACTTTTAAATCGTATAAAGTAGTTTTTTATATCATATTTATTTTATAATTCAATGTTAATTTAAAATTTTGACAATTTATTTAATATAATAATTTTTATTTTTAATAATTATAATATTTTATTTTAAAATATATTAAATATAAAAATAGTCCTGTAATATTTTATAACTATTTATTTAAAATTTTTAATTTATAATATCCGTAGAGTATATAAAAAACTAATTTAATTTAATTTAATTTATTTTTAATAAATACAAAAATCAATTACATAAAAAAACTAACTAAATTATTACTTATAATAAAAACCTGATATAATAAAAAAGCAGGAGATTCAAAAAGCTCGCGGTTAATTTTAAAATTGAATTGAAGCATTTGGTTAAAAGAATATATAAGAAGTTAAAATGTTGAGAAAGTCATAATTGTAATTAGAAAGGGCCCTATATCTAAGGCGAGCAAGATCCGGTTCGAGGGAGAGCCGAACGCTGTTTACTGTAAGCAGCTGATAGAAGATTGTGGAAGAAGCTTTTCCCTTTTGAGATTATTATCAATAATTTTATTTCTAAGGTTTGTTTGGCTTTAGGGTTTGAGAATCGACACTGGAAAGGCTTTCGCAGGCATGGCTAATCATCACCGTTCTCCGAGTGCTTCCTCTAAGAACGGTCTTCCACCTCAAGAACTCCTTGACGATCTCTGCAGGTCCCTCTCTCTTTCTCTTTTCTCGCTTCTCTGTTAACACCCTTTTCCCTTCTTTTCTTTTTCTTTGACTCTTAAATTGTTCTTAATTTCTGTTTTTCTATCCACATTAGAAACATTTCTGCTGTCACTGTAAATTTGGGTTGTAAGATAATGGCTATCGTAAACTAAGCTTCAAGCAGTAGATGATGGTTTTTTCCTTTGCTGATTTGTAAAATTATTGCTTGCTATACTGCTATGCAACTTTTGAAAGAGAAGGTTCTGCTGGAAAAGAACTATTACATTTTCAGTTTTGCAACTGCCTATTTGTGGATTACTCAAAGGGTAATTCTTTTTGCTAGTGTAACCATTTGTTTTTTTTTTTTTTTCTCTTTTTTCTAATATCAGTCGAGATTTTTGAAATGATTTGACTTACATGTACAGTGTGATATGTTTTTATTATATTCTGTTCTATGTTCTGTGATTCTGTGTCTTCCAATTCTGTAACACACAGAAGTTATTTGCCATTAATACTATTCGCTTGATTTGTGCGTAGAATTGTGTGTTCCTGTGTTTAGTTAGTTTTTCTCACGAAAATCCCTTTCATGTTTTTATATTGCAGCCGATTTGTGCTAAATGTGCCACAGGAAGATCTTCAGTCATTTGAAAGGATCTTGTTTCTTGTGGAGTATGCACATTGGTATTATGAGGATAATTCTGTAGAAAATAATCCATCTCTGAAATCATTAAATCTGAAGGAGTTCACTTCTTTATGTATCCTTACTATATCTTTTCTGTTTTCAGTCCTTTCAGTTTACAGTAGCAAAATATAAGTTTTCACTTTATACCTTTTGACTAATAATTTATGAACAATTCTTTCATAGTTTCATGCACACCATTCTTTCATACTTTTCATTAAACAAGGGAAAATCACATGGCAAACTATGTGAAATGAGAGAATGTGAGCAGAGGACATGGATTATCCATAGTAAATACATTCCTAAAACAACCAAGCCCTTTCCTGCTTTCTAGGTAGGATTAGGTACATGGCACAAAAAGATGTTGACAGGATCCGATCTGCATCAGGAAAACCTTACCTCCTCGCCTTATTATTTTCTTCATAAAATCCTATGCATTGTTGCTTGAGTTCATCAATGAATATTGGGTTTATGCTCAGCTTGTTAACTGTGCTCATGCTTGTGCATGGTGACTCACTGACAAATATTAACGCAATGTGATATTGGAATCATGTTGGTCTCCAATTTCATCTTTTGACCAGGTGAGAGGGGGCTATCCCTTTTATGATTTACTCTTTATTAGACGTTATAAGGCTTAGTTGATTAGGCATTACAAAAAATAAAGCTAGGCATCATGGCAGTTTGTTTTTATTGTGGTAATCTGATAATCTCTCTATCTGCATCAATTTGTATATTAGACACCATTTTCCTTAATGTTTAGCAGTGTTCAATAGTTGTGATGTTTTGAAGCCTTATGTGGCCCATATAGACGATATTTTCAAGGACTTCACTTCCTACAAGGTTCGAGTACCTGTAACAGGGGCAATAATTCTTGATGAAACGTATGAAAGGGTAAGCCAAGAGTAAATGCTCTTAGCTGTACCAATTTTTTTCTTTTGAAGTAAGGCAAATCTGTTTGCGCACCTTGTTTTCTAGTGCTTGGGGCTTACCTCTATGGTATAACTATGGCCCTGAATTAATATTTTTTTTGCTTTAAACTAATTTATGTTACTTTGTTCTCATTTCTTCCTTTGTTTTGATGTTTAGTTACAATAGTTAGTCAGTGTGTATGAATATGAACTATGAAGCACATGGTTAAAGTCTGGTGACTGGTCAATTCCAAATTATTTATGTGCCAAAGATGGCTGTAAGGAGGATGAATGTTGCCGGCTGGTTGCCATTAAAATGATTAGACACTTTCAAATGTAAATTTTGAATAAAAGAATGGTGAAGGTGATAGGTAAGTCCATAGTTAGTTAGAGGTGTAATTAGTGTTTCAGGAGTTAGTGTGTTTTGGATTATCTGAAAAAATAAATTATTCTAATAATTGATTATTATGATAATTGATTATACAAATAAGTTTTAGGATTAATTACAATTTTGGTCCCTCTGGTTTGACACTTGTTTGATTATGGTCCCTCTAGTTTATCATTTGTTTTGACTTTTGTCCCCTAACTTTTAATTACACAATTTTAGTCTCCGTATTATTTTTTTAAATTTTGCATTTATTAACCTGCTATTCAAATTTTAACTAAGTGATGAACTGGTTGTTTATTATATTAAAGTCTCCATTATATTTTGTTGTTAAATATGTTTATGAGTTTATGCGCTATGTATAAAGAAGAAAATTTTGAGAGAAATTCATTAGGGGATCTGAGAGCGATACAAATAAACAAAGGGCATTTGAACATGAAAATTATAGAGCAAAATACTGACTCCACATCAGTGCACATTATCATGGGACAGTATTTCAGCAAGGTTAGTCAAATGATTTCAGATACATCAGTATAATTAACATCTACTTCATTACTCTGTTAAAATTTGAATGACGAGTTAATGGATGCAATTTCTTTGTTCTAAAAATAGGGGAACCAGAATTGCAGAAGTTTCAAAACTAGTGGGACTAAAATTGTGCCATTACAAGTTGAAGGACCAACATTAAACAAGTACCAAACTAAGGGAACCAAAATCTGCAGTAAGAAATTGGAGGACTAAAGTTGAATAAGTGTCAAACTAAAAGGACCAAAATTGCAATTAAGCCTAAGTTTTATGTTTGGATGTGTTAAGCAAAAATTAATTTTAAAAAATAATCTATTCTGTTTGGATTGAATAAAAGAATAACTATTTTCAGGGTAAAATTAGAAAAGGATATGAAGTTATGTGTAATAGTTAGTTTTGTATTTAAAATAATTAATAATTAAGGATAATAAATTGATAAATAAATTAAAAAAAGTTAATATTTTTAATAATAAGCTTCAAAATTTTTCTTATCTAAAATAAGTTGTTTCCTTAATAAAAAAGTAATCAAAGATTATAAGAGCTGATTTTCTAAAAGTTACCAAACAAGATTGACAAGTATTTGTTTTCAAAATAATCAACCAAAATAATTCAATTCAAACACACAGCTAGCTAGTTTTTTATATTTGTGTTTTGCTTGGCTGGGACCTGGGACAGAGAAGAATTCTGGAAGATTACTTAAAAATAAGAGGACAGGTTGAGAGAGGGGGGATCTTATTAATTGAGAGGAGATTGGGGCCTTTTGACATTGGGAGAGAACTAGGTTTCTTTAATACCTGAACTGTACTGGAGTTTCTTATTTTAAGGAGTCTTTTTTCAATATCTGAACCAGTTTCTATGAGAAGGAGGGCAAAAGCCATAACCTTTTCTAAATCATAAGGAAGCAAAGTAATTTAGGACCCTACTGCTTAGGGGAGATGAAGTAGTTCTTTCCATGATCCCATCATATTGTACATGCAGTCAATTCTTAACCAGTAGCATGGTTGCTAAAGCTTTATTTAGTGAAATAATCGCTTATTTTTTGAGAGCTCTTTCTGCAAGCTAAAATGAATGAAAGATTAATTTACTAAAATAAGCAAAACCAGATATACATTTGGTTTCATTACTCAACTTGATTAGCTTATTTGGAAAACAGGATATCAGCTAGAGATATAACAGGGCCATCTAAAGGCAAACACTTATCCTAATCGGCATATAATATTTAAAATAAAATTTTACTCCCTTCTAGAAGTTGCTGTTGGAATTAGTCCTTAAAAGATTTTGTAAGCTTTAGTCCCAAGAGAAATTAAGCGATTAAAAAATTAATTCTTGGTTTTAATCTATGTTTATTTATTATTGAGTTAGCTAACAGAATTTCAATTTTGTAGTGTCACATGTGAAGCATTCATTATACCCTTATTCTCATCAACATAAGAATTTTTTTTAAAATTATGTTTCTTATTTATTCTCATTTACTTTAATCTAAAGACAAAGACCTTTAGACGGGCAAGATATAAAATGATAGTATATGTGAGAATATTGGAGTAGCACTTATAGTAGAAAAGATGACTAAAAACCGGTTAAGGTGGTTTGGTTACGTATAGAGAAGACTATTGGATGCACTAGTGAGAAAATTGGATGACATGACTTTTAGTATGGTAAAAAATGATAGAGGGAGATCCAAAAAAATCTTAGCGAGAGAAAGTTATTAAAAGAGACCTTTAGATTAATAATATTTTTGAAAATTTGGGTTTTGACTTGAACTCAATGTCATTGTGTGATCTATGTAGTCATCCTTACCTAGTGGGATAAGGCTTGATTGTTGTTATAAAGAAAAACCAATTTTTATCTGCTTACTTTATTAGGGTCTGAATTCTACAAACCTATTTTGGAGACTAATTCCTAATGCAACAACTTTCATAGGGACTAAATTTATTTAAGCTTTTATTTTAAAATATTTTTAAATACTTTGTATTGATGAGGATAAAGTTCTATCATATGTTTGTCATATGATAGCACTGAGTTGAAGCTTTGTTAGTCAACCTAATACTTGTTCAATTTGTTAGAGACTAGATCTTGACAAAAAATTTTTAGGGACTAAACCAAATAGCTTCTTAACTTCAAATTTTAAATTATCAACTTTGGTGTGTTTAGTTACGCACAATGTTGTCAAGATCGGGATTTTACCTAGGATTGGGAGGGGATCAAAAATCATAAATCTTGGGATTGTAAAATAGATCGTAAGATCCTACTAAACATGTAAAATTATACTTAAAACATATATATATATATATATATATATATATATATATATATATAAAATATACATAAGGAAATTAACATCTAAATCACATAATTTAATTAAATATAACTTAAAAGACATAGATTTTAGATCTAATACAACACATAATTAGTCAAACTAGTACTAATCTATTACAATAAATTTTGCAAACTCCAATCAGGATAATCATCTTCTAAATAGTTATCTTTATCAATATCATCCACATTAGCCTCATCATTATCATCAGCATGTGGAAGGTTCAAATCATCCATAGGTGTACTTGCACTATCAACACTACTACTTGTTTCTTTATCTTGAATTAAATTCTCATCTAAATTCATATTTGATATTAGCTCATTCTCCTCCTCTACAATCCAATTATCATTTCAAAGTTAGGCTCTTTTCTCCTCTTGATACTATTGCCTAATTTTGAGTTTGTCATGACAAATACAACATCATTTATCATTTTTTGCTTTAAATGATTTTTTGTTGTTGGTGTGAACCTAAATATCAACAATATTAACTAATAATTTAACACAATAATTAAAGTAGTCCACTTGGTAGTTTTAAGAAATAACTTACTATTTTAAAAGCACTCTAATTACGCTCATAACCAAATGAGTTACATGTCAAGTTCAATACATGAATGACAAATCTTTGTAACTCTTGATGTTTTCCAAAATAAGATTCTCACCATTGTGCTGGAATTTTCACTTTCATTCTAGTAATTACTAATTTTGTATCACAATATCTTTTTTTCGCTTTAAAATACTTTAGTTGACCATTGATCTTATTCACTTCATCCATGTTTTTTACCATTCTTTCTAACCACTCATATAATCAACGTTTAACTTCAAAATCCGAAGTATAATGCAAAATTGGGTTATGGTAGTAGCCTACAGCACGTAAAGGTCTATGCAATTGGTTGTCTCATCTTTCATCAATTATCTCCCATAGTGATATGAAATTAGAGATTAAAGAATGAAAAACAAAAAAGAGTTTTTAAAAACAAAAAAGAGTTTTTAAACCAAAGCTATAAATTATCAAAATAAAATAGTCTAATATACCAATTTTTAACATCATTGAAGTTGGTTTGAATTTTTTCCTTGGCTCGATTCATTTCCTCATAAATGAAACCTATGGTTGGCTTGTCTTTTGAATCCACCAGATGCAACACTCTAATTAAGGGATAAACACCTTTTAAACAATTTAGAATATCTTTGTAAAACTTTTTATTTATGACTAGATTTTCTACAACCATTCTATCTTTCGTTTTGCCAAACTTACTATCCTTTCATTCTTTGGATGTAAACATTCTCAAAAATGATCTTTTATTATCATTCAAGCATTCTAAAGTTAAGTAAGAAGTTGCAAAACATGTAGTTTTACGTTTAATTAAATCTATACTTTGAGTAAAGCTATGCAACAAAGATATAAGACCAGTTCTAGAATAGATGTAAGTTGTGACTTTTTTCCTGTTTGCAATAGTTTCTTTATGTAATGATATCTTTTTCTCAAAATCCTTCAACATAAAATCAATGCAATGTGCAGCATAAAGTGTCTAATAAAGCCTTTTCCTCTTCTCCATCAACATTTCTCCTGTTGTCTTATAATTTGCAGTATTATTTGTTACAATTTGTACTACATTTGCTTCTCCAACAATATCATCTATCATCTTAAAAATTGTTTGCTGTTTTGCATATGTTAGATGCATCAATAGACTTAAAAAATACAGTTCTTGTAAGATTATTTACCAAAAAATTAAGTATAGTCCTCTTTTTGTCGATTCATCCATCAGTCATTATGGTGCATCCAGTTTTTTCCATGTAGCTTTGTGCTTTTCTAAAATGTTGTTGGTCTTCTCAACTTTTTGCTTTAAATATTTTATCCGAATCTCATGGTAGGAATAGGATGGTGGCTTAAATCCAATACCATATCGAGCAATCCACTCACATATCTTTTTAAATTCTTCACTTTTCACAATATTGAAAGAAATTGTATTATTGTAAAAAAATGAAGTAATTTCTAAACATGCATCTTCTCTCAAACCTTGCTTAAAAATTGAATTAATAGTAGATTGGGTGGTCACTCTTCTTTTCTTAAAAAGAGTTGTTGGACTCTCAACATTATCTTGTATTTTTCTTTTGCCCACATTTTCAAATTCATCAACATCACCTTCTTTTCCCTTTTCTTCAAGCTCTTGCTGTGTGTGTGTTTTTTTTTTTAATGAATTTTTCTTGCAATTTAACAACAATGTCCCACATTTGTTTTCGAACATCATCAGGGACCGCCATACAAGTTCTAACATTTTGCTTTATTCCTGCTAAATGATGTTTGAAACAATAAACTCCTCTAATATATTTCTTTCTCACAATTTTGCATTTGATTCTTTTAACATCTCCAAAAACAGAAATGCCATGGTTCCACGCTACATCATTTCTTGTTCCATCGATATTGTTTAATTTTGATCTTAAACTTCCATTTCCACCAACAATACTACTCCTTACAGCTCCACTTGATTGAATCCCCTCCTTTTCCATAGCCACTAACTTCCTAATATTATCTGCCATGCAGCAATGAAAGAGTAAAAACATAGGGGAAATGAAGAACCGAGACCCATGCAGATCCACCCGCACATAACTGAGACAGACACCCCCACATAGAACCACCCACACCCATGGAGAATTGTGAAACAGAGCAGCGAACCATAATAGCAAACCAGAACAGCAAACACCAACCAGACCAGCCTGAAACACACATTGTAAAAGTTGCAAAATCAGAATCCAAACAGAGAGAAGATGAGAGATTGCGTGTTGTCCAATGGTTGCACGAGAAGCACGGTTCACAATAGAGAAGATATGAGAATGGGTGTCGCACAGAAGAGAGAAGATGAGAGAATGGAAAAAAATTGGGGAAAAAATTACCCTAGAACTGTTTTTAAAAACTGGGTCACAAAAACCCGACCTAGAAACCCAACCTGCAAAAGCCCAACCTAGAAATCCAAGTCCAGAAACTGACCCAGAAACTCGCGCCCATGATCGGATCTGATCGGATCGCCGATCCTACGGTCCTAAGAGAGAAGATTGGGATCTCATTCGATCTTACAGATTTACGATCCCAAATCCGATCAAGATTGCAAGGGAGGTTTCAGATCGTAAAATCGTACAATCTTGCGATTTTAATCATGATTTTAACATTAGTTACACAGCTTAATTATGGTTTTATTCAATAAGCTATGTTTACATAAGGGTTTATGTCATAAATTTGGCCATAAATTTTATTGGAATAAGTTCAAATGGACTTATTTTGATATGTTATACTAAGAAACTTGTTTAAATAAGCCAAAAGAGCTTATGAAGTCAAGTTATATAAGTTGCCTGTAAACTCTTTCAAATGCTCATTTTTCTAAAAGGGGATGTTTCATGTTCAAGCTTATGTATATTACAATTTGACATCAAATTCTCTAGTTTTGAGCAAGTAGTTGTCCAGTGCTTCTCCTTGGGACTTAAAATATTTCTTTGAGTTGTTTATTGCTATGTTGATCCATATTTATTTACATGCCTGCTGTTGACAGTGCATACTAGTGAAGGGATGGAAAGGTTCGAGTTGGAGCTTCCCACGTGGCAAAAAGAGCAAAGATGAAGAAGATCATGCATGTGCCATTAGAGAAGTATGCATGCTTCTTTAGAGCTTCACTTTCTTAATCTTGTCATGAATAACACTTTTTCTATGTGCTTTTGGACTGTACGCCTTGGAAAGATAAATACCTACACACAAAATTGATATTGATTGAAATATCTAGGTAATATGAATTAGCTGATTCTTATCTTACTAGGAGTCTTGACTTAGTTTTTTTCCCTGCTTTTGTTTGTGGTGAATGCAGGTCATGGAAGAAACAGGTTTTGATGTTTCAAAACTTCTTAGCAAGGATGAATACCTGGAAGTTATTTTTGGACAACAGAGAGTGAGGCTTTACATTATTGCTGGTGTGAAAGATGACACATCATTTGCTCCACTTACCAAAAAGGAAATCAGTGTATGTAATTCTTTTTATGATGTTTTTATTTAATATTCCTATCATCATACTCCTGTTATTACCATTGAAGTTATGATAGGTTCAGGAGAGTGTACAATTGAAAGAAGTGGAAGGGAATAGGCAGGAAACCCACTAACTAACCAATTTTGGTGGTTATGACAGCTATAATTTTGTATTAGTTACTGTTATAAATAGTCATATATGATGGATTAGTGGAGTTATGTTCTTGTCATAGGTAATTGGGAAGACTTGGATAGTGGAATTCTCTTGAATAACCACCGGTGGTAATCAATTGTAATTCTTTCACCTAATTCTAAATCACTACCGCCCTGGAACTGATTCAGGAATTTGGGTTTTGTCAATAAAATCAGAAGTTTCTTTTGGTATTTTTACAAGTTCTATTAAGTTATCTTTAATAATTACAGAACTCTATTATCTTATGTAGTAGTTTAGGGTCAAATAAGAAATTAAATAGAGTGGAGAGAAGTTGTAAAATCATGATTTTAACTCAATTTCGAAAATAGAGAAACAGAAAGAAAAACAGAGGTTTCAAGTGCTAAGAAAGCAACATATAAAACCAATCTATCTGCATATTTCAAGTGAAATGGAAACACCCCAAAGCAGCCCCAAGCAAGTTGAACACCACTAGACCAAAATGTAGCTATTCTGCTCCAGCCTGATAGATATTGTAGAGAATTGCCAAATTTTGTGTTGTGTCAATTTTGAGTTTCAAGGTTGGAACGGAAAGGGGGCTTGGGTCGTAGGAGGATCAGTGGATTGTAATACAACTCTTAAGAGTCAACCAAAATGCTGAATTTTATTTAAATACATATTTATTTGAATAAAAATAGCATAGATAAAGAAACCCTTAAATCACACCAAACATGTAACAAACATAAAAGATTCATAAGGTCTTAAACAACTCAAAAGTCACAAGTTTTTGACTAAACAAAAGCAACACATAATATAACTAAAACATAAAAGAAAATAGGCAAACACTCCAACTATAAACAACTAACAAATCATTTAAGTTCCAATCACAATAATCCTTTTTCTTGTTGTCTTCATTTTTGTCATCTTCCATAACATCTCCCACCTTCAACGATCTCAAGCTCATCTAAATTAGGAATCTCCAAATCATTCAGAGATGCCAAGCCCAAATAATCATCTGCATTGATCCAAATCCATGTCCAAATATGAATTTTTTAGCATTCTCCACTATCCAATCATCATCAAAAGAAAGATCTTCCTCATCATACTCATTTGCTTTACTTGTTTCTTCTTGTCAATTTAGAATTGGTCATCACAAAGACAATATCATTCATTGTCTTTTGCTTCAAACGGTTTACTGTTTATTCTTTATGTGTGGATTTAAATAAAAACTAAATCAATTAAACACCTAATAAGGGTTCTAAGTTTAAGGATAAAATACCTTGTGAATCTAAATATTTATTATCTTAAATACATTCCAATTAGTCAGTAATGCTGCACCAGTATTGTCAAAATCACGTGTTGCATTGGTGTGTTTTCCTTGCTGAAGTGGCTTGGAGTGTCACGTTGAAGCAGCATCTCCAAATGTGTTAAACTTGTGTTTGAAGCAGGTCGTGTTGTGGACCTAACTTTTTAAAATAACCCTATCTTTTTAGGTCTTTTCAACTAACTATGCTTTTCTCAAATTGTTTACGTGTTTTTACTGTGTTGGAATTATTTAATTATAGTAATCCTGTAAATAGAGAAATTAATATCTTTGTAATTACTGTAACTACGTAACTCTATATTCTTATGATCCCTACTTTAGATATATGTTCTATTGTGTAGTTAAAAGACATGGATTCATCCTCTGTTTCTTGTTTTTTTTTTTTTTTTTTTTTTTTTTTCTCAACATGATATTTAGAGCCTAATGTAGGATAACCCTAATCCATGATTACCCTGTGGGCCCACTGCTTGTTGATACAATTTTTTCCCAAAAATTGTTCGTATTCATAGTTTTTGACAGTTTTTGGCTGTTTGGACATTGAACCGCTGTGCATACTGTTCTGGCTACATTTTAGAGACATTTTTTTTTTCCTGGCGACCACCCTTAGATCTGGTTTGTCATGCTCAGTTCAGGCTGTCCCTGAAGTTTTGGGCCAACCAAAGGTCCCATGTGTGCCTTCTCTTCGGTTATCTCTCCTTGCTGCACCACTGTCAGTGTGCAATGTATTTGGCACTGTTTCTGGCCACCGTAGGCTGTTGTACTCTGATTTATCCTTTATTCTTTGCCCAGGTTGTGGATTCCTTTTTTCTTTTTGCATTTCTTGCCCTTGTATGTTTCACACTGGCCCATGGCTGCCTCTACCCCTTTGAAAGCATACATTCCTATTTTCAGCAACTATGTGACTGCCCCTTTTCATTGGAAAAGCTGGATGGGAGTAATTACGCCATATGGGCTTTCGACGTCAAACTTTGGCTCGAAGGTCAAGGTTATGTTGATCATCTCAATACTAAGGATGACTCCATGGATGCAATTGAACAACCTAAATGGAATAAAATTGATGCTCCGCTTTGTAGCGTCATTAAATCTACTATTTATCCTTCTATGAAGCAAATTTTTTGCCCTCATGAGATGTGAGTCTGTTTGGATTCAGGCTAAAGACTTGTGTATACCAATGACACTGAGTGCCTTTATGGGGTTTGTCAAAATCTTATGAATGTTTTTGCTCCTCAATGATTTGATGGCTCCACTACTGGATATTTGGGTCAAGTGACCCACATTTTCCTTGACTTGAATGAAGTCTTGCCGCTTGCTACTCAACAAGTAAGGATTGTGAAAATGGTCTACAACTTTTTATGTTACTTGCTTTGTATGGTTTGCTTGCAGAGTATTCTGTTATTTGCGATCAAATTTTAGGGTCGCCTACTATACCCACTATAGATTTTGCATGGTCTACCTTGTTATTGATACCAGCTAAAGCCCCATCTATTTCTATAAATGTATCTTTTGCTTCTACTTTGTCAAACTCCTTTGCCTTAGTCTTACAAAGTAGTGATTGTACTCATTCTCGCAAACCAAACAAATCTCGTTCTCGCTTTAAGTGTGACCAATGTTACAAGGAGGGCCACACAATTGACTAGTGTTTTGCCTTGCCTTATGGTTGCCCTCTAAGAGCAACGAATGTTGTCCAATCCACACCTTTTGACCTTGCACCTTCGACTGGACCACCAACACTTGTTCCTTCATTGTTACAGTGAATTTCTTCGATGGTTGGAGGAGTGTGAGGCCTCTAGTTCCATTGCCTTTGTTGTGCATGCGGGTAATTCTTTTGTTGATGTTTCTCACTCTTCCTTCCTTAGCCCATGGGTCTTTGATTCTGGGGCTACTGACCACATTACTAGTAATAAATCTATTTTATTGTCACTATTTTTACAATTGATTATTTATTCTCTGTCACAATGGCTAATGGGTCCCAAACACAATCTTAGGGTATTGGTACTGTCTATCATTATCTATCCCTCTCTATTGATTATGTTCTTTATGTTTCTATTTTTAACTCACTATCCATTAGTCGTCTCACTTGTTTCCTTGATTATATCATCTTTCACTAAAAATTTTGTTTTCCTTGATCGACACCTGATGTGAGTCTCATGTCCTGTACTAGTTAAATACTTTTGCTCATGACTCATGTTGGTTTGGCAGTTGATTTTCCTTCTCATTCATGCTCAGTTAGGACATATCAGTTTAACCAAGTTACAACAACCAGTACCAAGACTTTCCAAGTTATTTACTATGTCCTATGAGTTGTGTCATTTAAAAAAACATACTTGTGGTTCTTTTAGTAGTCGTATCCATCATCGTTCTACTTTTCCTTTTTCTTTAATTTACACTGATGTGTGGAGTCCAAGTTGTATTGTAGTTACTTTAGCATCAAAATATTTTGTTACCTTTATTAATTATTATTCTAGATGTACTTGGTTAATGAAAGATCATTTTGAGTTATTTTCTATTTTTAAAACTTTCTTTTTTGAAATTAAAACTTCATTTGTTGTTCTAATTCGTACTTTACAAAGTGATAACGCTTGTGAATAGTTATCTAATCAATTTCAAAATTTTATGGCTTCTTAACGTATCCTTCATTAGACCTCTTGTGCTTGTAGTCTACGACAAAATGGGTTGTTGAACAAGAAAAATAGACATCTTATTGAAGTTGCTTGTACTCTATTGTGTCATAGTCAAGTTCCTCATCATTTTTAGAGTGATGTTCTTACTGCATGTTACTTTATTAATAGAATGCCATCCTCCGTTCTTTCTGCTAATGTTACTTTATTTGAATCTGTTCCTTTGGTTATATCTAGTCCTCCTGTTTCAGTCTCTGAGTCTACTTCTTCCCCCCTCTAGTTTAACTATCTTACACCAGAACCATCTTATGCTTTTGCAGAACCATTCTTTGTGTTCTCTGCAGGTGTTTTACAGTTGCCAGCCTCTCTTTGTATTGCCAATGTTCGATGGACCTAATTTTGACTTGCTTCCAGTGCCATTCATCCTCTCTCTTCCGAGCTTGCTTGCTGAAACTGAACTTCCCATTGCTCTTTATAAATATATATGCTTTATTCATAATCTCTTTCCTCATTATATTTTTTTGACTTACTATCGTTTGTTCTTTTCCCATTATACTTGTTTGTCTTCCTTGTCCTCTGTTTCTATTCCTTAGTCTACAGGTGATGCTCTCTCTCATCTTGGTTGGAAACAAGCAAGGGTGGATGAAATGTGTGCTATTTAGAATAATGGTACTTTAGAACTTGTTCCTCTTCCTCCTAGGAAGTCTCTTGTTGGTTGTAGGTGGATCTATATGGTCAACGGTGGTGTTGACGGTAAGATTGATCGCCTTACTACTCATTTGGTGTCCAAAGGTTATACATAGATATTTGGCTTGGACTATGGTGACACTTTCTCTCCTATAGCCAAAATGACATCTGTTCAGTTACTCATATCTATGGTTGTCATCTGTCATTGAACTCTTTTTCAACTTGATATCAAGAATGCTTTCTTATATCTTTTCAAAAAAAACTATGCTTTTCGCAAATTGTTTACATGTTTCTACCGTATCCCCTAACATTCTCCTTTGAAAATATAATTCTTTGGGTTTGTGGGTTGTGGTTTTGTGCCTGTCTCTCTGCGTTTTGTGTTCTGCTTCTGTGTTGTTGCTGCTTCATCCTTCTTTGGTTTTGCCCCTCTGCTTTTTCTGTCAGTGTTGCATTCCTTCGTCACTCTTCATGTTGTATTTTCCTTTGTGTTGTGTGCTCTATTGCTGCGTCCCTTTCCTATTGCTGTGTACTCTATTTTTTGTTTTCCAAAGATGGCAACAACTGGTAACAATAGTATTGCTGGCAGCGTTAATGAGGTTAGTTTGAGTGGGTCTGGTGGCAGTGGGAAAATACTGAAATGTACTCTTGCCTATGGGTGATGTGGGGTGGAAACGTGTTTCAATTAGTGTTAAAAAACGGTTATGATGGCACCATGACAGGTAATGATGGCATTTTTCTACCAAACTGCCATGACCATGGTGAAAAATTGCGGTTTTCAGTAGTGGCCCGATGATGGCTATTAGGCGCTTGGCGGTAACGGCAGCCAGGGCAGAAATGGCGTTCTTGACAGGAGAAACTGAGTTGGGCTATGGACCAACCCAGTCCAAAGAGAAAACCTGCGAGCCCAAACCTCAAATCACGCATCTCTTCTTTCTCTCTGTTCTTTGTCTCACATCTTTGAAAGGGAGTGTAAGTCTGATCTAGCCCTTGCTACAGTGTTGTTTAGGGCTTTTTTTAAGGGCAAAATGGACTTTTGCCTGCTTAAATTTTTTCCTCTCTTTTCAAGCAAGCGGTATGTACGCATGTTCTCTCTCGCACTTTTTTCTTCCTTCTCAAAAGCCTTCATCTCCTTTTTCACTATTTTTGCTGGAGAAGACATCCATTCCAGCTGTTTTTCAGCAACTGAGTGGAGGGCCCTGTTTTTTGGCATCTATTTTCCATTTTGCTTCTCTGGGCTCTGTTTTTCTGCTCCATTTAATTTTTCCCTCTCCCATTCTGTTTTTCTCCCCCATTTTTTTCGTTTTTCCTTGTTATTCTGTTTTATTGATTCTATTTTTCTCTTTTCACTTCCAAGCTTCTTCTCTATTTTTATTTTTAATTCTCTGTTTTTCTGTTATAACTTCAGCTTCTATTCTCTATTTTACAATCATTTTATTCTTTTTCTCTCAAAACTTCCTTTCTTTAATATGTAGTTATTTTTTTCAGTTTTGTATCACATTTTGCTATATATATATATATATATATATATATATATATATACAAAAAATTTTATTATGATCGCCATGCTTCAGCCACTGATAACATTGGTTTCAGTTCATGTGAGTATAAGAAAAATTAAGTACAAATATTGTGAGGTGTTCAATGGTGGGATTTATAGGTTAAAGCACCATTTGACTAGAACACAAAAGGTGGTTGGAGCCTGCACATAAGTTTGATGAAATTCCAAAGGAAATGTGGGCAATTTTATCCTCATTGCAAGAATGTTTGTTAAAGAAGTGCAAGAAAGTTTGATAAAGAAGTCAAACGGGTATGAAGGAAGAGTGAGTGATGCTGATGTTGAGCAAGTGGAGGAGAAAAAAGAAGGCTAGAGGAAACTCCAACAAGGTAGTAGTGATGTGAGGCTAGGATTGCGTTATCAATTTTCACTTTTCAGAAACAGAGATATCAAATAGAGTTGTTATGTACATTCTATATAATGCTTTGTTATTTCATCCTTTTTGGTGTGGGTGGGCAAGTGTTGCCAGTAATTTGAATCTTTGTTACTGAAATTTGGATCTGTATAGTTTGTTCCTTGCACCTCTAATTGAAAGTGTTGTTGCCAAGAATTTTCAAGTTGATTGTATTTCTTTGTTTTAAGTCAAAGTCATGATAAAATTGTTTTTGATTGACAACTGTTGGTGATAAGTATTAAGAATGCTGAGAAATTTTTATCTGTGCAGGAAATTGCATGGCACCGGCTTGATGAACTTCAACCAGCAAGTGATGAAGTGATATCTCGTGGGATCACTGGTCTTAAGCTTTATATGGTGGCCCCTTTTCTGGCGTGAGTACAACTGGATATGATTTTGATAGTTTTTGTGAATGTTCCATGGTTTGTTGAAATTAAAAAGGATTGACTACTTTAATGCAGATCTTTGAAATCGTGGATTTCTTCACACCAACCTGCTATGGCTCCAAGGCCTGATTTGCCTCTTAAAGGTAAGTTCTATTTTACCCAATTTCTTGTTGGTTACAAGCATCATTGATGTTTTTGTTTAACTGCCGAGGTCATAGGGTTGAAGTTCAGTTACTTATCTCTTGGCTGTTTTTGGACATGAGTTTATTCAGAGTTTAGGGTTTAAGGTTGAGAATGGAGAAGTGAAATGTTAGTATTGGATTTAGTTAGCTACGATATTTTGCAGATTGCTTTGCTACTACAGCTTGGAATAATGTTTGAAATTTAGTACTGCAAAGCATTCTTATTTCGATCCTTGTAGATTTTCCAAACTGTACATTCTTAAATTTGTAATGATTTGCTAACAATCCCTTACTTTTGTTAAGGAATTTCCGTATGGAAGGCAAAACACAGTTCTACCGGAAGTAGCTCCATAGTGGTGGACAGCCAGTCAACAAAACCCGAATCTGATTCTCATATTATTGATGTGGGACCTGGCAGGAGCTTTAGGAATTTCAAATTTGATACTGCCTCAATTATACAAGCAATGGAAGCTTCCTTTTCTTGAAAGTTCAGCAACCATCCTGTAAAGTTTCCCATGATTGAATCAATTCCCCCCCCCGTCTCATTCGTATGTCAAAGTTAGTAGTATTCTTTCTCCATTCTAATTAGGTTGCTGTACATGATGTTTCTCAAGTCGTGTGGTTGAGTAAAATGTACACTATGTACAGGAAGTATTTGTACCTAAATAGTACTCAGTTAGTGTGCTATCATCTGTAGAAGTCCAATGTAAAAGTTACGTTATTCCCCACATCTCATTGAAACTGATCTGAACGGTACTTCATGCCAGTTGTGGAAGTGGTCGATAGATATTACCATCTCAGGTTTCACGTGATTCTGTAAATGTTTTTTAGGTCTTACAATTATTAGTTAAGGAATTAATATATAGTTTTTTTTTTCTTTTTTTGGTTTTAAGTACATTGACAATTACAGTAATAATATATTAGTAATATTTTGATAAATGTCACGATTTTTTTTTATAGAGGATCTGCATTACTATTCTTAATTTAATTATTTACTTATAGGATAATGTACACATAGAAAAGGGAATATAAATCTTCAAAATTTGAACTTTAACATCTCAATCAATAGGATAGCAATGTTCTGAAGATAATTTCATATAGCTCAAAAGTTTACATAAATATATTTTTATACAATAGTTGTTTTGTGAAAAGTTCAAGATACAAGTTTTTGAATAATAATAGTTACATCATTGAAAACTAGAATTAAATAGTTTAGATTGATTATTTAGATCTAAACTAACAAAATAAAGTTATAATCTTTACAAATCTTTTAATTTCATGTCTTTTTCAGTCAGACTTTTCAGCATGAGAAATAGTTATAGTATCTATCACATTTGTTCACGTATCATAATACGATTATTATAAGACATACTAACATAGACAAAATAGCAAAGGTGAGTTTACTAAATAACAATCATGGTTATATTAGAAAGATGTGAATATAATTGTTCATATAATCATTATTTAGCAATTCTTTAACACCTTACTCAGCAGTATAACCCTTTTATTAACTCATTGAGTGCCAACAATTTCGATGATGATAACCATAATAACAATATCAACATCAATAATAACAACTCAGCTCCATTGGCATTAAAATATTAGTAAGTCTAGAAGAAACTTATAGCTCAGTGCTTTGCTTACCATTCGACATATTTGCCTACTGCTCGACGTGTGTGCCTACAACATTTCCATATAATTTCAACACCATCATAAAATAAACATTTAAATACATCATTCATGATGAAACATAATACATATATTATACTATAGAATGAAACAACATAAAATTTCATCATATACACATCATGTAACATCCCAATTTTTTTTTTGTGTTTATTATTGGCTTAGATATTCTCACCAATACTTAAGAAAATTTTAACGTGCTTACAATAAGTTCATATATATGCATATATTGTGAACTTCATCTTTACTTTTTTCATTCTTAACTTCGGTTTATATATATATATATATATATATATATATATATATATATATATCTGTGCGTGTGTGTGTGTGTGGGAATTGTAAGTAGAATTTTTTTTTATTTTCTTTTTCTTGTACCATGCATGCAGTAAAATATAGTGGTGTGGTTATTGGAGTTCCATGTACACCCACTCCACTTACCAAACATTGAACTGAAACTTTGACAAACCGTTTGCCTCCTTATTTGTCTATGACGAGTTGCAACATAAGAAACTCCTAATTCATTTCCGAATTGCATGAAAAAGGAATGCAGTGGCAATTTCCAGAAGTAACATGTGTACTCCCCACTCACATTAATACTCAATTTATAGAATAGCATGGCTAGAGTACATATGTAGATTTTAGGAAGACTGGGAGAATTTTTAGAATTGATTTGGCGACATAATGACATCTAGATTTCGTATTAAATGGCCATCTTTTCATCCATTGTAACACACCCTCCATCCACTTTGCTGGCTGCTGCAAAACACTCCACTTCAGCACTAGGAGAGATCAAAGCGGCCGAGATTTCAACTCACCATTATGGTGAGAAACTTCCCCTGTTAATCATGCAGAAATTAATGGCTTTTGAAAACATAAGAAAGGGAGAGAGACACCATCTACCAATTTTTCTATCGTAAAAAAAAAAGAAAAAAGAAAGGGAGATGATCTTCAATTTTCTCCATTTTAGCCGCTTAGTCCAGACTTAGGTACCCACTACTCACTACCTCCCTCACTATCTTGCTTCCTGTCCACCATCCATTGAAAAGGAACACTGAGGACCTTATCAAGCAAAATCATATTGTCCCAAAGCCTCTAATCTTTTCATCCCTCACAAGATTTGCCATTACTGAGTAAGGGGGAGTTTGTTGCATTCATAAAATTGTTATAACTTAGTTTGCATGCAGTTGTAAAGTTCTTCTTTCCTTAGTGTGATACCATAAATGATGGTGTATGAGACGTGGAAGTAGAAATAGGGATTTAATAAGAGTTGAACCGCCTTGTCTTACCTTTGCATGTGGTGATTTCGGGACTGACTGTGCTAGACATGAACTGCATCTATTTAATTAAGATTAAGTGCAAATGATATTGATGTAGAATGACTTTTTTTTTCTTTGCATGTGGTAAAGACTGTGCCGAATATGATGTTTTTTGTTATACCTATTGAATAACATTGCTTTTATATTGCACGTGAATATTGTGGATTGAATAGATTGTGTGAAATAATTGTATGACAAAAGAAAAAAATAGTACTCTGAGAATGGTAAAATCAAGGTATAATTAAATAATTTTAGATTGAACGTTGAAAGATAAGGGTTAAGAATGACCAAGGGGATTTCACCAATGGTGCAAAGTAGCTCACTGTGACCGGGTCACGTCATCAACAAACCCTTGCCAAACATGACATGAACATCCGTTACCAGGATCGTAGTAGGCCTATTCCTGAATGATACTTTTGAGGTGTGTGAATTATATATATGTTGTCAAAAAGAAATGTGCTAGATGTGATAGTAGGGAATGGTGTTCTCTGATCGCCTTGAGGTTGAAAAGTGATAGTAAGTGGAAGAACAAATGTGGGATTCCTATACATTGCATAAATATTACTATTAATTAAAGAGAGGACTTCATAATTAACCTACATCATGCATCATTTCATTCATATAATAAACGATCTTGGCACCTTACTCTTGAATGTTCTATATTTATACTTATGTACATCCACATATATGTTTAACGTATAGGACCTATCTGTATAACTTTGTGTGAATTGGCTGAATTACATGGATTCACCCTTTTCTGTTTTTGTTTCTCTCCCTTGTTGTGGTGTTGCTTGTTTGGTATGCTATATATATTGTGTGCAGATGGGATCTGAGATGGTCAAGATGACAATTCTCCTAACAGTGGACGACCTGTGAATATATGATGACACTACCCAGCATACTGTCTACCAAGGGTTTGCCCGCATGACTCTTGATTCATTATCTGAGGCAGGTTGGGAACCTCACTGTACCATGGATCTACCTGTAGAGATTATTTTCCCTCTGCCACTATATGCTACCTTCATACCTTTTCTCCTCATCACCCTTAGGACTGTACCTACCCCTATGGATACTGATGTCCATGTTACTGCACCTCTCCCAGACGTGGCCCTTGATGCTAACGTACCTCGACCTTCATCTCCTCCTCCTGTGGAACCTGAGTACATAGATATTCCAGTCATCGAGTCCACTATCAGACCTCGTCCACCTACTCCACCATGTAGACTTTCTCCCATTAATGAAGCTAGTTCTTCTTACCGCAGTCCCTCTCTCCCTATGCCTTCTCCACTCTCCCTTATACTCCTATCTACTCTTGGTTGGCTGGAAGATGTAGATAAAGACCTGCCAAGTCTACCTTCTGACCCAGATGCTACACTATCCACTTCAGCGGACTCTGACCCTTCAGAGGAATACACTTCTCTGGACTAATGTAGTGTTTTATATGTATACGTATATGTGTTTTCTTTTGTATGATGTGGCTGTTTTGGGAAGGGACATAGGTATGCTAGTCCTTTTACTCTTTTTGCAAACTTATCTTAATGATGTGCCACAGGTATTGCTAATGTTGTAGACTTTCAGTTAACTCTTTAGTTATGTTGTGTTGACGACTATATGTGGTTGTTGAACTTGTCCAAAAAGTAATGTGGAGACATCTTTAAACATTTATATCTTGTGTAATATTACTCATATTTTTACTGTCGGTCCTCTGCCTTTATTAATTATCTAAATCGTGTGTGCTAATTATTATATGCCTATATGTGTGAGAGGTGTTACGATTGAATACCATGTCCTTAGATATACGTTCATTGTACCTGAAATTATGATATTAGGACATCATAACTAAAGTGGTATCAGAAGAGTTTGGTCTATTTGGCTATAGGTGTGGCCTAATTACCCGATTTTGTGCAGCTAAGATAGTTTGAGAACTCTTTTAGCTTGTATAATGGACTGTCCTTTACCTTGCTGTGTCTGACATGAGATATTCTTTTAATTTAACGTATCTACTTTAAATTTCAGAATCTCATGGCTAGGCGACAAAGGGATGATACCATCGATGCCCTATTTGAGAGAATAATGGACTGAATTTCGCAAAAATAAGCCTTCTTAGTTGCATGGTGGATTCAATCCTGATGGTGCCCAACTCTGGATAGAAGAACTAGAGAAGATTTTTGAGGCGATGGCATGCACTGATGAAGAAAAGGTCACGTATATAGTGCGTCAACAATTAGAAGTGGAAACAACCCATATTGGATGGCCAATTTTTTGTCGTTGCTTTTTGGAAAAGTATTTTCCAGAGGACATAAGGAGGAAGAGAGAGAAAGAGTTTCTTAACCTACGACAAGGGAGAATGAGTATCGACGAATATGCTGCAAAGTTCAATGAGCTGTCAAGGTACTGTCTGTATTTCACACAGGCCGATGACAGGTCCTGATGTTCTAAATTTGAAAGCGGGCTTAGACCCGACATCAAGCAAGCTATTAGTTGTCAGCAGGTGACCTATTTTCCAACACTAGTAGACAGATGTTGCAAATTTGAGGATGACACCAAGGTACGTCAAACATCATGGAAAAATACCGGGCCATAGTTTCAAGCAAGTACTTCTAACTTTAGAGGAAAAGAGAGTCAAGAAAGGCATAAGCCTTACTTTAATCCCAGCTGTTTTGGAGGAAACAATTTCTCAGGGAATCAAGGATTCAGTGTGGGAAGCATGAATCGTTCAAGTATTCGATGCCACAATTGTAACGGACCACACCTAAAAAGGATGTGTTCCCGTGATCCTGTGGTGTGCTTTAGGTGCCAACAACGAGGTCATCTCAGTTGTTACTGCCCGCTGAACGGGGGAAGACTTCCTGGAAACAATGGCAGGAACCAAAACCGAAGTGAAGGGAATGAGGATGGTCAAAGCAGTATTGGTAGTCGTAACCTCAATGGATGGCCAAATACGAAAGGTAGGGTGTTTACTATGAATGCTGCGGAGACTACTCAATCAGTTGACTTGATACATGGTAAGTGCTTCATGCACGGAACTCCTTTGAATGTGTTGTATGACTTCGGCGCAACCCACTCTTTTATTTCTGATTCTTGTGTGAAACAATTATATTTGCCCACCTCCCTGATGAAATGTGATATTCTTGTTTCTACTCCTACCAATAGTCCTGTACTTACAAACCACATTTGCTTGGATTGCCCACTCCACATCGACATTCAAGTTTTCCTTGTTAATCTCATATGTTTGCCTCTTTTTGAAATAGATATTATTTTAGGAATGAATTGGCTTTCAGTCAACTAGGTCTTAATAGATTGCCAAAAATAGACTTTAATTTCCAGTCCTCCTAGTGATGGCAGGATCGAGAGTAGAAATCTAGGTGACTCAGAGATCCCAACTGTGGGCAGAACCAAAAGAGATGCTACTCAGATTTTCATGATTGTTGCCTCTGAAAACGACAAGGATGACCCTTCTCTGGACAAGATACCAATTGTTTGTGATTTTTGTGATGTATTTCCATATGATATTCCAGGCTTGCCCCCTGTAAGAGAAATTGAATTCTCTACAGACCTAATGCCTGGCACTGGCCCTATCTCCATGACACCCTACAGAATGTCTCCTATCGAACTTGCTGAATTGAAGAAACAATTAGAAGGGTGACAAATACTCCTACAGTATTTATAGATTACATGAATCGTGTTTTCCACACCTACTTGGACGAATTTGTGGTCGTTTTCATAGATGACATCCTTATTTACTCTCGTGACCATGAGGAGCATGTTGAGCACTTGAAGATTGTGTTAGAGACTTTACGTCACAAGCAACTTTATGCTAAATTTACGAAATGCGAGTTTTGTTAGAAAGGGTACAATTTCTAGGGCATGTGATTTCCAAAGATGGTATCGCTGTGGACCCCTCGAAGGTAAAAGCTGTGTTGTAGTGGGAGCCACCCAAAATGGTTATCGAGGTACAAAGTTTGCTAGGACTTGCTGGTTATTATCACCGTTTTATTGAAGGATTCTCGAAGATAGTTGTTCCTTTGCCTGACTCATAAGAACCAACCATTTGAATGGGACCAGAAATGTGCAGCCAGTTTCGGTGAACTGAAGAATAGGTTGACTTCTGTGCCAATCTTGATTTTACCTAACCTTTGTAGGAAATTTGAAGTGTATTGCGATGCTTCTCATCAAGGCTTATGATGTGCATTGATGCTGGAGAGGAAAGTGGTAGCTTATGCATCACGACAGTTGCCACCTCATGAAAGGAATTACCCCACTCATGACTTAGAGTTGGCTGCCATTGTTTTTGCACTTAAAATTTGGAGATATCATCTTTATGGAGCTCACTTTGAAGTCTTTAGCAACCATAAAAGTTTGAAGTACGTCTTTGATGAAAAGAGTTGAATATGCGCCAACGAAGATGGATGGAATTATTGAAAGATTATGACTTTGAGCTACATTATCACCTAGGAAAGGCTAATGTAGTGGCAGATGCTCTCAGTCGGAAAACATTACATGCGTCCTCTCTGATGGTTAAAGAACTAGAACTAATAGAATCCTTTAGAAATCTGAATTTGACTTTTCAAGTCCAAACGAATAGTCTGATACTTGGGATGATCAAGATTTCTAATGAATTTCTAAACCAGGTTCAAATGACCCAGAAACATGATGAATTCCTGAAAGAACAACTCACAAAGTAGTCTAGGAAGGAATCTAACCTCCACTAAGAAAAAGGAGGCCTGGCTAAGTACAAGGGCCAAATTTACATCCCTGCTATGAGTGACTTGAGACGTTTGGTATTAGAAGAGGCTCACAAGAGTAAGCTCAACATCCACCCAGGTGCTACTACTAAGATGTACCAAGACTTAAGGAAGGCCTTTTGGTGGCCACGAATGAAGAAGACAGTTGCAGAATTTGTAGCCTCGTGCTTGATATTCCAAAAGGCCAAGGTGGAACATTAGAGACTAGCTGGTCAGTTGCAATCTTTAACTGTCCCTGAATGGAAATGGGATGATATAGCCATGGACTTTGTATCTGGATTTCCAAGGACGATTGCGGGTTAAGATGCCATTTGGGTCATTGTGGATCGCCTTACTAAATCTGCTCGTTTTATTCTAGTAAGTATTGGAAAAGTTGGCTCAAATTTACGTCAAGGAGATTGTGCGATTGCATGGTGTACCCAAAAGTATTGTATCTGACAGGGATCCTTGTTTCACGTCAAGATTTTGGGAAAGTTTACATCAAGCTTTAGGGACGAAGTTACGACTTAGTTCGGCATATCATCCTCAAATGGACGGACAATCAGAAAGAACCATCCAAACTTTGGAGGACTTGCTACGGACTTGCATTTTGGAACAGGGAGGCCAATGGAATTGGGATTTGCCTTTAGTCGAATTTACTTATAAAAATAGTTACCACTTAAGCATTGAGATGGCACCCTACGAAGCTCTCTATGGAAGGAAATGCCGAATACCATTGTGTTGGTTTGAAACGAGTGTAAACTTACTCATCGAGATGAAATTCTCTCAAGACCGACAGAAGAGTTATTATGACAAGCGAAGAAAACCTCTAGAATTTGAAGAGGGAGATCATGTGTTTCTCTGCGTAATCCCAACAACGAGAATTGGAAGAATTTTGAAACCTCAAAAACTCAACCCAAAATTTATTAGCCCTTACTAAATACTTAAAAAGATAGGGATTTCAGCTTACTAGATAGCTTTGCCCCCAAATTTATCTAACCTTCACAATGTTTTCCATGTTTCTCAACTTTGGAAATATATTCCAAACCCATTGCACATAATCAACTCGGATCAACTGGCTGTGAAAGACAACTTAACTTTTGAAGCCATACCTTTCCAGATTACTGAACAAAAAATCAAACGGCTTCGAAATAAAACAATTCCTTTGGTCAAGGTAACTTGGAGTAGTATTGACAAAGGCAACGCCACATGGGAGCGAGAAGAAGACATGAGGCAGACATACCATGATTGTTCAATTCAGGTTTGTCAAATTTCGAGGACGAAATTTCTCAAAGGAGAGGAGTGTTGTTGTAACATCCTGCACTTTGATTTAAATAAAATAAGATTTATTAAAGTATAATTGGAATAGATTTGGATGAAATTTATATTGTTTTTAAAAAAAATTGATGATGTCATCAATGATGTTATGCTAATGTCACGTACGCATATAGTTCGTGTACAGTACGCGTACATAGTATTTTCAGTGTGGACAGTGAACGCGAACAGTGTTTTCGTGCGTGAACAGTAAGGCGGTGAACAGTGTTTCAAAATTTTTTTATAAAAAGGGAGTTTCACACGAAATTTTTATTTCTTCACTCCTATCCAAGGTTCTAAGGCTATATCTCACCATTTTCTCTCATAGTAAACCCTCATAAACTTAGATTTCTCTTCAGATCTGTGATTCTACGTCCGTTCTAAAGGATTTCAAGTAAATTTCTCTAAGTTTGAAGTTAGATTTACTGTTTGTTTCTGCTCTTCTTCTTTTTCTTATAGATGTTTATAGTGTTCTTAGGAAAAATTCCGTTCTAGAGTTAAATCTTCGATTAAATCTTTATAAAAGCTCTATTTTGAGGTAAGAGGGGCTCTACTTTATCATTTTGCTATGTTTATTACTTGTATTCTCATAGATCTTGTTATATATGTGATTATATGTGGAATAATTCTTGTTTTATGAAAAATAATCGGTGAAAAGTGAGAATAATTGGTTGTTTATGTAGTATTATGATGAATACATGGTGAAAATGTGTTATTATGTTCAAATCGTGCATGATAAGGTATATTGAGGATGATTGATATGATTTTATGATTTTGTGATATGAAATATACAAAGAGATGGATGCTTCATGTTTGAATATATTGTGGTTCATGTAAAAATGATTTGTATTGTGAATATGCCATGGTTTGATGTATATAATGAAAATTATGTGAAAATATAATGAAAAATATGTGTGAACATGAGAAATGACATATGTGAACATGTGATTATACTCAAAAGAGTATGAGATGGAAAATGATATGATGCAAATTGTTACAGAGATACACTAGGGGAGTGGAAGATGGAGACGATATGAGATATCTTGGAAAAATGCAGAATGGTGAGTGACATTCAGGGTTGTGCACGAAATATTGTGTACAAATGCATTATATGGCCACACACTCGTTTCTCAACTTGACTCCTGACCATTACCTTTGCTAACAGGCTGTTTATTTCATACATTGTTTCCGTATTGCATTGGGTCATTTGACGACTATTTACATAGATGTGTAAGACCTCGGGATAGAGGCATCGAATAACTATGGCCATAGGGCGCGGTAAACGCAGGTAAAAGAAAAAGAAATTGTGAAATCTGTGAAATATAATGTGTTTATGTGTTGAGATGAGAACTTGCTTTATATGACATTGTGATACGTAATACCATGATGTTTTCTTTAATCGTGATAAGATGTGTTTTATGATGAATACATGTTATGTATGAGTGGTAGGGTAGAGACTCACTCTTACACAACATTTTCAGGAAACTAGGACGAGTAGTACTAGGCTCACAGCGCATTGATGGATGAGAACTGCTATACGACTTAGTTATTTTGAGTTATATAATGGATATTTTCAGTTCTATAGCATTATTTTGAAATAGTTGTAAAACTACTATTTTTTTTTGTTGATAAAAATTTTAGAATCTTTGTTTTTCTAAAGTACTTATGAATTAATGAAATTTTACTCTATGAACCTTATATCATTTCATTATTTTTTTTTTCTAATTAGAGAGTTTTTGAAAGAAAATTTACTTATGAGGGATGTCGTTGCTACGACATCAATTAGCTTGTATGCATCATCTGGATATTTTCTTATGAGAGACCCTCCTGCTGCGGCATCAATCATAGCCTTGGTGGTGATTGATAGGCCACTATAAAAGATTTGCACTTGTCTCCACGTCGAAAAATCATGATGAGGACATCTCCTCAAAAGCTTTCCAAATCGCTCCCATGCCTCCAACAAGGATTCTGCTTCATATTGTTGGAAGCAACATATCTCTGTCATGAGTTTTGAGGACTTTGATGGAGGAAAGTATTTTCTCAAGAATTGTTGAGTGAGGTATTCCCAAGTTGTGATGGAGTTGGCTGGAAGTGAGGCGAACCAAGCATTCACCTTTTTAGATACTGAGAATAGGAAAAGACGGAGTCGAATAGCATCATTGGAGACTCCATTATATTTGATAGTATCTGTCAATCGGAGGAACTTTGTTAGATGGAGATTGGGGTCTTCTTTAGGCATGCCTCCAAATTGTATGGAGTTCTGGACCATGGTTATGAGTTCTGGTTTTAATTCAAAATGATTTGTCTCCACATTAAGGGACGCGATGCTTCTAGGAGTGCCTCTAGCAGTGAGTATGTAATCTTGACTTGATCTCCTTCCCTCTGCCATTCTTTGCGCTCTCACTTCTTTTCTTTGTTTACGAACTGTTCTTTAAATCTCCGGATCAAATAAACAAACTGTAGAGCACTTAGAACGAGTGAGCATACATTAAAAGAAATTGTGAAATAAAAAAAATTAAAATAAAATAAAAACAAATTATAAAATATAAAAGAAAAATTTAATAATAAAAAAACAAAATTAAAATAAAATAAAACACAAATTGCTCAAATCAATTAAATTTGAGATTTTCTTAATATTGAAAAAGTAATCCCTGGCAACGGCGTCAAAAACTTGTTTGGAGGGCAAGTGTACCTATCGAGAAGTAATAAAAGGTTCTTAAATTAAGTTCCCGAAATATCGTCCCACAATGATTGTTTTTCAATTACTAAGAATTTCTTAATTCAATTGTTTAAGCTTCAAAGATATGAGACTAATTAAAACAAGAATTTATAAAATCAATTATAAAACTAAGAGCAAGGAATACAATACACGTCTTGGTTAAATGTATCGGAGAGGAACCTAGGGCATATGGGTTTTCTCATTCAATTCTTTATGTTATTTTTCTGTTTAACTCTAAATCTGATTTCCTTGTGATTACCAATCATTCATACCAATACTATTAATACCCAATGGTCATGCAATATTAATATTCTTTTCTCTAAATTAACATCCTCAATGATCATGCAAGATATCAATTTAAGAAAGCTTAAGGAACCTATGAACTTGTTAATTTAATAACGATTAGAAGAGAAAGATTGGTTTGGTCCATCTAATCTTTTGTCTCGTTTTACCCTATAGATCTATTAATTAACCGAGGTACAGTCGCCTGACGATATAATTAATTAGGATTAAAAAAGAAGCGCAATAGGATGAAATCTAATCACAAAACGGAAATCAAATTTAGATTCAAATATCAAAATTTCATAAATTCATGAACAATAGTTCCCATAGCCCTAGCTATGGACTTAGTTACTCATGCTAAAGAAAAGAACTAAAACAATCATAAACAAAACTATAATCAAAAGAAATAGCAAACTAGAGTATGAGATGTGTTCTTAGTATTTAAGTACAATCGATTAAAGCTCCAAGTCTCGCTAAACATATGCCAAGGATCCCGTGCAAGAGAGACGAGATGAGAAGTGTCAAAGACTAGGTGTCAAAAACGGTCCTTTTTTTACGATGCCTGATATTTCCTTTTAGAAGGGTTTGAAAACTCTAAAGACTCTTGATAATTAGGTTTTTCGTAGATGATCACGGCCGTGCAAGGCCTTAAGCACGATCGTGCATGGGCTCGAAGCACCCTCGTGCTTGTTGAAAGGGTCTGAGTGTGCTGATTGCTGCGAAGCTCTAATTTTCTATCAATTTGGGTCCAAAACACACCCAAACTATACTTGCGGCATCTTTATACCAAACTGCATAATTAATAAATAAATTAGTGTAAAATCCAAATAAAATAAAGGTCAAATATGAATATATGGGCTGTAAAAGAGGACCTAATTACATATTTATCAGCCAACAAGCCCTTGTGGACACCCATTACTGAGGATCTTGACAAGCTCATTCTTGAAGATTAAAAATTGAATTGATAAAGATATTGTGCTCACAATAGTAGGGAATGAAGACTTCCGACTGCCTTGACTGGAGGAATGACAGAAATTAGAGGGAGTATAGAATATGAGTGGCATGCATAAATTTCATAAGTTTATTTAAATTCTTGCGAGTGTATGATGTACTCTAATAGTGTTTTGATATAATACTGCTTTGTTGATGGAACAAAATTTCTCTTTAGTTTGGTTCTTACATGTTATTGTGAATGTTATGTGAATGATTCTTATTGTCTTAGACTCACCATTCTGCTTTGTTTTCCTTTCCTTCCTTGGCCTCTTTTCTTGTTTGCTTGTATATATATATTTCAAATGTTCATCGATTAAGTAAAGATTTGGGTACTGGACAGTGAGAGGAAATGAGGATGTATGAGCTTCATACTGATTGACGAGGGTTAGAAGCCCTACTAGAACGACAGTCTTTTGGCCGAGATCTTCATTTCTTTACGAGAGATAGAACAACACCTCCCTTTCTCCTAACTTACTTCTCTACCAAACCCTTCAAACTAAACACCACCCTCCTAACTCTTATGAACCTAAATGGAAGAACATTGTTGTTGTTAAATCTTCTATCTGACCTATACCATGCCACCCTGTGAGACTTCCTCCTCCACCTTGTGGGACCCTCCATGCAGCGTTTGTCACCACCACTACCTCAACTCGCATCGCGCTCGCCTCCTCCTACTATTGAATGGATAGATAGTGATGACGATTTAGCTCCTCCTCCTTCACGTCAGGCAGGAAATGAGTCTCTCTCTTTTGATGGAATGGAGTTTGATCCTAGTAAAGATTCCCTTCCGTTGAAATATTTATGTAATTTCATTTTGAGTCATAGATTGTAAATTGCTCATAGGATAGTTTCCTTTTATTTATTTTGGAATACTTATGATAGGGGGATATTTTTTGGGTTTGGTTTAGATACTGGTGTTTCTAAACTTTTGATTCACATATATAAATCTATGTATGCATGTTATGTTCATATTTGCGCATGGCTGCACCTACCTATGCATTTGGTCCCCTTTTGTGAGTAAATATAGATAAGACCCTTAAAAGAGGTATCAGATTTTCATTTTAGTACATATAAGAGATCTAAACTCAGACTTGATAGAATGGGAAAAATAAAATCATTATTTGTGGCAGGAAAAATACAAAAACACAATTTTATTCTTTAAATACTCATTGTCGGTCTTATAACATTTCTTACAAATTCTACTCAAGTCATAAACGTATAGAAATAGAATTTAGTTTTTCTGATGATAGGGGTACAGCTAACACAATACAGTTTTATTAATGGTTCAAAATAGAAACGCACACATACACATTTCAAGTCCAGCTTGAACATTCCAGCACATGACTTCCCTAAATCACCTACACGCAAACACTCAAAATTTTCATTCATGCAAGGTGGTGAAACAAAATTTTCATTATTTCCATTTTAAGGGAAGATGCTTTTAGAACTTTCTTTCCTATGCTCATTGTATAATTTGTGGGCTTTTGCCCCTTTTGTAAATAAATAAAAGAAGTGTATATGTACTGTTAGAGCTACAAAGGATCCAGAAAACAATAGAGCTACGAGGTCAGGAAAATGATTTCAAAATATTGATTAAATTAAAAAATATTTTTCAGGAAAACTCATAACCTTATTTATATCTTATTTCTATAAATGTCTCCCAATACCATTTTAATGAAGTTATCATTCACCATTGTTTTAAATTCGACCAAGTTACAAATATTACTACCGAAATTTCTAGCATAGAAACCAGAAATAGTTCAATATTAGTGGGACTTAATTACACTTGTAGTATTAAAATTTTAACCTATATGTAATTTTAATTTATTTAGTTTAAATCATATACATCAAGTTTTTTATTTTTTTCATTTATATAAATTAAATTTCACTCTAAAATTTTATCTAATAATTAATAATAAGATAACAAATAATAACCACCAATTTGTATAAATTCATGCACTTTGTGCATTTTTTATTGACTAATGTCACACCTTTTAATACATTTATGTTAATTATTGAATGAAATATTGATCTAAATGACTTAAAATTTTGAAAGATTAAGACGACAAAATTTAATTAAAACTAAAAAAAAAACAAATTAAAATCACATTTAACTTGGCTTAAATAATTTCAGTTTCTATTTTTTCACATTGTTTTAAGTACCTATTTTTTTCAATTTTAGGCATTGTGTTTTGTTTTTAGTCCCTACTCTTTCCACTCTATTTTGTCTGTTTTTAGTTTCTTATTTGTTTTATAGTATACAATATATAGAAACTAAATAAAAACACAAAATAAAGACTAAATACAATAGAAATGAACTAAAAACAAAAGGAAGAAAAATAGAAATTACAAATAATAGACAACTAAAAGCAAAAAAAAAAAAAAAAAAAAAAAGAAAAGAAATAATGACTGAAGTTTAGAGAGAAACTAGAATATGGAGACCAAAAAAAAAAAAAACTATCAATGAAATAGCTTACAAAATAGCATCTCAAAAGTCGGTATAAAATCTAAGCTGAAGGCAACCTTAACCAAGGAACGACTTAGAATGAATCATATGTATATACCAGTCCAGATCATTCGTTCATACGCAATATGGCAACGAATCGCGCAGTTCAGTATGGAAATGGAAATAATAATAAAATGAGATTCGCAAAAAGTAAAAAATCATTTTATTGGGAAAGAGAAAACAGACGTTTTTGTGGTCTATATGTATGGAAGAAGTAATGATTTGCAACTTTACACTGCCATCAAACTGATATTATTTTCATTTAAAACACTTTTACAAATTTGTCTTGGGTTTGGCACCTCCCGTTACACGCCTTGTCACTGACCGCATGGTTACAAACTCTTCTGCAGCCGATGGGTGTATTCCCACCTAGATGTAAGAGAGAGAAAGGAAAGGGTCACAAAGACAGAAAATGAGAGAACATCTTGCAATGATGTAAAGAAATCATCAAAATATTGAGGTTTCATTTTGACCTAATATTTTAAATTTTTAAACTTCAATGAATGAGAAAACTTATTGTAATATAAAGGGACGACCAAGCAGCTTAGTTTTCCTCGAGTATTAGCTTCTAATATGTTGTCATATCAATAGAAGTTTCTAGTACTCAATCATAGTTAAACCTTTTTAATGATGTATAGGTATATCATTAAATGACGGTGTAAAAATTATACACTAAGATTCGAAAATCAAATAAAAAATAATTAAAGCGAAGGAAAGTATAGATACAAGAATTAATGGCACGGTAGTTCTATCCTAACCATCTACAAAATTGTGGAACGATGCTTGCTTAACTTTGTAAAATGACCCCTAGTAAATTATAAAATATGTAGCTTAAATAACTAATTAATCCCCAAAAAAGTCACGCTTCTTTATTATATTCTCGATAAAAATTTAATTCATTTTTAGTCTTCACATTTAACAGAAAAACATGATATTAATTAAATTTAAACCATTAAAAAACTTATAGCTCTATGATGCTTAAAAAAATGGATTTATAGTTTTGCACAGGATCCTTCAATTATCAAACAATAACAACTATTTCTTCATCAAGAAATTACGATTTCACAATGACGACGACTTGTTATAATGCATTTTTTACCAGTTAAATTATTGGGATAATCAACAATATTCTTGTTCACTCAAATTGAAATTGTTTTGGTGTGAGCAAAAATAAGTTGCTGTCTACAACAGCATTTGGAGCCACAATATTGCAGTTAGGAGGTCTCCACAACCGCATTGCAAATGCAATTGCAGTAAAATTCTGCAATTGTTCGCAATTATAGTAATCACAATGCAACCACCACAAAGGTTATTTAAATTGAAACGATTGTTAAAATTCCACAAGACCCATGCCCACCTCCTATCCTCCCTTGCTCAGTGCAAATTAAAGAAAACATTGCATAACGGAGAAAAAAATTGGCTCTCCTGTTATCTCTAATATTCTTTGAGACCGACTCAGTAGTCTAGAACCCTTTTTATCTCTGCATATTGTAGCTGCCGGTCATGATTATAAGCTGTAAATCTTGTGGTGTTCAGTCAACGATTGTTTGTTTCTCTTTCCAATTTGTACTTTTAATTGTTGAATATCATAATTCACAAGTTTCTTTATCTCATGTGTCCTCTTCTGTTAAAAATCTTTTTACTTCATCTCAGTAATTCACAATCATATGTTTCGAAACACTATTTGTATCATATACCTTCCTACACTACATTTTCCAACACTACTTAAATGTAGACAACATTCTTGAGCAAATATCAGAAATGTTAAGCTAATTCTAGATGCCATTATATCATTGCCCTCAGGAGGCAGAAGAGAAGTACACAATAAAGAAAGCTGTGAACTTACCGTGCTGTCAAACTGTGCCTTGGTAGCTCCACACTTCAAAGCAACAGCAATACCCTGTTGATCAACAATATTAATATAATTAATAGAGGAAAAGAAGCAAAACCAATGAACAATATAACCCATGGACCATGTTGAGATGCCATGTTGACTACATATATGGTTAAAGTAGAGTTTATAAAGGTCAAGACAATCCTCAACTTATGAACTAGTTTTTGTGATCGAGTTAGGCCAACCCCAAATTTAAGAGAACAGAAGCACATGACACTAATATGAGATGCATACAGAAATATGTATCCATATCATCAATATTACAACTATCTATATAGTTTCTGTTAATTTGAGGATAGGGATAGAGCAATCAATTCCAGAATTCTGAAAGTCCCTTTTCATTAATTAAGGAAAAGAAATTTTGAGAGAAAAAAGAGGAAACAAGGATCATATATCTTCCATTCTTCTCGAACAGAAAAGCCAAGATACAACAAGGAGCGTATAAAAATTAATAATACAAAGCTTCTCAGATTTGTGATTCAGAATTTGAATCGAAAAGCTCAGTTTGCAATTTATCTGAGACTGGAATGATTAGCATGATTCAACATGTGGTTTAAGGTAAAAAACAAGTCTTCATGTGATTTTTATAGATTGCTTTGGAAATTGTTTCAAACAAAGGATAATAATCATATGATTTTTGCAATTCTAACTACCATGAATCTAATAATATACCTTGAAAAAGGGTCTTTGGTAGCAGAATAGTGAGTGATAAATCACATAGCACGGTACCAAATCATAGGTATTTAAGTAGAGAATGAGGAAAGGAGAACACAAACTTTGAATAATAAAATATAAAATGGATAATGTTGTCTAATGATGTGTTACAAAATACAATGCAATAACCCCAATTAATACTATTACTAGGACTTCTAAACCAAATTCATTAAGGAAAAAAATCATGGAAGATTGATGCCACTCCCAAGAGATCATCTGAGATATTCTAAAGATATAATAATAAAATATTTTCTTGATCTTGCAACAAGAACAGTGTACGAAAACAAAAGTACAAAGGCTTCTAAACAAAAGACAATATAGTGACAAAAATACACTATATTGGCATTTCATAGCTGGATGACGGTGAAACCGTTAGGATACCTGTATAATTTCAGGTGCATCAGGTCCACACATAGAAGCTCCAAGAACCTTATCTGTCTCAGCATCAACAACAATCTTCATAACAGTTTTTTCTTGTCGCCTATTTGAAAAAAATCAGCAACTGACAATAATATAGAAAAGAAACACACTGCAAACATAACAAACACTGGTTCCAACTAAGAATTGCAGAGCTTATAGTAATAACAAAGACTAACATAAATCCAAGTTAACCATAACATTTTGATTCTTAACTCCCAAAATAGATTTGTAATGGAGTACAGCGACGACAACCAAGCATTATTCCATTTGAGGTTGGCTACATGAATCACACGATGCTATTGAACTTAGTCAAAAACCATATTCCCAAAAATATTATTTATTAATTAACTAGTCCTAGCACAATATCATTTTGAGTAACCCATGTAAAATGTTTCAACGAGTATGTTGGCTACCAAAGGCCCAACACTACCCTCCTTTGGCTCCTCCTTTTTACCTAAGCATGAGACTGGCTTATGAGACCAAAGGTGGAGGTAGATTTGTGATGGAGTAAATATACAAATTCAAAGGTAAGTGGATACACCAGACCAGCACATAATGTAACTAGAGTAGATGCCAAAGGGTTTTAAAATATATGTATCAAACAACATTTTCAATAGAAATTATTGTTCTCTGGTTCAATTTATCATGAATTTTGCAAGTCATTGGTTTGCAACAAAGGTTAAGGGTTGAAAATTCCAAATCACTACACTTACCCAGAGATAGTATTTTTCATTGGATTAAAAGTCGATGTGAAAACCAACAGATCACCATTGGTTTGCTCTATTGCCTCCTCCTCACTGAGACCAACTACAGAAAGTGGCGGAATGCTGAAGAAACACAGAAAAGAATGTGCAATATATTATTCTAACAAAACAATGAAAGATAAAATTGAGAAGAGGAAAGGGGATACACCATATGTTATGTTCAAAATAGCTAATTGCTGTCAAGTTTTATAACACAAAATTCAACTATACCTGAACACTGCACAGGGGACATCCCTATAGTCTGGCTTGCTTGGTTGCCCACCAAATACTGTTTTCTGCATATATTTTAAATAAAGTAAAATGTTAAACAACATCATTTAGACCATTCAACTGCTGAATCTTCCCTACCACATTGAAATGATAAACAGGTTTACTTATCCACTCAATATCTGAACACTTACAGCAAAGCATGATGCTTCCATCAAGGCAACTGGAGTAAGATTCATTCGGTTTGTTACATCACCCACAGCCCATATGCTAGGTATGTTGGTCCGTGAATACTCATCCACCTAAACACAAGGATGCAGAACATTTAGAACTGAGTGCCATAGTCATTACCTAGCTCTTATACAATTGTCCAATTCAATATCCAATCATTGATAAAAGCATTTCAGATGACATAACCTAAACTAAGATCAATTTATTACTTCAGACATTGATAAAAATGTTGCCAAAATCACACTCCAACTTGTTGGAGCATGTGATTCAACACTTTTCTCTTTCCTAGTGAGTCACATCTCACTTGCCTGCCTGGACTGCTACCATGGTTGACTTATTGTGGATCATCACTCCAACATATTGACTCCAAAAACATGCCACAAGTGCTGCTTGAACCAGTTGGGTCACGTGATCCTTCCTGGAAAAAGTATATATATTTGTAGAGATGGGTTCCCTAATGCTGTGTAACCAACTTTCTCCCAAACACTTGGCACACTCTCCCTGACAGTCAACCCCCTCCCCATGTTCTTCCTCTCTCCCTAACTCTGTACCACTCTCTCTCTAGTTTGCTGTTATTGTTAACCAGTTGAGCATTCTAAGCTTGTGTAACTTATGTGTAGTATAAGACCTTGAGAATATTCAATTTTAGGTTTGACTAAATGCTTATGCGAGTGTTACAAATTAAACCCAACAGAGAACAGTTAAAAGTAAATAATGAAGAGATATGAGGAAAAACTGAGTGTATATTATTGAATGGATTGAAATATCAGTAGGGGAATACAACCGCTGCTGCCCAGAGCGTGACTCCTATAGAGAGCTATTGCTCTCTATCCATATCTAACTATAAAAATATTCTTCGATACACTCTCCTTACCGCCTCTGCCCCTGTAAGGATCGTCATAACTAACTTTCCCTATTACCTTCTCTCTCTGCCAGCTCATTACCCATTATTTCCTTTCTCCTCTTATACACCCTCCAAATGGTGGGCCTCTTATACGGTTGCTGGGCCATAATGCCTTCCTGACTATTTTGGGCCGTAACAGTGGATGTTGCCTAAATCCTCTTTGGAATCCATATCATAAAAACAAAGCATACAATTAGGCGTGGCACACCTTATTATGATGAAGCTTTAGTTCTAACGGGAAAGGGACTTGGCCTTCATCCATTAATTCATTTTTTTTAAGTTCCCTCCCATGAAGACTCGTCCTCACCTCCTCCAATTTGAGACTATCCTTTCCAACATCCTCATTTGGGGATGCTCTATAATCCTGGCCTAAGTAGAAGCTTCTCGGCAAAGGCAATTAACACAACCTATTATTTGGTAAACAAGTCTCCCAACTATTGCTTTAGACAATGAAACCCTTTTGAGGAATGGTATAATATATGCTAATTATTCTATTTAGAAAGTTTTTAGATATCTTGCTTATTATCATGAGAATGAGGATAAGTTCGAACCCAGAGCTAAAATGGGGTTGTTTTCGAGCTTTGTTCATGAGGTGACAATATAGAATTTGGTCCCAACTGAAAAGAAAATAGTTTAGTAAGGATGTTTCTTGATGAAATTTCTATGCTTCACCCAGTATTGGAGTTTCCTGGTGTTTCAGGTAAACATAAGGAGAATACTGATGAACAAGTGGAGATAAGCGTGATTCAAAGAAAGAATCAAATGCTGCTGGTTTGCTTAAGGATTCTAACATTGCACCTCAAAAATATGACTTTGAGGACATGGTAGCATATGCTTTGCATGTAGCAAAGGAGGTGGAGTTACTTGAACCAACTAGCTATAGGGAGGATTCTTAGTTGATTGCTGCCATGGGTGAAGAAGAGATGGAGTCTCTTCAGAAGAATCAAACTTGGAAATTGGTCAAACTACCAAAGGGAAAGAGGGTAGTAGGATGCATATGGATTTTCAAGAAAAAGGTAGTATCTAATAAGAGTGCTTCATTAAACAAACTTTTTTCCAAAAGGTAGTATTTTCCTTCACCTTTTCAAAGGCATGTAAACATACAAGGGCTTTGGAGGATTAAATATATAAATTCCATTATACTTTATAAATTCACCAGAGCTTTCTAATATAACTCAGCACACTAGTCAACATGAAAACCAAACTACGGCATTTGCACGTTGATATTCCAGTAAAAAACAGTCATACATCATATCTAATATCACTATTTAGTATTATAGAATCACAATTGATCCACATATCATTCAAATCCTGAAAATGAGAAACAACTCATTTTATTAGAATTCATGGAAACAAATGATTAAAAGAGAGAGCTGAGAACCTTTATTGCTCCAGTGTTGTCAAGTTCAACACCTACAGCATCTAAATTTAACCTCTTAGAATTAGGAGCCCTACCTGCAGCAACAAAAGAACACTTCAGAAGATACAATTTTTTAAAAAAACGCAAGCAAGGTTCCACGAGATAAAAGATGCAGGAAGCATTCTGCTGCCACCCAAAAACTAAAAAATAAAAAAAACTTCATACATTATTCATTGCTTCTTTGTAACTTTTGAGGCTTAAATAAGTTTTTAATCCCTCAAAATAAATTAAATTTTTATTTTGGCCTTTATAAATTTTATTTTTGTTTTAGTCCTTGACTCCTTGCATTTTCAAAATTTGTTGGTTTTGGTCGTCCCTCTTACTAATGTAGCTTCACATAAAAGCAACACATGGCATAAAATTGACATGTGGCAACATCTGAATTAACCAAATCATCATTTAACAGTGATAGTAGGAGACAAGAACAAATTATTTTTTAAAATATAAAGACTATATAGAAGCATCAGTGAAGAGAGTAGATGACATAAGTTTTAGGATGGTGAAAAGGAGTATGGAGACCCATAAAAACTTTAGAGGAAATTATTAAAAGAAAGTTAGCAATAAATAATATCTCTCAGAGAATTTAGTTTTTGCCGACCTCACTATTAGTGTGTAAAGATTCATTTATCATGAACTGATCAAGCTATCATGGATTAACAAATTCGATGGATAATCCATACAAAAAGACACCACTTCATACTGTTACAGAGTGTTTCATTATTTGAAGCCACAATAAAAATACAAGCTGAGCCTGAAGGAATTTAGGGTTGTAAATTCTATATTTTAGCCATAAGCATTTTAAAGATTAACCATTTTAGAAGTTTATGTTATAGGTGTCTTACCAGTGGCAAATAGTACAACATCAGCAATGAGCTCCTCACCATGATCTGTAATAACTTTAATGCCATCCTCTGTTTTGATCAACTAAAATAATGATATTTATTACCATTAGCTAAGAGTCCAACTAAAAGAAATGAAAAAGAAGTTTTACAGTTTAATGAATGATCACAGTGAGTTGCAAACCCATAAAGGAAATACCTGTGTCAAATTGGTCCTTGGATGCAAATTAATTCCCCTTCCTTCAAGATTTCTTGCAACTACAGCTCTCATTTCATCATCAAAACCTCTGCAACAGAATTTTAGTCAGCAGGAAGTAATGTAGGCTACAGAGAGCAGAAAAAGACATCAACAAGAACTAAGGAATAATGCAAATAATACATGGTATAGCAAAGGTTCTATTAATTCCCCCCGTGCCCTCATGATTTCTGGCAACTATAACTACACATATGATACCAAATAAACTAGCACTTTCAACATTAGAAGAATGCTACTGAAATAAATCCTAACCATGAAGTGGACTGGAGTTGATTTGGATCTTACAGATATTTTGCAAAAAATTAATAATGCAGAAATTAGACATGTTTCATGAGTTACTTGAATGAAAGCATTTATATACACCAAAGAATAAATACGTTTTAAAATTTACAAGAACAATAATGAAGCTTTACACTATTTCCTATGAGACTAATCTTTCCAACAGTATCCAACTCCAATAATACCCAATGACATACTAACTACTACAAATATTCCAACAGAGATCATAAATCTCATCAAATCAGAGTGACACGTCCCTATAAATTTTAGATATAGACCATGATGACCATTGATTTCAAAATTCAAATACTTATTGAAGAGATGAATTTGAATTGCACTGTTTCCTATAGATTGTGATGACTATTAATGTTAAAGTGTTGAATTTCTATTGCCAAAAACCATATTAAAGAAATGCCTGATAAATATCCTATTACTTAAGGTTTATTTTAAAAGAGCTAGGGTGAAGGCCATTAGGCTAAAGTCCCACTGAACCAAAATGGTTTAGAAAGGGGGTTAGTCACAAGGGGCTCGCTCCATTGTTGCACACATGGCAGCAAAGAGGAGGGAATGAGACCAGTATTCTCTATTCTGTTACGGGAGAGGGAAAAATGTAATGATGAGGGCATTTGAGCGGGTGGATACACTATAAATTGGAGAAAATACCCATTTTAGTCCGTGAAACTGCAAGTGTCAATCACTTTGGTTCCTAACTTCACAAAAATCTCACTTTAGTCCTTAATTTTTTAAATTTCACTCATTCCAGTCCTTTTCTACTTCATTTTTCATTATTGTCTAGTTTTAATGGACTAAAATGAATATCATTTTATAAATTCAAGCATTAAAATGAGATTTTTGTAAAGTTTAGGACTAAAATGATTTACACTTACAGTTTGATGAATTAAAATGGGTAGTAGTAGTGTTTCGGGAGGAGAGAAGTCCATTGAAGAGCCTGTCTTTGTATATCAAAACTATAAAACATCTACATGATTATGCATATTCTCTCAAACACCCACGGGAATTAAATACAGAATTGTGCAACCTAAAGTGCCACCTTCCAATTTTTACAACCATGTACTTCATTGCATATGTTCATGAATTTTCTATTTAGCTTGGGTAGGAAAGAGGGGTACTCTGGAAATATTTCATGTATCCAAGATTCTTCCTGGGAATCATGTCTCTAAATGAATTACAAGAATATAACATTTCCAGGGCAGGAATTTTTTAAACATATTTAGGAATATTTTGACAAAATGAAATACTTCTAGTGAAAATCTCAAAACATGTGATTACCAGAAATAAAAAATTATTCCACAAACCAATCCCAACTATGGAATAGGAAAGGTTGCTCTCTCAAAAGTGTGTACACTATGAAACTTACCATTTAGGCACATAACACTACTAATTCGACAAATGAAAAACTCTGCTAATATAAAAGCTCCCTAGTTCTATTATGTAAGAATTCAGTTTGAAATTAACTCAAGGTTTAAGCATTGCCATCTACCACATAGGATGATAAAATTAGTATTGTCTAACCCCTCTTCATATATCAATAGCAGGCTATAGCAGTGCTATAGCGGAATAGTGGAGCATAGCGGCCCTGCTATACAATTTGAAATGAATAGCGGAGCAGTTTTAAATAGTGGTCATAGCGCCACTATAGCGGCACTAGAGTGAAACTTTTCAAAGAAAATTCACTTTTTTCCTAAAAAAAGCAGTGTTTTGGGCAATTTTTTACTTTTATTGTTATTTACTTGTATGTTTTGCTGAAGAGCTGTGGCTTTTTATTTTTTATTATGAATATGTCATGGATTTTGGCATTTATATATATTGTGTAAATTATTTAATCCGTATATAAATTATTTAATTAGCAATCATACCGCTAAGCGCTATCCCACTATAGCATTTTTAGCGTTGGCCACTACATGCCGCAATCTGAAATAAATAACTATGCCCCTCTTCATGCTTAAGTGTCCCTTAATGCCTATGTAACCAATATTAAGTAACAATGGCACTTTTGTGTCCAATGAGTTCCAAACAATGTTCAGGTTTAGGAAAAAAGGTTTCTACAACTGTTAAATACATGTCTAAATTGATTTGCTAATGTTGAAACTTCAAAGCAAGAAAGGCAAAAAGAAGTCATAGCCAGAAGATCCATTTATGAACTCAGCACTTAAACATGAAAGATGTATGTCAAAGCCATACCTCAGTGGAAGTTCCTTTCTGAAAACTAGATGGACAGTGGAACCCATCCCTCGCCATATAGATGCAAACTCAACTGCAATATAGCTGAAAACAAAATATAAAGTAATCACCATGAGATAATAAGTAGTCACACCAGTAACACATAAGAAAACAAAGACACACCCTCCTCCAAGAATCACAGCACGTTTAGGAAACTCCTCTAAACTTAGTGCCTCATCAGATGTTATACCCAACTCCTGCACAATGAGACAACAGCAACAAGATTCATATCACATACATTCAAAAATTTTATATGGATAAATTTTAATTAGGAAAAAGAATGTGAATAACATATCAAAAGCATTTCTCAAGACTGAGTGCAGGACAGTTTTAACAGTTGAAAATCCAGAGTCTAAATTTCAACATTCCATGCAAATAAATTGTTCCCATGGTCAAGCATTCAAAAGAAAATACAAAGGTATATTCGGCGTTTAATGATGACTTCCTGAGTTATCGTAGAAAATGATTCAATTATTGCTAAGTTATGTCACCAAAATAAGCAGTTTTAACTCTAGTCAGTAATGTGATGATAACAGAAGAACCAGTAACAAAGGAAGTGATTTAATAAACAAAAGACATAATCACAAACAGAATTCAAGTATTGAATGCTGCATGAAATGAATGAGTGAATGTATCACTTTTCAAATTTCTCATTTTGATCACTCACTGGACTCAATATTAATGCTAAAATTATTTGTTTGAAAATTTACACTTTTTCTATAAATTTTTTGGTCAAACTTTGTTTTCTTTCATTCTATAAAAATTGCAAAATTGCAATAAGATTTAAAACAAGCAAATTGACCTGTCCTGGAATATTTGGACGTTGGGCCCTGCTGCCAGTTGCAATCAATATGTGCTTCGCTGAATAGGATAGTTTAGTGCCATCCAATTGTGTCACCTCAACTTCATTTGGACCAACTATCTTTCCCTCGCCTTCAAATAATTTAACCCCAGCATTGGATAACAACCGCTTGTAAATTCCATTTAATCTGTTTATTTCATCTGTCTACAGTTTGACAAAACCCAGATTATTTGAAGAACTGACAAATAAACTGGATTATTAATACTAATAAACTGCTTTCAGCTTCAGTAAAAGTAGACAATCAGGAGCGCAGACATCTAGAGTTTATAAACAAAGCAAGATCTAGAAAACCAAAGGCAATTCAATTCCAAACTACATCTCCAAGGCCTAAAAGTTCTTAAAAGTGATACTAATTTGATTTTGATAGCAGAAATAACAATGCTTTACATATTAAACACAAAAAGAAAATTTTGAAATACCTTCTTTTGCAAGAGCTTCTTCCAATTGAAGTCAATTTTCTCACTCAATTCCCACCCATAATTCCTGGCATCCTTCAAAAGCAATCATATTTATTACAGATGATGATCTCAGGAAAACTAATAATATTATTATTATTATATAATAATAATAATTAACTAGAAAGAACAAAAATATACAGAAAAACCGATACATTATATTACGAACTACAATATTGAATTGCATTTGCATAACATGTTTGACAAGAAGTTGAACCAATTTGATGGAGCCCATAAGGGAATTGGGCCCAAGGAGACTCTAGTCCATGAAGTGGGAACTAATCCTAAGGCTTGGAAAGTTTATGTCCGCAAGAAGAAGAAGGATGTGGCCTGAATAGTGGGAAGGTGGTTGCCTAAAAGTGGGAAGGTGGTTAGTGGAGAGAGAGTAATTCTCTGTTATTTGGAATGATGAGAGTACGTGGGGCTGAGGGTTCATTTTCTCTTTTGGTTAGATAATTTCTATTAGGATAGGAGATTCCTTATCCTTCTATAGGAGCTAGGCTCTGGACAAAGGACGTTTCTCTCACTGTAATTTTTCTTTATCGCAAATAATACAAATACAAAGTGTAGTATGTTTCCTTCTTTAATTCTCTCTATTCTCCATATCGTCACTCTGGTATGTATCACAATTCTACTGTACATCAGTAACTACATCATATCAGATCAGATAAAATATAAATCTAATAGGTCCTCAAGGCTGAAACGTGGCACATGTCCAGACATTTTAATATAACAAGGATTCATTGAAATGAGCTTTAAAAACAAAAACATTTCTACATTTCTTAGTTTTTTTAACAGTTTTGTTAACCTCAACTCTAAAGGTTAAGTTTAAGCATCCAAATGTAGTAAGCTTTTATCAAAAATGAAAAAAAAAATTATAAAAACAAAAATACAGAAGTATAATAAATACTTCCACTTCCAATAAAAACATACTACATTTAAATGTTTCAATTCAACCCTAAGGGCTGATGAGGTTGACAAAACTATTTTTTGAACTATTGTTCCTAGCTTTCTAAGGCACTAAATTATTTTTCTTTCATGTCTGCTTATTTGAAAAATTTATCCAATTATCATTAAATTTTTAAATATTTTTAATTTAAAAACACATTTTTCTAAGTTTAAACAATCGGGTCTTAAATTAATCTCTTTTAGGGATGTGAACAAAAATAATTATATCTATCTATCTATCTCTTTATATTGCATTACATAATAGCTCGGTAAGCAGAAAACAATAAAAAATGTGATGACTGATGATTTTTTTTTTATAGGAAAAAAGCAAAATATTAAAGAGAGCATAAGTAAATTTGAATAAATGAAAACAAAACAAAGGAAACTACAATGCAGCAAGGTTGCCCTGTCCATTTGCATATCAGAGATGGTTGCTCTCTAATGTTTCCTTCGGCAGAAACAGAACACCAAAGACAAGCTATACACAAATTTGTGTGCAACAAGACACCCTCAAAGATGCATCCATTCCATTTCAGCCAGACACATCAAATCAAATAATATAACAAAGCAGGAAAGGTACAACAATCACAATATATATGCAGTAACTAATCCATATTTTTAACTAAGCAGTTGATTTAGGATCATATCCTTACCTCAAGGTCACCTCCAAAAGATGCTCCATAGACCAAAATCTTTTTAGGAACACAACCACGAATAACACACCTTTGAAATATGGAAAAAAATATATAAGCATTTTCATGAACTATTTGGTAGTTGAAGTGTTGTCATCAAACATTGAGAAGTGAAAGAAAAGGATGAAGTACAAAACAAGAACTATATTATATCATTCTTATAAAGTAGAAGTCAGTCTATCACACAATTATCATGGAAGTTCACCAAAATTAAATTAAAACATTTAGCATAAAAACAGCAGACAGCACGAGAAAGAAATTTATGTGCACCATGTTTGCATCAGCAATGGATCATTACTATATTATCACTACATTATGTTCATAGAAATGCAAATAAATTAGCATACCACCACACTGAAATAAAACAAAAGAGAAAAAAGACTTGGAATTATTGATCTAGATCATATATATCTCGGAGTTGTAGCATAAAGAGATAGTGATAGTAAGTTTCCCAAGAATATGTGCATGAATATTTAACGTACTACCCAAAACAACATCTGACTACGTGGAATGAGCTACATGAATCAATCAATACCATTGTGCTCCGTTAAAATAAAAAATAAAAAATTTCAATAAAACCATTCAAAGCAAGATTTTTGTAATTGTTTCTCAAAATTCTTTTAGGGAAGACTTTGATACAAAAAACAAATGCGATTCACAGCACTATGATAGAACTCTCAAGTATATCCCAAGAAATAGAGGATTTTACTAATTAAAATGCAAATTACAGAACCATTATTCCAGTAGAGATAAACCCTAACCAGCCCAAAGCCTATGACTCCTTCAGAGTAATGGTCTATGCATTCTCTGCCAAGCTAAACAACTTTACATCAAACTATTTCAATGCTGCCTCCCTGTATCCCAAATCTCTCCTCGTATATCCCTCCATATGCTACACACACTCCCACAATTACAACCAACTGACACATTTTATTTAATTGGGCCTAGGCCCTTTTTCCTGGTTCCTATCACAGTATGCAGTCAGTTGGAGAAAGTGATATAATATCAAGTGTGTGTGTGTGTAGTTGTAGTGCATATGGCATAAATAACTTGCTTCTATATTTTTTATTTTCCAATTTCAGGGATTTTCATAAGCAATAAAAATTACATTATAAATTTATAATGTGCTTGCTCATTTTTAATTTCTAAAGCTCACAAGTTAAACTGTTACATCTTACCATCATCCCTCAGCCAAATTAAAAATCCAATCTAACTGTCATAATAAGAACTGAATAAAATATTGAAAATAGTTTCTTTCCATAAAAATTGTGTTGGCATGAATTGTTTCTTGTTAGGTGAAAGTACATGAAAGGTGTTAGGGATGGTTTTAGTATCTAACAATCAAGATAGTTCCCCAAAATTGATTTCAACAGTGTGGACTGGAGACAATTCAAAATAAAATAGAACTACAACTGTAAGATGGACTGGCTTCAGCTAGAGATGAATAAGTGTACAGTTACATGGATGAATATAGCTGTAATAAGGAAGAAAGTTCCCCTAGATAGATAAAATTGTAAAAGAGGATCTAAATATGATATTCTTTTTTTTTCTTTACTAATGTATGCAGCTGATTCCGAATTTTAAGCTTTATATAGTATTAAATGCTAGTATAATCTTCACAATCAAGCTGAAAGGCCGAACATCTAAGCACACTTGGAATTAATTTAGCATAGATGGGGAAAAATTTATTAAAATATAAAACAAGAAAAAACTCTCAAAAATAATAATGAATAGAACCAGTAGCTATAAAACAGTGATGTGAATGTATGATATAGGCAAAAGACAATCCAAAAAACAGAAAACAATAAAAATAAAAACAAAATTTGGGACCTGATCACATACAGAAATTCCTTTGAAAATGCATAATACATATTACATAAAGGTTTGACAGAAAGTCACACCAAAATAGAATTTTAATTTATTAGAAAAACAACTAGTGGCAACCAATTACAGTAACAAACTTGCAAGTAACTGTTGACATAGGCAAAGCTTGATATACTTGCTTTAGAGCTATTGTCACAAAAAAAAAAAAAAAAAAAAAAAAAACTTTGACAACCCAGTCATTATCTGAATATCAATCACAAAAACTTGGTAAAGTAGTATAAAGCATATCAAGAAAGAAAAGTATGTAACCCATATACAAGTGGAGAGTGGGATCTAAACTTCTTCCATCATTCGAAAGAGACTAAATTAATACCTCGGTCCTCTAATTATTTCGATTTAATCTCCGAACTCTATTTTTAGTTTGGATTTGATCCTCTAATTTATTTTTTGTTTGGTTTTGTCCTTTATGTTCTATTTCAGTTTAGCCCTCTATCTTTTTTTTGTTTCATTTTTAGTTTGGTTTTCTAACTTTATTTGAGGATCAAATAAAAAAAAAAAAAAAGTTAGAGGACTAACATAAAATAAAAAAGTTAGAGAACTCAAATACTAATTATGCCTGTGAAAGAAACAAAACGATAGAAAATTAAATAGAAGAAAGTTATCTATGCAATGGGAAGAGGTGTCAAGTTTATTACTTACGTTCCACCGACTCCTCCAACTGTTTCTGAGCTAATTGGATGAAATGGAAGCTCACAAATCCCCACCTTTAGACACAGGTTGCAGAATATTATCAGAACGCAACACATAAACCAGTAAAATACGTACGAGAATAACACTAGAGTACACAAGATTACCTTAAATATTGATAAAAGTTCAAGAGATTGTTCATTTTTGTATTTTGGCACTAAAAAAGCCACACTTGTGATTTTTTATCCTAGTGGTATGTGATTCTCAAAAAGGGTCTTGAAAAGCTTTTCAAACATTTACAATAATCCCACCACCCTCCAAAAAATCTAGAAAAAAGCTTCAATAGCAGAGATCTTCATCGACAAAACTGTTTTCACAGATTAATCATCATTAACACTATAATATTAGATGTTAACTGTTAAGCAAAAACAACAAGTTACACACCTTGGCTCCAAAATTCGCAGAAAACCTGGCGCCACGAACTCCACCACTTCCAGCCCCAATAATAAACAAGTCAAAGTCAAAATTCGTCCCTTCTTCTACACCTTTGCCCAACTCAGCTTCACCATCGATAAGCATCTTCCTAGCCATTGCTATCGAATAAATAGAACTAAATCTACATCAACAACAGCACCACTATTGTCAAAAAATCAAACACTGCGAGTAATGTTTGTCTGCCGAGAAAATATGGAAAAATTCAGCACGCATCCAACAAACCAAAAACTCGCCACACAAAAAAAATCAAGATTACTGCGTTTGACAGTTCAAGCACGCAGTAGAAAAAGACGACGTAAGAATTATAAAAGCATAAAAAAATTGTTTCAGTTTTCGGTGTATTCTGGATTTGTTTTCTTCGATTACTTTCCCGGGAAAAGAAAATGGAAAATCACCTGCGTGGTCGTAATAGGAGTAACTAGGTTTATGTATGAAGAAACTAAAAAGAACTTGACTACAGAGAGTATATATATGTTAGAGAGAGAGAGAGAGAAGGTGCATATGACATACGCGATGATGCAGCATCAATTTTAAGCCCCAGATGTCAGACAGAAGGAGAGGGGCGGCCGTTGATCAGTCCACGACCCAATTTTTTTTCTTTAATTTAATATATAACCTAAGCCTACAATGTGTTTCTCCAACATAACAGTGGCTGTGTAGCATTTTTTTTTTCAGGTATAATTATTTTTATCATGAAAATGGAATATATCCATTTTTATATCTACCAAAAAATTATTTTTGCTGTGAGAAAGATAAATTTAAATATTTAAAAATAATATTTTTATTAACAATATCATTCGTCATATTTTGTATATAAAATGTAATAAAGTGTTATTTTTTATAAATTTTTAGTACTTTAATATTTAAAATTAGATTTAGAAATAATATTACTAAAATTATTATTACTACTTCTATTATTATTATTTTAATTTTAATAAAAAATAATTATTTATAAAAAATATTTTTTAAGAATTTAATATTTAAATAAATATACTAAAAATGTATCACAATTTTAAAAAAAATTAATGTTATTAAAATTATATTAAAAAATATGAAAATAAAAATTTTAAAAATTACTTCACTGCATGGAGTTAATATTTTATTAAATAGAAATAATATTAATGTTTAAATAATTTTTTAATTATAAAATATATATATATATATATATATATATATTTCTAAAGTATAAATATAAATATAGAGGATAAAATTATTCTTTTGACTATTAAATACAATGATAAGATTGAAGAAAAAATTATTAATATATGTAATAAAATTTTTCATCTTATAAAAATATTTTTTTATAATTATTTATTTTAATAAATAAAATATTTATTTTTTTATAAAAATAAAATGATGTTCTTAATGGTAAATATAAATTTATATAATATTAAATAAATAATTTAATTGTAAGATTTTATTTAATATTTTTTAAAAATATTTTTTTAAAATATTAATATAAGAGTAATATATATGACTAAAGTGTGAATGTGTGAGTTTTATAAATTAGATATGAGATATTTAGCTCTTAGATATAAATAGTTCTTATTATGATAGTAGTATTGTGATTTTTATATTATGAGCTCTATGTTTTAATTTAATGAAATGTTATATGCAATATGATAATTATAAATTAGAGGTTTGACATAGAATAAATCTTCTAATAAAATATGAATGATTATGAATAAAGATGATTAAAGTCAGTATATCTTCACATGTACTTTTAAAGATTAAATTTTTATTTTCTTCAATATCAAACTTTAATATTCTCTTTTTTCCTTATCTCGAAGTATTTTTCTTGATAGGGTGTCAAAATGAGCCTAGCCCAACGAGCTGGCCTATAAAATTGATAAACCAGGTTGAATGCTATGAATCCACAAACTTGCCCCATTTTAGCTCACTAAAATGTGAGCCAATAACAAGTTGGCTGTCGGGCTCAAATTTTATTCTTTAAAAATAAAAAATAATTAAATATTAATAAAATATTAAATTTTAATAATGTAAAAATATTTTTTATTTATTATTTTTTTTGGTTAATTTTTGCTGGCTAGCCCATTAATCTAATGACTCACTAATTTTTTTATCTTTTATTTTGTTTTTGGCAGGCTAGCCCATTAGCTTGCAAACCTACTCTTAAACAGGTCAAGTTAGAAAATCTAGCTCATTTTTTAAACGTAGCGGGCTTGGACCAGATTTCATTGATGTGATAGAGTTCTTCTTGAGGTTGAATGGAACAACACTCCAAGCTCAGATTCGGAAGGGATTGAGGGTTCAAGAGAGTTTTCTTTGAGGAAAGAAAGTGAGGGCAGAGATAGAAAAGTTTTCTTAGCCTTTAATGCAAATTTCGAACACTGAATTTGCTTAAATACCCTTTTTGGTTCATGAATTATTGCTCAAGCGAGATGTACTCTCGCTTGAGTGAAACATATTCCCGCATGAATGAGAACACCAAATAGAAAATTTATACATGTTTTTGATAATCTCACCTAGACAAGATATGGTCCAAAGAGCTCCCACTTTCCCTTATAGCTTCTTGCCTGAGCAAGATATCTTCTGGCCTGGGTTAGAGGATAGTTAAGGCGATATATTCATTCTCGCCTAAGTGAGACTCATCTCGTCTAAGTAAGAATGCTCTGAAATGCTTGGTTCAAAATACTCAGTCTCGCTTGAGCGAGACCTTCTACAACTTCCAAAAATTTTAAAAAAATCTTCTTATTTAGAATATGCAATAATAATAAAATAATTATTTAATAATAAAAAATGAAATTGTTACAATTTGAGACTGCATTCATCTCCTATAATTGTAAGGGTATCTCCTAACTTACTATCTTTCATGTCGAATCTATCTAAAACATTATCGATATAGTTCTCTTGTGATAACCTTAGGAAACCATGAGAATAGTCTCTTAGCATCTTGATACCTAATACAAAAAAGGCTTAACCAAGATCTTTCATTTCAAAACTCTTTGTCAAAAATTTCTTAATTTCATGCAATAAGTCTATATTGTTGCTAGCAAGCATTATATCATCGACATATAAACTTATGCTAAACATAATCATTAAATATATTTTCCTCAAAACCATACAAGGTAATAACTTGATAAAACTTGTGATACTATTGACAAGAAGCTTGTTTGAGGCCACATATGAATTTCTTTAGTTTGCATACCATAGACTTTGAGTCACTTGACACAATTTTTTAGTTGCATCATATAAATCATTTCCATTAAAAACACACATTTTTCCTATGTTCTATCTCAATCGCATTCCATTACATAACAATATAAACAAATTCCAACACAAAAAGATAGGGTAGAGTTCCCCTTACCTCAGAATGATGACCCACTACGAAATCAATGGTAAAACTACCCCTATACGGATTTTCTTCCTAAATATATGGAAGACTCTGTGAGAAACAAAGGAGAACTAAGAGAGGGTGAAAATGAAAACCTAACTCATAAAACTTACCTTCAAATGTCCAAAACACGAACATAATCTTCAATATAGGGTGCAAACGGCCTTGGAGGTAATTTAATTGGTGAAATAGGATTAAGGATTGAGAGGATCGAAGAAGAGGTGAAAGAAGAGTGGAAAAAATGCATTTTCCAAATCCTGAACCCCTCAAATAGCTTAAGAGTCGAGATATTCTCACTACAGCAAGACATTTCTCGCTACAGTAAAAATATCAAATAAAACCGCACCTTATTTCTGCTTAGTCTCACTAGCCCAAAAAATTACCCCTCTCTGTTGCCTTCTCGCTACATCGAGAACACAACAGTGGCCCCTTCATCACCTGCACCCTTATAGTTACAGCAAGAATCCTCTCGCTACAATAAGAATGCCCCTGCAGTCCAACCTTAGCCTATATTTCCAACCAATCCAGCCTAACCACAAGTCAACATTCGCATTTAAATTACAACATACATATATACCTGTACTTATTCACACCATTAATCATAAATCAAAATGCACATTCAAATAATAATACACATGCTTATATTAATAATTAAAATATTATTACAAAATTTGGGGTGTTACATTATCACTTTAGGCGCATAAAGTGAAAACTCTGGAGTGTTTTTAGCAAGAATGGAGTGCAAGTATACACTTTAAGTGTTTAAGGTGAACACTTTAGAGGTGAAAATTTAAGAAGACATTGCACGTTAACACTTTGAGTGTTCAAAGTGAACACTCTGCAGAAAAAATACAAGGAAGGTTGCGCGTTAACACTTTAAGTGCTTAGAGTTATCATGGGCAAACTTAATTCCCCATAAAGGCATGCGCGTTAACACTTTAAACACTCAAAGTTAACACGTGCACCATAAACAACTAAGCTTTACCACTTTCAGCATTCAAAGTATTCACTTCAAAGAGTTCTGACTGAAGGAAGCTTGCACGTTAACACTTTAAATATTCAAAGTGTTAACGCGTAAGACAAAGTTTTGCAAAATCACTTCAAGTGTTTACCTTAAGCGTTCAAAGTGCTCACCTCAACCCAGGAAAGTTTCAGAAGACCTTCTACGTGTATACTTTAACCATTCAAAGTGTAAACGGGTTGGAAGGGGCGAGAAAATTATAAAAAGCTAGAAACTCAGATCTTTTAAAATCTTTTCTCATTTTTTTCATTTCTACACCTTATGAGAGTTAGAGAGAGAGATTAGGGGTGACTTCCAAGTTCTAAACCTTGAGGAATCAAGCTGAGAATTGAATTTATGAAGAAATTTTGCAACTCCTCTTCTACTTTTTCTTTCTCTCTTTTTTTTAGGAACATGTTCTGATTTCTTTTTATTAAGGATTGATGGATCCGATTTTGATATTGTAAATTGAATTGAACCTAGAGGATTTTCATCAATGAAAATTAAGTTAATTTCTCATATCTGAATTGAAAGTCAAGGTTATGGATATCTCAGGGATAAGAATTTGTGATTTTGTAATCTCTTGATTTCTCATGCCTAATGCAATATTTGATTGATTTACACCTAAGGACTTAGGGTAGTTACTTGAATATTAGGATCATTGAGTCAATGAATTGAACTTTGATTAATCTAGTGAAATTGATCATCAATCAATTAAAGAACTTATAGTTTAGATCTCATTTAGTTTTGCAATTGATAAAGAGGTGAAATTATTCATAACTTCATTCACACATAATTTCATTTCTAAATTTGTAGCTCTGTTTTACTGTAATTTTCTGATTTTTACACTTTATTGCTTTTGTTCTCAAATGATTCAAAGCATCTTCAATATTCGTTTGGCTCAACTAGTTATTGTTTTGTAAAGTGGTAATTGATAGAACTAATTCCTGAGGACGATACTTAGGACTCAAACTAAATTCTAAATTTTAGTACTTGCTACAACTACCTAACACACTTGCTAGTTAGTGTTCTCTCAGCTTTGTGACATGACACTCTTTCTTCATGTGTCTTGGCTTCTTATCTCATAGAAGTAGGTAGTTTCTCTACTGTTCCTTTTATTTTATTTTATTGCTGAGAAAACCTTTATGCAATATCTTTAGTTACTTTCCTTTTCTTATTTTGAGAGCTAGAAGCCAAATGAGTATTATATTTTCTCTCTCTTTGTCATATTTCTCTTCTCATACACAATAAGATATCAACTCATTTAAGGGCCATTTGTCCTTTTAACTGTTATAGCTCACCTTAAATTGTCCAAATTGTGTAAAAAAAGAAATTAAAATCAAATACACAGATAAGTCATTAAACAACTCTAACTTTAGTGCCTTTTGAAGCAACATTAGACATTTCTATGATGTATTCCCTTATGGTTCCTTTGCCTTTGTAACTTACAGAGACAAGTTTAGACAACAAACTATTTGCTTCAACTTTCTCATTCTTGACGAAATATACTTTCACTCTCAGAAATAGAACTTTGAAATGCTTCTAGAATGGATCGCTTCATGATCATTAAACACATTCGGTGAAAGCATTCTCATTTCTTTATTTTTGCTACATTAGCATTTTCTGGAGTAGATGTGGGTTTCTCACTTCGAAGTGTAAGATCTAAATATGTACAACCTAGAATTATTTATACAATTTCATTCCAAACCTTAACACTCATCTCATTCAACATTGGAATAATGTTTAATTGAGCAGAAACATTTATAGGATTAGTAATAGACACTTGAAGAGAGAAAAATAAATTAATTACATGACAATACAAATTAATACAATTCAAGCAAACAATTGATATAATAGATCCATTACAAGATGTCGAACACAAGCATTGACTCTTAGCCTTTGCACATAGAAATCAATTTGTAAGTGGTACTCTTAATACAATGATCAAATATTGACAATAAGTTCTTTCATATAATAGCCTTATAGAAATCAATTTGTAAGTGGTACTCTCAATGCAATGATCAAATATTGACAGTAAGTTCTTTCATATAATAGCCTTTCTTTGGACCAATTATTACTCACATGAAAATAAGCTTATAATTGTCACATATTTATCATCATAGACATGTTATTCTTTGGTCAAATTGCGTCCTGCTTTGGGCTGAGCACAATTTGCATAGATAATCTCTTACTAACATCCACGTAATTTTAATCAAATCAATTTATATAACAAAGATCACTTTGGCAACATATTGTGTCAACTACATTAATGAAAATTACGAGACAAATGCAAACAAAAAGGTCTATTATATGTCAAAATCACAATCATCAGAAGCAAAGCACAACCTTGCATCTAATAAGCATGACCTTGCTTCCATTAAGCACGACCTTGCATCCTTACAATCAAGCACAATCTTGCATACAGTAAAACATAGTCATGCATTGTCACTAACAATATAATTTTTATTAACCTAGTAGAGTTCTTATGGCTCTGATGCCACGTATTGGGCATTTCTATTAATCCTAATAGAGTTCCACACAAATCAAATACTATATTATGCTAGATAACTGAGAGAAGAAAAGGTTTTAGGAATACTTGGATCCATAAAGATCTACGAGATAGATGCCATGGATATAAACCTTTAGCACAATGATGAGCAAGAACCTTTGGTGCAATAGACTTCATCAACTAAATCAATATATTCCTCTATTGAGGCATGATGTTTTCTCTTTGGATGGGAAGAGAGCAAATTGTTCTTACTTAATGGGTTGGGGACCATGATCACACTTTCTATTTTAAATCTATTAGGGTTCTTATTATTATTGTTGGCAATCTATACTAGCAAGTGCACTAGGATTGCAGCAAGTGATGAGTAAATTTAAGATCCAAATATCGTCTCCACAGGGAATTTAGGTTTCAAGTACCACTTCACAGAATTATAACCATTTGAGCCATACGAATTTTGGAATGAGATTTGTAACATATAACAGCAGCAAACTGGAACAATTAAAAGTAAAATGAACTTGCAGAAAACAAGACAATGAACACACAGTTATGTGATAACAGAGGGAGAAACCATAGCTAGGGAATTGCTTCACCAAAACTCCAATGTTTAATCAATAAAGTTCTGAATTAACAAGCAATTGGAAAGAATGACAATCAGTTTCACTTTATACTATTCAGAGGTTAATTCCTTAACTCAGTGAACCTAACATTCAATTAAACCATTCTAATTCCTTAGATCTCAATGTTGCTTTAAGTGTAAGAAACCAAAAGATTGCAAGATCAAAGTTCCTTATTCCTAAGAAAACTAAAATCTCGGTGATTGGTTCAGATCTGAAGAACAAATTCAATTTCCATTGACAAAGGTTCTTCTGGATTTAGTTAATCAAATTTTCATTCAATTCACACGTGAAGTTCAGAATCAATCACTCAATCTATTCCAAAGCTTGAAATTCAGATCCAAATCAATTCAACATGTTCATTTCAGATCTACAATCCCTAACTATGAACGAATTACACAGCCATGGTAGCAGAAGAAGAAAAAGAAAGAGAAGAAGAAAAGAAGAAACTCAGAAACGCCATGGAAGCTTGCTCCACTCCAATTCCTCTTTGTGAAGCTCCAAGATCTGAATCCCCACACCTCTCTCTCACTTCCTCTAACCAGGAACTAACTAAAAAAACTGAAAAATGAACCGAATCCCTGTTTTCGCGCTTCAATCATGTATATATAGAAACCCCAGTTATGCGTGTTGTCACTTTTCTTCACAAGAGTAACCACGCAGAAGCTTTATGTAGTGCGCGTGTTCACTTTCAAGAGCAAGAGTAACCACGCGCAACTTGCAGAGTTGAAGGCTTCTCTGGAACATTCACTTTTATTCAGAATAGTGGCAACGCAGGAGGTCAAGGGCTGCGCGTGATCACTTTCGTGAGTAATAGTAACCACGCGCAAGCTGTCCTGATACAAGTGCCTCTGGAACGCTCACTTTCGCTGGCGAAAGTGACAACGCGCAGCTCCTCAGGAATAGAGTCTTCTCTGGAACGTTCACTTTCGCTGGCGAAAGTGATAACGCACACTGGCAACGCTCACTCTTGTAAATAAAAGTGATTACGCAAGGCTCTTCTTCTCCTTTAGGCTCTGGAATGATCACTTTCACTAACAATAGTGATCACGCCCAGACTGCAACCCATAATTCTTGTATTTTGGAGTCCAACATTGCCATTCTTCCTCTTCCTTCCCATTGATTCTCCATTTCCATGACTTTTGCTCAGCTTATTCCTTCAAAACAAGATAAATTCCTTAAGAACTAAGCATAAATTCTACAAATGCGAAAATAACTACAAATTAAAATAAAACTTTCAATCATTCTCTTTTTCTGAGTTTTTCTGCTCTCTTCATATATTTTCCTTATTAAATGAGTTAGAATTATGCTAAAATATCAGTAAAAATATGGATTCATCAATTATCTTTTAATGGGCCTAAATTCGGTTTTCACTTATTAAATCCATATTACCTTTTATTAGTATTCTAAAGGACTTACTAAAATTAGATAACTTAGACTAAGTCCATATAAATGTAAATAACTCATCTAAATGTTATAAATAATATGTAGTCCACCTTATATTATTAAAAGTATAAAATTTCTAACACTTAGTTGTTAAGAATTCATAAACTCAACAAAACTCAAATAAGTGAGAAAAAGAGGGGATAAACAATTTTTTTTTCAAAGCAAGTAAAGAAAAAGTCCATAAAAAAATAGTTATAGAATACTCAAAGTAAATAAATCAAACAAATCATTTAAGTTTAATTTAGAAGATTCCTTAGATGAATTATCCCTAATTATCAAATAATTGAGAACTCTAGTGAAGAAAAAAGTAAAAAAAATTCCCTCATAAAATATGCATGGATAATATTTTTAAAAATTAAATTTAAAAAGGCAAACTAAAAATGTACAAAAAGAATTATAAAAGATTGAGCTTTTATTTAAACAAATTTTCATTGAAAATTATTAATAAATTTTCTTAAAATGTTAGATTTATCAGTCAAACTATTGAATTATCTTTTATCATCTTGTATGTTTTCTGAAAATTTAGATAATTTGGACATTTGTAGATAAATTTTTAAATTGACAGTTGAATTTTTTTCAATTTATCTAAAATGCTTTGTTGTCTATGGACGTTTATATATTGGATAAACTCGATGAATCCAACCAACTTATTCATGTTTTCAAATAAAAATAATTTTAAAAACACTAAACCAATTACTTCACGTTAAGTATGAGCTTGTTAGCTCCTCCTTCTCCACCTCCTCCTTGTTCTTGCATCATAAATAATTTAATTATTATCATATACCTCAACTCGACTTGTGAATAATTGCCTTGATTCTAATAACATTTTCTTTTTACATGATGAAAAAAACTTGTATGATTTGAGATTATTCTTTTACTCTACATATAAGCCCTCTCTAACACTAATGTCTATTCTCAATAACTAATCATCTCTTGGCATAAATGAAATTGAGGAATTGAGGAAACATGATATTGATGATGGTCCATTTCAAGCCAACAATATATATATCACTTCAGCTACGTTCACCTTCCCTCCTTAGGTAAGATTAGGTAATAGAAGTTCAGCAGTTACATTTCCTCATTACGTGTTTTAATATATTGGATTCAAATTTTCCACCTACGACAATCTCTTGAGACACTTGATAAGTGCATCTGTGTGTTCAGGCTTCCCAACAGATACACGAACGTACCCTTTCAGCTCTTTATTGTTGTAATGACGAATCATCACACCCATTTGTGCTAAGTCCTCCTGTATACATAAAACCAATGTATCAAGTTGGCAACAAAGAACTAGGAAATCACAGACACAACTTTGGTTCACTGCTTTGATAGAAAGTTGAAATACAAGGTTCTATAGAATTTTTTACAAGCAACACATTCTGACACACTCTTTCATTCTCTATGCATGCGATGTGACAAAGTGTTATCATGACTCATGATCACATGAAAAATTGGGTCAAGCAAACCCTTTCCTCGAACTACACTCTCAATGTATGAAATGGAGAGCAAAAAGATAAAATGCCCAAGAATATTTTTAGTTTCTATGGCAGTGCTAGTGCTAACTGATAATCTGATGCACTGTATCCAAGCATATTTCTAAAACCAACTTTTCTATAGCCGCTTCTCACGACAGAATTAAACGAACACAAGTATGGTAATAACATAGCGCAAGTAAATAACTATTTTCCTCAACACGATGACCACTTTTTCTAATGTGCTTAATTATCATTAGGATACCAGCTACTCAAATGAAAATTTAGGGGGACAGGAAAGATGTCTGTCAACTCAAATACCAAACTGGAAGAGTGTCAAATTGGCAAAAAACAATAACTATCCCAAACATTAATAAGAAAATAAAGAGTAAAGAAATAAAGAAAAAGCTGATGTGAATAAGATATGGAAAGGAACCTTTAGCTTCTTTGCATCCACTCCAGAGGTAACCTCACAAAGAATGAAATTAGAATGGCTTGGAAATGGCCGGAGGAATGGAAATTCCTTCAAAAGGTCATAAAGCCTCCCTCTTTCTTTCAGCAGAGCATTTTTAACATTCTGTATGTTAAGACTGACATTAGATCTCGCTAGTGTTGAGAATAATGGCATGTGACGAATGTATAAAACATGTAATGGTACTTCAGTATTTTGTGTTTCCTATAATTATTCCCTGTACATGTATGTATGTCACAGTGCTAGACACAATTGTGTTATGAACTATTGATCTCTTTCATATAACAACTTTCAATAATCATAATGTATTAGTGGATAACCAATTAACATACATATGTTATATCATATATGTAAAAATACAAAAGTAAAACCTCTAGGTAGATAGGATTTTGCAATGCTGCACATGCAGAAACTTCAGCAGCAACAGATACATTATATGGTTGCTTCGCTCTCCAAAGATATTCAATTATACTCGAAGGAAAAGCTCCATATCCCACACGAAGTCCAGCTAAACCTGAGACAGTAGTCCATTTGAAAATTAAGAATTTAACGGTTCACATTAGGTCAAGGAACTCCAACCCAAGTTATAAGCAGCTAACCACATGATATGATGAATCAGTAATAGGATTTCATACATAATAATTCAACAAATATATGAAACAGCATGATCTAATCCACAAATTGAAATTTTTTTAAATAGATAATTCAATTTTGTAGAGAGAATCTTGTTATTATGTAACTTGTGTAAATAGCAAAAGAATGCAATTACGGATAGTATGATTAGGTAACTGATATCAACTGTATTTAACTAAATTACAAATAAGAGCCTCCGCTATATAGTCAACACACACAGATTCATTTACATGTTCTCTCGTTCTTTTTTATCTAAATAGGCCTAATGAGAGGCAAACATAATCCATGAATACCTTGCGAGTCCACTGCCCATTGGTGCAAATTATTCTAAAAACCGTGTTTCATCTCTTCTTTCCAGTCTCTCACTATTCTTGGTTGTATTCCTATTTTTGGACCCTATTTTCCTACTCTTTCCCAAGTTTTGTCACTATGCAAGTGCATTGTTCATTGCAGCACTGTTCATGGCATTCATTGCAGTACTATACATTGTGTCTCCTGGCAAGTCTTTGGCAGATCTGTCCATCCCATTCTGTCCTTGGTTCATTGGTTTCTAGACTTGTTTCTCTCTCCTGCAAGCTGATCCATGCCTAGTTCTAGCTTCAATGGCCGCCTTAAGGCCAAGCATACAATTTTTTTTCAACTATATCAATGCTCCATTGTCTTTTGACAAATTGGATGACTTCAACTATGATGATACCTTAAATTAGTTATATAAATAATAAGCTTGTTGCACATACTTTATATACTTTAGTTTGAGGGAGTGTTGAGAATCTTGTAATTAAATAACATAAGTAAATAGGGAAATATTGTGATTAACCTACATTCTGATCTAATCCCTAGTAAATAAAACTTACAACAGCATCTGAACTTATTAGTCATCAAACACAAGGTTTAGTTTATTATTATTATACATTCATAAATGCTAGTGTTCAGCTTAGAATTGAATTATTCAATCCCATTACACTAAACTTTGGGAGATGCTTGATCAAGTAGCTACTCCTTATCAATCTCACCATGTAGGTTCATTGACCCAATATTCTCAAATAGTATGATTCAAGATTTAAGTCTCGTGCTGTGTGCAAATTGATAAAATTAATTTTTTTAATAATAGTTCATAATAGAATTGTTATGAAAAAAAATTTAATCATAATTATTTTAAAATATCTTAAACTAATATATTGTTAATTTAATTAAATTGTATTAATAATGTAAATATCTTTTACTATTAATACAATTTATTAGTTTTTGACCGAGTTCAATGGCGTTGTGTGCTCCATGTAACAAATCTCACCTAGTAAGATAAGATTTGGTTATTGTTGTTGTTATTGTTTTATTAATATGTAAATATTTTTATATTGTCATTTAATCACATATTACTATATCAGAAAAAATTATTAATTTTTGTACTTATTTTAAAAGTCGTATCTATCTTGTATTTTAATTGGTTGATAGTATAAAAAATTCATATTGATAATACATTAAAAAACTCACAAATTATACATTAATTATAAATGAAATGAAATAGATTTAAAGCGATTAACGGACTATCTTCTCTCTTGCATAAAAAAATAAAATTAAATTATTGAATAAAAAAAAAGCATTAAGAGATAGATATTTTGTTCATAAATAAATTAATTATAATATAATTTAATTTACTTTTTTCACACAAAATATAAATTTTATCATAAATTATAATATTTTAAATACATATCTTATAATATTATTGTATTGTATTTTGATTACCGGCACATGTATGTATATATAGAATAGTTGAAGAGAGAGAAGTATGAGAATGAGGATAAAATTGTGATCAAAATTTTGAATTAATTTTATAATTTGAAAGTTTTATTTAAATCAGCAATTGAATCAAAATGGGGTTACATGCCAATCATTTTTCAGTTCACTAGTAGTCCCTCACCATCCCTAGTAATCCTAGTAAATAAAACCTTCACTCAAGCATTCAATTTAAGTCAAGATTAATCTAAACTAAATAGATTGAGAAGGGATTATATAGTGCATACCATAAAATAAAATTCAATACAATAATCTCAAATGCTCAACTAAAATGCCTGTATATGGCTGAAATAGAGATTTTTGAAAAAAATAATTTCACTAGAGTTTGGTCAAATATTATAAGGAAATTCTCACAAAAAGGAAACAAAAAACAAATACTATTATGACAAGGGAACAAGACAAGCTCTCAGTTAATCTTCAAGGTTTACTAGAGTAACAGGGAAAAAGAAAAGTATAAGCATACCAGCTCTTTTGCTAAATGTTCGAAGAACAATCAAATTCTCGTGTTTCTTCACCCAGCTCATCCTTGATTCAATTGCTGAAAACTCAATGTATGCTTCATCCAGCACCACCAGTATGGGAAGCTCAAGTATCTTTAAGAGAACTTCATCATCAATTACGCTGCCATAAAATCATTTGATCAAAAGTTAACAGAAGGGAAACTCAAATTTCTACCAAATTTATGATATAACAACAGCCACCAGTCATATTAATCCTGACATGTTAATACAATATACAGGAATACTGCCTTCATTGCAGTACAATTTCAGAGAGGAAACTAACTTTGCATTCTATAATACTAGGGAACCATTAGCTTCATGCACAAGTCACATAAATCTGTAACAATATTCTAACTGCACAAAAGCACAATTAAAATTGGAAATGGAAGAGTTCACAAGGAACTCCCGTTTTAAAGGGAAAGATATGAGGAACATATTAGTGGAAAGAAAACACTAGTACTAAATTCAGGCCCCTAATGTTCTAACTATTCACTCCAGAGTAAGAAAGGACACTTGACAGTTACCTCCCATCTGGATTATTTGGAGATGTCAAAAATATGCATTTAGGCTTCTCTTGTTTAACAACCTCTGCAATTTGTTCCACATTCAAGCTGAAGTCTGGCCTCCTTGGAACTACAGTTTACATAATGCAGATAGTTATGCACATCTGACAAGGCATAGTAAGAAAATCCCAAAACACAGTAAGAAACCCAAAGACTGCAGAGATGACAAAAAGAACCATAAAAAATTAAAAGGATGAACCAGTCAAAAAACCCATGATCATTTTAGTAGACAAGTCTAACAAAACAACAACGTATCTATAATCATGAGATATGAGCCACAATACACAGTGGTAAAAGTTATTTCGTTTAGAGCCTTTTGTTTTCCATTTGACAAGTATAAAAGGGATTCACATCATCATGATAACAATTTTCATCTGATCTGAAAAGTCAGGAGAGCTAAAGTCTATAATGACAATCACAAGAAACGACTTTACTATCAAGGTTAGATCAGTTTAACAATGCCTGTTTCTCATCTGACAAATATAAAAAAGATCAAAATATTTTAAAAACAATAAATTTAAAAGCTATCTTTAGCTAACGTTATTCTCACCTTTGATGACAAGTGCTCCATTAACTGCAGCATCAAATTCATACATTGTGAAGGTTGGAGGGCAGTCCACAATCTTGTCTCCAGGATCAAGCACACAACTGCAGAATATAAAGAATGGGTGATTGTCATAGCTATGATGCAAAACTAACATAAAAAGAATGAGCCTTATCTAAAACAGAAAAGGTGTTGATTCTAACCGCATGATCAAATCAATAAGCTCATCTGCACCACATCCAGCAAGAATATATTCAGCTTCAAGGCCTGAATCTTGGGCAAGAGCTGCACGCAATCTGCGGCTCTCTGGATCAGGATAGACATATGGGAATTGTATTGATCCTAGGGCTTCCATGACCTGTAATACCAACGATTGTCAACTCATGAGTAGTAAAAGGTCTAAACACTCAGTATGATCTTGGCACACACTTGAACATAGCTTTATAAGATTTGAAAAATTAAAAACTGAAAGATAATACTACAATCTCCACATCAATGTTTCACAATATATTACCAGATAATATTTTTTTGTTTTCACTCAAGAGGATGTAAAAATATGAACAGCAATAAAAAGAATCAGAACTTGCCTCTGGAGGGGGACCATAAGGATTTTCATTCGCATCCAACTTGACAATATCCTCAGGCTTACGTCCAAGACGAGCTGATAAAACCTGCAGCAGAAAGCCTCTTCTTTTGTAACTAAAATTGCATTCCAGTGGCACAATTTCCCCCCCACAACAATAACCACAGAAAGTTCAGGGGCCAGGCTCTACGGAAAATGTTATAAAAGTTAATGTCTAATGCCAAAGTCCCTGCCTCATGATGATATGCAGAGAGACAAAACTAAGTTTAAAAGCTTGTAATATGTTTGCAGTGTGCATGCAAGTGACCAACCAATCACACAGAAAATAAACACAATTTTAAAAAGAATAAGAATAAACCAAGATCCAACAAAGCCAAGAGGTTAACTGAAGAAACAAATATCAGTTTTCAACTTTAAAGTAACAATTGCAGAAGCATCCTTTAAAGAGGCAACAGTAGATGTGGAACACAAGACAAAATTCATAACACTAATACTTCAGGAAAAGTAAGCATAGTTGGAACAGTCCCAAGAACCGAACAAAATCAATAAGAGTTGACTTTGATGACACAAACCTCAAAAGGCAAAATGGGCTGATAAGGTGACAACTTCCTTAGATGGTCTCTGATGAAGGAGTCACCTGTGACATGCAGAGGACCATTGTTGACTTGCTCTACAGGAATTGTAGAAGCCATTGCCACACACCCCGTCTGATTCCCCTCAAATGAACAAAAGGATCTTTGTGTCAACCCCAATTGCTGCCTCAGATTGAAGTTGGACTTAACCAAACACAAACCAGCAGAATTGTAAAAATCAATGACACCCATTAAGAAGACCTGCATAAAATTAAAATTTAGAGAGAAAATTAAAATGAATGTATTCAAAGTGACCCAATTAGAATAGCATTTCAGACAAAGAAGAAACAACAGAACGTGAATGTCCCAGAACAAAGGGAAGAAGAATAGCGAGGTACGAGGTTAAAGGAATGCGAGGTTGTGTGTACCCTGCACTGAAAGGAAATGGGAAAGGTTGTTGGAGCCGCAACAATTTGGAATCAAAACTGAAATTTTATTTAAAAATAAAATAAAATCATGAAGCCATAACCCTACAGATAAACAGTGCAGAAAGAAAGACAAATAAAAATAATATATAATACACACAAATAAAATAGAGAGAAAGCGAGGGAAAGGAAAAAAAAAAAAAAAGAAGCTTTTTATTTAATATTTGTCCAGGTAAACAATGGACTACATACCGTTTAAGGTGAATTGGTGGAATAACGAGTAAGCTGCCAAAAACCAAAAATAAAAAATAAAAAAAATTAATAAATTAATGGTAAGTTCATTTTAATAAAAATATTACAAAAATTAATAAAAAATTATTTAAAAAATATTTTTATATTAATAAAAATTAATATTAAATAATTATTTTTTAATTTTTAAAAATTAAAAATAAACTTGTAAGTCAATCTACCTTGACTTGTCATTAGTTAGCATTTTGGTGAAAAAATACGGTAAACTTGGGAATTAAAAGTATTCGGTTCGAATTACTATGTTTAATAGGTTAAGTAAGTTAATTTATTGGGTCAAGTCTAATTTAAAACTATTAAACTTTTTTTTTATTAAATGATGAGCTAAAATAATGAAAATTTAATGTATCACTATCAAGTTATTTTATTATTTAAAAAATATTTATATACCAGTCTTTAAATATATTTTAAATATTTACAAATAAGTATATTAACATAATTGTCCTATATTACCAAGAAGCATAAACTCCCTTTTATTTCCAATCCACAAGTTTAATAATGTCACACCAAACTCAAAGTCCTCAAGCTTTGAAAGAATCACTTCCTTTTTTTACTATACCTCAAAATGTGTCAAGCTTTACCTCCACATCCACACTCCCAACACTAAATAGGTCTTGTCTAATAGACATATGTTTGACAAAATTCTTCAAATAAAATGATAATGAAGAAGATGAAAACAATAATAGTGAGGGCAATTGGACTCTTAAGGTTGGTTTTAAGGTTTGTGACAACCTTATTCTTCTTTATTTAGAGTAAATAATAGTTTGCAATAAAATTGAAAATGAATTGAGATTTTTTCTTGTTATTTATAGCCTTATGATTGAATACTATTATTCATTTTATGAAAACTCGTAGATATTAAAGTTTCAAAGTAAATATTTTTAAAATTATAAATTTATAAATAGAGTAAAATTAAAATTTTAATCTTAAAAATTTATTTAATCCATAATATATATATATATATATATATATATATATATATATAAGTTTGGAAATATTTGACAATGCCTTTCCTTTCAGTAGAGTACATTTTCTATCTAAATGAATGTAAGTTACAATTAAAATAGCAAACTATTAATAGTACAAATATACTCTAAATTACCTTTTACAATAAAATATCAAAGTATTATAATTATAAAAAATAGACATAAAAATTACATAACTCTATCAATTTAAACTAAAAGCTTATTAAAATATTACAATTTTAAATAATTTAAATTCTACAGAGTAGTCTTTCTTCCCAATATCATTGGGCTATGATACTTAGAATGGACTAATCTTCCTTTTATCATCTTCAATTTTGTCTCCTGAAATAATTAGTAAGAGTGAATATTTTTCACTCTACTAAATCTCTTATTTGACAAAATAATTTACATGAAATTGAAAATATTATCTAACATATTTCAATATATATATATATATATATGTGTGTGTGTGTGTGTGTGTGTATGTGTGTGTATATTGGTTAATAATAACACACATAACATACAACGATTGTCGTGGCAGAGTACATATACCAAGTCAATTACATTTATAAAATTTATAACATACATTTCTACACTGATCTATGTGTCATAATACATGTATTATATCACACAATCAATATATCACAATACATGTATCTTAATCACACTAGTTGATGTATCACAACACATATATCATAACAACACCAATCAATATGTTATAATTTATATATTATAATCACACAATTTCTATGCTACTTCACATTCATCATACTTTCATAATCATTGCCTTTAGGATCACTTGAAGACTTCATAGCATAGATAGTTGTTAGTTAGCCGCTGCACACGAATACAACGTGTGCTAACCCAACCACTTTTAGCAAAAGTGTGGTTATGAGTTTAGGTCAGAAAATGAGTGTAAGGTCTGTGGTATCTTTTCACTCTATTTTCATTAATTATGCAATTTATAAAAAAACATCCACCACTCTCATTTCTCTCAGATTTCCAGAACTGTCTCTGTCTTCCACACTCTCAGTGTATTTTTGTGACTATCTATACATATTTTCAACATTTCTCATATAATTCTCTTTTATTTTCATATACTTTTCACATATTAACATGTCATAATAAGTGAGTTATAATAATATAAATCAATGCGTTATAATACATGTATTATAAGTACACCATTCGATGTATCACAATACTTGTATCATAATCACATCTATCAATTTGTTGTGACTTATGTATTATAATCACACATCTCACAATTTCACAATCATGTCGTATTATTCACTTGTTCTTCATTCAAGAACGGTCAAACACTTTTATTAATAACATAAATCTACTAATTTCAACATACATCAGTCATCAAACAAGCATTCATATTTATTGTACTATATCAATCTAACATAGAAAATCATCAAATAATTTTACACCACACAAATTAATACAATGTGTCGAAAGTCGAACACCTTTGGACTTATCCCAGGCATACAATTTAATATACGCACTTTCTCGATATTACTAAAATTGTCTATCCTAAAGTTTAGTATCTTCTAATACATATATCATGCAGAATAATAATTCAATATTATTTGCACATACCTAAATAATAGTAAAATCTTAAAACTCCTCAAAAACTTAGTTACTCATAATTTTTACTATTTATATAATTTCTGAAATAAGTTATCGATTTCTCATGTCCAAATTCCATTCTTAATGCTATAATCTTGAGAATCATTAGGGTTCTATTACTCAAAATAAGAGTACTGGAGTTAGGATTCAAAATGGGATTCTCTCTCTAAAATCCCTTTTTAACACTATAATTTCAAGAAAAGCTTATAACTTTTCTATTTCGAAACAAGTAGTTTGAGTTTTCTAAGTTAAATTACATAAATAAAACTTAGAGTTCGAGATCAACTCTCTTTATTTAAAAATAAGTCTCTGAGACTACGTTTTTTGTGAGATTTAGAGGAAACGTAATGTTATAATCAAGGATACCACCAAGGATAACGATTTTTCTTGGGCTCGGAAGGAATAAGTGTTCAAACTCAAATCTGGAAGAAATTCAGAGTTTGGGAGAGTTTTCTTTGGGAAGGGAAGGTGAGAGAACAAAGAGAAACGAGAGAGAAGGTATTTGGCTTCAAAAATGAAGTTTCTAGGACAAAAGTTCTTTAAATACCCCTCAAACTCGTGATTTTCTCGCTATAGTAAAAAAATCATACTATTTTTCCTTTATTGTCTGTCATTCTAGCTACAGCGAGAATCCTAGCTACAGTAAGAATGTTGTTGGGTCATCTTTAACCACTTTTCACTATAGCAAGACTCCTTCGCTACAGCAAGAGAGCTTTAGAGGGTCTAGTCCAGAATGCTCTTTCTCTCTATAGCGAGACATTTCTTGCTACAACAAGAAATCTTACACCAAAATTTCTATTTTCCAAAAGCAAGTCAAATAAATTAAGGGTGTTACAAGGTTTGTGCTAGAGTTTCTGCCAAAATGCAATCAAAGATATTTGGTGGTCAATGCCACGTCAATTTCATTGTCAATGGTGTTTGGGCCCTCAAATTCTCCTCGGACGCCACCTACTGTAAATTATGTTACCCTTTTCATTTAAAAGAAAATGAGTCGAATGTTAATTTTGTTCCTACTTTTTAGATGAAACACAGTAATTGATAATTTCAATGACTTGTTATTTTTATAAGTAATTTCTACAGTGCCTTGTAAATCAAAAGACTATTCTATTTTTTTAACACATGAAACGATTATTACTATTAATTTTATATGAATATATTGTTGGATATTTTATGTTGGACTAACATAAATCAATTTTTGTTATAATATTAATTTAATTTCAGATTAATTTGATGTCAAAATATTGAACTATGTTGTTTAATTCATATTATAAATAATTATTGTTATTGGACTTATTTATAATAACTTTATAGTTATTTTTGGATATGATTTTATAGTTATTGTTATTGGGTTGAGCCATAGAAGGTAGGCTTGACCCATTTTGTTATTAACCAAAGAGGCCCCTGCTCCTAACCACTTCAGAGTAACTGTTGCCCCATTAAGACAGTGTACGTAAAATCTAAAAGGGTGATAGGAGAAGTACGCAATACATAGAGACTTGAGAACTATGATTTCTTTTAGCAAATTTTACCAAAGGAGTTTGATCGGTAAATAATCAGGTAATATAAAAAGAAAATAAAAATTCAACAATTTTATTTAACAATTTTAGACTATATAGAATAGTTTTATATGAATTATAAAAGGTATAGAAAGATCTAAGAATAGAGAATAAATAAAATTGTAAAATTTGACTAAAATACCCCTAGAAACGTCTAGAATGGAGGCCATTTTAGACAAGCAAATGAAAGGGATAAATTCTAAAATTTTAATGGTGGATAGCCTATATGTAGAGGTTTTGGATGCACAAGTATGGGGATTAAAGAGAAAGTATAGAAATTACCCAAAATCACCTAAAAAGATTTCCAAAAATCAAGTGTAAATGAAGGAAAGTAGGCTAGGAATAGTAGTAACGAGTTATGTGACCCATTAGAGCCCATGTGAGACTAATCATGATTAAGGGATAAGGTTAATTATGATTTAATCCCAGCTGGATGAGTATATTCCACAAGAGCCAATGAAGTCAAGCCAAGTCAACAAAATAATCATTAAGGAGATAAGGCTAATGATGAGTAATTTGAGTGAATGATTGAATTAAATCCCATTCAATGGGTCTAATTGAACCATGATCATGACAATTAGATTTGAACTAAATAGGTTTCAAAAGTAATTGAAATGGTTGGAATGGAACTAGGACAGTTAAAACCCAACTAGAAGTACAAAAACTATCATGAAAAGGTAATTTAGACTTTTGTAAATATGCACATGTGTAGGCTTGTGAAATAAGCCAAAAAGATACCAAAATTGAATCTCAACACTCATGAGAGAAGTGTGCAGCTGTGTGATGTCTTGGGGGAAGGCCAACATGAATCCAAAATTTCTATTTAAAGACATGCATGCAAAAAGGAAGAACTTTCACTCATTTTTCATGCAAGCCTAAGTAATTCTCCATTCTTCTTAATCTTAATTCTCTCTTAACACATCCAAGTCCATCCCAAACACTTCACTTGAATCTCATAAGGTTAGATAATCCAATATCCCACCATTAAAGTCTTGAATCAAGCCTTTAAACTCCACCAAAAACACCAAGATACCCCACAAATCCATAAAGTTTCCAATTTTTCTTCTTAGAGATCATTGTTAAGTGAGTAAGGAGGAGACCAAGGGAGAAGGAAACTCATTTCCAAGAGGAGAAAGGAAGCAAAAAGGGAAGAGGAGAAGGAACACCTAAAGATCAAGGCAAGATCAACCCAAAAACACCAAGTAAGAGGGAAGGTGATAAGTCTGTAATTAGGCCTTATTTTACAGCCCATATATTCATATTTGACCTTTATTTTATTTGGATTTTACACTAATTTATATATTAATTGTGCAGTTTGGTATAAAGAGGTCGCAAGTAGATATTGGGCCCAAATTGATGAAAGATTAGAGTTTCGCAGCAGTTAGCATGCCCAGACCCTTTCAACAAGCACGAGGGTGCTGCGAGCCCATGCACGATCATGTTCAAGGCCTTGCACGATCGTGCTCATTTGCGGGAAGCCCAATTATGAAGAGTTTTTAGGGTTTTCAAACCCTATTAAAGGGAAGACCTGAGGCACCATTGGGGACAACAGTTTTCACATCTAGTCTTTGGCTTTCAGATACACTTCTCATCTCGTCTCTCTTGCACGAGATCCTTGGCACATGCTTGGCGAGATTTGGAGCTTCAAGCGATCCTACTTGAAGACCGGGAACACATCTCATACTCTAGTTTGTTATTTCTTTGGATTATGGCTTTGTTTATGATTGTTTTAGTTCTTTTCTTTAGCATGAGTAACTAAGTCCATAGCAAGGGCTATGGAAACTATTGTTTATGAATTTATGAAATTTTGATGTTTGAATCTAAATTTGATTTCTGTTTTGTGATTATTTTATCCTATTGCGCTTCTTTCTTAATCCTAATTAATTATATTGTCAGGCGACCGTACCTCGGTTAATTAATAGATCTATAGGATAAAACGAGACAAAGGATTAGGTGGACCAAACCAATCTTTCTCTCTTAATCGTTATTAAATTAACAAGTCCGTAGACTTCTTAAGCTTTCTTAAATTAATGTCTTGCATGACCATTGGGGATGTTGATTTAGAGAAAAGAATATTAATATTGTATGACTATTGGGTATTAATAGTATTCGTATGAATGATTGGTAATCACAAGGAAATCAAATTTAGAGTTAAACAGAAGAATAACATAAAGGATTGAATGAGAAAACCCATATGTCGTAGGTTCCTCTCCGATAAGTTTAACCAAGACGTGCATTATATCCCTTGCTCTTAGTTTTATAATTGATTTAATAAATTCTTGTTTTAATTAATCTCGTATCTTTGAAGGTCAAGCAATTAAATTAGGAAATTCTTAGTAACTGTAAATCAATCCTTGTGGAACGATATTTTGGGAACTTAATTTAATAACCCTTTATTACTTCTCGATGGATACACTTGCCATCTGAACAGAAGGTAATTTTCATAATCAAAGGGAATACTTTGTTTAAATGATTTTGAGTCAAAGGGGAACCTTGATCCTTTTTGGTTGTGTTGAATATGAATGTGTTGATGAATCCATGATTAAAAGTTTGATTGAAACAAGTAAATGCATGAAAATCACTATGACCACAAAGTGTGTCATATTTGATGATGACTTTGCTTGTTATGTGGTTGGTTGCATGAAAATCTTGAATGTTTCATGTGAATCTATGATTTGGTGACTTATTTCTATGGTATCTAAGTTGGATTCATGATCTTCTTTTTGATTGAAATTATTTTGGAGTCAAAATGAATTTCTAAAGTATTTTTGAAGATGTATGAAAGAAACTTCTAAAAAGAAATGGATTAAAAATAGAAAGTGACCATGATGAAAACCCTTGAACTTTTGGACATATTTGGACCTATGGACTACATGGACAAATGATGAGAACAAACTTTGAAAAATAAATTTGAAAGATTGAACCTAAAAATGAAAAAATGTCATGGACTTGGACCAAAAATACCTTGAAAATGCAAGACACTTAACCACATGTGTGGTAGGGCCATGAAAATGATTTGGCCCATATTTGAATATAAGTTAATGACCTTGAACACATGGGAGACATACTAGACAATTTGAAACTTACCAAAATTGGATACAAGAACCTTTTTACAATTAATGTAAAATATAAAGATTAAAGTATAAATAATGTAAAATATGAGAAAATCTTTGAAAATATTTTTTTAGTATTTTATTCATGAATATAGTTAAATTTTGAGAATTTTCCCCCTGGTTTACTTTATTTGGATTTATATTTAATTAGTTATGGGTTTTCTAAATTTTTGTTGCATGAAATTGGTATTATGAGAGCAGTATAATTTGTTTTATTTTCAGCTTACTATATCTTTGTAGCGTTATTTTATTGATATTTTTGTATGAAAATAGACTTCTAATGGATCTAGGCTCACTGGTCTCACTTGATTTGGAATTGAAATAAAATAGCTATGAATTTTTGAATATTCTGTTATGTGTAAATGTTTTCCTAATAACAACATACTTTAAATCATTTTCGTCTTAGAATTCAAGTATGATTGTATTTTATTTATATTTTTGTATGAAATTAAAATTCATAAGGAAACTATGATTATAAAGTTTGATCAATTTGGAGTTAAAATAAATTACTTATGATTTTCTCAAGGTGTTGTATGACAGTAATATTTTGTGCATGTTACTGAGAAACCTATTTTCATTTTAAAATTTATAAGTGGTGTTATTTTATTAGTATTTTTGTATGAAAATAGACACTATAAGGGAAATATTCTCACTAGTTTGATAAATTTGACTTAAAATAAAATAGTTATAATTTTTTTATTTAACTGATTCTGAGATGTTATTGTGAGTGACAAATAATGTTTAGGACTTATTCTGGAATATGAAAGTTATAAATTTTTACTTATATTTTTCTGTGAAACTAGATAACTAAGGTGAAAGAATGTCATTGATTTCATGAGTTTTGGTGATGAATTGAATAGTTTATGATTTTTCTAATATGTTATTGTTAAATTATGCTATTCTATGACATGTACTGAGAAATTAAAGCATAAATTGATGTTTATGAATAGTTTGATTTTGAAAGTTTTTTTACATGAAATTAGACATGTTAAGGAGAATAACCTCACTCATTTAATATGTTTTGGATGAGAAATGAATTTATTATGAATTTTCTAATGTGTTGGCTGTTTAGTGAATTAATCTGAGAACAACAGAGATAAATTGAAGTTTAATGAATTCTCTGAAAGTGTTTGAATTTTGATTGTAATTTTATATTATAGTAGACATTTAAAGGAAGTAAACCTTGGTGATTTCATGATGTTTAGACTTGTTGATAAGTTTGTAATTAAACCCTTTTTTACAATCCATGTATTTATGTTTGGCCTTTATTTTATTTGGATTTTACATTGATTTCTATATTAATTATGCAGTTTAGTATAAAGAGGCCACAAGTGCATTTTGGGGTGCATTTTAGGCCCAAATTGATGAAAAATTAGGACTTCGTAGCAGTCAGCAAGCACGTGAGTGTTTCGAGTCCAATTAATGAAGAACTTTTAGGGTTTTCAAACTCTATTAAAGAGAGACTTCAAGCACCAAGTTAGACATCTTTTTTTTTCTTTTCGATACACCTTTCATCTTGTCTCTCTTGCACAGGATCATTAACATACCTTGATGGGACTTGGAGCTTTGAGTGACCGTACTTGAAGACCAAGAAATCATCTCTTTCTAGTTTGCTTTTCTCTATAACTCTGTTTACGATTATTTTAGTTCTTCTCTTTAGTGTGAGTAACTAAGTCTATAGCTAGGATTATAGAAACTATTGTTCATGAATTTATGAGATTTTGAAGTTTGAATCTATGTTTGGTTTCTATTTAGCTTTTATCCTATTACACATAATTATAATCCTAATTAATTATATCGTCAGGCGACCGTACCTCGATTAGTTAATAGATTTATAGAATAAAATGAGACAAAGGATCAAACCAATCTTTCTCTTTTAATTATTATTAAATTAACAAGTTCATAGGTGCTTTATACTTTCTTTAATTGATGTCTTACATGATTATTGAGGATATTAATTTAGAGAAAAGAATATTAGTATTGCATGATCATTGGGTATTAATAGTATTTGTATGAATGATTGATGATCATAAGGAAATCAAACTTAGAGTTAAACAGAAAAATAACATAAAGGATTGAATGAGAAAATCAATAGACCCTAAGTTCCTCCCTTATAAGTTCAATCAAGATGTGTGTTGTGTTATTTGCTTCATGAAATCTGGAAATTTCTTATTGTTAGTCATGTCCATGTGATTGATTGTTTTCTTAAAATAGAGATGTTATAATGTACTTGTTGGACAATTAATGGCTATGAAATTGCTGTGTTTATTTTTGTGATTGTGAAAAAGGTTGAATATGCCACAATTTAGGCGAGAAGCAAATAGTGTTGGTCTGACCACAGGAGATAGGAGAATGCCCAAGACTTACAAGGGGCCAAGTCTAGCCTATCCTGACAGATATTAGAGCATACTAAGATTAGTTTGAGTGCAGGCTACTAGTAGTGATCATAAAATGAAAATTATGCACTTATGTTCTGTCTCCGGTAAAAGGAAAAGATGTACTTATGACACTAGCTGGATTGCGACACAAAACTCTCAATCTTAACATGAAAATAAAATATTGGATAATTAATTAATTACTCTATTGACAACTCACAAACAAAAGACATTGAATGATTGTTTCTCGATACTTGAATGTTGTTTTGTTCATTTAAGCTTAAGTATTGTTTGATGCTTGAATGTTATTTTGTTCATTTAAATATGTGTATTGTTGAAGCTTGGTACTGATTGATGCTTGAATGTTGTTTCATTCATTTAAGCATAAATATTGTTGATGCTTGGTATTGTTGATGCCTGAATGATGTTTTATTCATTTAAACATGAGTATTGCCTATCATTAGATTGTTTATGAATGTTTGTACTCACCCTTATCTTTTTCTGTGATGTCTAGTATATATATATATATATATGGCTACAGAATGAGTGGAAGTGCACCAATCACCCCTACGCGCACCTTGACCTTTAGTACAGGAGCTGGGGAATGAAGTTCCAATGACTCTAATCAAACTATCATTTCCTATGGTTTTATTATATCAACTATGATTATTGTTAATAACCCTTATGTTAATCCTACTATTATACATAGAGAAGTTAGAGTGGAGGTACCTTATCCTCTCTACTATGCAGTTGCATATAAAGATGTCAAAACGGGCGGCCTAGCTGGGCCCGATATGGGTAACGGGCTCAAACGGGTCGAACTTAATTAGCCAAGGTAAAAATGGGCATATATTTTTATTGCCTAAGCCTTTATACGGGCTACGGGCTTTTATGGGCCGGCCTGACAACTCGAATAAATTTTTTTTTTCTTATTTTTGTAACATGCCATTTTTTTTACTGTTTTATAACAATAAATCATTGTTTTTATTGTTGTTTTTAGTGTTTGTAGCAGGCCATTTTAAGCTATTTTTGCAAGAACTTAATAAATCACTCTTTTTTTTGTCTAATTTTTATATTAGACCATTTATTTGATTTTTTTTAAAATGTAAAAAGCCACTATTTCTTTTTTTCTATTGCTTTTGTAACAGCCAATTTTTTATTTTATACACACAGTAAGTCCACAAAAATATAAATAAGTTCATAATTAAACAAATTTCTTACAACAAAAAGTTCATACACATAAAAAGTCCACAAAAATATAAAACAAGTTCACAAAGATTAAAAAAGTCCATCAAAGATTTAAATATCAAAATTTAAGAACATGAAACTTCTTGAGAAAGCTTAGAATCATCAAGAGTAATAATCTTCTTTCCATTAACATATATTTTAGGGTTTTAAAACTAAAATATATTCCCTTCCAAACTCCTTAAAACTCAGAATTTAATCATATATATATATATATATATATATATATGGGCTGCCCGAACCTGCATGAGCTAACCCAGTTAAAGCCCTATCGAGTATCGGGCTTATTTGGACCGGGCTAAAATAGCCTAAGGTAATTTTGGATCTTATTTTTTATAGCTTAAACTCGCCCATTTAATTAGTTTTTTTGGCCCAATCTATCGGGCCAGCCCATTTTGCCGGCTCTAGCTGCATACCTTGGCATTGATCTTGATCCTCCTCTGAATGGATTGGATGATTGAGGAAGGAGTCAAGAGGAGAGAAGAAGTCTATCTTATTTATGTATTTTGTTTTGTATGCTTCCCTAACTATTATGTTACCCTGTAATGTTTAATAGTTTAATAATTTGGGAACAATTTAGATGGTATGTAATATTATGTTATGCACTTTGAACCTTATGCCTTATGGCATAACTTTATCGATTTATATATATTAAGTATGTTGGTGTGTACTTTATTTGGGATAAAGTAGTTGAAAAATATTTTGTATCCCTTTCTCACCATGAGAAATGGGATGACATTGAGAAATACCTATTAAAAGTAGGGACGTCTCAGCTATCCTGAGAAATCAAAGGGGTACAGATTCTATTGTCTTAACCTCAATGTGAGAATGTTGAGTCTGGTAATGTTCGGTTCATTGAAAATGGTCAATTTAGTGGGAGTAATGAATCATGAAAGGTGAAAATTAAAGAGACACACATGAAAACTTCTATACCTTGTATCTGTTCTCAATTTGTTGTTCATCTTGTTGTATCATAGTTACATAACATACCAAGACAACAATATTCCAAACCACAAGAACAACATATAAATAATGAGCCAACTAATGATGTACAAGTCACAAATGAGCAAATGGTAGATGAACCATAAGAGATAACATTAAAGAGGTTTGCAAGACAGAAAATACACATTATTTTAGATTATTACATAGTTTACTCACTTGAATATGAATGCGACTTAAGTAATGATGAGAGGATCTAGTCTCATTTTAGCAAGCCATAGAATGTAACAATTCTGAAATAGTGATTGAATGTCATGAAAGAAGAGTTAAAATCAATAGATGATAACAAGGTGTGGGAACTAGTCAAATTGCTTGAAGGTTCAAAATAAGTCAATTGTAAATGAGTCTTTAAGACAAAATGAGACTCAAAAGGCAACATTGAAAGGTGTAAGGCTAGACTTGTTACTAAAAGTTACACTAAAAAGGATGACATTGACTATAAAGAGACATTCTTTCTAATTTCAAAGAATGACTCTTTAAAAATTGTTATGGCTTTTGTGACTCATTATGACCTAAAGCTTCACCAAATAGATGCAAAAACTGTCTTTCTAAATGGTGATGTTCATGGGCAAGTGTACCCATGAAAAAGTAATAAAGGGTTTTTGAAAAGGGTTCCCAAGTTATCGTCCCACAGAGATTATTTTCAAGTACCAAGAATAGCTTGATTCGATTGTTTAAACGTAACGAGATTGTAAAATACCAAAATCAGAGCTTAATGTTAACAATAAATTAAAAGAACAGTAATACAATGTATGAGAGAGATCAGATGAGATGAGCCTAGGACTTATGGGTTCACCTACTATACTTCTTTATGTTCTAATTAATTTAATCCTGATATTGATATTCAAATACTTGCCAACCACTCATAATTAGTTCTATTAACACACAATGATTATGTAATGTCAATATTCTTTTCCCTGAACAAACACCTTCAATGATCATGCAAGATAGTTGGTCGAGAAAGTATGAAGACCCTATGAGTTTGTTAATTTAATAACGATTGAAAGAAATGAATTAAGTGTGATTAACATAATCTCCTTGTCTCGTTTTATCCTATAGTTCTGTTAATTATATGTGGTACGATCACCTATAATGCAACTAATTATGGAATGTTAAGGGTGACCAAATTTTAACATACACAATATAATCCAATAGAATAAGAACCAAACATTAAAGGAAAACTAATACCAAACATTAAAGTAAAAATCATACAAAGTTTGCAGTAGGATCCATCATAACCCTAGCTGTGGGTTTAGTTACTCATAACAAAATAAACCACGAAGAACATGATAAATAAACTCATAACCACAAAGAAAAACTCAAACAAAAGAAACCAAGAAAGGTAAAAAATGAAGAAAGTTATCGTTCTCAGAAGGGCGTTCAATCACTTGCTTGGACCCCAAGGGGAAGCTCGTTGTCCTGCCAATGGTCTCTAATGACTCTCAAAGATGAGTTTGGATAGAACTAAGAAGGGGAAAAAGGTGTGTAGAGAAGTGGAAGTGTCTCTAGTGTGGAGCATAAGGTCTCTTTATATAGGCTGTGTCATGAGTTTCCAGTCAGTTGAACTCTATCTTTTCAAATCGGTTTTATCCACAATCAGAATCGCTTCAAATCTATGTTTAAATTTTAAATTCAAAATTCAAACTCAACTTCACATAACACTGTCAAGGACTAAAAGTATCTAATTTTTATCTAAAATATCTCCATAATACACTAATGATAACTTTCAGCTAAACTGTAACAATTAAAAATATAATTAGTGTAAATATATATGAAATAGGGTTTAAGTGTATAAATATAAGTCATAAAATATATCAAAATATGAACTTATTAAGTAACTTAGAAGAAAAAATTTATATGTACCAATCAAATGGTTTCTTAACCACAGAAAAAGAAAATTTAGTGTATAAGTTAAAAAAATCAATATATAAGTTGAAGCAAGCTTCCAGACAATAGTATCTTAAATTCTATAATACTATAATGTCATATAATTTCATAAGAAACACTGTTGACCAATGTATCTATATGAAGTGTTTGTTAAAGGTTACACACAAGTTTTATTAGAGAATATTGTCGAATATAATTTATTTTAAAAAATTGAAACACATGATATCTTTTTGTTCAGGTAAAAATTTTTTTAGTATATTTACATTCATAATTTTAAATTAATTTTACTTTACCATTTAAATAATAATACCTAAATTTGAATAACTCATAATTTTATGTAATGTTTATCATTTAAAAATATGAAGAACGACTAAAACAAAATGATAAAGGATAATTATGATATTAAACATAAATATTAAATTTATTTTAACATAAATTTAAAACTTTTCAAGAACTCATTTACATTTTAAAAACTTACGAAGTTACCTGTGTTGCATTATGTTATAGGTAAATAATCTTGATCAATGAATTATTTTATTACTTTATCAATAGTTAATATAATATGGAGCATGGAAGCACTTATTTTATCAAGTAGCATTGCAGAAGTAACTCAAGAATATGAATTATAATATATCTACCTAAATGCGTATAAGCGCCATTCTTATACCTAACTCATTAGTTGAGTTTTTATTACAAATGAAAAACAAAAAAAGTAACATCCAAAAACACAAAGATTGTGTTCCGTAATTAATTAATAACAAAACAATAAAAAAAATAATGTTTTGTTAAGAAATTATAGAAAAATAACGGACCATTTGTTTAAAAAATACTTTCTATTTTCACTGATACATTGTTTTTATTTTAATACTTGTATAGAAAACAGCGAAAACATTTTTATTAGCTTTGCTATTTTAATTATAAAATGTTAAAAATAAAATTTTTTATATTAAAAAATATTAACTTCAATTTTTATAGTAGTTAATTTAAGTATCTAAAAATAGTAAAATTTAATATATATATATATATATATATATATATTTTTTATAACTTCAATATAATAAACTTGTTTTTTAATATATTTTTTTTAATTTTTTTATGCTGAAACTTAGTTCTAAAAATTGAGACTAAAAATATCTTAAATTTATTAATTTTTATAAAACCAAACGCCCTTAAATATTTTTCAAAAAAGTTACTCAAAGCACACCGCAAGACGGGAAGCTCACGTGGCGAAGAAGACGTGATCATGGTGTCAAACCAAAAAGAGCCATTTGAACTATGTGCCAAGGTAAATGAGTTATTTGAATCTTAACTTTAAGATTTGAAAGAGAGTGGCTTTTCAGGCTCTAACTTGCTGCAAGCTTTAGAAGCGTTTACCTTTACAATTAAAGAATTTAGTGCTTTACTCCTTTATCAATGCTAGAAATAGTACCTCATTGTTGTGTTCTACATACAAAATTATTTTTAATTTGCCTATCTCATCTTTCTCTTTGAAAATAGCCTTTCCTATCCTAAAGTGCAGCTCAAACGGAAGAAACATCTTTCCAATTTCAGATTATATGAAGATAAACTTTATAAAAGCATTTATTATCAATCCAAAATTGTGGGATGCTATTGACAGTAATTTATTCAGTTTTGAAGGTAGTACAAGGAATGATAGAAATTACAATCTGCAATTTAACGGTGACCTTTATGTACCCAAACAATAAAAAAGGGTGAGCTTTGTCTAAAGGGTTTCTAAATATGGTCAATAACCTGAACTTAGCTTGGTTTTCAGGCAATTCTTAAAGATGGGAAGCCAAACTAGTCAGAACAAAAAGTGTAATGTGTATAGAGGAACACATGCGACTTGTAACACTGAATCGAAGAAATATTCTTTATAATTTATATTCACTATTTACACAGACATTAGGATGTGAAGAGGCACAATTAGCCCACTTGGCTCCTCATGATGGATTAAAAGTTAAAACCCTTTCTAACTAAGAAAAATCAATCTTCATAAATCAATCTTAACCAGAATCTCAATTGCCTGATTGACAAATAATTACACAATTACCTCCCTCTTTTTCTAGATTTCCCTTGGGAATTGTTGATGGAGAAGAGCTTCTTCATGACCTTGACAATGACCACCATACCAGGCTTGTTCTTGGTAGGAATTAATGCACTATTATTGGTCTTGGCAACAGTTAATGGGGGAGCACATCTAAATTCAACCACTTCCCTTGAAGAAGAGGTAGCAGATCCTGTTGTTGTAGACAACTCCTCATTGAAATCCTCCCACAACAAGTCCATTCTGTCCAACTCCTCCTCATAATCATTGCATAGTCCAATTCTTTTCCTACAATTTTCAACATATGAAAAGCTCTTTCTCCGGGCCTCAGCTGCTAGTTTTGCACCCATGCACTCACTTTCTTCTCCTTTCTTTTCTTGGTAGGGATTAGGAGAGGCTGCTGGTGACAGATTCCAAAGAGGTGGAGAATCAATGTTGTGTGCACAAGTATCAGTGATTCTTGGGAAGCTGAACTCCTCTGTATCCATGGTTTGGCTAATCACCACTTTGTATACAATATTAGAGAGATGCAAAAAATTGCGTGTCTTTGGGTTAGGTTTGGGAGGGTGGGCCTAGAAGTTGTTTTTAAGAGGGTTTTAGTTCAACTGCTAAAAAATCATACACTTTCTTATTCCCTACAAACTAAGAATGATGTCTAGAAGAAAGTTATTAATACATTATTTAAACCAGAGAATTTAGGTGTATTTTCAATTATAATTAAAACTTTATCTTGATAGGTCCTATAATAAAGATTTATATTTAAGATTGGTACAGATTATTAAGATAAAATTAAACTGTCCATGCTACTTTTAGTACAATTTTTAAATTAAAATCTATTGAAATTCAATAATTTGTTGAAACTTGTAAAGCGCACACTCTCTCTCTATGCTCAATTTGCATTTTCAAGGAAGATCTTGGCCACTAGTAGGTAGGGCAGGGTCATGCGTGCCTAAACATGACCAAAGCCAATACAACCCACTCATTCCACTGCTTAATTTGTTATGAAAACAATAATTGACACAATATCTATTAAAGAAAGTGAAGTGAAAGTGAGAAAATGACAAACCCAGAAAATTATTTTTCCATAATTATGTAAGAGGGTACCATATTTGTCCTTCCTTAATGATTAAAGGTTGATCAAATAAATGTAACTAAAGGTCTCAAGATGTGATGTGATGATTTCTATAACGTAGATAAGTAGCCTACACCTTTAAGGGCAGCTAAGGGATGCTTATTATCGCCGGATTGATAGGAGGAAGTGATTTCTATGCTAGTTAATTTCCAAGTAGTGGTGTTGACTATTTAAGGCATGAAAGGGATATGGCGCCACTAGGAGTCTTAGACAACTCGTTCAATCTCTATAGGCTGTGTTACATCACTTGTGTGATGGGGGCTCCACAGGGCCAGTTGTCACCACTTTTTCAGTTTGATGGTGATCTTCAGTGACACGTTACGCAGAGTGCACAAATTGGGATGCGCAAGAAACAAACAGTTCAAATGAGGCATTGTAAGTTTAAGAGTATAAACCAAGTAAACGGTGTTTGTCTAATGTGCCAACCAATTTGTTTAGAAACGAAATGGGTTTTAGGCTTCTTTTCTACGCTCAACAATTGTGGCCATTGGATTTTGCTATCGGAACATGGCTCCTGATTTAGCCTCCCACAGTTAATGAGGGATGACAAAACGCACTGTGCACATGACCAACCAAAATATAACTAGTTCTCACCAACCAGTTCAACATTTTGTCTGCATGCTTTGCCTCATCTATTAAAGTGAACGGCTTCTGCTCCTTAATCATTCAGTGCCAATACTGAAGATTTTTTTTAGAGGAGAAACGAACAAATATGAGAGAACCATTTATGTGTTCATCAAGAAAGCTACAATTCCCACTAGTTAAGTTATTTATATAATATTGTTTTTATCCTTATTAAAATAGCGTCATTTAGAGTGATTTTTTTTAAAAAAATATTATTAAAAAATATTCAAAATTAATTTCTACCGTTAATTGTCAAAGTGATAATTATATAACATAAGAGTACATTTCACCGTTATCACGTCATTATTTTAAAAATATTTTAATATTTATAAATTAATATTTATAAAAAAATCATTAAAAATATTTAATTATTTTTAAAATTAATAATTGATCTCCTAACAGTTTGTTCAACCTCTTTTACTTTTTTGATTTTTTTTCTATGACGGTAGCACAATTGCAAAGGTGAGGATTTTTTAATTAAATAATATAATTTTAAAAAAATATTCAATTTGCCATATTTTAAAAACTAATTTCTTGTTTAGGGTTTTTTATCCCCACATCATACAGTGTCTCGTTATTGTTATGAGCGATGACAATTTTTATTTTATTTTTTTAACGTAGTATCGCCTTGTTCAATCTGATATGTGGTCAGAGCTTAACACGTGGTCACTATATCGTTCACTCCTGCATGTACGCAACAACTTGAACGACTAGGATCTGGTCACGTGGCATTCACAGCAAAGTATCATCAGTAAAAGAGCTGATACTTCAATCATTAGTCAAAGTACGATATTTTTGTCTTCTGGCCTCAATACCCAATAAGCTAAAAAGGTGTGTCAGCTGAATTCTTTTTAGTTTCTGAAATTTTTATTTTAAGTGCATGAATCAAAGGTTGATGATTTTAATATTTATAATTATAATTTTATTATTATCATTAATTGATAAATTAAGAAATGTTGTAATAAAAAATGTTTAAATTGATTGAACTAAATTAACTAATAAATTAATGACACTAAAATTTAAAATTATTATTCTGTTATCTATATTGTGTTTAGTAAGAAGGTAAAATTTTACTAAGTATTAAGAGAATTATTCTTTAACTTTTTCACTAATTTCTGAACCTAAGTTTCAATAGCAGAAAAATGGTTTGTCATCTCCAAAATAAGAAAATGACTCAATGAATTAAGAAAAAATATTTTTACTAAATTCTCCATCTGTTGTCCCTCCTTCCACTACAACGAACTTTAATCTATAAGTATTTTACACCCCAAATATAACTATGAATAAGAATTTGGGCAAGGTTCTGTGTGTACTTAGGGTAGGGTTCTTCTTCAACACAAATGAGGAATTGTGGCAAAAAGAGCTTGGATCATAGTTAGATCGTTTCACTATCAGAGGTGCCATAACAACTTCCTAAAACAATGTCATTTTTATCAGGTGAGATTCTGACGTAACATTTAACGTAACAACTCGGCCTTCCGTCACATTTTCTTAACGGGATCTGATGTCAGAGACTAAAATGAACGACAGAGAAGAAAGTTGGGGACTAATATAATATTTTAAATGTCTCAGGGACTAAAATGTTAAACTCAAATTCTCTCAGGGACTAAAGTAAGAGTTTAGTATTTTATTAATAATAGTTAGAGATTAATTATTGATGACATGAATCAGATAATTAAATTTTTCTATATTATACATATGTTGGATGTGAAATGAATGGTTTATGATAATAGATAAATAATTTAGGATAAATTTGTTGGTGTAGAATGACTAAATTTGTGATATTGTACATTGGAGTGGTTGGATTTTTTCAAGTAATGAAGGTATTACCTTTAAAGGAAATGAAAAGATGATTAAGATTGAACGTGAGATAAGTTGACATGTTGAAAGGAAAGATTCATACAAGACTAAAATTGTCATACCAATCAGGTTATATCTAGGTTGATTTCACAATTTTTAGTAGATTTAATTACTAAACAATACAATGGATGTATATGATGATGAAAATGTTGATTGCATGTTAAGTGCTTATTTACATTAAAATCAAAGAAATACAATTGAGTTATATTCAGATATTGCATTTGGTAAAAGTCCTTCTATTCGATTACAAAGAGTCAACTTAAATTTATCATTTGGACATGATAATATTAGTGATGATGATCAACCTCAATTGGAAGCGGGTATATATTTATGGTTACTTTTATTAAAAATTTTATTTAATTTCATAAAATATATGTTTACCTAACAACAAATTTAATGGGAATGTAAAAAGTGAATATGAGGATGAAGACGTTAATGATGACAAAAATGAATGAAAAATTCCATTGATAGTTCACTTAATACTGATTTGGAAGAAGATTTTGATTCAATGTTTAATATAGTGGACAATCTTCAAGAAAGAGATATTTATAAAGATGAGAAGATTAATTTTTGCTAATTGATAAATAAAAGAAAATAACTTTATTGTATGGTTATAATGCAAGTATGGTTGAAACTCCTTTTTGGAATGCAAGGTCATACTATCCTTATATAAATTAGGAACATGATCAAAAAATGAAAAATTTTGATTTTCATGTTGATGTTGGGCAAGTGTTTGAATCTAAGACGATATTAATATGACTATTAAATATTTTACAATGAAAATAAATCAAAGTTATTTCATAATAGAGTCAAAACTAACAAAGTTGCGTGTGAAGTTTGTAAAATATCTATGACCAATTATCTATAGTGGCATGTGGAATGTGTGTTTTAAGCTTCCATCTTTCAACCAATGCAATGGTCAAATGTCTATTTAGTAGAAAGTTGGTCAGTTGGGCAACTCTAGCAAAGCTAGTAAGCTCCAAATGAAGAAGAATCTTTGCTAGAACACTCTCTAGGATGGTTGGTATGAACTAACTCTTCTTCACCTTTAAAATTAGATGATCTCAAGCATTCCAAATATGTTTTGATACATGTATATTTTAAAAACATAATAAAGATGAATCCTTTGACCCCATATTAATAACCATAACTTGTGACAAAGATGAAGTCATCTAAAAAAGATTTTGTAAAATAAATATAAACTATAATTAATATTAAGATGTTAAATTAATATAAAATTATCAATAACTGCAATTATTAAATATTATATTCTAACATTTAACATGATAGTTTAAATAAAATACGTACAATTCTTCATTTTTTTATATAATTATATTAAATTTATATGGAACTTTTATAAACAAATATTTTTATAAATTATTTTTAGTAACTACTAATACTAAACTTGAAATCTAAATTCATTAAGAATTATTATTATTTTTATAATTCCTATTTATTCTAATGTCATATAATTCCAAAATATATCAACGTTATATCAATTATACTTATTATAACAAATTTGTTTATTAAAAACCAAAACTACAATCAAATTTTATTATTTATGCATAATTAAGTCAACTAAAATTAAAATTCTTATTTTCATAAACAATTATCATATTTAAAATTTAATTTCTACCTTCCTAATTTCGTCTACTAAAATTCTGTCTAACAATTCAACTCTATTATATAATTGCATTAAATTTATAAGAAACTTTAATAAAAAAAATTATTCTAAATTATTTTTAGAAACTTGTAATACTAAAATTAAGATTTTAATTTTAATTATATCACTATTATTTTTTTAATTCCTAATTTTAATAAGTCAAATAATTTTAATTTTAATTTCAATTTTTATGCACTTTATATCAACTATTAACTCAATTAATTGTTTTAATTATTTTTATTTAATTTTATATTTATAAAATCCTAATTCTAATAACTCAAAAATTAAAGTCCAATATTAATTATTTACTTAAAATTATGTCAACTCAAATTATTGTGAACTATCTTTCCTGTACATTTTTATCTTAAAATATATATTCTTTATATTAATTCCTAATATAATCTTCCTATTTATAAATTATTTCTATACTATATTTATGTCAACTATAATCTTTATTATTTGTAAATTATAATTTCCTAATAACTAACGTATGTTTATTTTATATTATGTCACTTAGAAATATTATGAATTAGAACCTACTAAATTTAATTCACCTACATTTAAATCTATTTTATTTATTTTATTTTTAATAATTTAATTTCACTATTAATTAATCATTAACAAAAATGAAATTATTGAAAATTTTGAATAAATAACGAATCTTTCAAATTTACTGTAATTACCTTTTTTTTTTCATAAATAACTAATTATTAAATTTGAGTCTAGCGATTCAAATTTTATATACTAACAATTAACATATACCAAAATCATATATTTAACAATTAAAATAAATAATAAATTACAATTTCAGCTCATTTTTATTTAAAATTACTCAATAAATGTTATATATTTAAAAAAGAATTTAAAAAAAAATACAACATAATTTATTTACAATCTTCATTGATCTCTAATAGTCACAAAAATACACTTCCAATTTACCACCACCACCTAAACACCCTTAAAAAAATATATAAAATTGTTGTTTTAATTTATCTTTCATACAAGAAAACTTAAATATTTCATAAAATTATTATTACTCTCACAATATTACACAATAAACACAAATTTTTGGAGCAAATTTTCTCAAATCACCACATCTGCTACGATAGAGTTGTAGAGTTGTCACTTCTCAAAATCAACAACTACCTAAATTTACACCTGTGACTTCGTTTCTCCCCAGTCGTTCATTTCAAATTAGTATCTTCCCTTTTGTGTTGACATTGCTGCAATAGAAAGACATGACAACTATATGTAATACTAATTTTAATTTATTATTTAATTAATTTTCACTTATATTTTGTTGATTTATCAGCAATTACATATCAATCTTTAACTATCTATTCATTTTTGTTGTTATCGTCCATGCATGTGTAAGATACAATATGACATAAAAAAATGCTAGAAAAGAAATGAGTTTTAAAAATATACTAAATTGAGAAATTATTTTTAAAATTATATTATTTAAGTAAAAAAAGCCAAGGATAACAGCAAGTGTCACCACTCTAAACTCAAATGTGTCATTTTGGTGGATGACATGAGGTTTGCATTCTCTTCGTCATGAACAAGGTTGAAAAGAAAGAAGTTTCATGCTTTTCACCAAACAAACTGTGGCTACAGGTGCTACCAATGAAGGAAGCTTGGGATTGCATATCTTGAATATTTCAGTATCAAGGCACCTAATTACAATTTGTCAGACTCGTTTTTAGCCTCTTCTCTCTCTTCTTGATAAGTTAAGATCTATGTTGTTTCTCTCTCAACAACTCTTTAAGGCTATCGTTTCCTATGTGAAGCTTGTTAAGAGATATGTGGTTTAATAATCACCTTTTACTTTTTATGTTTTTTACTATCTATCTTTCCTTTTCTCTTTTTCTCTTTTGGCTTCCCTTTTAGAAATGTTACATCACGTTTTTTTATGTCTCTACTTCATTAACTCCATCTTATTTTTGTCACTTGTGACTCTTTCAACGAGGGATTGCTACTTTGATTGCTTCCACTTGAGCTTTGAGAAAATGGGGTCTTTGATTCTTCTCTTATCATTGCATGCTTAATTTCAAATTTGTGCCTTATGTTGTCTCATCTAGTTCATAAGTTCATTTACTTCTATCTCTTTAAATTTGAAGAAGCTTTGGTTTGTGTTTTGGAGTATCTAGTGAGAAGTCATGTTGATTTTGGAAAAAATACTTCTTTTCTTTCCTTTTTTGTTCATTTTCAAATTTTTATATTGTTTCAAAATAAAATTTAAAGAAAAGGATTCATAAGCTTAAGAAGTATAAAGGGAAGAAAGAACGAGAAACACAAACCAATAAGTAATGCTATTACTTGGAGGCATGTATTTGCTTGGTTTCTTTATACATGGGTGATCCTATTTATAGTTATAATTCATGAATATAGACAAACTTCACATTTATTATGTAAATACAAGAGAGAGGTACTTTTGGTCAAGGGTAAGTGTGATGCCTTTTTAAGGTTTTACGAAAACATGTTATTCTACAGGTGAAGTGGACATTCCTCCTCAAGTGACTGAACATCCATTTTGCTTCATATTGTTAGAGCTAATGCTCTAATTCTTGCACAAGGCTTCATGCTCTTAACCCTTTAAGAGCCTTAAGTCATTTCTCTCTTGATAAACACCTTCGATTATGTTTTACTTTTCTCTTCTTTGTGGATTTGCGCTATTGCCTACAATGTTTTAGTTTGTATGGCTTCAATTGCATGTTTACTCAGGATCTGTGCACTTTGTCCTTTTTATTTGGACATTTCTATGCTTTAGTTTTGTAGTTAGACTTCAACAATTGTTAATTGAATAGGCTGGGTCTCAGTTTTGATCTAGATAAAATCTTGGGTTGTCATTCCAACCAATTGCCGCCATGTGCTCACGAATTATTTTTACGGACATTCTACTTACTTGAGCATGCTTCTTGCTTTTAAAAAAAGAAAAAAAATTCTTGGGCACATAGTCCTTTTATTTAATGCCTTGATCTTCTCATTGAATGCTGAGATAAAATTTCACTCAAGAGTTTTTGATTTTTTCTTATTTCACGCGTAATTTCTTTTGCGCATTGCTCTTGTTAGGCATAGGATGGAACATTTTTTGGCTCCATTAAATTCCCTTTACTTTGTTTAAGCATTTTCTTTTAGGCTTCTTTCTTCTTCTTTATTTTTCATAACTTATTTTCCTTTCAAATTTTTGAGCTGTCCTCAGAAACGGGTTCTTATGAGTTGTCCTCCAATCCTAATTCGGTTACTGATGAACCCATATTTTTACTGATATTTTAGCATAATTCTAACTCATTTGATAAAAAAAAATATATGAAGAAAGAAGAAAAACTCAGAAAAAGAGAATAATTTGAAGTTTTCTTTCAATTTATAGTTATTTTAGAAATTGTGAAATTTCAGCTTAGAAATTAAGTTTATGATCTTGTTTTTGAAGGAATAATTCGAGCAAGGTTCATGGAAATAGAGACTTGATGAAAAGGAAGAGGAAAGTAGCAAGTATGGACTCCAAAACATAAGAACAAGGAAATGCAGGCTAGGCGTGATCACTATTGTCAGTGAAAGTGATTACTCCAGAGCTCAAAGAAGAAGTAAAGCCTGGGCATTACCACTTTTGCCAGGAAAAGTGAGAGTTCCAGAGAAGCCTCAGACTCAGCATGCTCTGCGTTATCAGTTTTATAATTAAAAGTGAGCGTTCCAGAGAGGCAAAATATCATGATGCTCTGCGTTACCACTCTTATCATCAAAAGTGATCGTTCCAAAGAGCCTTCAACTTGGCGAGTTGCGCATAGTCATTTTTATTCATAAAAGTGATCACGCGCAACCACTTGACCTCTGCGTCAACACTTTTATCAGCAAGAGTGATAGTTCCAGAGAGCTCTCAATTCAGCAAAGTTGCGCGTGGCCACTTTTTCTCATAAAAGTGTTAACGCGCAACCAATCAACCTTCTGCGTAGCTACTATTTTTGAGGAAAGTGATAACACTCAAATTTGGAAAATTCTATAAATACCAGAAATGCTCAGATTTTCAGGGATTCTGTTCATTTTCAGTTTTGTTAGTTAGATTCTCGTTGGAGAGAGTGAGAGAGAGAGGATTGGGGAGTCAAATCTCGGAGCTTCACGAAGAGACACTGGAGTGGAGCTTGCTGCCATGGCGATTCTGAGTTTCTTCTTCTCTGCTTCTTCTTCTTTCTCTTTCTCTGCTTTCATGTTTGTGTAATTCTTTGTAGTTAGGAGTTTATGGAACTCTATTGATTGGATTCTTGCTTTTGAAATTCAAGTATTTGGATTAATTGAGTTGTTAATTCTGCACTTTATCTAATCTTTGAATGGGAATTCATTTGATTAACCTTAGAGGAACATTTGCCAATAGGAATTGGATTTGATTCTCTGATCTGAATTAACAACCAGAATTAGGGGTTTCTTAGGGATAAGTACACTTAATTCTGCAATCGTAATGTTCTAAGTCTTAATGCAACATGAAATTGAACTTCACCTAAGGGATTATGGTGGTTTAGTTACTTGTTAGAGTCAATGAGTTAAGGGATTAACCTTTAGCTATTAATATGCAAAACTGATTGTCAATTAACCAAGTTCTTGAATGTTCAGAGGCATAATTGAATTAATATTGACATTCTTGTGAAGTAAATTCCTAACTATTCTTCATTCCTATCTCAATCCATTACAACTTTTATACTCTATTTTTACTGCAAGTTAATTCTTCGTATTGTTCCGGTTTATTGCTATTACAAATTACAAATCTCATTCAAAATTTGTATGGCTCATATAGTTGTAATTCTGTGAATTGATACTTGAAATCTAAATTCCCTGTGGAGACGATATTCTGTTCTTAAAAATTACTCATTACTTACTGCAATCCTAGTGCACTTGCTAGTGTTAGATTGTAAACAACAGTTACTTTAAGCATTACTCCTCAACTTCCATTCGCTCGGTTTGATCCACTGAATGCTTTAGGGTGCTGGACATACCTTTCCTAGAACATGATTTTGATCCTCCTCTATCTCTAGGTGGTGGCTTCTTCTTTGCAGGTCTATTAGGTACACTTGCATCAAATTCTTAGGTTTTCCTTTGTTGTGGTTTAGCCTAAATATTTTCTTCTACCATAGGTCTCTCTTTACTTCGTTCACACTTTGTCAAGAATTTCCTTGGGCTTCTTTATGTTTTGTTTCTCGTGCTTTTCTCATAGGGGTTGGGCTGAACATGTATTCTTGAATGATCCCTCCCTTTATTGCTATTTTGGAGAAGGCAAGGATTGCAACAACTATTCAAGAGTTTCTTGGTCTTAGTTGTGCACCATTCCAATGACTTTGAGCTATTAATTCAACAGTGGAATGCCTCAACTCATACATTTATTATTGCATGGGTTGAGTTTAGTCCTACATTTAAGGATATTCTTATTCTATTGAACCTTCCTAACTTTGGTATCATGGACTTTTTGATACCCTGGTACTCAGTCATATCACCAATTTGGCTTTAGAGTTGAAAGGTCCTACAAGTAAGAGTGCCCATTATTCTAGAGTTTTCTTCACCAATGTTGCACTCATTCTAAGGGTTCTAAAAAGGTTAGAGGGATTGGTAATCTCCTTCCTCAGCCAAAGAAACGAACTTTCATAAATACACTTTTGCATGAGCTAGTTTTATGGAGATTACAATGCCGGTGGTGAATTTAAATTTGGTCTTCCTATTCTCTTTGCCTCAAAGGTGCATCTTTTGTTATTTTTTGGTTAAGTCGGTATATTTCCTTAAGTTTTCGTTGGGAGTTTGTCAGTCCTTCTATTTTCATTTTTGCATCTCTTCTGTCAAAAGGTGTGAGCTCTAGCTCCCCTTTACCTTAACGGCCTTTATGCTCTTCTTGATCAACTTCAAGAACAAATGAGTTTATCATATGGTCATTTTTCAATTAATATCTTTGCTGATTTTGTCTTTTTAGAAACATTTCTTATTGAACGTTTTCTCTTTTATGCCTAATTCATAATACCTCTATAATGGACAATGTTCACCTACAACGTTGCCTTCATTCTTGGTGTAGTGAAACAATCCATCAATGATTTTGAGTCCTTACCAAGTTTCAATTCTCCATCTTTTGTTAAATTATCAACAAAGATCCTTATTTTATGGCTGCTTTGCATAAGGCTTGCTTGAAACAAGGTACATATCAAACTTCTGTTATTTCTTTGTATATTTTATTTAACAATTTTGCTTTTATCGCTTTTAGCTTCTTCAACTTCATCTTCCTTTCACAAAGGTAAAAAGAGCTCACGTGGTTCATTAGCATGTTCTAAGAAGGTTCCTTTGCCTACTCGTGACTACCTTCAAACTCGAGTTAGTAGTTCCTGTTTGCTTTTTAAGGATCCTTTGCTCACTCCTTTATGTCATTCATCTGAGCGTTTGAAGGCCTACCCTGCTCCTATTGCAACACATTATCCTTCGTCATTGATTATCATCGAAGAAACAGAGGAAGTCATTCTTGGTGGTTGTTTCACTGGAGTCATCCTTGGATGTACTGCCAAGTTGTGAGTGACAAGTGATGGATATAAACCAAATATTTCTCCATACTCCTACAAAAATACATCCTTGTAATCTCATAATAAGGAAACTAGCTCTTTTCTTTCCTTCTCTTTGAGCAAAGAGCTTATAAGCAAAGGTCTAGGCTTTTCTCCTTTTTTAGCCGTGTTTATTTCCTCCATTCCTTCTTTGTGCTTTCTTTGGAATCTTGCTCATCAGCGAGTATATCTCTTGAACTTTACTTTAAGTGTTCTTGTTTTCTAATATCATTGTGGCTAATAGAGTTGTCACCTTTCATTAGTGATGAACGATAAGTTTTCATTTTGTTTTGCAAAAAAATTTGTTGTCAACCTTCATTAAAATATGCAGAAAAAGTTTGTATTATCTAGGGTGCAAGCCTAGGTTGTCTCCAACGACTTTGGTTTGTAACATACATTGAACATGTTGTGAACATTTACTATGAAAGCAATTAAAACAAGGGGATTTTGTGTAATTCCAATTTTAATGTAAAGGCAAGTGATGAAATTAATGAATCCAATCAATGAAATATGCAATTCTTAGTTTGTTCATGTAATTCTATCCCTATCCCTCTCAAGATTCAATACTTTTCCTCTTCCTCTGAATTAGGATAACTCAAAAAGCAAGAATTAACCTTAATATCCCATACAAATTAAGCAATTTACATGGGCTCCAATCTCTCATCCCCAAGAATACGCAACCTTAGAAATTAACTTGGAATTAAGCAAACTAAATTAAGAATTTCATTAAAATGAATTAGGGTTAATTAAGCAATATCCCCCTCATTCAACCATTAATTCAATTCAAAGAGTTGAGAAATGTAAATTCATGAAGAAAAGAAAATTATATTGATATTCATACCCAAGGATTCAAGAATCCATAAACTCACTAAGGATTACAAGAAAGTTTAACCCTCCATAGGGATGGGTCTTACAAATTCAACATTGAAACAAAGGGAAATCAACATCATAATGCAAGAATTAAAGGAAAATGAAGAGAAATTGTAAATCAAACCCTAAGATTAGCCTTGGCTGTCACCCAAGGATCCTAAGCTCTGCAAAATGCTCCTAAAGTGGCAAAAGAATCTAAGGATATGTAAAAAGCTCTGTACCCTAATTTCTCAAATCCTATTTATAGTGCAGAAATTTTTGCTCAAAGTGACTACTATGGTTTCATAGTGATAACGCACAACGTTCCATAGTGTTTACGCGCAATCCATCGTGGTTACACGCGAGACCTGTGATTTGGGCCTCTCTGTAGTTATCACTTTGGCTTCACAGTGATAACGCGCAACGCCCCAGAGTGGTTACTCTCACTCCATAGTGTTTACGCGCAGGTCCTGTGTTTTTGGCCTCTCTGGAGTTGTCACTTTGGTATCAGAGTGATAACTTTGGCTACTCTAGAGTGTCTACTATGGTTCCATAGTAGCTATGCGCAAGTCTTGCACTTTTTGGCCTCTCTAGAGTTGTCACTATGGGTTCATAGTGTCACTCTAGTCTGCCCTTCTGGAATTAGCTTGCTATAGTGTTCACTATGGACTCCAAAGTGATCACTTTCGCCTCAAACTTTCTCAAATGCTAAAAATCCATGGAAAAAGTCTAGAAATTTCTGCACAATTATTCAAATAATCAAAATTGCAAACTATATCTATGTAAATCAATGTAATTTAACAAAAAATTAAGAAACGTATTATAAATTGACCAAAATAATGTTTTTATGTTATTTACAATTCTTAGGTTTATTTTTTCTATTAAGAAACATTAAAATGACAAGTAAAAAACTAATAAAATGTGGATTCATCAATTAGTCCCCTGCTTTCCTATATTATCCTCTACGTCACTATTCCACTAGGGAGGCGCTCCCTTACTAGCCCCTTTCTGTTGACTTTGTAAAGCATTCATACCCGTCCTTCAGCATGCATGATTCGCTTAACTTCTTGTTCTCCCGCTTCCTGGTTTCTTTTTCCTATTGTTTTGCTTATTAGCATGTCTTCATCCTTTTTGATTTGGTTTACTCCATTTTGGGTCAATTCATCAAATAATCTAGTATCCACCAAGTGCGCCTCAATCACATTAAAGGGCATTTTTGTTGTCATGATTTCTATCTATTTTCTCCTGAAGTTCAACTTAACACATTGATGTAATGTTGACGATATGCAATGGTGCACGTGAATCTAGGATTGCCCTAACAAGATGTGGTAACTAGGCATCCCCTCGACCATCTAGATGTGTTTGTCATTTTATGGGCCCCACTTCGAGTTGTATTGTTATACTTCCTTTTGTTGTTATTTCTTCCCTATAAAAGGAAGTGAGTTCCTCACAAAAAGAAGTGAGTGAAACACTTGTTTGTTGAATTCACTCGCTTACTATCTTAAGAGTCTTAAATGTACTTACAGGCATTATGTTTACTTTGGAACCTTGTCCACCAAAGTGTGCCTTACTTTCACTCCCTCCATGTTGCTTCTATGTATAGTGGATGGTTGTGTACAAATTTGGTGCCTTCTTGTATAGCCTCTCTAAAAATAAGTGCAGTTGCAAGTGATCTTACAATTCTATTTAAGGGTGTATTCATTGCAACTAGATTTCTTTATTTTTTTACTTTATTATAGCAATGAGCATCTTGGACGCTTCTTCCCTTGCACCATCATCTAGCCCTATTTGCTTAAAAAATATTCAAAAGCTCCATGTCTTTGCTAACCATTTGCTAAATTGTCAAGTTGTTTTTCATGCTCTATTGCATGTTTTGACCTTTAGCGATGATTACGTTTATTCCATGACTAGGGAGAAGGACTCTTGTTAAAACTTCCTCCTTTGTTCCTCTCTCGTAGTAGTATATTTCCTTCTCTTTATTGTTCTTGAAAGACTCTCCTGATAACAAAGCAATTCATGATTCCATAAGTGTTTGTTCTATGGAGGACACTAGTTGAAGCATGCAAATTACAGACATATTTTTTTCAGTGTATATTATAGACAACTTTATAGACGAAGGGTATCCACTGTAAAAGGGTATCCACTGGATAATGGATACCATTAAAAGGATATATGATGCACGTTATACCAATTTTGCTAAGGTGCCTAAGTATACAAAGGTGGAATGGTTCAAAGATTGTAAGGTAATAAAAGTCAATTAATTTATTTTAAGTCTGATTATATCTCTAATTCTTGTACCGCTTATAATTGATTTCTATTTATGTAGAGTTACTTCTTCATTCCCCCAAGATGAGAAGATGACTTTCAAGGCCTATAAGAGTCGCACTACAAAGCGACTAAAACAGATATACATTGAAGCCTGTTAGGATCCATCATCTGCAGATTGGATAGCATCCCACTTCTTTCATGCCTTGTAGGAGTATTAATGTACGGATGAGTTTAAAAATCTCAATAAAAAATATGACAAACAGGACATCTAATAAAGGAAGATCCATTAGGAGTATTAGCATACAGTTGGTTCTACGGCTTTGACCAACATTAAGGCCAACTTAGTTAGTGATTTATAGTTTTGTTTTAAATTTTATGTTATTCAATTTATCAATTGTATTTGAGAGGTATATTAACTGGAATTATAGCGAATCATTGAACAGATCACCTATGTATAAGGAGGTGTTCAAGGAGACATATACTTGCAAGAGAGACAAAATCCAATGGGTTAATGCACAATCTCAAGCTACATATGTAAGTATAGTTACTAAAATTATTTTTTTTATTAAATATTTTAAAAATATTTCTTCGAGGCAATATATAATTATTTGTACTAAATTGTAGGATAACTATGTTCAAAGGCAAGAGGATGCATCTAATAAGAACCCAAAGTTCGTTAATGAAGATGTTATATTGTTAGAGACGGTGGGAAACCTTTAATTAGTGAAGAACCTAAATAAAATAAAGGTCAAACATAAATATATAGGCTATAAAAGCGGGCCAAAATATAAACTTATTCTTTCTTTTTCATTTCTCATCATATCATAAGTTTATCACTTTCAGGGTAACATATTTTCATCTTTTTCTATTTCCATTTTTTCAATTCTACTACTACATCATATATCAATCATTCATGTCGAAGGTCAAACACTTCCGGTCTCTATCTAAAACGCACATACATATGTATACACTACAACATCTCATTCCAGTCATCAAGAACAAAGAAAACATATTCTATTCAAGCATATATTTACAAACAACACATAAGAACATTTTTCTGAGTACCAAATATATTATGTTCTCAGTAATGAAATAGAACTCTCCTTACTTCAATAACAATATTATGAAAGTTCTACGGAAAGGTTCATCCAAAAATATCAAGGTTTTCCTTGATATCACAAAGAAGAGTATTTCGAGATCAGATAAAAATAGAAGAAAGGTAGAGATGAGATTAAAGAAGGGGACTCCGAGAAACTTACCTAAGATTCAAGAGGATGAATGTTCGAAGTCGGATTCGAGACGAGTTCGGAGCTCAAGGGTTTTCTCTGAAAGAAATGATAGAGAGTTCAAAGAGAAAAGTTTTGAAATGTTTCTTGAATTGCAATGCGAGTTTTTTTGTTTGAAAATCTCTTAAATATCCCTGAATCTTGCGCTCTCTTGCTTAAGTGAGCATGCTCTCGCTTAAGTAAAGACATTCTCACTTGGGCGAGAAAATCAGATAGAGAGATTTTTCTTAGTTTTCTGATATTCTCGCCTGAGCGAGGGTCATTCTCACTTGAACGACAATGAGTTTAGAGAGTTAGTCATTTTTCTTGTGAGTCCTCGTCTACACAACTCATCTCGCGTGGGCAAGATCTCTTCTTGCCTAAGCGAGATGACTTCTTGCATGAGTGAGATCACTTCTCGCCTAGGCAAAAGGACAATTGAGCCAGGTCTATACTATCTATGCTTTGTTCAGTCTCACTTGAGCAAGAAAACTGTAGAATGCTTAATCTTAGAAAACTATGTCTCGCTTAAGGAAGACATATTTCACTTGAGTGAGACCCCTACAGCAGACCTTATTTTGAAAAACTTCTCAAAATAAAACATACTTAACACTAATTTATAACAAATAAACAATTAAGAAAAGTGAGTTTACACATGTCCTTAAGTGTATTGTACTAGTCTCTGTAACCCTACAAGAGCCACTGCAGCTCTTCTTGTGTCACGATTGCATTATTTGTACTGAGGTGTTCTTTGCTTGAAATGATGCATTGAATCACTTGATGAGGGTGATGAGGTTAGTTGTTTGTTTTCATGTGAGCCACTGATTGTGTCAAGCTTTGTTGATTGGCAAGTATCAAATTATGAATAGATGCTTGGATTAATACTGAGGGCACGTGAGGGGTTGAGAGAGGTGTTTCAAGTTGGCCTAGGAGGTTGACTTCTTTTCCATTAATGTCTGGTCCATGTGGATGGACACTTTGTTCTTGTTGCATGTTAACAGGCTCTTAGCATGGAAAGTCCTCCAAATTGAAAGATAGCCACCTTGATGTGATATTTTGTTTTGCCATTCTCTCTTCATAAGCTCTATACTTTTCTAGTGGAGTGACCAATTCTTTTGGAATGAAATTTAAAGAAAGAGATTCGTAAGCTGAAAGAAGTATAAAAGGAAAAAAGAAAAAAAGAGACAAACAAACGAATAAATAATGTTATTACTTGGAGATATGTATTTGCATAGTTTTTTTGTACATAGATGATCCTATTTATAATTACAATATGTGAATACAGTGTAGAAAAATTTCACATTTATCATGTAAATACAAGATAAAGGCGCTTCTGGTCAATTAAGCGTGATATTTATTTTTAGGTTTTATTAAAACATGTTATTCTACAAGTAAAGCAAATAACCTCCTCAAATGACTTAACATCTATTTTGTTTCATATTATTTTGTTTCATCTTGTATTCTGAGCTGTATTATTTAGATTTTTTAAAATTTATTTTTGAGAAATCTGTTATGTATGCTTTGTTTATGAAATTCTAGATAATGTTCGTTTGTATTAGGTCGTTTGTAAATTTGGCAGTACGGTTGGGTTTTTCTTAAATAAAAATTGTTTGATTGATTGTTTTTAAATAAAACGTTGAAGTACTCTTCAAAAGCAAGTACCTTAACAGAGTTAAGTGAAAATGGCGGTGCTTAACCCCACAAAGCCCTGTTTGAAACAATGCCTACTGCTCCTAAAGTTTCTTACACAAGTGACCAAAACCGCAGTGTTTATTAACGTTGTGTTGTGCTATTTCCTTGGCAACAGAGAGGTTATTGAGTGAGATGCTTGGGAGATTTGATAGCGTCGGAGTAGTTTGCGAAAGTGTAGGTGTTGCCGGAGATGCATTGGATCGAAGAAGAAAGATTTTTTTATAATATAATATTTATGATTATTTTATTTTATAGTAAAATAAAATAAATATCAATTAAACAGATAAATGATCAATTAATTCACAAATGATATTTTAAATCAATTATCCATCACATTTAAAATAAACTAATTAAAACACAATGAAAACCTCCTGCTCTTGATGCAAAGACCAGTAATTTTCCTCTTCTGCAACAAATCCTTCAGCCTCGTAAAATGCTCTATCCTCCAAGTAAACTTTCTAAAAATTGCAGTTTAAAAGGATCAATAAAAAAAAAATAGACGTGAAGATGTGCAAGATAATGATTGTAGAGCCAACTTACCTGGTGGAGAGTCATTAATAATGAAAGCAAATTTGCATAGCGAAAACATAGTGTGTAATTTTATATAATTATACAAAATTACTTTAAAATATTTTTTTAAATATATTTTGTATATTGTAAAAAAAATTATATAGTTTCGTACATGTGCCATTATTTTTTGAATTTTACTTATACAATATATAAAAATATTTTTAAATTAAATAAATGAGTTTCATTTTTTTAAATATAAAACTATTTCTAAAAAATCAGTTTCACACCTGTGAAATGTAAAACAATGACTAGCAATAAAAGTCTTAAAGAAAAAAATTATTTTAATAAATAATTATTTAAAAAACATTAAAAATAAATAAATTTAATAATTATTTCACTATCTCATGTTCCATTAAATCTCATGCATACAGTTTTTCATATTTTTATAACATGTGACCATTTATTATTATTTTTTAATAATTTTTATTAAAGATAAATAATAATTTAAATATGGTTGAAGCTAATTATTAAACAACTAAAAAATTAAAATAATAAACAAATAAAATAATTCACGTTAAATTTTTCAACTTCACATATAAAAATGACTAAGAATAATTTTATATATAATGCCTAGAAAATTTAGCATTCAATTTTTCTTTTAGCTAGTTTGTTAACTTTATTTTTCGGTAGCTTTAAATAGCTTATCTTCATTGTATTTTCTTTTGAGAGTTTCTTTTTTAATGCTTTGTTGTGCAACTTTAAGTAAGTTTTTCAATCTTATCTTGTTTTCTCGATTTCTCTTTTTCTTCTTATTTTTCTTTATTAATAATTCGTTTTTCTTCAATGGTACAAAAATTGGATATTTTAAACCCTTATTATCTTCATCCCAATAAGAATCCTGAGATTTCTATTGTTTTGATTAAGTTGAATGGTAAGATACCTAAACCAAAAAATAGAGATGTGATAACTTTGAAGTCCAAGAATAAGATCAAATTTGTGAATGGTGAGATGCTTAAACCAGAAAATGGAGATGGGGTGTTCTTGGCTTGGGACCAGCAGTACTATGGTTCTTTCTTGGTTAACACATTCTTAAGTCTCCAATTGCTCAAAGCACTTTATGAATGGATATTGCTTCAGATGTATGGAACGATCTTAAAGAAAGATACTACTACCAAAGAGATTTTTTAAGAATTACATCAAGGAATTTTCCAACTACTACTTTGTTACACATGAAGAGGACAACCTACATTCACAAGCTCAGACTTTAGAGGAGGCTACAAAGACATCAAGGCCCAAGAGGAATGTGACTAGGCTCAATAGATATGGGGATTATGTGTTATCCTGAGTAATTTCCCATAGTTCAGTATTTACATAATATTCTAGAATACATTAGGAGAATATGGTAATTTGAGTCTTTGGCCTGTAGTGAGTCATTATAATGTTTGTTGAGATTTGATTTGGGGAATGAATAGAAAGTTATCTTTTCCTCTCTCTTACTTTTGCTAAGGAGGTTCTCCCTGCCTCATATACAAGGATCACTATTCTATCACTGGTGCTTTCATTGAACTGTCAGAAATGGCAGAAGGTCTACGTTCTAAAGCAGATAACCCACTAGACAAACTTGACGAATTCATTTCTCGTATGACTACTCAGATGGATGAGTTACTCCTACGTGTCACTGCTCTCGAGCGACGTCCCTCCTCTTTGGGATCCACGAGCTTTGACGTGTCTTCTCCCGAGTAACCTTCGATTCAGCGTTACTATCTCAAACTCGATGTGCCTCGTTTCAATGGCATTGACCCTATTGGTTGGATCATCAAGATTCGGCCGTTCTTCGATTACCACCATACGCCAGCGGAAGAACGCATTTGTGTTGCCTCTTTCTACCTGGACGATGTTGCTCTTGCTTGGTACCAATGGATGTACTGCAACCAGCATATCTCCTTGTGGGAAAATTTTTTGCAAGCTTTGGAAAAGCGCTTTGCCTCTACAGCGTTTGATGACCCAAAAGGCAAGTTGTTTAAACTCACTCAATGCTACTCTGTTCATTCCTATCTTACTAAATTTGAGTCCCTTGCTAATCAAATCAAGGGCCTCTAACCCTCCTTTGTGTTGAGCTGTTTCATTTCAGGTCTCAAGCTCGAGTTCCATTGTGAGGTCATTGCCTATCAACCTGATTCTTTGAACGAGGCATTGGGACTTGCATGCCTTCACGAGGATCGTCTTCAGTACTCTAATCGTGTTTAGCGTCCACGCCCATTACAATAGTGGCCTCCCACCACCCCCGCTTGCACCGTGACCAACCTGGCTAGCCCTCTGTCACCAATCAAGCCTCTTCCAGGATTGCTCCCTACGCCACTGCCCAAGACTCATTTTAAACAACTTACCGAGACTGAAATGGCTGAACGACGTGAACGTGGTCTCTGTTTCAACTACGACCAACATTACACACGCAACCATAGGTGCCAAGGCCGCTTACTTTTGATTACTGATGATGAACCGGATATGGAGGCTGAATCCGTCGAACCCTCATCTTCCAATGTTCCACTTTTGGATCTAGGCCCACTTCCTTCACCACCCCTAGAAACCCAATTGCTAGACCAAGCCCAACTTAGCCTCAACGTCCTAGCTAATGCTTCTGCTCCAGAAACTCTTTGCACTTTGGACCAGCTCCAGGGTCAAAGAGTCACTATTTTAGTGGATGGTGGCTCCACACATAATTTCATCAGGAAGAATGTCACTCTCAGTCTAGGCCTTTCCTCTAGCCCAACCTCACCTCTGAAGGTCCTTGTTAGCAATGGTGAAGAACTTGCATATACATATGTTTGCCCTCTACTGGAACTGTGTATGTAGGGTCACAAATTTTTTATGGACTTATTCATATTGGAAAGGTTCATATATCGTTTTAGAGGCCCAGTGGATGAAAAGTCTTGGCCCAATCCTTTTTGACTTTCAATGCCTCTTGATGAAATTTATCCACAATAATTCTCTGATTAAACTTAAGGGTGACACCATCAAGGATCCTTAATTGCTCTCCCTTGCCGGGTTGCACAAATGGCTTAGTCAAAATGAAGAAGCCTAATTATTTTCCATACGTGTTTCGACCCAACCTTTTTCCTCACCAGACCTTACTATTCATTCCTCCTCGGTTCCACCCTGTTTCTGCCATCTCTTCCAGCGATATGCTTCTCTTTTCTCGAAAGCCACCCCCTTACCCCCTTCTTGCCTAACAGACCACTAAATTCCCTTACTTCCCAACTCTTCCCCAGTCCGTGTTCGCCCCTATCGTTACCCTTACACTCAAAAATAAGAGGTTGAACGCCAAATCACCAAGCTGTTAGCCAATGGCTAGATCCAACCCAGCTCCAATCCTTTTTTATCCCCTGTACCTCCTTCGCAAGAAGGATGGATCTTGGCACATGTGTGTTGATTATCGCCCCCTGAACGTCCTCACCATTCGTGATCGCTACCTTATGCCCACTGTTGAGGAGCTTTTGGATGAACTAGGATCTGCGACTTGTTTTAGCAATCTTGATTTGCTATCTAGTTTTCACCAGATCTGCCTTCATGATGATGATATTCACAAGACCGCATTTTGAATGCACGAAGCTCACTACTAGTATTGTGTCATGCCATTCGCTCTAAGCAATGCTTCAACGACTTTTCAGGCAACAATGCATGACGTCTTTCAGCCACTACTTCGTCGTTTCATCATCGTTTTCTTTGATGATATACCAGTTTATAGCAACTCGAATGAAGAACACGAGGACCATTTACAACAAGTCTTTTCTTTGCTTTCCACTCACAAATTCTACTTGCAAGGTCCCAAGTGCGCCTTTGTGTAGTCTCGTATTACCTATTTGGGCCGTATCATCACAACAGGGCAAGTTTCCCCAGATCCTGCCAAGATTGACGCAATTAATCACTGGCCTGTCCCAACCAATCTTAAGAGCCTTCATGGATTTTTGAGGCTTTCAGGATTTTACCGAAAATTTATCCAAGGGTATGCTTCTATTGCATTACTATAACAAATCTTTTGAAAAAAGACGCGTTTTCTTGGTCCCTTGCTGCTCAACTTGCCTTTAACGCCCTCAAGGCTGCATTAACCAATTCCTCTATGCTTGCCCTCCCTAATTTCTCACAACTGTTCATGGTTCAAACCGATGCTTTTGAGCTCACCATGGGTGCAGTGTTGTTGCAGAATGATAAGCCTATCAGTTTTTTCAATAAACCCTTTAGTTCCAAGAAGGCACATACCTCAGCTTACATCAGGGAGCTTAATGCTATTACTTCTGCAGTCAAACATTGGCGTCAATACTTGCTTGGCAACCCATTCATCATCCAGACCGATCAACGTAGTCTCAAAGAGCTCAATATTATTACTTCTGCAGTCAAACATTGGCGTCAGTACTTGCTTGGCAACCCATTCATCATCCAGATCGATCAACATAGTCTCAAAGAGCTCCTCACTCGGGTGATTTATACTCTAGAGCAACACTGTTATCTGGTCAAACTTCTGGGCTATACTTATGAAATATATTACAAAATTAGTAAAACAAACATGGTGGCCAACTCCTTATCACATTCTTACAACCTCTATGCTACTTCTCTCTAGGTTCTATCTATGCCTTGCTTTACCTTCCTCAATTCCTCTCTTTGTGTGATCGTTTATTGGCTGACACCTGGATTCTCTTTACATGATGGCTTTCTCCTCTTCAAGGACCATTGTTTACAATAAAAAATGACAGTTTGTAAACAAATAATCCAAGAGCAATCTTGAGACTAGATTTAGGTCATCTTGGGTTCTTTTAAGTGTGTTATGATTAAAATAATTATATAGACATCGTGAGCAAGAATAATGAATAGTAACAACGTAGAACTGAATGAACCATAAGAGTTTTTACAAAAATATGCTAAACAAGAACCAAATTGCAAGAACAGAAATAAACAAACTGAACTAAAATAAAGGCAGAAATTTAAATGTGCAAAAATGCAACGTACGACTCCTCACAATAATAACCATCGTGAATTTCTTGGTAACTGGTGTCTGGCGCGGTACAAGGCTTTAGCGTTCAGAGAATTTTAGGTGCGATCAAAAAGTCGCCCTTTGAAAAGTGAAGCTTTGATGTATTTATAGGCAAGGGAAACCATCATCGTTCTCCTTTTTTTGCGAACACTTCTTGGTAACTGCCTTCAACTGCTGCCCATTATCCACGACTGGCTCTGATCATGCTGTTAGTTGTGGTTTCTTTCATAACTGCTATTGCTCACGATCTTTCTTCATATTGTTGAACCTTCATCTGGTGGTAATTGCTAGTAACCGCTTCTGAGCCATGTAATAACTTTTGAGTTCTATCATGACTCTTATGGACTTAGAATCTTTTCTTTTTGTTTTCTATTTTCGAGCAGTTCTGAGAGAAATCTAAGAGGCTCATTTAGCAGTATAGACTTAAAATAATTTCCCCGTTAATATCTATTTTTTGATTAATTCTGGGGAATCTGAGAGCTCTTTTTATTTTCGTGGACTTAGAATATTTCCTCTGCTCATTCCTGTTTTACGAGCAATTCTGGAGGAAATCTAGAGCTCAACCAGATTTGTGGACTTAGAATATTTTCTGACCACTTCCTGATTTTTTAGCAATTTTGAAGGGAATCTGGTGCTTAACCAGGTTTGTAGACTTAGAATATTTTTTGACCACTTCCTGTTTTTGAGCAATTCTGTGTGTCAGGGACTTTGAAACTCTCAAAAACTCTTTGAAAGACCTTCAGTCTTGTGGACTTAGAATAATCTTCTTATCAATCTTATTTTTTGACTAGTTTAACCTATTCTCAGTCTAGGGACTAGTTAATCCTCAGAAACTTCTCGAAAAGGCCTTCAGTCTTGTGGACTTAGAATAATCTTCTTATCAGTCTTATTTTTTGCCTAGTTTTAGGTATTCTCAGTCCAAGGACTAGAAAATCCTTAGAAACTTCTCGAAAAGGCCTTTAGTCTTGTGTACTTAGAATAAGTTTCTACTACTCTCCTGTAGTTCGAGCAGTTTTGAG